>NC_140085.1:136282715-136949973 GCF_964237585.1 Gallinula chloropus | reverse complement strand
GCTTGAGGTGTTCATTACTCTGGGTTCACAGCATCAATAGATAAAGCTCTGGTATTAACAACTGTGACTGACAGCACCTCTTCTCTGCCGAGTTTTACTTGTTTTAGTAATTGCAAAAGAGAGGAACTGAGCTCTCTTAGGGGCTGATGTCAGTCGGATACCAGCTTCAGAAATTAAGACTATACCATTCAGTAAGAAGATATTTCTTTGACTTTGAACTTTTTTGTTTTTTTTTTTTTTTTTCAGGATCATAACTATATAAAATAAAATGTTTCCCTGTGTGCTTTTTCTCTCATTTACAGAGTTTGAAATAATAAACATACATAGTGCTGGGGACACTGCATAATGATCTTATAGTGGGTATATTTATGTGATAATGTTGAACCCATTTTTGGCGTATTTTGGGAAAAGCATAACTTGATGACAGAAAAAATATACATCTTGAGAAACATTCCATGATTTTTGTGTGGGGAAGGAAAGTTGCAGATATGGCAAGAATTTTCTTCACTGACAATTCTTTATTTTCAAATGTAGTCTTTCATTTCAAATAATAGAAAAGGAGAATTGTATTTCTTTTCTCTGCCTATTTAAATATAGTTTTGCAATACATGCAGAAGCCTATTATTTTCTAAATGTAATAGTTAAACACTGGTGACTATTGGAAAGAGAAATAGATGAAAAAATTGTAAACTGAATTTAGTTGCAGAAGCTGAAAAGAGGAAGGATCAACTTTAAATGCCTTCATCTTTAAACAGCAATTAATCAAAAATGTCAATGAAGTTAACTTTTGGAAAAGGAAAAAAAACCCAACCAACCAAACCAAAACACAGCAAACTAAACCAACAGTAAGGATTTCCACAAACATATTTTAAAGAAAGAGATCAGCACTTCTCTTCTGAAATTTGCAGAATTTTTTTTTTTTAAAAAAGGAAGTATTATTCCTTCATTAAACTCCAAATGCGCTGTTTGTTCTCCTTGGATTCAGCAGAAACCATGGTGACTAAATACACTGGATCAACTGACAAACAAAAATTAAGACTTATACCAAACAACAAAACCCTTGGGTTAACTGTCGCATTTTCCTTTTCATTGACTAACACAAATATGTACAGCAAGAGTTCAGGAAACCAAATAATGCTATGCTAAAATGATCTAATGATAGTCGAAATCTAATTATTTATATGCAATTACAACACTGGTTTGTACAGGATTTTTTTTTTTAGTTATCACATTTTATAATCAAATGGGATTATTAATTATAAAGGAAAATTCATAAGCCATAACTCCTGAGACAGAATTCAAATTGATGGAAAATAACGGGTATTTTTATTTTCCTTTTAGCTTTATACAAACATGAGCTTTGTGACATACAGAATACTTCAGAATGGTGAACATGTACATTTTACTACATTTTGATATACCTACAAATTTTTGCACTATCCCTTGTGTTTGTCTACTACTGAACAGAACATTTTGCTTAATTTATATCACTGCTGGAATTCCAGAATCAAATCTGTTTCATGTGAAAAGCCTTTAGTCAAATCAAGAAATAAGATAAAGCTCTGCTTTTTTTTTCCTGTTTTTTCTTTAAGTCTAAGTCTCCAACCAAACTTTTGTCTTACAAAGCCATTTTTCTTTTTCTCTTTTTTAATGTGAAGTTTCTAGGAACATGTTAAAGTAGAGTACAAGAATTCTTTTTAAGATAGAAAAGGAAGTAATCTCCATCCTAAAGTGGGCAAATGTATGAGATAGGGAAGAGGATTATTCATGCCACTTCTGCCCTGAACCATCATTTCAGTTTCCTTTTTTCACCAGGTGAATGACTTCTGGTGTTCATATTTCTTTGAAAGGCAAAACTACACCATCATCACACATGAAGCTCTGGAAGTACCTTAACCTGAAAATCCACTGCTGGGTGGTCTTATAAGCACAGACAGTCCTACTCGCTTACGGCTTGTGGAATGGAGCTGGCTGTGCACTGCCAGCCCAGACTGCAGGAACAAGGTCACATAGCTACCCATAGACAGCCCCACTGTCTTTTCTAAAGTCTGTTTCAATCCTAAAAAAGAACTTATGTAAGAAAAAGCCCTTAAAAAATGAACAGACTCCCCAAGGCCTTCTCTTAACCAAAAGAATACATGGTTAATAGGACCACAAGAAGTCAATATCCTAAATTTTACAAGGTAGCTTTTATGAAATTTAAACTTAAAAATTTAATTGCAGGAACATTACCTGGCTGAGAAGGTCTCAAATAAAAAAAAAAAAAGGCATTTTCAGTAGCAAACCCTATCATGAACATCAGTGTACCATACCTTTTCTGCATCTCCTTTCTCCGTCCCTGAGTGCCACCTAGGTACTAATTATCTTTATTTTCTAACTAATACTATTTAAAATATTATACAACCCCAGGAGGAGAAACAGGAAATCAGTGGATAACAGACAAGACTGTGTGTGTGTGTCAGTGTCATGTCTTATTTTAAAAGTTGTTATTTGAAAGCTACCATGTTCTCCTAGGAAGGACTTATAGCAGACACATCCCCATTTTTCTCAACCTCAAATTAAACTCAAGCTGCTGACAGGGTTTTCAGTTCTGCATCAACCATCATAGATAATATTCCTTTAGAGTTTCTAACTTAGCTATGGTGCTAACCAATTTAAGCACATTTTGTACAAGAATTTTTTGAGCCATCATATGCATAAATACTTTATATTCTTCAAAATGAGTTTTGTACATATCCAAACTATTACAGTGCTGGACATGTAATAACCAGAAAAAAAACTAACACAAGATTACTACAGTCCAGGATGGCTGGTAATGGAAAAAAAAAACCCCAACAAATCTAACCAAAAAACCCAACCAACAGCCAATTCAAAACAAAATACCAAAAATACAGCTTAATCTGCATACTAATTAAAGACAAGCATCAAGTAGCCAACGAAATCAGGTTATACTGTGGACTTTTCATACATTCTGCCTGTTCATTCTCGGATTCAAGTGAAAGTTCAAGCTAAAGTATGACAGAAAGCTAAGGGCTTTCTGATAAAATGATAAAAGCTTTGGATGGCCTTAAAATTATTATTTTGTGTCTTCTTCTTCAAAGCTGCATTTTTCAGAAAGCAAACACATGTGAACTCCTAAAAAAACTAAACCCAAACACCAAATGGGTGTTTTAAAACTGATATGAAGATAACATTCTATGCCCAAACCCTTCTCCACAGTACAATTACCTTAAGGAAAGTATTAATTCTTATTTGAAATCTTCTCTCACACAGGCCTCAAATCATTATGATTACAGTAACAACATTAGTGCTCTCCACAACTGCTGGGTATCCTTTGACATAGTTTTGGGGATAACAGAAGTAGTGTAGAAAAAGTAAGCTATTTAGAACATTTTACTTACTGAATTATCTCATTCCCCTCCACAGTTATTTGATTATCCAGCTAAATTCGTGTGCTATTTTCATTTTTTCCACTGTATTTTGTAATTGCAATATGTAATTCGGTCCTCAGTTAATTTTCATCGATGAAAAGAGACTCACTGTCCTTACTTCAATAAGCCATACAGGCCACTGTCATTTGAAAAGTTAATCATGAGAACTTTTAGGTATTTATTTTACTGTCAAACATAAGTCAAAAGAATGAATCTCTCCCATAATTGTAAGGAATGTGCTTCTTTGAAGTGTGGGGGGAGAGGGAGTTTGAAACATGTCTCAAATTTCTTTTTAACAGAAAAAATTGCAACAAACCCAAATGTATCTAATGGACAACCAAATATTTTCCCCTGCATATTGTACTGTAATTATATATTCTTAGTTTGCTTGGACTTTTTTTTTTCCATGTAAGCTACTTACTCTTTCAAAAAATAATAATTTTTGTTTTACTTTCTGCATCACATTTGACAAACAGTTTAATCTACTACCTTTTTTACCCTGTCTCCCTTTTCCTTCACTGATGTAGATGATTGTTTCATTTCTCTTTCCCTGCTATACTTTTGGAGCTCATCTACGCTCTGTAACCTGTGCTAATATAGCCATACTTGTTAAGTCTTGGAGATGACATGCAGTATATTCCGCAGAAGAAACAAGCTGGCTACAGGCTTTTTCAGATAAGACTGTCTTGATCAGTAGGCTTTTGCCCTGTGCACTGAAATTTTTGTTGATAGAACTACACTGGTCACTTGAACACATTCTTCACATCGCTTGTGCATACAAATTATGAGTCCAAATGCATCTTACTCTTTATTGCAGACTTTCAACACTCCCTGTCTAAGATCTTCATATACATCTATCACAGTGTTGCTCCTCATTCACCACCACGTAGATGCAGTTAGCTTTCTACTCACACTAACAGCATGAGAACACAGGACACCTGACCTCTGGGGCACCAAAATCAAGGCTCTTTAGAGACCCATATTCAAGTCCACTTCATTTTGCTGTAACACTACACAAAAAAAAAAAAGCTGTCTGAGAGCGTTCAGTGTGTATTTGGAAAAAAAGATTTACTGCTGAGAAAAAGAGTAAAGGAAACCAAAGTGCTCCATGCATTGCTTGAATTAAATGTGTACATGCATTATGCATGTCTGGTATGATTTATGATCAGTTGTGCACAAATAGAAAACTTAAGGATAAATATAGCCTCTGTACAAAAAGACTGCTCCTCTTTTTCAAAATCATTTACAGTTCCTACACTGAATGCAGTATCAGACCGCACTTAAAGCTTTTCAAGAATTCACTGTCTTTAATCAAAGAAAAGCTAACATTAGCACTCAGAGCTTTGTCAAGTTGCTCAGATTTCTAGCCAATTCAACGATAATTTTTAAAGTTCATAAAAATGATTCTACAGTAAAAACCTCAGCAGCCTCTGAACACTAAAAGGACACAACAAACTAAAAAAACCACCAAAACAACCTCACAGAGAACTAGAAGCAGCTGTCTGTTCACTTAAGACACAAATTGATTAAAAGATATTTTTTTTACATAGCCTGGTGTGTGACAATACTTGCAAGTCCATCAGCACAGCACTGTTCATTACCTACACTTGCTCTTGATCCTCAAGTGAAGTCAGAATTGATACTGTGAAGGTGACAGTGTGACAGAGACAGTACTATCTGCCACTGGTGTAATTGCCACGAACTATGGAAATGTAACTCTCAGATCCACCTGCCTCTTTTTTGTTCTGCGATATTAGAAATGCTGCATGCAAAGGTACGTTACTTTTTCTCTTAGCTACAAGAGTGGAGGTGGAAACTAATAACCTACTTCCCAATTTGGAAGATAATTGGCTATTAATAAAGAATTCTATCTTCTCATATTATTGCTCTCTAAAAAATACCCAAGATCCTTCTGGTGGCAGACACTCCCTACTCACTAAATTGAAAATCTCTTTGTAGTCTGGACAGACTGACACGTTCATGGCCACGAAAAAAAAAAAAAAGTACTGAATTTTACACAACACAGAACCTCTACCGACTGTGCTCCTGACTTCCAAACAAGCATTTTTGGGTTGCAGTCCTTTAGCACTTAATGCAAAGCCCAAGTGTTTGAAATCAGCCAAACAGACAGCATCATTCTGAGTTTGCAGTTAATTGACTGATCTCTAGGGGTTACAGGCTCACTGAGCTCAGCATGGCCTCACTAGTTTCCTACCATTAAAACAATAATAGCAAAGAAAAGAAAAGAAAACGTTGTAGGAAGTCTGTTTAACTGTTAAGGGCACAACATGAATCAAGGAAACAAGAGCTAAGCAAACTAGACTGCTGGTTGAATAGAACTGTTAAACAAAACAAAAAAAAAAAAGAGTGAGCTGTGTATTGGGCTTGCATGGCAAGGCTTTGGCTGTGGGGGGCTGCAGGCGTGGCTTCTGTGAGAAACTGCTAGAAGCTTCCCCCAGATCCAACAGAGCCAATGCCAGCTGACTCCGAGATGGGCCCGCTGCTGGACAAGGCTGAGCCTGTCAGTAATGGTGGTAGCACCTCTGGAATAGTATAGTTCAGAAGGGGAAAAAAACTAATAGCAGTTTTTAATAGTCAGAGAGAGGAGTGAGAAGATGTGAGAGGAACAACTCTGCAGATACCAAGGTCAACGAAGAAGGAGGGGAAGGAAATGCTCCATGTGCCAGAGCAGAAATTCTCCTGCAGGCCATGGTGAGTCAGGCTGTCCCCCTGCAGCCCATGGAGGTTCACAGTGGAGCAGATATCTACTTGTAGCCCTTGGAGGACATCATGCAAGGTGGATGCACAAATGCGTCTGTGACCCTGTGGGAAGAAGCCCATGGTGGAGAAGGTTTGCTGGCAGGACTTGTGACCCCACGGAGGACCCGTGCTGGAGCAGTCTGTTCCTGAAAGACTGCACCCTATGGAAGGGACCGTCACTTGAACAGTTCATGAAGAACTGCAGCTTGAGGGAAGGATTCACATTGGAGAAGTTGGTGGAGAATTGCAACATGGGAGAGACCCCATGCTGAAGCATGGGAAGCATATGAGGAGTCCTTCCCCTGAGGAGGAAGAAGTGACAGAGACAATTTGTGATGAACTGACCTCGGTCCCCATTCCACCTCCCCCTGTGCGGCTGGGTGGGAGGAAGTAGAGAATTCAGGAATGAAATTGACTCTGGGAAGAACTGAGGGATGGCAGGGGAAGGTGTTTTTAAGATTTGATTTTATTTCTCATTATTCTACTCTGTGGTGTTTGTTAATAAATTAATTTTTCCCAAGTTGAGTCCGTGTTACCTGCTATGGTAACCGGTGAGTGATTGCTCCCTGTCCTTATTTTGGCCCACGAGCCTTTTGTTATACTTTCTCTCCCCAGTCCAGTCAGTCAAGGAGGGAAGTGATAGAACAGTTTTGGTGGGCACCTAGCCTCCAGCTAGGGTCCACCCACTACCAGCTGACACTGGAACTGGAACTGCTTTTCTTTCTTTTCCTTTTGTGATTTCTGACTGGCTTCATTTGGTACTAAAACTGAGCTATGAAATTACCTCCTCATGTCTGCAAGAGACAGTCAACTGAACTTAGTTTGCACATCCCATTCTTTGCTGCCTCAACAGGAGCTGAAACAAATAAATAGCAGTTATCATGAACAAGACTCAGGAATGGGAAATGTCTGAAAGGTATAAACCACCAGATAATCCTTAAGGATCTGTCCTTTTGTGGTGATGAAGAGCCAAAACCCAGAAACTGTGATGAAAGAATGACATTCATTTGATAACCCTGACATGATGATATAATTGTTGGTAGGTGTGTGACTTGGAGTTATGTTTTCAAGTCTTTTTGTACATTCTGCATTTATGTTAAGCAAAGGCACAAGTACACAGGTATAGGTAAATGTACATATGCATGGTTTTCTTCTGCTCTGCTTCTCACTCCTCATTCTGACAACCCACTTCCCTACAACATGGCACTGCATTTTCAGGAAGGCAGCTATGTTACACTTGCAGATAACAGTTTCTGTGCTCTGACAGTAATATTTAGAGGAACAGCACAAGGAGCAGCCCTGTCATTTTGTCAGCATTGTCTATTAATTCCTTTCCCCACTGAATCAAAACTAGCCTTCCCTAAGATACTTTTCAGAACTAAAAATAAATCTAACTGAAAAACTCCTAGTTACTGGAAAATTCCATATTTGAAATGGATAGATCATCTTCACAGATGAAATCTGTATTTTGACCACAGCCTGATGTATTGAAGCTTGTCAGACAGTTCAGCCACACTAAATAATCAAAATTCTGTCTTCAATCACCAATGTCTCAGAACTGTTGTACATTAACTGGCATGGCTGTGATGTAGCCTGTCAGACAAAGAATTGCTTTGCCAACTGTATGTTTATACAACACACCATCCCTACTCATCCATGACATACTTGATTTGGGAATTAAAAGAGTTAACATCGCTGGCACAAGCACGTGCATAGGTCTTCTTATGTCCAATGTCCTGGTTTTGGCTGTGACAGAGTTAATTTTCTTCCTAGTATAATGCCATGTTTTGGATTCAGTATGAGAATAACATTGATAACACGCTGATGTTCTCAGTTGTTGCTAGGTAGTTATAATACTTACATTAAGTCTTGCCATGGGGCTTGCTTGCCTTGCTCTATTGTGGAGTCGAGTGCTTGTTAGTGGCTGGTTTTGGCTTTCACTGCTTGCTGCAGTGCTGTACTGCTTATCATTTTACTGTGCTGGGAGCATTCTGATAACAGCACTAGTGATGCCCCCAGGCTGGCAGATGGCCAGGGCACTACTGTTGCTTCTGTAGTGGGCAGGCTGGAAACCCAATGTGAACTTAGATCAAAGGGATTGTGACCTGTGAATGAGTCCACGAGAGAACAGGACACCCTGAAGCATCTGTGGCCATGTGTAAGACCACACCAGAGAAGGTATATCTTGAAGTGTATGTGGCTGTGGTTATGTCTGTGCCGCAGCAGCTACACCTCTGAAGGCACTGTGGTCCATGGATAAGGCCATGCTGGAACAGGTTTTCCTCAGAGTGACTATGGCTGTGGATAAGTCTATGCTGCACCAAGTGTACCCTGGAGAGACTGTGGCTCATGGATAAGGCTCCACCTGGAACAGGTTACACTCCCGGGGACTGCAGTCTGTGGATAAGTCCAAGCTGAATCAGTGGCAATCACCTGAACCAATGGAGGGCAAGACTCACAAGAAGCATTGCAAGTGCAGCAGTGACCTGACCTGAGCTGGGTTTGGTGTCCAGTAACTCCACACAACACATCACCCCTCCTGTCCTGAGTTTCCACTTAAACAGATGGATTCTAAAGTCATGGGCTTAATTAATTCAGTCACCATTTGTGGACACTTATGGACATTTTACACATATTTCACATAGGTGGCCCATAGACTGAGGGCATTTGACCTCCCAAGTAACTGTTATGAATTAATTCCTCAGTTCGCTTGGCATGCGTGCATGGCTTTTGCTTTACCTATTAAAACATCATTATCTCAAAACAGGAGTTTTCTCACCTTTAGCCTTCTGATTCTCTCCCCCATCCCACTGTGAGGGGAGTGAGCAAGAAGCTGTGAAGCTTAGTTGCTGGTTGGGGTTAAGCCACAGAGGTTCAGAAACAAGTGCTTCTGTGCTAGAGTCACTTTTTCAAACACTCTTGGTCATCCTTCAGTACTGCTCTCCATCAAACTAAATTTGAATCTTATTTTTTGGAGAAAAAGTAGAAATTGATTGAAAAATAGAACCTCACCTGCCTGTTAACTGTAAAAAGATGGCCATAGACTCAGCATGTCAGGGTCATGCCATTAATACGTGACAAATAATTTTCACTTTCCTGTATTTACCAGTAAGTATTTGAAAGACCAGTTTAGTCAGAGAACATTGTAAACTCAAAACCTCACCAGTCTTTTTTACATCTCACACAACACTTGCATGAAGCCCGTTCTTAATTAAAGAATATTAAGAAACCATAGAATAAATCCAGAAGGATTGTACTAATCAGTACTCAGAAGATACAAAAGGACAGAATAAAAGTATCAGATTAAAAAATCTGGTTATCTGACGGAAGAACAGGTCAGTCTTTGAATAAACTAAATAGTGAGTAGCTGGAGCCAGTTCCTTCAAGTTCATTAGCTTACATCAACCTGGTTTTCTCAGAATTCACGACAATTCAGTTTGTGTTACAAGTATAGATTCCATTACTTCAGTGACTAAGGCTGCCTTTGTTCCCCACAATGGCCAGGGACCATAAAGTATTTAAATTCACATCAATTCTGCTTTAAGAAATACCCCAAGGACAGCTATCAATCACATATATTCAGTTGAACTGAAGAAGATAACCAGTCAACAATCCTGCCAATGATAAAAATGCTTGTCCCAGTAGGAAGTTTGCTTGTTTCATCTGTAATAGCCCAGCTTCTACACACCCAGAATTCACTTACTGGAGGCAGGAACAGCCCTGTTTCCTTCGCCTTATCTGTTCCATCACCTCTCTGCAGCTCTGTTCAAGCCAGCTCAGCCACATTATCACAATCTTCAGCAGGCAGAGAGCATCCACTTAATGGCATCTATTACCTTTGCTGTTACATTGCAGCAACTCTGTGCCTCCAAATATTTCACCCAGTCTGGCCATTTGCCATTTTCTAAATCCAGATGAGGTTTTTTTGTTTGTTTGTTTGTTTGTCTTGCAGAAGGTATAGCTGCAAAGTTAGTCCTGAAGTATGAGATGAAAACATTAAAAACATCTCCCTCCATTCTTCTTCTTTTCCTGAAGAGTTTAACTAGGCTTACAGTTTTAGGTGGATCTATAGATGAGAAAGATGCAATTTAAAGAATTTTGCATATAAAAGACATCAGAGAGTTTACTAAATAGGTTGTCTGCACAACATACTCCAGTTTTTAAGATGCCAAAAATTTACGTCACTTTTGCTGCTTGTTATTTATTCCTCATATATTGCTACTTTTAACTTACAAGCTCTTAATGTATAATGAAACCAAGCATAAAAAAGTCTAAAAAGTAAAATAGTTAATTCACTGTAGAGATTGTCAGAACAAACAAGCATACATTCAAAGAGAAAAATATTATAAGTTAGCACTTGTTATAGTGACATGTAGTCCCATTCAGTACTCTCTCCTCTTTTCTTTTTTTCTCATAATTTACTGACATTTGTTCCAAGAACTTTAACATTTTACAAAAAAAATTAACTGCAATCCTAGCTTCAGGTGTTGCTTATCTTGCACAGTTGCGGATTTTTCTCTAAGCATTTCAGGTATAAACATAATGGAATACAAAAGCATGAGTTCACATCACAGATAAGTTTCATTCTCTTGCTTATCTTGAGGTGTCTGCTTTAAGCTACTAATTTGGGCTTCCTGCACAATCACTGGTAAAAGATATGTAGGATAACTTGACAAACCCTCCCTCTCCGCTGACACACAGCTGGCTCAGATGCCACACTCAAATTCAGGTAAGGCAAGATGAATCCCAGCTGAAAGAACGTGTGGGCTCAAACGTTCACATTTAAAAATGGCTTTGTGCTTAACAAAGCTGGACTACTTCATAGCCAGCTCACCTGCCAACAATTACACAGAATATCTGGTTTACAAAACATAATGTTTGCACATGTATCTAGTTTTTTCTTCTTTTAAAACAAAGAGGGAAAAAAGCTGTTCTCCAAGTAAACAAGAAAGAAAAGTTTTCAGTACCCTTTAACAGATAAAATATCCCTTTAACAGATAAGTAACAGGTAGAATAGAGTAAAAATTGGTAAAGCAAGAGTGATGAAACTAAATCTGCACAAGAAATTGTTTTGTGGGAGGCAAATTAAAAACCTCTACCTTAGTTAGCATTTAAGTAATGCCATAAACAGTTTATAAATAGTGAAGAAAAACATACCTGGCATCAATTCAGCAGTAGGGAATATCTTTTCCTGCTTCATTTTACTTTCTTGTAACAACTCTTCTTTGGTTATTGGAAGATCTAGAACATCTCGAATAATCTGTGCCCCTTCTAGGGCTTTTTTACCCATGACCAAGGATTTCACGTCCCAGGTATAGGTCTTTCCAAAACGCCCACAGATCTCTTCGAACACTACTGTATAGAGATGCTCAGTATCTGCCAAAAAAAACCAACAACAACAAACAAAATTAAAATCATGTACAGCCAGCTGAGCAGACACTCTCACAAGGAGGATCACATAAATGGTCACAGAGTGAACTGCTAGGAGCCAGAGGGCATACCAAAGTGGACAAAATTCCCTCTGTAAATAGAGGAAGGCAAAACCAGACTACTAAAATCACCTCAGAAGTACCTAGGTTTTTTAAGCTAACACTTTTGTGTAAAGAAAAGGTTACTGAAGGTCACAACACAGAACTATTTGGACCTATTCTCTCATCACCTTTCTTTACAGGTTAGCAAGCTGTGTCTTAATTAAAATACTCTTATTTATTCTTCACATGAGAAAGAAGGGAAGGAAATCTAGTACTTGGGGGATGTAATTACATATTCCATGCAAATTGAAAAAAAAAAAAGGATTTAATTATTTAAGAGTGCCTTTGAACGGAAGCTTCAGAGTGCCTTCAAAGACACTACAGTCATTATTATAGTGCTGCTGGCACCTCTACATTTACATGTGATTACTCAAGCAGAACACACCCACTTGTATTTCCAGGGGGTTCTGTCAAGAGTAAACTTCAGGCTGAATTTTGCCAGTGGAAGTGTGAGCTTCTATACTTACGGCATTTTTAAGTTTTAAACTTTTTTTAAAATTTTAAATACAAACAAACAATCCTTCCTTTCCTTCCTCCCAGACAAATCTTTGAAAAAGGTCAATAATGTTTAATTTAACACTAAAATAGTGAAGAAAGGTCCTTTCAACTTCAATGGCTTCATTTCAGCAAAGATCTTCAACGGTGACTTTTCTACAAGTCTGTTTATCCTCTTAAGTAGTCTCCTTTGAAAGGCCAGCTGCTGCTGTTAACCATGCTTTAATTTTCTTCTCATGCATGTCTTTAACATCTGTATCTCAAAAGGTATGTTTATCATTAACACTTTAGACATGAAAGGCAAAACCCCTTCAGGAAGGGAAGTAGTTGCTCTTCCAATATTTATTTAGAGAAACCGGGGACTCGAATTATCAACGTGTTTTCTGTGATGTAAAAGCATTTTCCGTAAGGGTTATGAAATAGTGAAATAATTTGTGCAGACATTGCCTCACTTTCTGAATGTATAAGAAGTATTCAACAGAGTTTAACCTTTAAGCTGTGACATAGATACTATGAAGAAGACAGACCGAAGAAAGAAAAGCAGAACCCAGCACCATACTGTGCAAAGCTCTTCCCTGCAGTCTGACAAACGCTTGCCACTTAACCACAGCTGTCTGCCGGTCCCGAGATCAGCAGATGACTCCCATCTGAAGTCAAATGAGAAAACACAGGGGCCATTTCCCGTCATCACACCTAGCACCACGTGAACACGCAGCAGTGCTGAAGATGCTCTCCCACCTGAGAGAGTGCTCTTCTCCGTGCTTACCTTCAGACATCAGAAGGGATGTTGAGCCAAAAGATCAGCTAAAGACCCAATTTATGTGCCTGGACTGTTCAACAGGGCAGCAAAAGGCTGACAAAAACCTCTTCACTTAAAACTGAAAGAAAAAAACCCCAAAACCTAGCAACTCTTACTACATTTAGCAAATGCTTCTTAATATACTACACATTGAAAAAAAGTTAAAAATAACCCTGGACACTCACAAAACACACAGGAAAAGTATCACAGCAGAAACACAAGCAACTGATCTTTGAAAAGCCTTCAGCTGGATAACACCAGGAAACAAAAAATCCCAAACAAACAATATAAAAATCTCCTTCTTTGTGTGATATTGCCAGAAATCCTGGCAGACTGGGGAAGTTCCACTCAACCGGAGGCTGGCAGATGTGACACCCATTGATAAAGATGTTGAATAAGACTGGACACAGGACTGAGCCCTGGGGGACACCACTCGTGACCGGCCTCCAGCTGGATTTGGTTCCATTCACCACCACCCTTTGGGCCCGGCCATCCAGCCAGTTTTTAACCCAGCTGAGGGTCCACCTGTCAAGGCTGGTGAAGGTGCTGGAGGGCAAATCATATGAGGAGCAGCTGAGGGAGCTGGGGCTGTTTAGCCTGGACAAGAGGAGGCTGAGGGAAGACCTTATCACCACCTACAACTACCTGAAGGGAGGTTGTAGAGAGGTGGGCGATGGTCTCTTCAGCCAGGTGACAGAAGATAGGACCAGGGGAAATGGCATGAAGCTGTGCCAGGGCAGGATTAGATTGGATATTAGAAAATTTTTTTTTTTTACTGAAAGAGTTGTCAGGGCCTGGAACAGGCTGCCCAGGGAAGTGGTTGAGTCACCTTCCCTGGATGTGTTCAAAAAAAAGGTAGATGAGGTACTGAGGGATATGGTTTAGCATAGGATGGGAATGGTTGGACTTGATGATCTTCAAAGGTCTCTTCCAACCTTGTGATTCTGTGGTACTCTCCAGGAGCTAAAAATGTGCACTAAGAACACAGTGTTACATTTTCACCGTGGTTCTTTCCTTTTTTTTCCCTCATACCTTGAATTTTCTTCTGTATCTCAGACTCACCAGGTGGAGGACATTATTCTTACCCTAAATTTAAAACTGAAACTGGAAATGACTCCTCATCGTATTAAGAACTACACACCAAATTAAGCAAAAATAAAACTAGGAATCAAAAAGTATGATTGTAGAACACAAAAATTTTCCTACTGGTCTCTATGTTTTTACGTATCAATCTAGTTGAAAGACTCTACTGTATAGCTAAAGATACCCAATTTAACAGCCTCCTGCATTTTATGCACCACATATCAGACTTCTGAATGGGACTTTCTTTTTCTTCTTAAAGAAATGGTTAGTAACATCCAGATTTCATACCTAAAAATAATCTGTTATGTAATGTTGCAGTTTGCCAACTGAAGTGCACTCAGAAAAATGTTTGGGTCAAATCTATTAACAGTTAATTGTTATCCAATTCATAATGCATTAGAAATCAGTTTTCTCAGTGCTGAGGAAAAAAGCCACAACCACAAAATAAGCAAATAAAAAAAACCCAAAACACTTATCAACATACCACCACTGATCACTGCCTACATTTTATTTACATGTGAGCTAGTCTCACACCTTACTGAAGTAGTCAAAGAAACATAAACGCTTAGCAAGCAGGATGTCAGAAAGCATTCTTTCCTTCCCTCCCCTCATCAATTATCCCTTAAAAGAATTAGCTTACAAAACCTCCAACTTTTCTTCAAAGAGATCACTCTGCCTGAAGTCACGGCTTTTGGACCCTGGACATTAACTCAGTTGCAATGAAAATTATAATCGTCTCAAGATTAATGAGCTCTTGTGAGAGTCTACATATTTGTATTTTTTGAGAAATACTGTGACTTTAACTCTCATGACTGGATGATAAGAGCATAGATGTGGACATTTTACTTGCTTGTGAATAAAAACCGAAATCTGGGGGAAAAAATTACACAGATATGAGCAAACACAGAGACACACACTGCAAAATCAGAATCTGAGGAGACCACTGGTGAAAAAGCTGCACTTCCTACATAGATGTGGAACAAATAAAGACATGTTCCTTTTGATAGAAGACAAGGGGAAATCTGTATGTCCCACTTGTATTTAGGCAGCAGTAAACAAATACTAAATAACAATACAACTTCAAGATTTCATATTCCCATTGAAATGAAGGAAACCTAAAGTGCTTAACAAATATGAGGCAGGCTAAATTTTCCACCACTGTAACAAGAAATAAAATAGTACAATTTATTGATCAGAGTTTAAGTATAGCAAAGAATCATAATTTCAGAGTACTGTGAATCTGCAATACACTAAGAAATTAAATCTAATGCACACAAATTAATATATCAATGAAATAAAACAAGCAAGAGTGATTAGAAATTAATTTCAACTGCCTAATTATAGGCAAATACTAGTAACTCAGACACTGTAGTATATCCAAAATAGCCATACACAGCTTGCATTAAGTAATCTGGGGGAGACTTATATCTTACTGCATGAGTAGGCAGATGCCCTTCAGCATCCCATGTGGCAATAAACACATATGTTTAAGGAAGTGAATCCTTCCCTGTCTGCTAGCTCCCATTGGTTATACAAGATGAGAACACAGCAGGTCTCAGTAGGCAGTGGCCGAAGAAAAAGCAAGGTTTCTTAGTTCCTGGAGGTTGCAGTACATATATAATCTCAGCTTCATTCTCTTCTGCTTTTCAAAATACTCATCTTCCTAACTCTCATCCCATAATATATCTTTTACATGGGCATTATCAGCACGACATACTATCCATCTAATCTCTAAATTTCACTGGAAGTGAGTAATATCCATTTCCTAGCTAATTACCATCTTCTGGTCACTTTTATCACAACCCTTCTTCTATATAAAAAACCATAAGTCAGCTCCACTAGTGCCATTTACAGTGTGTAAAGACAGTCACAATAAATACAAATAAACTGACAAGAATGACAGGGGCACTGGGTTACTCAATTTATGATCTGGCAGAAAAACATGCTGACACACACTCAGAAAAACCTGGAGGTCACTTGGAAGCAGGCCACAGTGCATTAACTGGAGTGTATAATCTGCTCAAATCACTACAGAGTCAGAATTAGAAGTGCAGATCTACCTAGGTTAGGGGTACAGCAAGCATCAATGCAGTATCTAAAGCCCAGCTTTATCAACCATTTACTTATACATGAAGACAGCTAAAGACAGATGATTACAACTTCATAAATGAATGTGGAACTTACTTTTTTCAGAAGAATATACACCTTCTGAATTTATTAAAATTATATTATAGTAAATGTAAAGTAATGTCCAGTTTCTCAAGCAGATGAGGTCAGTAGGCATGAAAGCTCATTGTAGCCATAGCTCATCTTAGCCGTCGGTTCGGAGTTGTTCTTTGTTTGAATAATCCATCCCATCTTTGCATTGTATTTCCCAGATGGAATATACCTATGATTTATCCTTCTGCTGGGAGTCTAAACATAATTCAAGCACTACATTTCTTGTGTCCATGCTGGTGGGGCAAATTTCTGTCCATATGTAAAAGAGAACTACCTTCAGTATTCAATTTAGCTAAATTGAAACACTATTAATAATTTTTTTAAAGAAGATTTTAGCCCAAGATTGGGAAAATCTGATTAGATTTTGTCACCATCAATACTGAGTGAACACACAGTCTTTCACAGTATTCCTTGAATCTCTTTAGGGTATGCAACAGCGTAAGAAGCCATACAAATCAGTGAAATAATGATTTGGGGTACAAGAGGCAAATATAGTTATAAACCAGAACACGATTATAGACGAGGTTTTTGGTGGATGAGAAACTTAACATGAGCCAGCAGCTCGCAAGGCCAATGGTACCCTGGGCTCCATCAGAAGAGGAGTGGCCAGCAGGGACAGGGAGGTGATTGTCGCTCTCTACTCTGCCCTTGTGAGGCCCCATCTGGAGTCCTGTGTCCAAATCTGGGGCCTACAATACAAGAAAGATGTGGCACTGATGGAGAGGATTCAGAGGAGGCCATGAAGATGATGAGAGGGCTGGAGCACCTCCCCTACGAAGAGAGGCTGAGGGAGCTGGGCTTGTTCAGCCTGGAGAAGAGAAGGCTGTGGGGGGACCTCATTGCAGCCTTCCAGTACCTGAAGGGAGCATACAAACAGGAATCAACTTTTTAAAAGGGTAGACAATGGCAGCACAAGGGAAAATGGATTAAAGCTAAAGGAGAGGAGATTTAGATTAGATATTAGGGGCAAGTTTTTTACAGCGAGAGAGGTAAGGTGCTGGAACAGGCTGCCCAGAGAGGTGGTGGATGCCCCGTCCCTGGAGGTGTTCAAGGCCAGGTTGGATGGGGCGCTGGGCAGCCTTGTGTAGATCCAGGCCTGGAGGTTGGTGTCTCTGCCTGTGGCAGGGGGGTTGGAACTGTATGATCCTTGGGGTCCCTTCCAACCCAGACCATTCTACAATTCTATGAAGTGGGAATTTCTGCCTTGCTTTTTGCAATCCAATTGGTGGCATTTAGTACAGTATAATGTGTTAACTTGAGAACAAATTTACACGATTGTTAAAATGGTGTGGGGCAATTAACAGCAGAGAGAGTATTAGATGTTTCTTCTACTCATGGAGTTATAATGACAGTAATGACATTTAAATTTTCTCTCATTTAGGATTTAAATGTAACACGGGTCTTCCTGTGTTTATTCTCCCACCACATCAACTGAATAGTGTTAAAGAGCATAGGATTTAAACACAGTAAATTTAAAGCCAGAATAGTGACAGTTTTTCCATGAGAAAGGTTATGTGAAGTCTTGAATATCCGATGTAGAACTCAGTCAGTGGTCCTCATGCTCACCTACTTCGACATCGGCAAAATCATGAACTCACAGTTCCCTTCCCTCCCTCTCCAGCAGACAAAAGACAGGCTGACCCGCTCTCTGACCAGTTGTGTCAAGTCTGTGAAGACTCAGGATATAACAAATGCTACAGCACTGCATGAAAGCCAAGGAACGGATGTCTCTCAGTAAGGGTCTGTGCTCTGAAGAGATCCGTCATCAAGCTTGCTGCTCTACAACTCCTCTTCCCACAGGCAGTACATGTTCTTATCTTGATTGATTACACAAGTGAACCAATTCTTGAAATATCCATATAACTGAGGATAAGAATATCAAACAGCAGTACAATCACCACATTTCCAAATGGTATGTGGACTGTCACAGAGTTTAGGAAATGTCACTGCCAAGATAAAACTCACATAACTTATATACCCTGTATATTCCTATGTATAACTATATGTGCTATATATAGCAAGATCCTGCTGGTGGTTTTAGGAAGTGGGAAAAAGAAAAGCATGGGCAGCCAAAGGCCTCTGAACAGCAAGCTTAGAATGGAAAAAGGAACATCCTCTCAACCCAAAGAATATTTCAAGGTATTACTATCCACAGTTTATCAATTACAGCTCCATCTCAACCAAAAAAAAAAAAAAATGAAATAATATATTATGAAAAACTACTGAAAAATAGAAATACAAAAGCATTATAAAAACTGGTCACTGAGGGAGCCACTGAATAAAGCATGGTGCATATTCATTCCCCATTCTTTTTCTAACCTTGCCATTTATTTCAGCGGGAATCTGAGATTTTCACTAAAGAAAGAGATCAGCATTCAAACAAGATAGACAAACCCAGTATAAGCAATGCAAAAGACAAGCAACTACACAACTGTCAGTGGAACAGGTCTGAAATTGCAAATATTAGTTTAAACCACCCAGATGCTCTGAAGAATTAGAGCTGAAGGTTCCTGATTTAACAAAACAATCACAAATCCAAATAAAACAAACAAAAGAAAAAGGAAAGGATAATTTGAGGATTTTTGTTTTTTAAATAAATGATCTTCAGTAGACAACTATCTTGATGTTTATGGCAAAAGGTCAGTCCCACACTTCCCTCCCAACAGACTTCCATTTACACTTTCACTACTGTGAAAACTCATTTAAAAATACATGACTATGGTTACTCATGATGACTAAGAAGAGAAAAAAAACATTGGTTTAACAGTTGCCCTCAAAATCACTTGCAGCACTTAGTAAGAGTGGGGATGAGGAAAGCAGGCAACAGAAAGTACTTTTTGTAGAACAGTCTGTGTTACAGGATTAGTCCAGAAAATGAAATTCAGCCTTTCAATGTACCCTTAGGGCCTGACCTTACTTCTCTAACATCCTATGAGATTTTTTTATGAGGTTATATACATGCATATACATATAAACTGTTTTTATACTTTTATATATTGTATGTGTGTATATATGCTATTGTGCTTTAAAGGGAAAAGCTTCCTTTTAAAGAATAAAACTCAGGTGAGTGCTAGCCAGTGCATACAAATCAACCTGAAGCCTGTCAACTTCAGGGTTCATTAAAGGAATGTCAGTTCAAACACCTTGGACTCATCAGGGGATGAGGAACGGGAATGGTCTGTTCTTTACCCTACTATTCCCCCCATTCTTTCCAAATGAACATGCTTATGAAGAAAAATGAAATCTAAATTTATCACCTTACAGAGACAACCACTTCAGTCACTGTCACAGGAGGAAATAAGCATTGCTTTTATGCCTGCTCAACCAAAATATCTGAGCTGTGCCTAGATTTCAAGGCATGTGGTGGTGGCTGATGTACCCTGCCAAGCAGGCTGAACCTAAAGGCAGTTTGGCCCATCAAACCAGTCAAAGGAAATTCTGCTGCAGTATTCATATCTTGCACCTTTTGACAAATCTACTCTCAAAATCAGTGCCATTTAAGTTCATTCTATTGTTACCTGGAAGTTAAAGGCAGGCAAAGCCTCTATTAAAATAAACAGCAAGCATCAAATAACGGCTACTTCAAAATCATAAGCTAGTTATGAAGAGCAAGGTGTTCAGTAAACCATTTTAAGTGACTGATAAAGCACAGATTCTAAAGATAAAGAAAAAAAATTACTGTAATTGCTGAAAATTATTGCTTCCAATTTAATTGAGTAATGATTTGCAAATCATTATATTTTTGATTAGTGCTTAGAAAAATTCACTGAAATGATCCATTATTCATTTTAGTAGGGAGCAGGTACAAGTGTGTTCTGGAGCTTTAATTTTTGCTAATCTATTTCTTTTTGTTGCTGTTGTTGTTGTTGTACTAGAATATTAATATAAGTACACTCCAAGATATACAAATATGCTACATGGCGATTACTTCACTAAGTCCAGAGAAACACACTGCCACTGGCTAACTCAGAGTGCTGTCACTCTGTCTGCCCCTCTCTGATATGAGACATCCTACCGTGAATTCAAGTTATTGCTAACAGGCTTAAAAAGAAAGTAAGTTTGGTGCCCAAAAAATAATAGCTGCACAGAACTGTTCCCAAACGAGGATCACGTATTTGCCCCTCTGGGCTTATATTACTGGGAGAATATTCTTCAATGGCAGCTACAGAGGAAGCCAATTTCTCATTCTATATGCAACGAAACATGTTGCTTCTACAGGGAGGGGAAGAAGCTTCTGAACAAATTCAAAAGGCTTTTAATTTACATTAACACAGTGGACATATTTTAATGCTATCTTGTATTCATATATACACTTTATCCTCCTTCTTAATGCCACAGGGAAGTGAAAGCAACAGTTCCCAAATAACCACACAAACACTCTTCTGATGTGAAGTTATAAACAAATATTCCACCACCAATATGAAACAGTAAAGAGAGCACATGAAAAAGTAAGGAGAAGTCTATATTTCAACTCCAGAGCATGAAGGAACCCAACTTTGAAATAGAGGTCAGTGTATAAGACTTAATTTAAAACATTCTAAAACTGTACTTAATAAACATTAACTATGGGACAGTGTCTCATCATTTTAAAATTAGAAAAGCTACTGATACATAGGAACTGCCTGAAATGCTGTCTTGGATATTCATGCAGGCCCTTAACCTTTCAAAACAGAACAAACAGCTGTTGAGTTGATACGGTGCCTACACAATCCCACTTGTTTGGCTGAAACCTGTGGTTAACAGAGACATAGCTTCTTAAAAGGTGCATGACATCAGGTAATAGTTACACTGTCATTAGCATACAGGCTGCTACAACAAAGCAACAGGGACTGTTCTCATCCAGAGGAGCAATTACTAGCTCTAGGAAGGACAGCTATAGGATGTTCACAAGGAAGCTGGCCTTTCACCAAGAGGATCTCTTTTCTTCTTGATGTGTCACTGACAACACATGGCAACAGTTCACTGACCTGAAGAAAATTCAAACAGCATTTAAAAAGTTGTTTTGAAATGAGGTTCTCCAAGGCACTTGGATAAAACTACCACACAAAGTAGATGAAACCAAAAGGGTCACTATGTTATCGAAGTTAACAAAAGTATAGCTAAATATATCTTCTTAATTAAGATATGCTTTCTCCAGGGAAAGCTATAAGAAACAATGTCTCTGTACAGGCATCCCAGAGCTGTTCTGCTTAACCCACAACCTAAAACCGCAGCAATGGGAAAAAGAACAGTCAAGTGAAGGGGAAAGAATCAGAAAAGTATTTCTCAAAAAGAAAAAACAGTAAAATGGGACCAGAGAGAAATCTCTCCAGCATAGCACAGTTCTCTTCTAATATCTATTTCCTTATTCTCAGAAAGCTTTTGCCTGCCCAGGAGACTATATATATATATGTTCATAAATACATATTTATGTATGAATATATGTGTGTGTGTGTGTATGTATACATATAACCACTTGGGCAAGTTGTGAATTCAAGTTGTTTGACTCTTGGTGTTACATGTTTCTAAATTACCTTCTGCAATACCTTCCAAAGAGTCAGTTTCCTAAACAGTGGAAACATTTCAAAAGACAGAGTGACTTTAATAGAAAAGAAAAACATTTTTCCAGGGGGCTTTGGACAATGTTCTAAACTTAATTGCAGCAATGTGTCAAACATACTACTTCAAAGGAATGGTAAAGAATTACAGATTAATAAATCCACTCAAGAACATCTGAAGTTTTTAAAGTAAATCTGCTGATGGAGTAATTTCTCTGTGATGGTAACACTAAAAGGAGAAAACCAAATATCATCAATACACTTGATTTTCCAGAGAGATTCTCCATGGAAGCTGACGGCCTATAGTCAAGAGAAAAGAGTGAGAAATACTGCATGACCTGATCACAATATCTCTTTAATATCTGTACTCCAAGAAGTCCTAATCCTAACTAGAATCCGGAATACAGAAAGAATCAGACCTTTGAGATTCACACAGCAGACACAATACAGCAAACTGAATATTACGGTTTACGAGCTGTAATCGCTGCTTGTTTGAAAGCTGTAGATGAAACCTCAAAACCATGGGTTTTGATACCAATTTAAGGGACCTCCAACACTGCGTGGTAAGTGTGGAATTCTGCCTAGGTGACTGTCACCGGAGATGAGTCAGAGATCACTCAGATCTGAGCTAGTAGTTTACTGACCTTTAATTAGTACATTTAGGTTTGTAAAATATTTAATAAATACAGATGGATTGGCAGTCAATACTATTAACTACACTTGAAGTTAGTATGGGATACAAAGATTATTGCTTGAATTTACTATGTGTAACTTAAATGTTACACCTATGCAATAACATCACTTGCCTTTGATGTCTGGTGTCAGGTAAGGGATCTCTCAGCCCCCAGAGGTGATCTTAAAAGGTGTCCCTACTCAGGGGGGAGATGACCTCCATAGCCAGCTGCTACAGAGGGAAAGCTCAAGGGGCCCTGCTGGCTGCAGATATTTACAGCGTCAAGTTGTTGATTTGTAGTCAGACTTCCTGCCGTTAACAGAGGAGTGCGTATATCACAGCAACCTACAGGCTTCTCTGAACTCACATGGCCCCCACCCTCACCTCCCACCTGGGCTGAGGAAAAGAGTGGAGGGCTGTTCTCACAGAGCACTGGTGACAGCAAGAGTTGTCCTACCTTGAGACTTGGTAGTAAGCCAGAGACAAGCCCTAACTGACTCCTAGGTCAAATGAAGCCTGCAGCCCAGAGTGGGACCACTCAGAGATTGTGGGCAGTCATGACTGATGGCACACAAGCTCTTTTTCATTTTCCATGTTTCACCATGGGTAGAATCTCAGAACTACTGGAAGGCTCTAATTTGTTTTAAACTATAATCAGTTTGCTTGTTACCGGCACAGTGACCAACACTTATACTTGGCCATAGAATCAAAGAATCATCAAGGTTGGAAAAGACCTTTGAGATCAAGACCTACACCACTAAACCATCTCTCGAAGCACCTAGTCTACCCATCTTTTAAATGCCCTCAGGGATGGCAACTCCACCACCTCCCTGGGAAGCCTGTTCCAATGCTCCACCACTCTTTCAGTGAAGAAGTCTTTCCTAACATGCAATCTGAACCTCCCCTGGTCCAACTTGAGACTATTTCCTCTTGTCCTAAAGACAGAGGAAGTTTTTTCTAAGCCCCACTGGGTACCTAAATCACAGAATGGTTTGGTTTGGAAGGGACCTTTAAAGATTTAGTCCATTGTCCTGGTTTTGGTCAGGATGGAGTTAACTTCATTTGTAACAGTGGATGAATGCTGTGTTTGAGAGTTAAAATGAAAGCAGCGCTGATAACACCCTGATGTTTCTAGTTGCTGTCAGACAGTCAAGGACTTTCTCAGCTCTTCATGAGAAAGGAGGGGCGAAGCCAGGACAGGTGACCTAACTGACCAAAGAGAGTATTCCATGCCAATTATGTCCTGCCCAGGATATCGGGGGGCTGACGGGAGGAAGGCCGAGGGCGGCTCCGGGACGCACGGTTCTTGGGGGACGGTCGGGTTCCGGGACGGCTCTGGGTGGCACGGCCGGAGTTGTATGGTTTGGTGAGAAACTGCATTGTGTATCAACAGCTTCATATATTTTTGCTTTAAAGTCCTGTTAGTATTGCTATATTGTATCTTTCTGTTATCTTAGTAAACTATCCTTATCCCAACCCACGGGCCTCTTATTTCTTGGTTTTGGGGTTATTTGACCCTTCCTTTTCCCTTCCCTTCCTTCTCACCCCTCCCTTTCCCTTTTCCCTGCTCTTTTCCTTTAAGGAGCAGGCAGCTGCGTGGATCTCGGCTCTCAGCCGGGGTGAAACCACGACATCCATCCACCGTATCACAGGTGGAGACATCTTACACTAGGTCAGATTGCTGAAAGCCCCATCCAAGCCAGGGTGCTTTTGAGCTTCTGAGCTCCAACACCATTTGCACTTCAGCACCTGACCAGCGGATGCTGTGTGCTGAGGACACATTGTACAGCAAAAGGAAATTAGGCCAGTCTGCCACTCAACTGCAGTTGGACTGTAACAGAACTAGATCTTTGTATTAATATTCCCCAATAAACTGCCACTTATAGAGTTAAGTATGCAATAACAGTTGTTTTATTTTCTTCACAAGTATTTACACACTAATTCTCCATTTTGCTGCTGCAGCTCCATATACTTTTCTTCCCAGTACATATCTGAAATTTTGCACAAAATCTCTGGCCTCTCTGCATAGATGATGTAGTCAACCTAGTAATCATTATATACAATCACACTAAAAATAGATAATGTTAGCCTTTATTAACTAGAAAATCTTATCAGCATATTTTGAGCTTCTGTTGTGAACTTTGTTGTACAAGGTTGTGTGATGTGCCCAAGAACTCTATATCATATAACATCTCTACATAATGTGACAGACACAGACTGACTACGAAGCCTTAAAAACAAATGCAAATACAAGGATCAACTACAGTTCCTGCAAGATATGGAGAAAACATTTCAAAATTAAACATTTGATGCAAAATACCTGTGGAAAAGTTTCAAACAACCTCAGTTTGAAACCACGCCAGGGACCTCCATCTGGAGAAAAAAGCATCAATTTCTTCACTGAAAATTATTTTATTTTAGTAGAAGTGCTATAGAGAACACTTAAAAATTTGGCACACATCAAATATGTAAAGGTGGACGGACAGGTCCTAGTGCCAACCCTCAAGTGAAATACTTCAGCATTAGAAGCATTTTCCAGGAGTGACATTTTCTGGCAGAGAGGGGGTGACTGTGAACAGATCCACCTCTTATGTCCCACACTGTATCAAACTGACCTAGCACTATTTTAGCACATTATGACAATTCTAAACTAGCCTAAGGTCTTCAAAGATAAAAATCCATTTAAACTAAACTGTATTTTAAAACAGAGAAAATAACAAAACAGTACCAAGGATAATTTATAAAAAGACATAAAACTTACCTACACTACTATCCTGGAAGAATACAGTGATTACGAAAAGATTCAGAAATAGAATCTCACTAACACATCAGTGAACCCAATTCACATGAGAACTGCAGGAGAAATAGAAAGCTGGAAGAAGACTTTCTGACAGTACCTATTAAGGTTATATCTTCAGCTACCTCAAAGGGGAGAGGCTGAATTTTATTTTGCTAGAGAGTGGTTCTGGGCATAATGGAAATGTTACGACTCTGTTTTGAGTGTGACAGGTTAGAAGCAGTACTGTGTATGCTACTAAATGAAATAAAAAAATACGTGTTCAGAGACTCAAAGAGTGCAAAAAACTTTAGTCTGTCATTTGATTCTTCCATATGATTAATGTACTAGAAATAAAAAACAAAATGAACCAAACTAGGAGTCATTCCACTTTCACTCAATCTTTCTTCCCTTCTACCTCAGTTCTCCGAGCTGGGTCAAAGTTTATGTCTTCTGACTCAAGCAGCTTCACTCTCTTGTGGCTGGAATTTAATAAGCTTGACACAGGATTTACTTTGCTGGTGTGTATTTAGTTTTATTGCTTGTAAAAGACAGGCTGACAAAATATGTACTCAATAAGCAAATAAAAAGAGATTTTTTTACTTTAGTTCAAAAAATAGCCCCAACTTCATTCCCTCCATCCAAAAACTGAATTAGGAAAAAAAAAATCAGTAGCTTTTCTCTCACTACTCAGTATTAGGTACAAACCTGCTGAAATAATTAAGTCACAATGGTACAAGCAGGAAACAATCAAGCTTACAATTTCTGAATGTAAACATGTCAGATAAAGTACGAATATTCAATTCCACAGTAACTAACCTGAAATTAGATTTACAAAAAAAAAAATAATCTTTACTCCATAGTAACAATTTGCTATTATTCTGCTTGCAAATATGAAAGTTGTTTTTGAAGGTGCATTGCAGGCAGCTTCATAGTTACAAAGGGACAAGAATTTTACAGAAATCATGAAAAAAAAATAGTGTCTCTGATAAGCCTGACTAGATGTGGCAAAAAGGACAGCTAGAAACAATTAATGTAAATATCAGTTATGCAACTGTAAACAGTAACAATGAAAAGAAAGATTATGAACATTTATATTCAGCAGTATCCAAGCAGATCTAACACACAATGAAGTAAAAGTTACTAACATGCAAACATGAAAAAACTCTGAAAAATGCTATTTGAAACAGACACTGTTCAATTAACATCTTCCCTGACCTCTTTCTGATAATTTCCTTTTGCTTGATCTAAACCCAAAAGTATCTCCTTCATGGGCTGAATACACCAAACTGAGCCATTGGAACTTAAATGATTCTAGACAAAATGTTACAGTCCTAAGGCTATATGTTTTGACCCAATACATTCTCAATCTGTTAGAAGGACAACCTTGTCCTAGGCATACAGTTAAAACTTGCCTATCCAGTTAAACAGGTAACTTGTGTCCTAAATGTAAGGAAAAAAGAACTAGAAGGTATACAAGTTACAATAATTATAAAACACCAAAGACCTTTCTCTTCTGAAGAAAGGCAAATGCACTGTAGGCCACATCTTTCTAATAGCCTCTGGATTGTAGCTTTCAAAGAGACCAAAAACACAAAACCACAAATCTGGTATTCCATCAACAAACTGAAAAGCCTTTTATAGCTTCTGTTTTCTGTAGAGCAAATCTAACTATTAATATAAGAATCCAATTGTATGAAGTGTTGCAATCAAAGGAAACAGAGGTGAACACTGTGTAACACGGCTACAATCTACCCTCTAAAATGTAAAGGGCAGCTTTAGTCACTGAACTTGTCAGAAGCAAAGAGGTTGGAGGTTTCATTCTTGTGCTATGTTGACCCGGTTCATGGTGGTATTACTACAGGGCTGTCGGCCTGTCATCACTTCAGTTATGAACTTGTATTTCCTAGAGCTTTAAAACTTGTAATAAATAAATAAAATGAAATAAAACAAGCATTAATGCTTTTTTCTTCAGGAAAGGGATTTCTCCTGACCATGTATTCTACATCATCATCATTATTGTTATTATATCTAGCATGTCTCCTGAGAATCTAACTATCTCCCATGGACTATCAGAGGAACATAAGTAGGTCTTGAAGTGGAAATGGGGAGCAGCTACACTGTCAGTACTGAAGCCATTAGACTGTATCAGCATCATCATCACGACTCTGTGAAAAAATAATTTCCTTGGTAGTCTGCAACTGTTTCAAATGTTCCATTATAGACAATTCAAGAGAGCAATACATTTTTCAAACTTAGACTGCCATCAAATACAGTTATACAATACCTCTAATCCTTGATCTCTGAAACTATTTAGTTGAATATTTAATTTAAGCTTCTGGGCCTGTGTTATCAACAACTTTTTTCATAGGTTGGAGGAAAGAAGTATTGTTATTTAAACAGAACTGTGGGATTTTGTAATATCTGTGTCAAGTCCTTTACGTCTATCCAAGTAAGGAGCAGTTATCTGTGAAGTACACTTTATTACACCTCTGATATGGCACAACAGTGTGCCATAGTAGAGTGTAGAGTACTGCACATGGGACATAACAACCCCATGCAACACTACAGGCCTGGGGGAGGTTGGCTGGAGAGCTGTCAGGCAGAGAAGGACCTGGGGGTGTTGGTTGACTGCAGGCTGAATATGAGCCAGCAGTGTGCCCGGGTGGCCAAGAAGGCCAATGGCATCCTGGCTTGTATCAAAACCAGGGTGGCCAGTAGGTCTAGGGAGGTAATTGTGCCCCTGTACTCGGCATTGGTGAGGCCACACCTCGAGTACTGTGTGCAGTTCTGGGCTCCCCACCGTAAAAAGGACATTGAGGTCCTTGAGTGAGTCCAGAGAAGGGCAACCAGGCTGGTGAAGGGGCTGGAGGGCAAATCCTAAGAGGAACAGCTGAGGGAACTAGGGATGTTTAGCCTGGAGAAGAGGAGGCTGAGGGGAGACCTTATCACCACCTACAACTACCTGAAAGGAGGTTGTAGAGAGGTGGGTGATGGTCTCTTCAGCCAGGTGACAGGAGATAGAACAAGGGGCAATGGCATGAAGCTGTGCCAGGGCAGGTTTAGATTGGATATTAGAAAATTTTTTTTTTTACTGAAAGAGTTGTTGGGGCCTGGAACAGGCTGCCCAGGGAGGTGGTTGAGTCACCTTCCCTGGATGTGTTCAAAAAAAGGGTAGATGAGGTACTGAGGGATATGGTTTAGCATAGGATGGGAATGGTTGGACTTGATTTTCAAAGGTCTCTTCCAAACTTATGATTCTGTGATTCTGTGAACATCTATGTATGGGACACCTTGCACACAAGTACAAATACAATATTTCTGAATTATGTATTTCCATGCTGCCCTCCCCTATAAAAAAAGAATGGCATGAAAGAACAAGGTTTTGGGGAAACGTTATTGATAAGCACTATCAAATCAGTTAAGAAAGCTCAGATAAGATGAGGATTTCAAGACTTTATGTGAGAATTTATAGGAAAATCACATACAATCTCAGTTGACCCTAAACTTACAGCACATTTTTATTTCAAAAGCAAGCTTGTTATTAATTTGCAGCACAAGAAAACCACTTTAAAGAAACAGGAGAAGAGAAGTAAAAGTTGTATTCAATGTATAAAGAATGAATGGGCACTGGAAGTGTAATAAGTAATTGTTCTCAAACCTTCTATGACTGTAAATAAGCAACTAGGGCAAAGGGGAACCATTGTTCCATCACTAGTAACACCCTGAAAGAACTTCAGATCTTGCTGAGTTGGTGCCTGTGGTAGACTATGGCTGTGAATAGGTAACCAGGTCAAAAGGGGAACCATTGTTTTATCACTAGCAACATCCTGATAGGATTAAATGAGTTAACCAAATAAGACACAGAACACAACGTAGAGGAAGACTACGGGGGACCAGGACGACCCCCACTACCAGCTTACACAGCTACAGAAAAACACCGGAATATGCCACGTGTACCCGGAACTACGGGACTATAAAAAGGGGACTCCAGAAGGGTGAGGTGCGTGCCGTTTGCAGGAGCAAGGGTCTCCTCCGGACGCCCAGCGCTGATATTTGCCTATATCTTGCGGGCTTGCTTAATTAATAAATTGTTGTTTGGCTTTATCAACTGGAGTATGTCTCAAATTTATAACAATTTGGTGCCGTGACTCGGATGCAACTCGCGAGATGGGACTCTTGGTCTTATCAGGGAGGCGCCCCGCCTGTTGTTTGGCGGCCTTGGTAGCCCATTTCCCATCTCGATTGCACCGACGAACCCAAATTCCAAGATATTAGGCAAGGGAGGCCGGCAGACCCTATAAACTTTGTGCACAAAGGTCCGGACGAAGACGCAGGACGCGTGAGTATCTGGGGGGGAAATCCGTTCGGTCTGGGTCGGGGATCCTGGAAGCGCGGCGAGTGTGTGTGTGCATGAGAGGGGGACCGGCAGCTCGCATTCCCCAAGCGAGTGCGGACCCTCAGTAGTGCGGTTCTCATTGCCCGCGAGGGCGTGAGCCACGAACCAGGGGAAGCGAGTGAATATATTGTTGACTGAGTGCGCTCCAGACGATGGGACAGAAGAAGAGCAAGCTGTCTGATCCCATGGGTAGCCCAAGGACGGTGCTACACGGTAAGCCGCCAGACAGTCCTTTGGGGTTAATGATTGTCCACTGAGGGGACTAGCTGTCTAGGCGATGAAAGAATAAAGAGTGTATGATATGGGTAACGTAAACTGTGTAACTACAGTGTGACCTCCTGAGAGTGAACAGGGGAAATTTGAATACTACAGTGTGGCCCTCTCAGGATGTATTGCCCCTGTGAAGTTTGTACGTAATTATAGGATGGCCGCCTCTAAGGCAGTCAGTATCTCTAATGATGCTTCTTCCCTGGCCTGGGGGATAGATAAGTTTTGCAATCTTGAGATGCACTGATCTTGTCCCTTACCCCAGGGACAGGATTGGGTGAAAAACTGCTGGCTCCATTAAATTATCTGGGCTGGCAGAATCAGTGCAAAAAGGCTGTGTGTATTCAAGCATGTATGAGCCATGGAGGCAAGGCATTCCCCTTGCCACACCTTAAACCACTGATTAGGGGTCTTCCTGATAGCTTGAAAATCTATGTGCAAAGCCTAAAGGAAAAGATTCTGCGAGCAATTGATCACAATACTTGCTACCCCAACTAGCAGAAACAGCCTGTTTTAACATGGGAGATTTAAGAAACCTAATCATAGAAGGTATAAAGGAGGCTGCTCCTAAGTCTCAAAACTTTACTAAAGCCTTTGAGATTGAGCAGGAAAAAGATGAGATACCCTCAGTGTTTTTACAGCGACTGAGAGATCAAACGAGAAAATATTCGGGTATGAATCCTGAAGATCCTGTAGCACAAGGTCTTCTGAAAGTTTATTTTGTGACTAAAGCATGACCTGATATTAGGTGAAAGGTACAGAAGATAGATGGTTGGAGTGAAAGATCTTTGGAAGATTTACTAAGAGAGGCTCAGAAAGTGTTTGTGAAAGAGTAAGAAAAGAGGAAGCAGAAAGCAAAAATTATGGTATCTGCTGTTGATGAGGTAGTAAAGAAAAGAACAGAGCCAGTCTCACCGAGAGGCAGAGGGAAAAGCTGGACAAAAGGAAGTGGGAGGGGTGTGAGAAACATGAATGAAGGAGGAATTGGCGGAGGTAGGAGAAAACTTTGGCAATCCCTATGGGCTGGTTTTCTCTCAGCAGGATGTTACGGGTGTAGCAAACAGGGACATCTTAAGTGAGAATGTCCTGAGCTAAGAAAAGAAGAAAGGGTAATTCCCTTCATGTCCTTTGAACATGAATAGGGAAGTCAGGGGTTTATTAATTTAAGGTCCTACCAAGAACCCTTGATAAAATTGAAGGTGGGACCCCAGGAGGAGGAGGATGTTGTCTCCCTGGTTGAGCTTCTAGGACTTCCTTAAATTTTATACCTCAAGGACTGAAGCTATCAGACCAAAGTATAACTGTATCGGGGTAAAAGGGAAAGGATTCCCAGTCCCCATGTTTGAAAAATACCACTTTAAGATTAGGTGATGAGAAAATTTGTGGGCAATTTATATATCCCTGATTCCGGAACTAATTTATTGGGAAGAGATTCGATAATACAATTAGGATTGGAATTGAAAACCCAGGATGACCAAATTGTGGTATCCATGGCTTTACTAACAGAGGAAGATGAAAACCAAATTGATCCAATAGCGTGGGTGCGAGAGGGTAATCGAGGTGGATTAAACATTACCACTTTAAAGATTAAACTTAAAAGGGACAATGAAATTATTTGCCAAAAACAGTATGCTATTTCATTGGAAGGCTGTAAAAGTCTCCAACCATTTATAGAGAGTTTAATTAAAGATAAGCTTTGGAAACCATGTATGTCTCCTTTTAATACCCCAATCTTATCAGTAAAAAAAAAAAAAAGACAACAAACAAACAAACAAACAAAACCCCCGATGGGTCATATCCTTTGGTACAGGATTTAAGACAGTTAAACCAAATAGTTCAAGTGCGTCACCCAGTAGTTCCTAAACCTTACACTCTATTGAGTAAAATACCAGATGACCACAGATGGTTTAGTGTGATTGATTTAAAGGATGCTTTCTGGACCTGTCCACTGGACCCTGATAGTAGAGACATGTTTGCTTTTGAATGGGAAGATCCTTTCACAGGACAAAAGCAACAAATTATTTAGATGGACAGTTTTACCTCAGGGATTCACTGAATCACCAAATTTATTTGGACAAGCATTGAAACAAGTATTAGAAAAGTTTAAAGTCCCAACTGAAGTCACCCTTCTACAATATGTAGATGATCTTTTAATCTCAGGGAAAAATAAGAGAATCGTAAAGGAAACAACAAATGCTTTGCTAAATTTCCTAGGGAAACAGGGACTAAAAGTATCAAAAAAAACAAACTGCAGTACATGGAAAAGAAAGTTAAATATTTAGGACATCTAATCAGTGAAGGGAGACAGAAAATAAACCCTGAGAAGATGAGTAGTTTAGTTACTTCTCCCGAAAACTAAGAAAGAGCTGTGAAAATTTTTGGGATTGACAGACTATTGTCGCCTATGGATTGAATCATTTGTACTAAAAACAAAGGGATTATATTTTAAATTGTTAGAAGAGCCTAATGACTTGGTATGGAGTAATGAAGAAAAAGAATTAATACAAGGATTAAAACAAAACTTGATCACTACTGCTGTGTTGGCACTGCCCTCCCTTAACAAACCATTCCACTTGTTTGCTACCATAGATAAGGAAACAGCCCTGGAGGGGGGGAGTTACTCAAAAGTGGGGAGGCAAACGACAGCTAATTGCCTATTTATCTAAACTGCTGGACCCAATATCCCGAGGGTGGCCTGAATGTGTACAGGCAGTAGCAGCCACAGCCCTCTTGGTGGTAGAAAGCAGAAAGCTAACTTTTGGAAGAGCACTTATAGTAAGCACTCCACATCAAGTAAGGACAATTCTGACTCAAAAGGCAGGAAGAGGTCTCACTGATTCTAGGATTTTGAAGTATGAGGCAATTTTAATGGAAAAAGATGATTTAGTTATAACTGCTGAATCATGCCTCAATCCTGCCACCTTTTTATCAAAAGGGGAGACTAATAACCAAGAACTTGAGCATAACTGCTTAGACATAATACAATATCATACTAAAGTGTGACCTGACTTGAGGGACATACCCTTGCCAACAGGTCTCCGTTTATTTACCCACTGGGTAGTACAGGCACTAGTGGACCACTTTGGAACCAAGTATATGTGTACTGGAATTTATAAAATCACCAAAAGGATGGTGGGAAAGTGCCTGACATGCCAGAAGGTCAATAAACAACAACTCAGAAAAAAAGATACCGGGGGGGGAGGGACCCTCTCTTGTGTTGCTTACCACAGATACTGCGGTTTGAACGGCCGAAAGAGGTTGAACGCACGAGCAGAATAAAGACCAGTTCGAGAATCTCGGTGGGAAACTACAAACAATCCTGACAACTTAAACGCCACCTTTCGAAGAACCAGCGAGTAAAACTGTCTATGAATGACAATTTATTTTGTTCAAATGTTGGATGTATATGTTATACTTTCTTTTGTTTTGAGTGTCGAGTGCGTAAAGACAATTGGTGGGTACATTATAGAGAAAGAGAATATACCCCAGACATTTGTGAAAAAAATGTTATTGGGCAGAAAGAAAACTAACCGAATTAACCCTTAAATTAGCAGTAAAAATCGGAGAGATTATCCAAGGGTCTGAAGAGTGGTGGAGGATATATACAAAAGGGATAAATCCCAAATTAGGTTGTACATATCCTAATGAATATAAACAAGGTAGCCCAAAAATAATTCGGGTAGTGTGCCGGTCCCAGGTGAAACATTTGGATTGTTCAGCCCTGGAAGTGAAACATAAAAATTGGGAAGCCTATAACACTTGTAAGCTGAGGACAGGAAGAACCCCTGAAGACTATGACTGCTGCCGAGAAGATGGAACACCTTGCTGCTCCAAGCAACGGAGTAGGCAAAGGAGGCAGAGGCATAAGGAAATCGTGGGGTATTAAGCCCTCCAGTCCTATCACAAGGTGGCTCCATACACCAAGGCTGAAAAAGGCACCAGATACCCAAGAACCAGAAAATACCAAACAAAAACGATTGAGTCCAAGCGTCACCACTCTAGAATAGTTATTATGAACCCACCAATTGCCTTAAATAAAGGGGGGCTAATAATTGTATTTTTATAGATTTATTTAAATTTTGTATTTTGTTATTTGGGGACTGGGACCGCATTAGATCCAAGGCAAAATGTATTGGGTTACATTATCTCAAGCTTTGAATGCTACTACTTTTTGTGCTAGTCTTGCCACACCAAGTACTCCATTTATCACGTGTTTGGTAGGAGTGCCACTGAATAGTTCCACCTGGAAAGTTTTTGAGGTTGCAATGAGTAAAATAGCAAGATGTCCTTATATTTATAATGCCAGTGAGGGCATGACAAGGTATGATTCTTGGGATGATAGAGTCCCCATTGGTCCAGAACCACAGGAACTGGAATTAATGGATTCTTTGAATACCAGCTATTGTATATACATAGATGCTGCCAAGTACCCATGTAACGAAGGTAATCACGTTAATGTTTCTTGAATGATGACCTAAAACCGATTTAGAAAAAGAAGAGGCATCGATGCTATTATCTCAAAAAGCTGTTAGTCGGTTTGAGAAACAAATTGGTCAAAATTGAAAGGGGGGATTGTAATAAGTAATTGTTCTCAAACCTTCTATGACTGTAAATAAGCAACTAGGGCAAAGGGGAACCATTGTTCCATCACTAGTAACACCCTGAAAGAACTTCAGATCTTGCTGAGTTGGTGCCTGTGGTAGACTATGGCTGTGAATAGGTAACCAGGTCAAAAGGGGAACCATTGTTTTATCACTAGCAACATCCTGATAGGATTAAATGAGTTAACCAAATAAGACACAGAACACAACGTAGAGGAAGACTACGGGGGACCAGGACGACCCCCACTACCAGCTTACACAGCTACAGAAAAACACCGGAATATGCCACGTGTACCCGGAACTACGGGACTATAAAAAGGGGACTCCAGAAGGGTGAGGTGCGTGCCGTTTGCAGGAGCAAGGGTCTCCTCCGGACGCCCAGCGCTGATATTTGCCTATATCTTGCGGGCTTGCTTAATTAATAAATTGTTGTTTGGCTTTATCAACTGGAGTATGTCTCAAATTTATAACAGAAGCATTTTTCTTACTGTAATTCTTTTGAGATATACTCAGGAATAATGTTAGAACATCAATGAAACATAATTTCTTGCTCATACAATTAGAATATAAAGCAGTACCTATGATTAGAATATAAAGCAGAGAACTGAAGCTCACAATTTCAGTAGGTATTTCATCGTACCCTATGAAAAGAAAGTCAAACTGAATATCTACTGAATAATACACAGAGGAAAAAAATATTCTGCCTTTCTCTTCTTTATGTACAAATACAGAAACACTTGGGTCAAACAGGAATGCTTGTTTTAGTCCCCTGAAAGCTGTAATTATAACAGAAAGAAGAAACAAAAAACAAACAACATTAATTGAGTACATGTTGAACTACAATATTACAAAAGGGAATGGGTGAAGAAGGGAATAACAGTTTTGCTATAAATCTTAAAATATGCCTTTTCTTTTTCCTCTCTTAGTAGTAAATTCTAAGAACATATAGCCATTTCTCTATTAACCTAGAAACACACAAGCCCTATGTTATTTCAAATGCTTCCTCTCTCCACCATCTTGCTTTCCATAGGAGAACAAAGGTCTGAACAGCAGTAACGGTGCTACAGTAGACACCAGAAAGTTCTTCTCTCAGGACAGTTCAGGGACCAGCCTGGACAGGGGACGTCTCATGTGACAGATAACTGACACCCAGAAATTTTGGTGGTACAAGAATTTTAGGATATGCATGTTGTTCATAAAGGTATGAAGACTCAGGTAGTAGGCAGTTAAAAAAAACCCACCACCAAAAGTTCTTTAAATCTATGACTAGCACAATTAGTAGGTAAAACTAAAACCTTTTTTTTTAACCTCTAAGATAAAGAACTCTAGGGGATTTTAATGAAAAAATGGTAAAACTGTTTACCAACTGGTATAAAGATGGAAAACTTTTATGGTTTTTACCCTAACCCTCAGAACCTAGACCTTCAAGTTTCCTTTTGTTATTCCACAGTGTTTTCAAGAGCAGATGCTAATTACCTGCTCTCTGTAACAAGTTCCAAAGGAGATAAGGGAAATAGTTCACTTCCTTTTTGAAAAAAGGCAAAGCCATGATAAACTGAAAACTATGCAAAGTCAAGAGTGACTCAAACATTCTAAGAAACTAAGTTTTATAATACTGTACAATTTGCAGTCAACTGCTGCATAAAAATTTAAAAGTTCTAGAGCACACAAAACCAGAATAGTAACACTAATTCTTGCTCTTTACTCTTAGTTGCCTTCATTCATGGAAAATGGCGATGTTCAAATTAAAAATGTCAGAGGGATAAGTATCATAAAACTATGATCTACAATAATAATAACAACGCAAGTTATTAGGCAGCAGAGTAGCAATTAGATATGCTACAATACCTTAGTGGCTCAAATATTTTCATTTTCCTGAGATATGTTCCCTATGAAGCACTGTTTTTAATTTTTAAAGACTAGAAATTTATTGCATTGTGATACGCTCTTTGTGGCTCCATCTCCCCTGAGCCACAAAGCAAGGAACGTTTTGCTAGTCCAATAATACAATGCTAGAGAGAAGATTCAGTCCTAGAATAAAAAGATCCACCATTTCACATGGTGTAATTTTTTGCAGTAATGGTCTTGCAGCAGAATGATGAGATTATCAAAGGTTATGACACTTTACAGGCATGCACGGAGCTACTATTTTGCCTTACAGAGACAGGTCAAAGGAGCTTTCTTTATGTAAATTATATTAAAAACAAATAAAAACCTTAGCCTTTGAACAATTCATTCAAATGATATTGTCTCAGTGTATTCCTGCTCCACCTTAAATCCATTATTTTTCCCCACTTCAGACCTTCCAATACACTATAATCCCAATTTCTTCATTAAACACTTCATAAAATATCATCTTTCATTCCATTCTTCTAGTATTACTGCAAGTTTTTCCTCTTACTTAGAAATGTTCCCAAAGGAACAGTACCAGCATCAAACTCATAAAACAAAGACACTTCCTCTCATGACTGGTCAGTAATGAAATAAGGGTCTGTTAGCTTGAATACACACTCTGTGGCAGTTTATATTGTATCTAAATGGACTCATTAAACAGAACACAATTTTAAAGACATTGTGTTCAAAAAGATGCCCTAAAATCAGCAGGCAATTTTGCAAAAGAGAACCTAAGCGAACTGATATGAATGCACAGCAGACAGTCAGTGCCCAGGAGTGAACAAGAGGGCTGAGCTGCTTGGCAGCAAAGCCAATCAGTTCAGCACCCACAGGCACAGGACTGCTGCGGAGGACTGGCACGAATCTATCCTTTGGAGAGCGGAGGTTACGCAGGGGCTGCTGGACCTATTACAGCAGGTCAGAGAACACATATTAATGAGCTAGGAGAACGAGACACTGTATAATGCCATACATACTACACTATGCAAAGGTCATGAGTAAATTCCTACAGATGTCAGATAGAAAGACTGAGCTGAAAAATAATAACCTGGGCTTTCCCCTCAGTTGTATTATATTATCTTGAGACAAACTAAGTGCGAAACTTGCCCAAAAGAACCAAACACAGGCACAGCAGATGTGAAAACTAACAGCAGAATGAAAAAATATATGGAGTGCTGATACATAACTGGTGCCCAAAGGAAAGCTTTCAAGAACCAGAAATAAACCTGCTTCATCAGACACATAGTCTACTAGGAGTAGGACTTCCTTGACTTTTACAAAAAATACTTCATATACCTCAAAAGGGAAGGAAGAAGAAAACCAAGACAATATTTTAGAGAAGAACCAGATACTATATCTAACAACAGCAAATCCATACGTGGGAAGCAGCAGCATCCAGTTAGATGCAAGTTTTTCTAAATTACAGTATCAGATTCGTTGCCAAACCACTATGGAAAATTATTAAAAGTTGCACAAGAGTAGAAAGCAGAAATAGAGCAAACATGAAAAAAGCTGTCAGCCATCAAAAAAGAGCCACGAGACACAGACACAAGCACTCCTTACTGCTTATTGAAGGAAAGGAAGTCAAAAGTGAAATAAATAAAACAGGATGGCTTTCTCCCATCTAAGTACAAAGAAAAATCTTGATAAAGGTCGGCAGTACATCAATGAACATTGGATAGGAACACTCTTAATTATTATTATTATTATTACTACTATCAGGGGAAAGGATAAATCAAGGTTAGGAGTCACTCTCAGAAACATTATAAGATATAAAAACAATCTCTTGTGAAAGAAATGCGTATACCTCTCTGTTGATCCTTGTAACAGAAGTAGCAACAATCATGAGCTATCTCTGCATTGTGCAAAAGAAATCCATTGTCCATAATGAAAGCAATAGATATCAATTACAAATGGAGAAGATACTTAGCTTAATTAGATTTTTGGGGGGTTATTTTGGGTGGGTTTCTTTGGGGGGGGGGGGGGGGGGGGCGGGGGCTGGTAGTGTTTGAGGGTTTTTTGTTGGTTGGTTGGTTGTTGTTAGCTAATATAGCTCCTGGTCTTTAAAAGAGCAACGATCACTCTGAGAAAATTATCATCAGCGTTAAGGTCTGTTGCCAACAAAAATAAACAAAGTATCAAATTTTAGTTAAAAACAATAACCACCAAGACAATCCCTCTATGTTCCAAGTTTTCAAGAATAAGATTGTCTCTCAGAGAAAATATACCAGTAGAACTGAGCAGAATTTTGCTGGTAAACTGTCCTACCCAGACAAATTAAGGTGTCCTTAAAAATTCCAATCTCAAGAGTTCAATTAACCAACTCACAACAAGGCTACATGAATGAGTTACAACTAGTCAGAACAACAGCTGCAGAGTTGGGACTAAGATGGCATACACTGTAACTACTGCCAGTATGCAGAATAATAAATCCAGGGTTGTTAATGTAGTTTTTCTTCTTAAGTGAAAAGAAAATTGGAATGCAGCAGCTGGAAATAGTGTTATTATAAGGGAAAACTCTATGCACCTTTTCTTTGTGTGAAATTCTGTTCCATTTATGGCATGTTATTATTCACATTCAAAGGAAAATAATTGGAACTTTATATACAAAACAGTGTATGTAGACAACAAATATAAAACCTTATCAACTACAAACATATTGGAAAATCTGCATTAGGCACAGAAAGGGACTAATTTTTACAAATGGCCAAACTGCTACATGCAGCTTTAAAACCACTGAACAGAAACTGTAGACTCTCAGCACCTTCAAAACATACGTCTCCACTTGCTAAAGGCCCTCTACACAATTGGACACGTGTAATCAAAAACGAAAGCCACATTAACAACAGTGGAAATTCGAAATGGGATTTATTTATTTATTTAGCATGCTGGGTGTTTTCTTTCAAAACCAAATGTTTTTGGTCTGGTGCAATTAACAAATAAATTAATAAGCACCAAAAATTGCATTTTTGCGTGTAGTTTATGTGTAATATCAAAATCACACCATGGATCTTTTCATCTTGGGAGCACTCCTCTGTCAGTTCCCCAGGGAGAAGAAAAAGACCAGTGCTAATATTGCTTATGGCATTTTGAAATGGGGTAACCATTACAGAAATGCTAAAAAAACCCCTCACAACCCAAACAACCTGTTCTACAGATGCTGAATTAAGCTCCAATTCCAAAGGGTTCACAGGAGGGCCATGGAAATGATTAGAGGGCTGGAGCACCTCCCCTATGAAGAGAGGCTGAAGAAGCTGTTCAGCCTCTCTAGGCTTGTTCAGCCTAGAGAAGAGAAGGCTGTAGGGGGACCTCACTGCAGCCTTCCAATCCCTGAAGGGAACATACAAACAGGAGGGGAATCAATTTTTTAAAAGGGTAGATGATGGCAGGATAAGGGGGAATGGATTAAAGCTAAAGGAGGGAAGGTTTAGACTAGGTATTAGGGGGAAGTTTTTTTACAGAGAGAGTGGTGAGGTGCTGGAACAGGCTGCCCAGAGAGGTGGTGGATCCCCCATCCCTGGAGGTGTTCAAGGCCAGGTTGGATGGGGCCCTGGGCAGCGTTGTGTAGATCCAGGCCTGGAGGTTGGTGGCCCTGCCTGTGGCAGGGGAGTTGGAACTCTGTGATCCTTGGGGTCCCTTACAACACAGACCATTCTATGATTCTATGATTATTATAACCACAAACAACACATGGATGGACAATATTCAAATCAATCAAGGGAACAATATAAACTAGACTCTAGGTTAGCAAATTCATTATGTTTAAAAAATTTTCCTTGCTGTTAAATTAAAATGTTAGCTTTCAAGCATATGACAAATCTTATTTACTCTATTTATGGTTAGTTAGTTCTCAATAAGGAGCTGTTTTACTTATTTCCAAGATTTGCTTATGAAGCATCTATGAAGCATTTTAATGTCATAATATCCTTAATCTCTTTGTTTTTGCAACAAGATGTAAGTACAGAGCACAGGGGCAATACACTAATTTTTTTACTTCTTTGTTCCCCAAATCAGATGGAAATGGAGAATGGCAAGAAAGTAAGTTTCGACTACCCAGAAGCAGAAAATAGGCTTACAAGATTGCCAGTTTATAGCCTAAGAAGATTAATTCCTCCACTTAAACTGTAATAGAGGACAATCTTGAGAGGACTGATGTTTAGTTGAATTGGTGCTATTTGCTCTGATGCAGAAGAAATAGGAAGCAGTTTTAACCTTCCATTCACGCTGTAAAATAAAAGACAGCATGTACATAAGCAAACTCCAGCATAGAACTCTTAGCAGTTTTCTTGTAACAGCAATCTCCTAGGCAACTTGTGCAATGAAATGAAAGTAAGAGTACATTTTTGACTTCTGACCTTCTGACAATCAGTAAGTAACACTGGAGAGAAAGAAAACTCTTGTGAATCTCACAACACTGCAATGAATTTAACTGCAAGTTAATTTCTTCTATACTGTTGTTGTGGTTTAACCCCCGGCAGCAACTAAGCACCAGGCAGCTGCTCGCTCACTTTCCCCTGGCTGGGTTGGGGAAAGATTCAGAAGACCAAAAGTGAGAAAACACATGGATTGAGATAAAGGCAGTTTAATAGTAAAAGCAAGAGCTGCACACACAAGCAAAGCAAAACAAGGAATTCATTCACCACTGCCCACGGGCAGGCAGGTGTTCAGCCATCCTCAGGAAAGCAGGGCTCCGTCAGTTACTTGGGAAGACAAACATAATCTCTCCAAAGCCTCCCCCTCTTTCTCCTTTTTACCTCAGCCCCTTATGTATGGGGCATAATGTCCTGATATGGTCAGATGAGGTCAGCTGTCCCATCTGTGTCCCCTCCCAACTCCTTGTGCACCCCCAGCCTCCTCCCTGGTGGGGTGGGGTGAGGAGCAGCAAAGGCCTTGGCTCTGTGTGAGCCCTGCTCAGCAGTGACAAAAAGCATCCCCTTTGCTATCAACATTCTTTTCAGCATAAATCCAAACCATTGTGCCATCCCAGCTGCTATGAAGAAAATTACCTCTATCACAGTAAAAGCCAGGACTACCATAGACAAGAGGTTACCTGTATGACCAGCCATGCAGAAGATGAAGTGGTACAAATTAATCCAGCAGCCTTCTCCAGAGGAGACAGTGTCTTCAAAGACAAGAAGCTCTGATCGCCGTTGCCTCACCTACTTCTCACACCTCTGAAAACAGTCAGAACAAGCTGGCATGCCTGTGCCCATACAGCCCAACATGACTTTAAAGTATCATGCAAAAGTAAACTGCTTTAGAAACCATTTCTCTGAGATCTAGTTGTATATGCTGTCTTACGTAAAGATGCTGTTTCCCAGCACTAAGGGACACCAGCAAGGGTAGCGATTTAGATAAAGTGGTCACTCCACCTAACAAAAATTTAAACAAAATTAAATACGACTAACATCTCTATACTACAGTGTCATGTTCTCTGCATGTTAACTTAGCTTTAGTTCAGCTTTAAGCACAATGTTAAGAATTATATTATCTTTGCAGAAGTTTTCCTAAGTTCATTTGTCAGTTAGAAAAGCTTAATATTATAAATGGAGCTTGTAGAGAATATAATTTCTAATTTAAAATAGTTTTGGTCCTCTAAAAATTCACACAGAGATCAACAAAGACAACATTCAATCCTATTTGTGTTCTGGTGATGAGGTAACTATTGGCCACAATTATATAACAAATCCACTTGCCATAGCTCAAAATACAACCTATGCAGTAAGTTGAGAAGAAAGATCCTAGGGGGCATTATTCTAGTTGTATATTTTGTACAGATTCAATAGACTTTTCCTTCTGCATTTTTAGTGTTGTTTTTTAAATGTTTTTACAATATGCTAAAAGGCTAGTGTCGGCTATTAAACAGTACTACTGTAATAACCTATTTATTTAGGTATCAAAGATCTCTAACTTCTGTTCTTTTTGGTTTGTTAAGGTTTTTCATTATATTTTATTTTAGCAACTAACCCTGTACTGTATGTGTCAGATAAGCACACATATAAGTAGGTTTAATAGTTTTAATTATACTGCACACTAGAATCTAGAGCAGTAGTCTTGTGTAGGAAAAGACTAAAGCATTTTAAGGAAAAGCAAACTACTGTTGAAGTTCTTAGCATTTATTTTTAGGATTTGCTGTAGGAAAACACTTTAACAATTTAACAGCAAAAATGTTTGGGGTTTTTTTTGTTTGTTTTGGTGTGTGTTGTTTTTTGGGATTTTTTGTTGTTGTTGTTGTTTTGTTTTATTTTCTTTTAAGTACAGACAGTACACCAAAAAATTAAAATGTAGTTACTCATTTTCCCCGGGTTTATACTTCACAGTGAACAGAACACCACTTATAAACCACCTTAGCTAAATATTGCTACGTATGTATAATAAAGTAGGATGTACCAGTAGTATGCTAGCACATAGGATGTGGGTTTTTTATTGCAGTTGCAATTTTCTACAAAAATAAAAATGTCTTTCAATTACTTTTACCTATCAAATATCAAGCTGTCTAGAAATGCTGTGTACATATTTTACTTACTAAATTAGAGAACTATTTACCAGTGTGCTAATTTCCTGGCAACTGTAACAAGAGAGAAAAAAAAATAAATCCTAGATTTCACCCCGCAGCTGGAATGGAAAGAAAAGGTAATCCAAAAAGGAGAAAACTCCAGAAGGGTTGAAACCCCATTAATTATATAGTGCTGAAAAAGGAGTGTTAGATAACCCTTCAAATAATGGGACTCAGAATGAAAGGGATGATGTACTTCCACTGGCAGTTCAGGGGCAAGAATTTCAATATTGAAGGTAAGCTAACATATCAAGGTGGGACTCAAGGACAACTTAATCAGTCTCAATTATGTTAAAGCGATGGGGGAGATAAAGTCAAAGAGGATCAGACTCGGCAACACTTTCACATAGACTAGTGTTAGTCACTGAAGTATATGGATGTGGGTTCTATGGGGCAACACTTAGATTGTTTCCAAAGTCCAGAGCCTTGTAAGTGCCTCAGACCTCAAGGATTTCACATTCATAAAGTATTGACAAATATTTTGGGTATCTTCCTGTCAGAGGATATTGTACCTTCCTTAATCAGAAGCAGGTATGTCAGCTATAGAAAGCAAGTTCATGGGACTTTACATTCATTCAACTTAATGTTCAATTTTTCATCACTTATAGATCAGTCAATATTTTTTTTTCCTATAAAATCAGCAAGGGTTAGATGAAAAATTCCAAAACCAGTCACATACATCTTTACATACTACCTTGGTGTGAAAATTACTGCCATACCTAAAGCTTCAAAATCTGAAAAATATAATCAGCTATGGAGGTACTTTCAAATGCTAGAAAAGTGCAGTTATAGGTATAGAATTTTTTTGTTGTCCTCTTTCAAAAGAGGAGCTTCTAGAAATAGGTAATTTATGTTATCATCTTCAATAAGCACTCTGTGAGACATTAAAAAATTCATAGGAAAATTCAAAAGAAGTATCTTATTTTTCATGTAGATTTACATCAATACAACCATTTATCCCAGATTTCCAGCAGACAAGTTGTGCAGAAAGAACCTAACTTGTGAATCCCCTATTTCCTTGCTTCCCAGAAACTGTTCCAAATTTCTTCAAGAATTTAGGAATCTTGGGTAAGTCCAAGCAGTCTCCTGACTACCTTTTCACCTCCCCAGGGTCACAACTCATTATGAACCAAACAGGTTCACCAAAAATTATGTAAAAGTTGTCACAGAACTCAAAGTATTTAGAGGCTGAAACATACTAAGTCCTCTGAAAGACACTGTACATTACGAAAAGCATCAAGGTGGTGTGCCTTTTATGTCTCCATACTGAAAGACATTGAAGAGTATTTTCATTTAATTTTATAGATAACTGTATCACAGCTGAACAATTACTGAAACACAACACATTCTTCCTATGCAACTTTTTGAAATAAAATTGCATCTATGTTGTAGCACAACAGTAACTAGGGGAATGGAAATGCAACAAATATTTATCAGTTGAAAGGATGCCTCATACATAGGGATAAAAATAAATTATACCAGCATGCATAAACACTTCATGTAAGAATATTTTATATAGAAACATATGAAATGCCATAATTTATGTCTGCTATTTTATTTGAATCCAGAAAGTGACAAAGTATTTCTCTGGAGCTGTACTTCACAACAGATAAATTTAATAACAGCAAGGAGTAGGTTTATACATTGAGTGTCTCGATCTTGGCAAACTTAGGTCCAAGAATTATGGATCCTTTATAATTACTTCCCCAGTATGAGGTACAGCTCATAATCTAGAGTATTTTTAATGTTTCTTCACTGTAGGAACCCCAGGGGTTTGAAGAACTGAACACAAGTCAGAACCTCAATGCATTGGTTTTGCCTATTTGAAATGTTACAAAAAGGCAATTTCTAAAGATACACAGGATAGCATATAGGAAAATGTATTTAGGTCCTAGAATACTGTCCAAAGCTAGAGCACTTATCCTGTAAATACCTGTGCATAATAAATTAACTTTAAACTGATAACAAATATTATGTATTTCCACATCAATGCCTAAATATTTATGTTGCTTACTTAGACTGTTCTGTGCAGGCAAATACTCTGTGTGAAGCTGATTTGAAAATCATGCTAGAATGCAGTAGTAACTAAAAAAGTTTCCCTAAAACTTCTAAATAAATAAGAGCAAAATTAAAATAATTGTTTATGGATTAAAACAAACAAAAACCACCCCCACCCCCTCCCCCAAAACAACCAACAACAACATATCCACAGACTATTTGAGACTACCCCTGGTGAAACTGAAACTGAAACAACTCGCTGTTTTGCATAGCATACTGTGAGCGCATGCCAAACAGGAACCAAAGGTTCTAAAAGGCTTGAAACTTTTTGACAGTGCGAGCAAAGTCACTTCTGCTTTAAGTCAGGGTAACTAAGTTGCCTTCACCTGTTACAGGAGGGGAAAAGCGCCCATTTCTTGGGAACAGAGTAACTCATCAGACTTCACCACAGTCTTTCCAGAGACTAGAACAATTGGGGCTTTGCAGAAGGATGGCACATGCCTCAAAGCCTACACTTTTTAAGATTGACCCACATCCAGAGCTGCTTCCTGTATGATAATCCACGCTGACTATTCAAAAAAACCCAAGCAAATCACATACAAAAATACTCCACTACTCTACAGGAGGCGTGCAGCTGAAGGCCCTGATTCATCCCGTAGCTAAGGGCGGGCACACGTACTGCGCCTGTAATGCTGCCTATCCAAACCTCAAGAGCCGATCAGCCCAGCCACTGCAGGCGGGCTCCGCAGCTGGAGACCGCAACTCCGAACGCTTAAAAACGCCCTCCCGTACCCTGCTCTCCACAAGCAGCACCCAGGCTGGGGGGCTCGCTGTTCTCGGCCGCTCTCCCGCAGACCTCCGGGTGCCGGGACGCTGTCGCGGCCCCTGGGCTCCTCCAGCCGTTTATGCTGCAAACCCGTTCTCCAGAACGCGCTTCCCCTGGCTCTTGACACCTGCCCGCCCCTCACCTCACCTCACCTCACCTCTCGCCCCACAGCCATCCCGACCTCACCCAGCCCGCCACCATTAAGGGAGAGCTCCCGTTCCCATCTCATCCCCCGGTCTTGTAACTCGGGCGAAACTTGCCCACGAGAGGCAGGGGGTGGCGGAGGAGGAAATCAATCGTTTCCTGCTGCTTTAATCCCTTCAGCCGGGCTTAAGCAATGCCGCCACGGGCACGCCGGCTGCCCGCCCGGAGCGAGGAGGCTGTGGGTGAGCAGCCGCAGGGGGCAGGCCGGCTCCGGCCGAGCCCGGCCTGCTTCCCCCAGCCCCGGGAGGCGTCTCGGCGGAGGGGCGGCGCGTCTCAACGTCCGGGGGGGAGGGGGGCTACCGGCCGCCAGCTACGGCCCCTCATTACCACGAGCGGCCAGGACGGGCCTCTCGGCGCAGCGGGGCCGTGCGGGGGCCATGCCGCGTTAGGGGAGAGGGTCGAAGGCTACACACCCAGCAGGAGGCCGTCCATGTCAAAGATGAGGTGAGTGACCGGCCGCAGAGCGGCCGCGGAAGGACCCGACATGGCGAGGCCACGGCAGCCGGCAGCTCGCGTGGCGGCGGCGGTGGCGGCGCAAGCGCGCTCCTCTGGAGGCCGGAGCCAAGGGTGCCCGGGGCCGCGGGGCCGCCGCGGGGAGAGGCCGGGCACGGAGGGGCGGGGGGATTCGGAGCAGGGAGCGCCGTTGGGCTGGCCGGCAGCCAGCAGGGCTGAGGAGCGCTATTATTATTATTTCAGTTATTATATTTAATTTTTTAAAAGTCCGTTTCGGTTTGTGGGTCTCCTGAGGCGAAGGACTGTAAGTGCCGTGCCGCTTAGGGAGGGAAGCGGGGCAGGTGCTGGCGTTTTGACGCTTTAGAGCTCCTCTCCTCTAAAACTTTCGTGTGCCTGTGTGGAAGTTTATGCGGATGGCAGCACCGCGGGATCGTCACTGGGGCCATGAACAAAAAGACACAAAACCTGAAGGGAAAGAGTAAAGTAGCGGTGTACAAGCCCATGTCTTCGTGGTTGCTGTGTGTGAGAGTTCATCGTGGGCTGTTTTGGGTGTTGGGTTGTGTTTGTTTGTTGGTTTTGTTTTTTTTTTTTCCTGAAATGTTCGAGAAACAAGCCAGTGTTATTGAGACAAAGGAAAATCTTCCTGCTCAGACACACCAATTTCCTCACCATTTCCTTTTTAGACGGTGTGTGATTAGTAAGTCAAGTCCTTCTGCCCCTCTGCTCTGCCCTGGTGAGACCACACCTGGAATATTGTGTCCAGTTCTGGGCCCCTCAGTTCAAGAAAGACAGGGAACTCCTTGAAAGAGTCCAGTGCAGGGCCACCAGGATGATTAAGGGTGTGGGACACCCTCCTTATGAGGAAAGGCCGAGGGAGCTGGGCATCTTTAGCTTAGAGAAGACGAGACTGAGGGAGGTGACCTTATTAATGGTTATAAATATGTAAAGGGCAAGAGTCAGGAGGATAGAGACAGTCTCTTCTCAGTGATGGCCAGCAATAGGACAAGGGGCAATGGTTGCAAGCTGCAGCATAGGAAGATCCATGGGAACATAAGGAGCAACTGCTTCACTGTGAGGGTGACGGAGCACTGGCACAGACTGCCCAGAGAGGTTGTGAAGCCTCCATCTCTGGAGACATTCAAAACCACCTGGATGTGTTCCTGCATGATTTAGTCTAGGTGATCCTACTGTGGCAGTGGGAGTTGACTAGTTGATCTTTTGAGGTCACTTTGAACTCCTAATGTTCCGTGACTCCCTTTTTATTTGTTTTTTTTTTTTCTCCCCCTCACACAGGTAACTCATCAAGATGGGTGAAATGCCAGTTGCAGAAGCAGGCATGAAAAGAGCTGTGTAAGGCCCCCAAGGTGACATACTGGCTTGGAGATTCGTACATCTGTGCCAAGGCAATGGTTAGCTGTGGCTTTGCATAAGGGAAGCCCTATCTCTGTTTCCTGTAGGTAGGCCTCTCAGCAATTTTTTTTTCTTTCTTCTGACTGTGCTTCCATTTAATTGGCAACACCACCATTTTAGCAAGTTAGTGGTGGTTTTTAGAGCCCTAACTGTAGGTGTCATAGAATCAGAGTTGGATTTTAATTTAGTCCCCTTGTGCCTTTTACCTTCCCCAAAAACCTGGCCCTTAAAAGCACCCTTACCCTACGTTTGTGAGAAATATCATAGACAGGAAGCCCTTGTGTCTCTACCTCTATTATCTTGGAAATAAGACAAAAAAAAATATCCTTAGCCTTTACCTTTTAATAATAAAACTTGACTTTCAAACAAAGTTTTTTTGAGTTTTGGGTTGGTTCTCTTTTTTTTTTTCTTTTTTTTTTTAAAAAAAAACCTTGTCTCATTATGTAAGGGTTGTGTTTAATGATGTTGCTTAGGCCCTGCCTATGCAGGCTAGGGAAAAGACATTACGCGGTGCCTTAGATGCCTTCTGTAAACGTCATGCATAGTCATGCTGTGCATCTGTTAGTTCTTGCATAGATTTAAGTAAAGGCGTCCTGTGCTTCCAAATTATTTTTTTTCTTAGTAACCAGTGTTCAGAATGCACATGGTTCTTTTGTTTCTGTAATACTGTGCAACAAGTCAATGTTTCAACTTCATTCCAGACAGCAAATCTGTTAGTTTTGTATCCAGAAACAAAAGAAAGACCAAATCCAAAACACAGTGAGTACAACAAAAGTGTTAATCTGTTAAAAGGAAAAAAAAATATGTATTTCTATCATTATGGTAATCTCCATACTTGTAATATTCTGCTATTCTAAGAATGTGTTTCTGCTGTAAGAGTGAACACTGTTGTGGCAAAAATTTCAAGAGCATGAATAATGAGGTTGTATGGCAGTTCTACCTGAGGTAGAATCATTCACTTTCTAATTATCAAATATTCTAAAAAAATCCATCTTTGGTATTTGTTGGCATAGTAACACCTGTACTTCTTAACAGGAAAGCCACATCAGTCAGGGTCCTTGTATTACTGTTCTGATTACAGAAAAGCATAGGCATTTTGTTCACAACTTCACCTTCCCTTACCACCTACCCAAAAGGGGTTATGCTTACTATTTTTAGTTTGCAAATCACCAGTCCGTATCATAGAACATAGGCTTATGCAAAAGTTTTGAGTATTTAAAGTGCAAATCCTAAAGACAACCTCCTTGGCAAAGCCCCACAGAATTGAAGTGCAATACACAGGATGAACCTTTTCAGAGTTAAGTAGTCTGTGATACAAATCTTATTGTGCAGATTTCAAGACAGTCTGGTTACCTGACCTGCTGATGACCTCAATTTGCTTTGCTTTATTCTGGCTCATAGTGATAATCAGCATAATGTTAGTTTACTTGATTCTTCAAAGCTACATTCAAACACAGGAAAATCTTCCCAATATAGACAAACTGTTTAGGTTTATTGACTAAGCCTTCTTACTAACATAATGAAATAGCTTGAAAGTCCAGGCAAGACCTCCATTTGTGGAGGTCTGTATTTTTCTAGATGCACAAATAAGTGAAAATGCTGATGTAAGGTGTGCTTGTCTTAAACATTTGTCTCAGACATCTAAGCCATAGTATTTGTTTGTTTGAAGTGAAGAGGACTTATTTTAATAACTTTTGAGTTATGGGAAGCATCCTGTACCTGGAGGTACGGTAACCCTGAAAACCGATCGTTAATTGTATCCTTACTAGCCTGATGTCCCCCTTTTAAAGAAGGGGAAATTTGCTTTACTGAGATGTAGTCATGCAGGTAGACTTGAACCCTGCGAAGTCTTAAGAACATGGTTAACTTCACATATATATTTTTAATTAATTTAACTTTCTACATGGGCACATATCAAAGCAGATGAACAAACCTTTGCCGAGTTTTACATTTTATCATGTTACGTAGTGTATATACAGATTTTTAAACAACTGTAGATTAACTGTCTTCTTACCCCAAATGAGTGTTTTCTCTGGCTTTGTAACAATATGTTAAAATAACTTCTATTGTTCTTGCATGTGGGATAAAGTGAAAATACTCAGGTATGTATCCATGGGGTTAAGTATGCAACACAGTGTTTTACGTATACAAACCTCAACCAGGTTTTTTTTTTTTTTTTTAACCTTTGTATGTTTCTTGTGGTTTTCTCTACCTTAAAGCTAAAACCTTTTCCACATCACTGAAATGTTGGTGACTGATATTCTTCTCCAGGAGAGTAAAAGCTTGGGAATATGCTTAATTATTTTCTTGGGTAATGCCCTTGACTCAAAAATTGTAGTTTCCTATGTTATTACTTCATATTGTGCTTGAAACATGGATTCCCTTACAGGATTTTTATAACACTGATACCAGCATCACGTGCCATGTGTTTCACGTGGAGATGACTGGCTTTATTTTCCTTGTTCTGCAGGCGCCTCAGCAAAGAGGATAAACAGATTATAATCCATTTTGCTTTGAATATTAAAAAGGAATCAAAAGACTTGAATAAATCCAGTAATTTAAAAGCTTTCACAATGATTTACATGAACAGCTGTTAAACCTACTATTAGTAACAAATTACTTGGAGTTAAATGCAATTTAATTCAGGTATCAGATGAGATTCTCAACAGTTGCTGTAGTTGAGCCTATAAACCCTCCTAAAATGAAACCCCACCCAGTGCTGGATGCCACCAATCAAGAGCTTTTCACCCTAACAACACCAACTAAGAGAATTTTAGTTTTTTTCAGTTCCATTTTTTGTGATTGCAAAAGGGAATAAGAGCACATGTCTTAAGGTAATGAAATACCGTACACCTGCTGCCCTAAGTCATGTTTATTGATTATGTTATGTCAAAAGGGAATATGTCCTCTTCAGTTAATCATATGGGTTTTCCTACAGCCAAGAAAGTAGGAGGAAAGAGAATCGCCCATTTTCTGGATTTTTATATTTGCCACTAATTATGATAATGAGGGATGAAAGTCTAGCAAAGTCAACCAAGCACACAAGAGGGAACTAGGGATTTGAGATATTTTTGGACGTCTGGTGAAGGTGCTGGAGGGCAAATCCTATGAGGAGTGGCTGAGGGAGCTGGGGCTGTTTAGCTTGGAGAAGAGGAGGTTGAGGGGAGACCTTATCACCACCTACAACTACCTGAAGGGAGGTTGTAGAGAGGTGGGTGATGGTCTCTTCAGCCAGGTGACAGGAGACAGGACAAGGGGAAATGGCATGAAGCTGTGCCAGGGCAGGTTTAGATTGGACATTTGAAAAAAATTTTTACTGAAAGAGTTGTCAGGGCCTGGAACAGGCTGCCCAGGGAGGGGGCTGAGTCACCTTCCCTGAATGTGTTCAAAAAAAGGGTAGATGAGGTACTGAGGGATATGGTTTAGCATAGAATGGGAATGGTTGGACTCGATGGTCTTCAAAGGTCTTTTCCAACCTTGTGATTCTGTGTCAGTTGCTGTGTTTATTGGTGGGGTTCTACAACAGAACAAGCAGTTTCTGAGTCTGGGAAATAAAGACTTAATGTTGTGCTTCAAGGCCTTTTTCATTTCCATTAAAGTCAGTGAGAATCATTTTCTCTCCTCTATGGCTTGTGATTTAGGTTTTTAACATCATTTTTTGTCTTCCAGTAAAATACTAGCTGCACACAGGCAAAATGTTCAGGTGATTAGCAGTGTCATTGTAATTGAAATCCTGAACTGCTGAATGGGTGAGTCCCACTTAGCCTTAAAATATCAGAGAGATTTTAAGAGAGGGCAAAGAGAAATGCATCCCCAGATAAGATCTGAAGCGGTGTATTTTGTTTTGCTATTCCTGTGTGATTTGGCTTCCTCTGTGGGATCATATGCAACTTTATTTATCTAACTATCCATTGTTGCAGGAGCGTAAAATGCTGTTTATCCTTTTGTTTTTCTTGTCTGCATGTGAATTTTAAGGTTATATTTTTTCATTTTTCTACAGTTTGATGGTTAAAGATTGCAGGGGAATGTTTGTATTAGTGATACCACGTGGTATCATACGTCCTCTGCCAACCTTCAAGACACCTATCGCCTGTTTGCTGCCAGCGAGGGTTGAACTGGGTGTAGTTGTCCTTCCAGTGGTCCCTTTCAGTTTTGTGTTTCTAAGCCTGACCTCTTCAAAGGCTGCAGTAGCCACATCACAAAATGAAAAAGAGGGAGAAGGAATTGTAATTCTCTGGGTCGTGAGGTCTCCAAGCCACTGATCTGCAGTGCTCCAGATTCAGGCTTTATATGCATGTTCCCCACTCAGGATGCAGCAAGTTGGAGAGTCGAATCTCCAGAGCTCAGACATTCTGCCTACATTGTGGGTGTATGCCCTTCCTGATGATTTTATATCTACCCAGTAGAGCCCCTGAACAGCCAGAATATCTCCATGATCAGGGTAAACATGCTGTCAGCATGGGACGCTGTTGGAGGCTAGCTGTTGTACAGTACCACAACCTTCCTGGTTTTGCAGTGGTTTGAGCAGCCTGAGGGTCTAGTTTATACCTAGCCCGAGAGGCCATAACACCATGCTGGAACTTAGGAAGTTGCAATTCTGATCAGGAAGCAGTTGCTTCCTGAAGATGGGAAGGGAGAGGAGAGGAGAGGGAGTAGTGCCAAAAAGGGTTAAGCAGCTGATGCTTGAGTCCTTTTTGGAGCTGAGTTAGATATGTGGACTTTTCTTGACTTGGGTATAACTTTTCCTTGGCTTCAGGAGTTAAGTGTACCTCTCAACCAAGACATAGTAGATGATCTTTCGAGGTCCCTTCCAAACCATAACAATCTATGATAATTCCCTTTTGGGAATTCCTCTCTCCTTCCCTACATGTGCAGATCCACAAACACACATGGTTTGTATACTCCAGAACATGCTGTTGTGGACAGCCAAATATGTCTGTAGGGCACTAACAAATTCTTGAATGAGGAAATAACCCCTTCGTTAGGATGTCCACTTACTTTAAGCATATATTTGTGTGCTTTGAGGAATTACATTCAATGTGTTGTAATAAAGTGTGTCAGAAAACAATATAGTCTTATTTTTACTTTATACATTCAACTAAAATTTTCTTAGCAGAAGATCAGCAACAGGTACTTGTTTTTAATAAACATTTGTAAAAGAAGGAACACCACTTCTAAAAATGGATACAGTTAGGTATATAAGGATGCCTACAAGGAATCATATAGTCCCAGTGCTGTCAAGCCAGTGAGAACCTGATTTTTAATATTATTTTTCCTAAGTCATCTAGTTCCACCTACTAAGTGCATCTTAAACATTTCACTTTGGGTTCTGTGAGATGAACGATCCTTCACCGTGGCACTGAAGGACTGAAAGATTACTAAACTTCCACTTCATGTGCTTACATATAGGTAAGACCACAAGAGATATTCATAATCAGTTTGAGTTATTTGTATAAAACCAGAATTGTTTGTGCTTAAAATATCTACCCAGATATTATATCCAAAATTTTCTAAATTGTTCACTGAATCTTTTGTTCTATCTCTACGTTTTTTTTTTAAATTTATCAAACATCAATCCTTCAACCTTTCATGATAAGTTATGCTTTCTGAAATTTTTAGCATTTTGATTGTTCTTCAGGATTCTAGTTTTTCTGTATCCTTGGAGAAGTTCAGCATTCAGGTAAATTTTTGTAGCTGTGGGTTTTATATGTCACAAATAAAAAGGCCATCTTCTACAAATAGACTGCTGCCACCTTAATGCCAAATACAAAATTCCTTTGGATTTTAAGAACTGAATTACCATATGAATTACCATTTTTGCCACAGTTTTATTTCATTCCATTCACTTATGAATGTTTTTTAATTCTTACTAATATTTTTTAGTACTGGAGTTTAGTCAGATTATTCTGACTGAACAAGAGCTGAAAACTTTTGTTGCCACTTGTCCAATTTAAAATTTAAATTTATGGGTCACTTCTAACTGAATCCTCGTTAATTAAAGATAGAATTATACTTCACTGAAATAGATCGGTGGCAACCTATCTAGCCCATGAAGAGCTTAATACCTTTTCATACAGTGTGAAAGTTTTTTCGGCACATTTTAAAGTATGAAGAATGATTATCCTACAAGCCTGATGAGACAGCTATCTGCAGGAAGCTGTGTTGCAAAATGAATTGTTATATTACCATTTAAAAGCTGCTGCATGTGTCATTTACACCAGTGGCTACTGCGAGCAATAGGGAATGAGGATATTAATGACCACATTTGACAGACGGGCTTCACAACCTGTTTTTCACTGACAGTTTTTCTTAGGCCAACAAGATGCTCTCATCTGGAAAAAATTAGGTTTATCCAATTTTCAAAAGCTATTCACAAGACTTATAATATCAAGATGGCTGTATATCCTAACTAAGAAGGATGTGCCATCCAGAGGCTGGCTACCTTGTGTTGGGGTCATGTTGAGTTGTAGAGCTTGGAGCAGAGGTGCTTCAGAAAGCCCAGAGCTTCACTCAGTAGGTGGCAGTCTTGTCAGTGCATCTGTACCAGGGCCCATCTGGGATGGTGTTTGCACTGAAGTTTTTTAAAGTTGGTGGAAATGCAGTAAGCCCTTGCTCACCTTTAATTTTTTTAATATATTTAGCTGGGTGATTGTTGATTCTTGAAGAACTTGACAAAGGCTGGGGACCCACATGTTTATCTGCTTTTTCCAACCTAATCACATCTAGGAAATAAAATAAAATAAAATACATTATCTAATACGTGTATTTTTTTTCTCTGTCCAAACCCCTCTTACTTTAAAGATCCTGTTCTGCATGTGACTTGAGGTAGTTTAGACAAGTATTATTGGATAGTTGGGATCTACTGATATAACAACTATGAACCTGGGATCTTTATTCTTACATGGCATAGCTGATACATTCTTCCAGCTAAACTCCTGTAGCTCTTAACTAAACACAACCACGATAAAAAAATCATAAGACCATGTCACTGAGTTCTGTATATAAAGGTTATTGTGACGTCCTCAGAACTGTACAAAGTCCTCTGCAGTCCACACATAAGGATTCCCCTACATCCTTCAGGACAACTACACGGCTATGGAAATTTTAGAGTGAAACTTGTTACAGGCGTTTTTGGACTAAGCTGAAGAGTAAAGTTTAAACATCTAGCTGCACTGAAAATCATGGAATAAAGAGCCCCTGACATTCAATAATCCAACTTGTACAAAGTCCCTAGGAACAGCAGAGTTGTGTCTTTTTATTCTGGGTATGTGTGACTTTCAAAAATTCTTCTGAAATTAGTTAAGTTCCTTGGGTATTCTTTTAGTAAGAGAGGCTAACAGATATCTTGTGTCCCATTTTTAGATCTATTTATTGGTGTATTTCATTTGAATCCCCATTATATATGTGTGTATTAGCATATTAATATGGAAGCATAAGCATTTAGATGTGCACCAGCATTCAACCATTCTAAACAAACATTATATCATGTTTTGTTTTCACAAAAGTATATATGTACTATACCTCATAGATGAACACTTAGTAATGTGTCTAAATTTAATCCTAAACTTTTAAAACTTTAGCAGAGATGTTTGATGAACTGAGACAAAAGGTCTGCCTCAGTGTATTTCTGCCCTTCCACTAGATTCCAGTAAACCCAGTCATGCATTTCCTTTTCTTCCCAAAGACTATTTAAAAAATAGTGTCACCTATTTTATAGAATCATAGGGGTTGGAAGGGACCTTGAGAGATCATCGGGTCCAACCCCCCTGCCAAAGCAGCTCCCTAGCTCATATTGCACAGATAGGTGTCCAGACAGGTCTTGAATATCTCCAGAGAAGGAGACTCCACCACCTCCCTGGGCAGCCTGTGCCAGGGCTCTGTCACCCTCACTGTGAAAAGTTCTTCCGCATGTTGGTGTGGAACTTCCTGTGCTCCAACTTGCAGCCATTGCCACTTGCCCTGTCCCCACAGATCACTGAAAAGGGGCTGGCTGATTCCCCCTGCATCCCATACTTAAGATATTTATAAATATTAATAACGTCCCCCTTTAGTCTTCTTTTCTCTAGGCTGAACAGTCCCAGCTCACTCAGCCTTTCCACATAGGGGAGATGCTCCAGGTCCTTAATCATCTTTGTAGCCCTTCTCTGGACTCTTTCCAGGAGATCCCAGTCTGTTATATACCAGGGAACCCAGAACTGGACACAATACTCCAGGTGGGGCCTGACCAGGGCAGAGTAGAGGGGGAGGATCACCTCCTTCGACCTGCTGGCCACACTCCTCCTGGTGCACCCCAGGATCCCATTGGCTCTCTTAGCCACAGGAGGCACACTGCTGGCTCATGGCCAACCTGTCATCAACCAGGACCCCCAGGTCCTTCTCCATTGAGCTCCTCTCCAGCAGGTCACCCCCCAGCCTGTACTGATACAAATGGTTGTTCCTTTCCAGGTGCAAGACTTTATACTTGCTCCTGTTGAATCTCATCTAGTTTCTCCCTGTTCAGCTCTCCAGCCTGTCCAGGTCTCTCTGGATGGCAGCGCAGTGTTCCTGCATGTCAGCCACTCCTCCCAGCTTTGTATCATCGGCACTTGCTGAGGGTGGATGCAATACCCTCATCAAGGTCGTCAGTGAAGATGTTAAACAGGACTGGACCCAACACTGAGCCCTGGGGAACACCGCTAGTCACAGGTCTCCAGTCATGCTTTTGAGTTCAATTCAATGAGTTGAAGATCCATATGAATGTTCATATATAAATGAGTAGATAATAACTCCCACTTGATGTCTGGAAGATCAAACTATCTTAACAAACACTCATAGAATCACAGACTGGTTTGCATCCCATGGGCAGGGGCACCCTCTACTAGACTAGGTTGCCCAAAACCCCATCCAACCTGGCCTTGAACACTGCCAGGGAGGGGGCAGACACAGCTCCTCTAGGCAACTTGTACCAGTGTGTCATCACCCTTATCTAATCTAAATCCACCCTCTCTATTTTAAATCCATTACTCCTTGTCCTTTCACTACTTGTCTTTGTAAACAGTCCCTCTCCAGATTTCTTGTAGGCCCCTTCAGGTATTGGAAGGCTGCAAGAAGGTTTCTAACAAAATGTGAAAGAAAAAACAAAGTTGAACTCTGTTCATATTCACGTGAAGTGGAAAAATATAAACGACAAAACCCAACACTAAAAAACAAATTAAAAAACCCCACTGGTAAAATGGTAATATAATCCATTAAACAGCATAGATCTGTTCCATGTCATTGGAGAATGCATTACTGGGTAACAAAGTACCCTATTTACCATAGCTTAAATGCAGCCTCCCTGTTAGCATTTCAATTTTCAGTCCTACTTACACTTTGAAGTCATTGAGTAATTGTCACTTTAGCATCCTTTAGTGATTTCTAATCGATCATGGAGAAGAAATCCAAAGAAAGAAAAAAAAAACCAACTTAGTCTTTCAGCGCTCAGATTTGGGCAGGAAAGTGGCAGGATATTCCTTTTTTCCTTCATTAACTCATAATTTTTTGCATACTGCTTTAGTTAGAATGGGTAGATCTTTTTCTATGCAGCATTTCGGTTGTTCCATATCAAGTGCCTTGAATTGTCACATTAATTAGCACAGACACGTCCTCTTTTCATTCAACCCATCTATGTTTTGGCATACATATCCTTGTTTTATCACTTCTTCTAATTTACATGATCACAAGTGTTTAATGAATGTTGCTTAATAATGATTTTCAAAATAAAATGTATTGCAAATAAATGGTTATTATTATACATCTCTGGAGAGGCACAGTGTATGTACAGAAGAACCTTGGTGAGGGACATGTATTTTTGTGTTTTGCCACAGATGTCTCTTTTTCTCAGAACCTTCTAAAATACTATTTTTCTAACAGTATGATTAATCAAAAGGATTAAAAACTACACATTTATTTTGACACTGAAAGGAATTGTAAAATTATCTTCATTTTCACATGTTAATGCTTTCAAAAAGTGCAAGCAATAGGTGCAGAGTTTTTCAAAGGTTCAAGGTAGAGCTAGCATTTCCTACTTTTATTTGAGACCGAGAAAAGATTATAATTTAAAATTGTTTCCAAGTTGTTACAGTACAATATTATTTTAAAGAAGAAGGAAAAAATAACACAGGAGAAAAGCTCTCTCTGATTTCTTGAACCACAGAAAAACATCATTTAAACTTTGCAGATAGACAGCTGTTCAGAAACATTGGTTCAGTTTGATTTTGCCCAGTCACTGATATCTTCAGTATTTTATGTTTAGAATGTAAGGCTTGGCTTGCCTTAAGTTTCAATGGCATCGCTTGTCACACCTCTTTGGACATCTTCCTGATCGAGTTTACATTCGAAAAATACACAAATTGAGAAGGAGGGAGAACATTAATACATAAACCAGTTAGCTCTTTTCAGAGTGCAATGAGTGATTTTTCATATTAGAGTCCTTGGGCTTCCTGGGAGCAGTCCTGTAGCAGACTGTGCAGTGAGCAAACCCGCGTGGGCTGTGGTGTACCGTATTTATGTAGAGAGAATTTCTGAGCAGTTCTGAGCCGCAGAAAAGTTTGAAGACCACTGATCTGAAATTAGACTTTAAAAGGTGCTTTAATGCAGTTTCTTAGAAGTTGCTATGTAGATATTCTGAAGGAATGTTTACCATGTGTACTGAAGGCAGACACCTACCTGAGATTCTGGCACTGCCCTTATTTTCCAAAAATATGGTGCAAAGTCACTAGCATTTGGAAAGCCTAACAGATCCTCAGCCACCAGCTAAAACACCTCTTGCACTATGAAAACATGTTGAGACTGTTTCCTGCTAGTGAAGTGGTGTCTTGTCAAGAGATGTTGTCAGCACTGTGTAACACCAGGTTATCTTTTTTCAGTGTTGTCCTGCTTTCTTTCCCTCCTCCCTCTGTTTCAGTTCACGTGACTTGGACTTTGTACCCATTTACTGATAATAAGTGTGAAGCCATCTTGTTTGAAAACTAGAGGCAGAAACTGAAACAGTTCCGTGCTGCAAGGTAAAATCCCCCTCCTGCCCCAAATCTGTTAATTTGTATATAGTTTCCTTGTAAACGTTGAGGTCACATATAATTGGAGTTCATATTCTTTCACAGCTCAAAGGAAATTCTTCATGGCAGGAAATTAGCGATTATGGGAGGTAATAACATATGCACTGTTGTCTTCTCCTCAAGGTATTGCTATGTATTTTAGATAAGAAAGGGGAAAAGGATGCTAATACTCAATTCTTGTCTGCTATAGTGGCAAATTATTTTGTAACAAAATGCACTTTGTTATTAGGTATTTCGATGAAGCGGAACATTCGCTGCCTACAACCAGTTAAGAGTATAAGCTTTACTTGAATTGTGAAAGCTTTTTTTTTAAAAAAAAAACAAAAGAGAAAGCAGGGTTTTGTGAACTAGAACATTTTCCAGCTGCACAACAGTGTTTCTTCTCTTGCCACTTTGGCTCTGGTTGTTTAAAAAGTAATGTTAAAAGTGTATGTAATTTTGATTACAGACTGTTTCAAGAATCAAATGGAAATGAATTGTTAAATAGTTTTGGAGAGGATTAGGCTCTGAAATAAGCTTGTAGTTTTGAAGTTACTCTGGTTTGTGGTCAGTTTATGTAATCTGCCAGAATCAGTTTGATTCAGAGGTGGAAGCTGGCAAGACTTAATTGTAACTTTTTTTTTAAGTGACAGTAAATGAATCTGCTATCTCTTGTGGTAATCTCATACACATCCAACCTGATAACTGGGGGTAAACACAGCTACTGAGGGCACAGTGCGTGTAAGAGGAATTGCTAAGACAGAGAGGACAGCAAGGAGTAACAGAGAAAGAGAAAAGGTAAGGGAAAAATCATCACTTCTAAATAGGTTGTATCTGCCAGGCTTAAACGGCAAGACTGCATTTGGTCAACTGCTCTGAGAAAAGAAGGAGGAAAAGCCTATTTAACCAAGTGTTAAGTACAAGTTAAACAGGTGATGAACACATATTGCTTGCTATGCAGTTTTGTAATGACTTGTTAATAATATGGGTTCCGTGCATCCTGTTTTCTCACAAACACATTTTTGCTTCTGCCCTTAGGGTGCTCTCTAGGTGGATTTTGTTTAAGTACAGACCTGTGTTAAATCCATACCAGACCAGCAGCTGAGGCTGCTTTAAAGCCAGGAGAGACACAGTCACCAATAGGAAATACTGTACACAACTGGCAGCTGGAAGAGACTATGTTGTGGGGAGAGAAGATGTAGAGAAGCCAAGCAAGGAGACACAGGAGCTTCATGAGAAGTAATGGTAGAGTGGTAGTGATAATAGCAGTACCGGAGCAAGAAGAAGTGGACTTGTCAAACAGCTGCATTCAAGAGGTATTCAGCCTGAGTTTAGATCATTGATATGGGATAGGAAGGGATTTGGAACTGTATGATTTAGAAATGTTGAGATTGCAGAAGAGTTTGTGAGGTGGTCTCTTGATTGTATGAGAGGAAGTTTGGAGTGAGGAGGAACGAAATAAATTTAGTTCAGGGTAAGAAGAGGGATGGAAGGAAGATAAGACATTTGAGATGAATTGTTAATAAGTGCATAACGAGTTGTGGCTACAGCACTCTGAGCTGGGAACATGCAGATTTGGGTTCACAGTGATAGTGTATTTTTCACATCCTGGAACTACGTTTTAAATTAAAAGGTAATGGCAAGAAAATGGCCTCTTTTTTCTACCATGGTAAAGAATCAATTCAGTCAGAAGGAGACCTCAGTGTACAGAGCTCAGACAGACCTGTTTTCCTCTGACATTGCAACTAGCCAGATTGGTGGTTGTATGGTGTTGTATGCAAACATGCCTTCTGCAAGAATCCTTAGTGTTACAAAATATAATTAGAAGTCAGTAGGCTAGAAGGCTTCTTAGTCCTCTTGTTTTTGTTTTGTTAATGTTTATGCTCTGCACTTCTGACAGACTGGCAACTATGATGAAGAAAATCAGAAGCTGTTGATATGGATTAGTCCTTTACAAAAATTACTCTTAGCTATGTAAGAAGCATCACTTTTCCAGTTAATATAAGTTATTATAATAGACAGCTAGATATCTTGTCTATTATAGCAGTTGTCTAATAATAGCAGTAAAGTATTAATCCTGAAAAATGCATGTTGGACAGAGGGAATGATATGTTCTTTTTCACTAATGAACAGAATCCATCCTTTAAAAACATAAGGTTGTGTTGGACCGAAAGGCACAGAGTGAAGGAAAATGTCCTTTCTTAAAAACTTACTTAAAGTCATTCCAGTATGATTGAAAAAGCATGTTATTCTCTTCAAATATAGCTGCAGCATGCTCCAGTCCAGCCCAAAAGATAATGAGACCCCTGGAGCTGTTATTGAAAACCTGTTCAAATGTTAAAAGGAAGTTAATACTGGTGTACCGCAAGAAAATGGAAAAAATGCCTCTTTGGAATACTTTTTATATTTATTTATGCTCTTAAAATGTCGTACAAAATAAGGTGAAAATGAAGTGAATTGCTGTAGTCTTGAGCTAATGATAATTTTCATTTTGTCCTGTTGAGATTTTGCCTCTTGGCTCCCATGTGCAAAGGGGTGCTGTTCCATTCTAACAGCAAGAATTCCTGGAGTCCCCGTGAAAGAGAGAAAGAGCTAGGGAAAAGGAAAGGAAGGGGGAGGGAGGGGGAAGGGGAAAGAGTTTTCTACTCGCAGAGGGCAGAAGGAACCTCAGCACATTCTAGTTTAACTGTTCCTTTTTCTGTATTGCTGTTGTTCAGTATATGCACTTCTACACTGTTCAAGATTTTTTTTTATTCTGTCAGCTTCTAAGGACCTATTTAACCTATTCTTGTATTGTAGGCAGAAATTTTTAATCTTAGAATAATTTGCTGTTCCAGATACGCTTTGTTTTAAGACTTTCATTGTAATTGTTGCCTAATCCTACGATGTTTGGTGGACTTGGCAGTGCTAGGTTAACAGTTAGACATGATGATTGTAAAGCTCTTTTCCAACCTAAATTATTCTCTGATTCTGTGTTTATATTCTGTCCATTAAAACTTTCTCAAATCTAAGTATATTCACAGTTACTTTCTTTTTTCTTTCTGGGGGATTCAGTTATTCCTTTGCATGCTTACTGAAATTAAGAAATTAGTAAATCTTTGGAATTGGGATAAAAAGTTGGTTAATATATATATACCTTATTTTGTAAATGTCTTTGCCCTTTGGCTTACACATTTTTGGAAGATTCTGATTTATCTATTTTGTAATCAGGCTGCTATGTAACTACTATGTAGCTCATAATCATTCTTTTCCTAATTGTACATGTGTTCTTTCCAAGGTAAATATTTTCCTGGCTTGTAAGAACTCTTAATTTCATGATCCCTTCTTTTTGTTTTGAAATCTGTTTTCCAGTAATCATATTTGATTTTAAGGCTATTTTGTACTTTTATTGTTTGCAATGAATAATGCTAGTGGAATACCTCTGCTTTACAGCTGGTTAGGTAATGATTTACCATCTTACTTCCCCATTTCTGAAGATTTGTACCCATCATTTTATTTGGGGAAAAATAAAAAATTATGAATGGATAATTCTATTTTATTTTTTCTATTTTTGCATTAGGTCATTAAAAAATGGTGGTTTGGGGGTTAATCTTTTAACCCTGTTCAAAATAACAATTTTGTCCAAAAAATCCAAACAAATTGTCATGAGACACTTTCATGATTATTTGCAGAATGAGGTCATAGCATTCCTTGACTATTAGTTGTATGACAGAAGTGACATAAAGCGGACATTTCTTTGTTTCAGAAATGGTAGAGAAGGGTCTTGGTCTTAAATAAGCAGCTGGGCTTGTTTATTTTGAATGTCTCTTCTGCAAATTAAGAGGAAGAAGTTACTCATTTATGTCTTGAGCCTCCTTCTCGCACCAGAAGTCAGTTGATCTCAAATTTAATTATTTTTTTTAAGTAAAAAGCTTTGCCATTTCTCTCCCTGGTAAAAGGTTCCCTTTTAGAACCTAGATGGATTGGATCACAGCAAAGAAACTTTTGGCTAATGGTGATCAATGAAAGTAATTTGCCATTGGATCTGTTCATCCCTTTTCATATTAAATGTGGTGGGTTGGCTCTGGTTAACAGCCAGGCACTGACACAGCTGCTCACTCACTCCCTTCCCCTCCTGCCCTGTGAGATGGGGGGAGGGAAAAAGGAGGAACAGAAATGAAAACACTCTAAGGCATAGGCTGAACAACTTGGGGAATTTCATTTATTGCCAGGTAACATAAATATTTAATTATTGGTTTGAGTATTGGAAAATAACAAAAAAGGAAAAAAACATTTAAGCATGAAGGCAAAACACCTTTCCTCCCGCTTTCCTGCCACAAGTACAGATTCCTTTCTTCCACCTTGTAGTCTGCATTTCACACTTTCCCTCTAGACATCTCCTGCCACATTGCTACTGCAGGTTGGTCTCAGTCCCTTCAGTGAGACCACATGTGGCACAGGAGGACAAAGTCCATGCTTAGCCACTTGTTACCCTCTGCCACTCCTTGTTACTCACTATTTTCCTGTCCTCTGGTGTGGATCCTCCTTGGGCTGCAATCCCTTTGGGTACATACCCACTCCAGCATGGAGCACCTCCTACTGCTCTGGTCTTGTTCCCTCCTCTTCCTCCTCTCTCTGGCCCCCACTGTCCTTCTCTCTGTGTTCCTTCCCTCCAAGTGTTTTCTGCCCTCTCAATTATGTTTCCCCAAGGTGCCACCAGCTTGACTGATAGGGTTAGCCCTGATCTGCCATGGATACAATGCAGAGCTGTCTAGAGTTATGGTGTTCAGCACATACTTTAATAGCATTTCTAGGAAAGAGCACAAAGGTTGGATGAGCACAACCATTTCCTCTCAATGATTTTACATGCCTTCTCAGAGAGGCATGCTCAGTTTCTACAATAGGGCAGACTGAACAGCTCTGTGTGGACAAACGAGACCTGCTTGCAGTACATACCCCTTTCTCGATTAAATGATCCGTATATATCTTTATTGTATGATAAGTGTACTGTTACCCTCTGTTCTCCTACCCATTACGTGAAAGGACAAACATGCATCACTACCCCATGATGGGAATAAGTGGTGTGACGGGGATCATGGTGTCTCCCATGGTGTGATGAGGATCAGGGGAACATATGATCCTTGAGCATGAGAGTGGGTGCATTCCAGTGACACAACAAAAATGTATACTATCACTGGACATTGCTCATGCACATTAACAATCTTGCTCTTGTCATATGTCAGGAGGTAAAGTGTTTTTTTTTCTTCTTGAGGAGGACCTGATGGAAGAAGGTCATAGGATCTGGTAATGACTGGACAGTCACAGGCCGTTTTCATTGTCTTGTGGGTCTGTAGCCCTTGGACAAGAGGGAAGCGGAGAGTCGGCTGTGATCCACAGTCAGCCTAAGCCCACAGTCTGTTGGTTGTTATCATCTGACTTGAGTGACAGTGGGGACTTGGTGAAGCACGTTACACTAATTGAGAAATGTAGTGTTTGTATATTATACAAAGGTTTTTTTCTTCATGTTTTATCCTGAGCACACACAGGCAATCAACTCAGCATCGAATTTATTTCATGTAACTTGTACACATCTAGTCTAAACTAGATCTCTTCTCTGGTTTGTGGAAAAAGTCCATGAGCATTACTTCCAGTATTATTATTCCAATCATAAGAAGAGATGAATCATCCTCTTAAGGTGCCAGTCTCTTTCTATTAATTAGAGAGGAAGCCCAACTAATTAGCTCAGACTAAATGCACAATTTTAAGATACATAAATGCAGATAAATTGGTTTGCACCATGAGGGTCTAGTTGATAGGGGCCATCTAGGCATTTGACTTAATATTGGCTGAATGCAGCCTTTCCTCAAATTTTGTGTCAAGTTGTATTGAGAGCCCTTGAGTGTTATCACAAAGTATAAATAACAACAGAGCTGTTTTAAAAATAATAATCCCACACTTTGAGAAGAAAGTAATGCAAATAAAACTCATCTTTTCTTTAAATGAGACATCTTGTTGGAAATAGTATAACATACTGAAACATTTTATTGATGTGCTACTTGCTAACTTTATGTAGCAAAGAAAAATTAACTGGCCATTTCACTACAATTTCTCTCATAAACCACCTTGACTAGAAAAATGGTTGTAGATATGGGTGAATGCAATAATATGTTATAAAATCCAAGGCTTTGATCTTGACAGACTCCGGAGGATGCCAGTGAATAACTCAAGGGGGGAAGAGGCTGATATTTGGGTTTTGAGGCTGTTTTTTTCCACTCAATATGTTTCATGTTTTCCACTAATAGACATTTGAAGACTGCCATTGGAATGAAGAAGACGTAGAAACTGTTTTTGAATTGAATTAAATTAAAATGTAGTGTTAAGCGGTTGCCCTTTTTTTCTCAGTGTCACTCCGAAAACTTGCATCAGGGCTTATATAGCAACCTTCTGACCTGTGCACTACCCCTGTGAAGGGAGTGTACTGGTGGAGTTTCTGTTTTTATCCAATATTACATTTAATTAGGATTTTTTGTTTTCCTTTTTAAACATTTTTGAGGACTATTACTATGAATATGAATACAAATTCATAAGAGAGTGGTTTAGCTACAGCTGGGTGAAGGTGAAGAGACTGTAACCAGTAAATAAGATGAAGCTATGGTTTATATGTTGTAGCAATTTGAGTTGTCACAGTACAACTTGTCAGTTAATTTCATGTGTAAGACTCACGGGGCTGCATATTTGTGTCTTTGCTTATTCTAAAAACAGAAGTGTGAAGTTTTAATCACACAAGTTCTTCTTCCTTGTGTCTATTTGACACCCTCGAAAAGGGCTGTATGTAAAATGCTCATTTCACACATCATCCAGCTGTAATATATTAAAAAGAAAGATTGTCAGCTTTCAAAACTTTGAGCTAGATATCAAGGATGAGTTAAGCTAAGCCCTCAAAGTATGTAAACAAGTGTCATGTCACGCTGGTTAATATGTTACAAAGTTCTTAGTCTAATTGGCACACACACATTAAAACAGCATAATAATAATTTAAACAGCTTAATAACAGCATATGTTAACAGCTTTACACATCAGTCAGCATCATGTGATATTTACTGAAGTTGATACAAATTTCGGAAACCAATCTTTCTCATCTCTCATCCTTCTGAGCAGCATCAACATCTAATGGTAACTTTTCTTGTATTTACACTAAACACAAAATGTGGGCAGAAAGATACAGACCGAAGATCCTTGTGAAGTAGTGAACTGTAAAACCAGAGCAGAGGTGCATCCCTCATACATGCTCACACATTTTAGTAATGTGCAATTATTTCTTTTAATCATCTAGAACACTTGTCTCTGATTTCCAGGAGGTGACATGACCCGGTCACTGATAGTTACCCAGGATTAGCTTTTTTTACCTAGAAAAACCTTTAAAATCACAAATCCAACCAATAACCTAGGACTGCCCAGTCCACCACTAAACCATGTCCCTAAGCACCACATCTATAAGTCTTTTAAATACCTCCAGGGATGGTGATCCAACTACTTTCCCAGGAAGCCTGTTCCAGTGCTTGATAACCCTTTTGGTGACTAAATTTTTCCTAATATCCAGTCTGAACCTGCCTGGTGCAACTTGGGGTCATTTCCTCTTGTCTACTTTTTAAAATGAGAAGTTTTTTTTCTCTTTCAGTATCATGCATAACTGGCAAATAGGATGACTACCAGTGTTATCTTGTGATTTTCTTTATTATATTGCTGACCAGAGCCCATATTCAAAATTACATTTCTAATGAGCATTTGGCTACCAGAAGGAATATTAGAATGAAAATCATGAAGTAATGATCACGATAAAGAGTGTATGGTCTAATATGTGTATGTAGTTAGACAGATTTTTTCCTACAAATAAAACAATGGCATTGTATCATTAAAGATAAACTTTACCTTCTGTTCAGGTTATAATTTACTACCAGAAATAATGTTTATTGTTTATTCATACTGCCATGAAGTTCTGTAATTTAGTTCAGATGAACCTAGAAAATTCTTGAGACGCCACTTAAAAAGGGTACTTAAACTGAACTTATATCTGATAGAGGCTCCTTGGCTTCATCTGTATTTGATTTAGATCATTATCAATCATGCTTGAACAAGAAACATGATTATTTTGTGCTTTTCCCAGCTCCTGTTAAGAGGAAATTTCTGTCTTAGAATGAGACCTTTTTTTTCTAAATTAAATACAGATTTTTATGGTGTACATAGTTACCAGAAGATGCATATTGAAATCTAATTGCCCTTTTCATAAAAGAATTCCAGTTTTTCTACAGGCGCAGGTTTATAGATAGACAGACCCCTGCCCTCTTTGCCCACACCTTGAGAAGGCTGAATGTAAATCAGTTCCACCCTGGAAAACAAACAGTCCTACTAATCTAACAGTCTGAAGTGTTTAACCAATAGCTAGGATGGAAGACTCCTGTGTCACTTCGACTTTCTGAGAAAAAAAAAAGGTGAAAAAAACCCCCAAAACCCAAGCTACAAATAGTCACGTCAAGTGTGCCTGGACCTGAGGAAACCGGAGGAGCACATCTGTCGCTGAGGTCTGGAGAAGATTCTGAGAAGGTATTTTTACCAGGGAGGAAGAGGAGTAGTAACAAAATCTTGAAAAATCAGCATTAAGAAATAGTGAGTTTTCACTATTAAAAAAATTTTTAAAAAATATATATACAAGCAATCTTATTGCTGAGATTGAGGTATCAGTGACCAATTAGAATGACTTTTTGCATGTTTTTAGCTGGTTTCAAAACCAAAATACTATTTGTTTTTCTAAATGAATTTGCATTATGAATGGGTCAAAAGCATATGACTTTCTCTTTTTAGAGTCATATGATGTAAAAGATGCAACAGACACGACCAATTTGTAAGAGAGAAATTGAGAGATTTGAGTTAATGTTATTAATAGTATAGAACATTACCATCTTTACAATTCAAAACCTTAGTTTTTTCTTCCAATGAAGTTGAGGAATTTTCTCTTTACAGAATCTTATGGATGACAGCATTTTCTTCTAGTGTGTTTACAGTATTATTTTTATGACTCTTAGGGAAATTTTTGGACTTCTGGCATTTGGTTAAGCCGGGTAATTTTAATATTTTTTTAATCCTGCTTAAGGATAGCACAACATTTTTTAATGAGATGAGTATCTTTAAATGTTGCTTATTTCATCAGAAAATACTGTTCCTCCAAGGATAAAGTATATTAAGCATTTTCTCAAAGGATTCTGTTACATTAAAAGAGATAAGTATCTTTAACAAAATAAAAATGGTGGGCTAATTCAGTTGGGAAGAGTTTCATATCATCATTCTTGTAAGTCATGCATGTGTCTAGTTATCAAGATAAGAATGAAACTTCTAGCAGTAACTTGAGTCAAATATGCCAAGGGTGATAAAATCCCAACAACTCTGTTTTCTGTATGATCTGCCATCATTTTTTAATGTAGAAAACTAAAACTTGAAAGAAGTGATTGGCAAATCCATATGAAATATCAACAAATTAATCACCAAATATAAACAAATATATATAATAACCCCCCTGTTGTTTTTATCCATTTGATTTCACACATTTGTAATTCATTCATTTCAATACAAATAAAAAAGATTAATTATTGGAATCCCAGTAATGCAATTTGGAGATACATAGAAAAGTGCTTATATGTGTTTATATGCATGCACATGCATGTGCAGATGTGTATCTTGAAACATGTATGTATGTATGTATGTATATATGTTCATATTCAATTTTTATAGAAGTTTAAATAGCATGTATGAAATCTGAATTATTATATGGCACTTGTAGCAAATTAAGTACTTTCTTAAATCTACTCAATTTAGCAGCAACCTTGGGAAGAAAGGAGGTAACATTAGTCCTGCTATATCACAAGGAAAGTGGAGGGGGGATTAAAAGGTGCACTTTCATGTCCTACACACAAATAAAGAAAAATGTTACCACCACAATCTAGAACATGTCTTCAAAGTTGAAGCCTATTGCAGGAAGGAGAAGAAAAGCAAATTGATTTAAAGCCAAAAAGCAAGTAAACAAAAAAGCTAATTGGTTGCAAGTGGACTAAAACAAATTCATGAAGGTAAAAAGGTCTATGGGGACCTACTGAGTCCAGTGTTCTCCTGTCCACAATACCCTAAATACTGATTGCCAAAAGCTAGAAGGGCACACCAGTAGAAGAATATACTTGCCAAGTTTCTTACCTTCTTTCCTTAAGCATTTGGACTGGCTGCTATTGGAGGCTAAATACAAGACTAAATGAAAGCTTCATCTGATTTGGTGCAATCGTTCTCATGTGAAGTCTGGAAATGCATGTCTTTTCACCATTGAAAATCATGGTGTGACACAGATGAGCTTCAGCATTCTCACATTTTCATTCTTCTCACATCCTTCCCCCTTTACTCTTCTGACTTTGTTATTGTCCATTCCACTCAATTTAATCCATCTGATTTTTCTTCCTTTCGACATACATTCCTTCAAGGTGCATTAAAAGTCTGCTGTGGAGAGAGCTCACCAGTGTTGTTGGGTTTGCTTTGGGGTTTGTTTTGTTTTGTTTTGTTTTCCTGTTTCCCTGTTGAATTAAATTCAGGGACATATTATCAGGTTGGAGGCAAAAAGCCCAGTGCGTGAAACCGTCTATAGATACTCCCTCAGATCAGAGGAGTATCTAGCAACATTGTTTCAGAGACATCTTTCAATAACTTTTTTAATTGATTTGCAAAATGTGAAATGGAGGTACCAAGTGAGGCTATCTTCTCCAAGAACAGATCGAAAAATGATAGATTTTCAGTCACTTTGCAAATGGCAACGATCTAGTTGATACTGGGCACAACTATTTTAAATTTTGCTTTGTAGATTTGTTTTAAAATATTGTATGAAGAGGCTATTTAAAATATATAGCAGATTTTATATTTGGACCAAGTTGATTAATTTTCTTGGGTATTTTAATGAACAGGCTATTTTCCTGATGATTTTTTTTTCTCTACATAGACTTAAAGTTGCTTTAAAATTCTGATAAATTGTAGTCAGTTAATTTCTGAGAGATTTCACTGACTGTTTAAAAAAAATATTATTTCTTTCTGGAAAATAAAATGCAGTTTCTACTTTAGTTTCCAACAGTAACTTTTCTCAGTCAAAGGAAAAATAATTTGTTATGTTCTTCTTGCTAAAGACCCCACACCTACTCAAAAAGACTACTCTCCATAGCTCTGTGCCTTCTAAGTAAAACAGAATGTTTTGTTTGGATAAGTTGAATTAAACTTTGGAATTACTGTTTGTAAAACTTGTTAGCTTTGTGCCTTTAAAATTACAGTTTTATTAGTTGCAAGAATATTTATTTATAGGTTTCATTCAGGCAATATAAGACTACAGAAAAACAGTGGACACTCAGTAATTCTGTGAAATAATGTACAGGTCCTGTGAGCATCCATGCAACTCTATATACATGTACATCAACATATATGTCAGCTTTTTCAATGTCCCTGTTACCATGGGCCTTGAGACCCTCGTGGTCTGAACAGTAGAGTAGGAACATAAGATGCAGCATCACGTAGTTCCTATCCCATGGGGTCAGTGTGTTATTCTTTTGCAACACATGGGAAGCAAGTCATGCTTGTTTATTCTTCCAGGGATGAAAGGTAAATCTGCTGTGCAGATTAAAAGTTTGCACTGTGACAGGTGCTACACAGCTTCATTAGTATGGTAATCTGATGAAGCGTGCGTTAGATGCATCCTATCTAGCAGAACAGTGTTTAGTGTTTTAGTCTTTATGTGTATGTATTTTCCACTTCTGAGATAAAGTAGATTGCTTCCCATGAAGTGAACCAGGTAGTGATCTGCTGCTGCAGTGATACAGCGAAGCTCTTTGGGTATGGTCAGCTGAAGTCTAAACCAAACCTGTTGTCATCAACGTGAATTATAAACGTCAGTGGGTTATAAAGTGTATGCTAAGCAGAAAAAATCACCTAATAGGCTTCTTTTTATCTGTGAACAAGCACTAAAAGAGATAAATTCCTCTTTGCAGCTATACTTTCTGACAGGATGGCGATAATGAAAGCTGGGAATCAGAAGTCCCACTCTGTCTTGGTTGATCCCCCACTATCTTGATCTCATCCCACTTGTGTCAGTCACAAATCTTATCTACATAGGCTCTTCTTTCCAATCAGTTTCCTTCATTTTCCTTAATCGTAACTCCTCAGTTCTTTCATCCCAGACACTCCCAGTTCTCTCACTATTGGTTTTCCTATCCCCCGTCATACTATTCCTTCCAGTTTCTTCAAATCTCAACCACTTCTCCTCATTTCAACCAGCAATTTTCATTCCAACTGGGTCTCAAGCTTGCACTCTTCCTCTTATTCAGGTCAGTGCAAACTGAACTCCTCCAGTTCTGACTACATCACCTTCTCTAAAGATATGTTTACCCACCACACCTCACTGATTTATGAATCTGTCTACCTTGATGTCTAGTCTCTGTACCAGTTCTTCCAGTTCTGGCCATTTGTTTTTCTCCATTTGTTTTTATCTAACATAACTTACTGATTTACAAGTTGGGTTTGGTTGTTTTTTTTTTTTTTCTTCTTGACCTGCTGTCCCTATTCTCTCTGGAGATTCTTGTTCCTGGTTTCTTTTCCTACTCTTTCGCTTCCAAATTTCTACCTCTCTCTTGGTTTCCTCTGCTTTTCTCTCCTTTCCTTCTTGTCCCAGTATGATCCAGAGTGCAGCTGTGACTCATACTTCATCTGTGTTTAAAAAGGCTGCCTGCATCCAGAAAAGATGTGAGTATTACTAGGGGCAGGAGTGAGAGTCTCTGTTCTTTTTTGATATGTATACCTGGCATAGCCCATCACAGCCTAGAGGCACTCGATTTCAGCCAGACCATAGTCAGTGCCATTTAAAAGAGAGATATGACATGCACCTGTTGAAGTAAAATACTGTTCATGGCCTGCACATCTGCAATTAGATTGTACTTTTATAATAAAAACATTTGATGGTATGTATTATTATGTACAATGCGTTCCTCTTCCTGTTTTAAGTTGGATGTAGAATGAGAATTGTTTATAGAATGTGAAATTATATCAACATTTTTACATAATTTTGCTATAGGTCCTGATATTTAAAACATATGCAAAGAGCTTTTTCTTAAACATTTTTTTTCAGTAATTTGTTGGTGCATCTGTTCAAATCCTTTGCCATAATACTTAATCCTGTCAAGGGATTCAAGCAGCATTTTCTTCCCCTGTTGCAGAGAAACTCAGTAATTCAATTCAGTGACCTAAATGATTTTGGTTTCTGTGTTTCTGAAATCACATTTATACATAAAGGATAAAAAAACCCAACTTATTTACACTCATGATTTCCTACCATGTAGAATCATGTAGTGCATCTATGTACGCAAAAGTATGGTCACTGAGGCTTTCACTTTTTTTGTTGTTGTTATTTAAAGGCTTCATCTGTGAAAGGAAAAATTATCTATATACTAAAAGATACATTTTTGTTTCAAAAAATATGCCAGGAAAAATAACATAAAAAAGCCCACCCTCTTTAGGAAAAAAAGCCAAACAAAAGTGTACAATATAATATTATCTTTCTCTTCTACTATATGATCCAGGACAATAATAGGTCTAAATTAAATTATTTAAATTAAAAAAAAAAAAAATCTTTCTCTCTTATGTTCTCCACTGTTTTTTTTACACCAGGAAGAAGATGAGACTCTTTTTGCTTCTAATAATTTACCAGTGTGCCACAAACTGTGTGAATACCCACCATGTTTCAAATCCCAATTTCATTTTACTGATGGCTGATGATCTTGGTATTGGAGACCTGGGATGTTATGGGAACAGAACCTTAAGGTATGATGATGCTTATTTTATTATTTATTACTATGGAGAGTTTGGGTTTGTTGGGGGTTTTTTATATATAGTGTTTGATGGTTTAGGTTTTTAGAGTTGTAAAGTTAAAAATCCCAAAACATTCAGAGATTTGATTAGTGATTCTTTATAAGTAGCCAACATTACTTTATAAGTAACCAGAGAATTGAATGTACAATGTTTGTTTTCTTTACCTAATAAAAAACCCACCCACTTATCTTGATGTATTTATCTCACTGAAAAGTTGCATCATAAACAGAGAGTTGAGTAACGAACCAAATAAGGGTAGGTATAAGAGAAGCAAGCATTAATTAATTAACAATTTTCTGTAGAATATAGATGACCCAAACACTATGAACTAAGCCCGTTTTGTGATTCAAGACAAGCTTGTCACTACCCAATTGGAAATGCAGTGCTGTTTTTTTCCCCTCCGTTTATCACTGTGCTGTAGCAAATAAAATGATTAAAAGAAATGTTTTTTATACCTGAGTATTAACAGGTATAACAGCAGTGTTCCCAAGTATGATCCTCTTCTGCCATCTTAGATCTGATGGTTGTGTGAATGGCAGACATTGTACCTAGTCATTGTGTTTAAGTGGAGCAAAGCCTTTGATCAAGTTGAATAAAATGTTCAGACTAAAAGCACTGTCCTGTCAAATGTAAACTCCTTGTAACTCAAACTCAAGAAAAATCATTCAAGTTACAGTTTCTAGTATTAAACAGAAAAAAAAAGTATTACAAAACTAAAGCTCAGATCACTCCCCTCTCCTGGACCAGAACTTCTCCAGGAATGATGTTCTCTGATGCAATGATTCAGGATAGGTCAGGGGTCTACTAGAGCATGCTGCAGCTAGGATTGTAGTCTGTAGTTCTCTTTCAGGACTTCTTGCAGAAACCAACTTTCATCTGCATGTTGAGCCAAGTCACAGACAAGTTTCCCATGCAGATATAAAAATGTGGACGTGCTCCTGGATTTAATATTGCAGACACAATCATGTCAGACTTGCAAATGTTGTTAATATAATGGCTACCAGTCATGACTGAATGTCTCCTGATAACTGATACCACAACACAACATTGCAGCAACCCCAAAAATCTTTTGCTGTGGAAAGAGAGAAGTCACACCTTACCTTACAGGGTAAGGAAGCACAACCTTTCTCCAGTCTCTCTTCTCCCCACTGCTGAAGGAGAAAGGCAAGTAAATAGTGAAGTTTCAATTCTGGGTCAAGGAATGCATTAAAAAGGGTTTCAGTGCAACACAGCCAGGTATCATACAGTTTAGTACTGGCCACAAAGAGTAGATGAGAGTGAGGAAAAAGATTTCTGGCACAACGCCACAGTGTCCCAGTTCAGTGTTGTCATGTAATGTAAAAATACGTTATACACAATAGTATTTGCGTATAACCAGCATGGTTTTGATAATCTTCATACAGAAAGTCTTAACTTGATTTTACTGAGTTTTTGCCTGACATGCCTTGATCTCACTGTGCCCATTTCCAAATAATCATCTCTGTGTATTCTTTTCCCCCCCCTGCTTATATTTTTATAGAACCCCTAATATTGACAGGCTAGCAGAAGAAGGAGTGACCCTTACTCAGCATATAGCAGCATCCCCACTTTGTACTCCAAGCAGGGCAGCTTTCCTAACAGGACGGTATCCTATCAGATCAGGTAAAATTTCATTACTTTAGTAATATATATATATAAAAAAATATTTTATTTGCAGTAAACTGTAGCGCTTTTTTTTTTCCTGACCTTTCTTAATATCTTTATCATTTCAGTGACTAATCAAGCTCAGTAGAGTTGGTCAACATTTGAAATGTTATATACGTATATAGGAAATTTTCAGAAACATTACCATGAAAGTAAAGCTCTTTTCTTTTTTATTTGAGGAAAATTATTTTTTAAAAAACACTGAGGAAAATCTGTTTGTGTTTATTTAATGGAAGGTACAGCCAAATTCCATTAACTTCCTCCACTGTCCAAATGGCCGTGGGTTCTCTTTGCCTGCTTCTCCAGTTGCATTCAGGGAGTTCTCAGGATGTTGATGGGCAGCCTGAGCATCGCAGAGATGCATAATGGAAGAACTCAGTGTAGATCCTTCTGCTCAGATATTTCTGTTTCTACAACACCACCTTTTGGTTTAGACAAATTGTTATTTTTCAGGGGAGGGAGGAAGGACAGGTCATTAAGGTATTCTGGCAGTCCTTAAGGCTGGGGGAAAAAAAAAGAAAAAAAAAAAATCATCTTCCTTCTTACTAAGTATTTTCGTCCCGTATCTACCCATGCACAGTGTTCAGTATCCTACGAACACATGCATTTAATAACTTCACTTACTTTTAAAATACCTGATCCAAAGCCCATTTGACTCAGTAAAGATCCAGTCTGTTTATTTTAGTGTGCTGGGACTAAGCCCCTCAGTGCTTAGCCATGCAAGTTTAACATTCCCTTAACATCATTTTTAGCAAGGATCATTATACATTAATCAGATCACTTGTTCATTAGTGATAAAACATCCTGTCCTTGCTTCTGGGAATGAAAGCAAAGCAAGACTCTGGAGCCTACTTGATATGTTCGTGCTCATTCAGTTCAAGTAATAAGCTTCTGCAAAAGTGCCAGCTAATATAACTTGCTAAATTTTCCATTACATTCAGCTGCAAAGAAAAATTTTATATACCTGTTACACCTATATTTCTATTAATATTTACTGTAGGCAAAGCCACAGGTCACTTTCCATTACTATCCTTCTGACTTCTGAAAACTTAGCATTTGAACTAATTTTTTTCTTAACTGATCTGCTTTCAGTTCCACATTGGTGCAAAAATTGGAACTTCACCATAATTAAATTACAAAATAGCTAAATACAAACTACTTCCAAACATCAGTGAATATGTAAATAAAAAAATTATATATTTAAAACTCCTGCTAATAAAGATGAAGAAAAATATTCCAAAAATGCAGTATTTGATGAGACACAAATTCAGAGAAAGGCAGCAATAAAAAAAAAACTCAAACCCAAGTATCATTCTGTACTTACATTCTGGTAACTTAAGGGAATTACACTGATTTTGGTTAAAACAGATTGAAGTACAAAAAAATAAATACAAATAAGTATGTATTAAATAAAGTATAGATATGTATATATGACTATATACTAAACAATCAGTAAAGCTAACTGGGTAAAAAAGTGAAGTCAACATTTGAAAGGAAAGTTGAGCTTCCTAATAAACCAGTCTAACAAGTCTTTTCTTTCTTCTAACCACAAGGGATACCTGAGGGCAGATTCTACATCAGTCATGTAACTTTGGCACTGCAATCCTCTAGTTGCATAATTCAGACTTCCTGGAGATACATCTGCACAGATTTGCATAGATTTCTGTGTTCTGTCTGTACTCGGAGCCAGCTCTCATCTGGAATCCTAGTAATCTAATTTTCATGAACCTGAGCTCTCAAGTTCCTCATCCTGAGAGTAGTGTATAAGCTCAAGTTTGTGTTCCTCAGACCCTCAGTACATAGCAATTACTGTGCTTTATTTAGATGTTGTCTTGTTACCTGGTACCCGAGGCAGCTTTAATGCACTCTGTGTACATCAAATTATGTGTCTTCATGTCACTGAAACACTGGTCCTGTCCCATCAAAGATGAGGGCCTTAGTCACCCTGTTTCGTCAGTCTCTCTCTTGTTCTGTCTTTGACCTCATGATATTTACATGCCCAGCTGTAAGACTACCCCACTTCAATTTACATAGCCTAAAGGCTTGTGGAAAACCACATAGGAGGGAAGTGGAGGTTCTGAGAGTAGAACTTAGGAGGGATCTCACTTAGTCCTTAGTCCTGCTCTGTGTACAAGAAAAATGAATGATGCAAGCTCAACTTCTTTCAGACACATTATACCTCAGAACATCTGCAGAAAGGGCTGGAGTTGCTTATGTGGTGGCTGGCCCCACAGTTATAAGCAGAAATTTCTATTGTCAATACAGAAAAGACCCCTCTCAGCTAAACGGATGATGGTATCTGCCACTTGCAACGTTTAGCAACTGGTGGTAACATGATGTTTAAGCAATAACACCTACAGAAAAAAGTGCCTGCAGAAAGAAGGAATGACAATGGTATCATTTTATTACCTAAGTCTCACTCATTTTCACTGTGTTTAGGAATGGCCGCCTTCTCGCGAGTTGGCGTCTTCCTATTTTCCGCCTCTTCTGGGGGACTTCCTTCTGAAGAAATCACGTTTTCCAAACTCCTGAAGCAGAGAGGCTATGCAACAGCTCTAATAGGTAAAACTACATACATTGCACCATTATTTTTTATTAATTTCAATCAAAAGATCATTAGCTTTCCATATAGGCTGTTAAGGGTCTTCATTAAGCTGTCCCCTTAATGTGTTTATTATTCTGATGCAAAGCTGAGCACATTCCTATGTGTATGTGAACCTCTAATCAGGTAAGTGTGTCTAACTCACATGTGCAGTTATAGACTCATTGTGCAAGGTGCTGAAGAAACATGATGAACAAATTGAAAATTAGTCAAGCTCTTAGAAAGTTTTCAGTATAGATAGGAGCCTGATTACAACAGAGAGACAGTGAGGGATCAATTGCAGGATATGAGTCAGCACAGCGGTGGGATTCATTTGACTGGCTTTCAGATGTCCATGAAGAAAGTAATGCAGTACCTGGGATGGATTCTCAGTCGACAGGCAGAAATGAGCACTTCTAGGAAATTTGTCTCATCCTGTGGTAGATGATTAATATAAAAACGTGTTTCTCTCTCATTATAAAGATAGTTCAGACAGCTAACTGCAGCATAAATATCATGGAATATCAAAGGAATCCCAGCAGATGAGCATTAAACAGAATTGGAATGAATATCAGAAAGATATAGCGTTTAAATAATGTGACTTTTTTCCACTAATTTGGCCACTGACTTACTCAATACTGTTTGCATTTTAGAAGATTTTTGTGAAATACAACTTGTATTACATAATGCAAATTTCTGTACTGGAATTACCAGGAAACAGTTGTTCAGACAACATCATACTGGAATGTTACTACATTCTTTTGTAAGCTCGATGCACCAAATTTGATTTTAAAATGGAACAAAAACAATTTGGAGAGTAATTTTTGTTTAAAAATTGGGCTGCTTGGCAAACTAACAATTTGCACCTGTGTTAAAAATGTCTGCATTATTTAGGTATATATAGATTTTTTTTTTAAGTTTATATAACATAATCATGTTCCTAACTAAAAAATCATACTTGGCTATACCACAGCCTTAGAAAGTATAAAATACCTTCAAGTCCACACAGCTTCAAACAGAAAACAAGAAAATCCTAACAGAAATATATTTAGTGCAGACGTATTCAAACCATAGTGCAAAAATCCATTAATAATTTGTCACTTTCATCATAGAGTTAATTCCTATCACTCCATATTTAATTAAAGACTGAAAAAAATATTCTGTTTGTAATAAGTACTGTAGTACAAATACTCATTTTCTGGGGCTGACCTAGTTAATGTTCTTTTTTTAACTACTTTCACTGCAGCATGACAGCTTACCACTTAGATCTCCAGAAGTTATCTCCATGATGTTTAATGAACAATTCTTCCGAGTGGCCTGAATGATAGCTCTGAAACCATAAGATGTAACATTACCATATCCTTAGAGTATAATGAAGGCTTACAAAAATCAGGAAGTGCATTAAAATTAAGGATAAAGTATATGTAAATGACAAAAAGAAAAATTATGTAGATTTGAAGACTAGATAGACAGACTCTGATTCCCAACCAGCCCATTTGCTGTCTCTGCTGGTATTCTTATCACATCATACTGGTCTAGGTCAGGGAGTCTTTGCTTGGTTCAGTCTAACTCAGCAGTTCCCAAACAATTAATTGTCAAATCCTGCACCAGTGATGGATTGGCATAAGGGTAATTTGAAGCCTTTCAGTTCCTCAAGCCTGTACTGTCAATTCTTTTTTTTTTGCCAAGTTTCTTTCCTCTTTACTCTCTAAGGACATTTTTTTCCCCCTTCCTAAATTCATTTTCTTTAATTTTTTTCCTTCTTCTGAATATATTCTTTCTCTTGCTCGATATGTCCTTGACTGTATTTTAGCTGTAAATCTATCTTATGTATGTACTTTTTTACCTCATTGTTTTTCCCTCGTGACACGAAGAAGGTGGCATCCAATAGATCTGTCAGGCAGAGACACAGTCAGAAGATCTGCAATGAAACTGAGTATTCTCAAAAAAGGCAGCTGCATTGAATATGTAATATTTTACCTATTAAGGATCCCAAAAAGTAACAAGAAATGTGGATGTTTTGTAGGAAATAGCTATTAATAATGCAAAAATTCCACTACTGTTATACTCAATTACAGTTGAATAAAGACTAGCTTTTCCTCACCACTGTTATCAGTGTGTTGTCTAGCATGCAGAGAAGTTTAAAGACCACCTATGTAAATTAACTTGAAATACCAGCCGCTAAATTGGGACTGGTATCTTTACTCACACATGAGGTGGTGTATTGTTGAAGGGATTGAATGTTTCCTCAGTAAGTTTGCAGAAGACACTAAGGTGGGAGGAAGTGTTGATCTACCTGAGGGTAGGGAGGCTCTTCAGAGGGATCTGAACAGACTGAGAACAATGGGCTGAGAACAATGGGCTGAGGTTTAACAAGACCAAGTGTAGTGTACTGCACATGGGACATAACAACCCCATGTAGGGCTACTGGCTTGGTGGAGAGGTAACTAGAGAGCTGTCAGGCAGAGAAGGACCTGGGGGTATTGGTTGACTGCTGACTGAATATGAGCCAGCAATGTGCCCAGGTGGCCAAGAAGACCAATGGCGTCCTGGCTTGCAGTGTGGCCAGTAGGTCTAGGGAGGTGCTTGTGCCCTTGTACTCGGCATTGGTGAGGCCACACCTTGAGTACTGTGTGCAGTTCTGGGCTCTTCACTATAAGAAGGACATTGAGGTCCTGGAGCGAGTCCAGAGAAGGGCAACCAGGCTGGAGAGTAAATCATGAAGCTGTGCCAGGGCAGGTTGAGATTGGACATTAGAAAAAAATTTTTACTGAAAGAGTTGTCAGGGCCTGGAACAGGCGGCCCAGGGAGGGGTTTGAGTCACCTTCTCTGGATGTGTTTAAAAGATGGGTAGATGAGGTACTTAGGGATATGGTTTAGCATAGGATGGGAACAGTTGGACTTGATGATCTTAAAGGTCTTTTCCAACTTTGTAATTCTGTGATTCTGTGATTCCGTGAGACACGATCACAGTAGCAAGATAAATGATTGTCTGAGCCCATGAAGTAGGATTAATAGAACAGTTATTAATAAAAGAGCTTAAAATATGAACATATTAATAATGTATGCGTACATACTTTATGTTATTATTGTTCTGTATAGCTTATATAAATAAATTTCTTGGAGCACATAAAATATTTCTGTTTACAACTTGCCCGGTATCTTGTATCTTACCATTTATCTGAAGAGTACAAAAGTATACCAAAAGAAATACGCCAGTATGTACTACTCATTCTTCAGATTGTTCCCTTTTAAAATGTCTGAGGGAAAACATGGATTTTTGCAGCATTTCCAACATTCTGGGTTCTGAAAACTGTGTTCCAAATGACATTTCTTGCCTGAATAAGACTTGCCTCTCATTTCCATTTGCCTTTCATTGCACTGCTTTTGCTCTGCAGAAATATTAATTATGGCCAAAGGAGAAGGCAAAAAGCCCAGGTCTGAAACTAATAAGGTACTAATAATTTACAACTAACAGCATAGATTTCACTCGGAAGCTTGGTAGGATCTGCCTAAATGTGTATGATGCTTGTGTGAACTGTCCATACGATGGAGCTTTACTTGGCAGAGAGGTGAGAGCATTTTGCACTGGCCTCAGGAAGGCTGCAGAGTGCAAAGCACATTACAATAACCTGTTGAAACTCTGGCTCAAGGCAGGGGCTGTCCTCACTAGGAATGAAACAAAAGGTGTACTGTGGACCCAGTCACCCCTTGCTTTTGCAGGGTAGCACAGGACATATCAAATCCCTCAAACTTGTTAAGCCATTTGAGAATGGCAAATGTGTCTTTCAGTCATGGCCGCCGATATAATTTGAACCAGTGCTTCTCTTACTTTCCCCAGCTAACCTGCTCTCTGATTTGTGATCATTTACCTTGCTTCTGAGCAAATCTTTTTTCTTTTTTTTTTTATTGGCACAAGTTAATCTTGACATTGAACAATTTGTTGTGCTTGCTAAAACCTTTTGACAAAAATAGGTCGTGTATTTTCCTTTGCCCTGATTTGTTGTTGCAAGATTCCTCTGTCTAGTTTTATTGAGATCCAATTTAAACAAACTTCTTTATGTCGTAATAAATTACCTTGATGGCATATTTAATTTGTTTGGCTCTCTTTTTCATATTTTTAACTGAATTGTAGGTGTTTTGAGATTGATAAATAACAGTAGAAGACTAAAGATTAAAGCTTTAAATTATTTTATATTTGTGATTATAAGCCTCTACCTTAATTTCACTTAGCTAGTTTGATGATAGTTTTTTCATAATTACCTCGCAATATGTCTGGGTTTAGGATTATTCCACTTAAACTGAAGTATTTATTTTCCAAAATGTGTATCTGTGCTTCCTGAAAATGAAATTCAGAGTTGCAGTCTTAGCTAGCTTGATTCAGGGGGAAAAAAAAAAAATAATTGGTCTAGCAATATATATTGGCATTTTTTTTCAAGGGTGCCACATTTTGTCAGATATTCAAAACATTTCCTCACTTATACCAAAGAGCATGGCTCTAGCCATAATTTCTGCCAATAGGCTTAACTGAATTTATTTTTTTAAAACAATGCATTTCAATTTAAGTAACAGCTACCAAACACTTAATTCTACTGCACTAAGTGATGCATAAGCATATGGCAGGGAGTTGTACCTGAATTAGAAAATGAATTATCTAGATACTTGCTGTAATCAGCATGAACATAGATTATGCTGCTATAATGTAAATCACATGCACTGTTTTCTTAATGTCAGTCAGTGTCCAACATTATCACCCAATTAGAATGGTTTCCTAGTGAGACAAAATGCTGAGACACATTATTAGTGGTATTTAATTCATTTCTGTTGTTTCTTTTTTTTAAATTTATGTATATAAAAATATATAGGCAATTTCAGATATTTTGCAATCATTTCAATAATTAATGCCTTGGTAATTTCACTGTTCTTGATGTATTACAGCTATGTTATAGGTTTTTTCATTTTATTTTTTTCTTAAACTTGTCAAATGTGAATGATTTGCCAGAAACATTTCAGAAAGAATATTTCATAAATCCAGATTGGCTTCTCCTAAGAAGACAGTAGCTGCTACAAAATGGTGTTTTCTCATGACTACTTAACTACACATGCACAAAGGCTTAATTTTCAAACTTATTTGCTAGGGCTCTGTTGCTCTTCAGTGATCTGATAGCTCACTTGGAATTTAATGGCCTCCATCAGGAGCTCTGCCAAACTATATCCTAACTAAAATAAAGAGGCAGACATAAATGAAGTCTCTGATAAAGGAAGATTAGATTAAAATTAGGGATCCACACAATAAATGCTGGGGGGCCAGGGTATCAGTCATATAGTGAGAGTTTCATGTTTGGAATAGCACACATTTTAAGTTTGATGATTTAACTACAAAAATGCTGCCTGTCCCTTTCTCTTTGTAGGAAAGTGGCATCTTGGGATGAACTGTGAAAGCAGTGATGACTTCTGCCACCACCCCCTCAGTCACGGATTTGATTACTTTTATGGGCTTACTGTGACCAATTTTAGAGACTGCAAACCTGGCCAAGGCAGCGTATTTTTAAAAGGGGTTCAGAAATCCCTTGTTGTCCCAATCCAAATTGCTGGAATCACCCTGGTCTCTTTGGCAATAGTGCACTACATCGGTCTCCTCAAAGTACCTTTCCACGCATTGGGTTACTGCTTGTTAATAATCGCTATTGCACTTGCGGCTTTGATCTTCTTCTTTTATCATTTTCGACACCTGAACTGCTTCTTAATGAGGGACCATCAGATTATCCAGCAGCCACTATCCTATGAGAACCTTACTCAGAGACTGACAAAAGAAGCCGTGAAGTTTATAGGAAGGTAGGTTTCTAACTGTGTTATAAGTTAATATTGGCATTTCATCATGATGATGATTCTTCTGAAAAAGAAAAAAAAAAGTAAACTGGTGGGCATGAGGAATATGTCATTATATATTTTTGTCATTTTTTTTCTTAAAAGATGACAGAATTTCATCTAGTTAATGAAAGTGACATTTTTCTACTGGATATGTAACAGATTTCTCTATAAAAATGAAAAACTATTTGTTCACATACCTTAGGGAAAAAAAATTAGAATCTAATAGCTTTTGCATTTTCATTCTTGAAAATTTCATGTAATATGGAATACGAATAATCTTTTGTGGTGTGACTTAATTATGTGAAAGCACAATCCAGAGTCATAATCCATGACTTCTGGAGTGGGAAACTGTTCATCATTTGTATGATGCATCCATCAAACAGCCTTCATAAGGCAATTTTTTTAAGATACAGTCATTTTAGATGCCTCTATTTTTATGTCAGATTGATTTTGAAAATATCTGATTTATAGAAGCTAGGAAATAAATGTTTCTTTGAAAGCAAAGATTTTTCAATGGCCAGGGTATCGGGTCAGTGAAACGTTGGACATACTAAATAATTTTTAATTTTTTGCAAAGTTAACTTCATATTGGCATAATTTTCACTAAAGTGCATTTATTGGAATCAAGTCATTAAAGTATACTCTTGTATATTCTGAAAAATAAATCAATAAAATTGGGGCAAAAATATTTCATCCATTTAACTTCTTGAAAAACATATCAAAGTGTTTCTCTTGGTCCCTTTTGAAATAGGTTACATCATTTCTAAAATTAATCAAAGTAAAAACATGTTCTAAGACACAAAATGTCCCTTAATTACTATTCTGAAAAGTATGTGACAGGTAGTTTCTGTGAATACATTCACATGGTGTCATTGCTGAACAAAAATTTATACCAAAGAATTAGAGGCTATTTTTTCTATAGTTAGTGACTGTATATGCTATCCATCAAGACTGCTAGCAAGAAAAATCTTTATCTAAAATCTTGATCTCATATTTCAGTTTGATTACTATTTCTGTCATTATAAATACATGATGTGGTGATCTCCACTCATCGTATCAAAATATTTTTTAGTGTCAAATTTTTTAAAGTAAGTCTTCCTAAAAGTTAACATCCTCATGAGGATTTATAAACAAACTCAAACATCTTTATTTCATAAAATTACAGAATAACAGGCTGTTTTGGATTGGAAGGGACCTCAAAGACCATCTAGTTCCAACTCCCCTGCCATGGGCAGGGACACCCTCCACTAGACCATGTTGCCCAAAGCCCCATCCAACCTGGCCTTGAACACTTTCAGGGAGGGAGAAGCCACAGCTTCTCTGAGCAACCTGTGCCAGGGCCTCACCGCCGTCACAGCAAAGAATTTCTTCCTAATATCTGATCTAAACCTACCCTCTTTTAGTTTAAACCCACTACCCCATGTCCTATCACTCTATGCCCATGTAAACAGTCCTTTCCCAGCTTTCATGTAGGCCCTTTCAGGTACTGACAGGCTGCTATAAGGTCTTCCTAGAGCCTTCTCTTCTCCAGGCTGCTCAAGCCCAACTCTCTCAGCCTGTCTTTATAGGAGAGGCCCTCTGATATCCAGCTCTGATAATCAGATTTTCTGTCGGTGATGGTGATACAAAGATGACTTCTCATCTACATCTACATTCCCAGATAGGAAATCAATGCCAGAAAACTAGTAACTCTTTTAACTTTATTAATATTCATAATGTGCAGTGTTACTGTATAGCTTAGTCAGTGTTTAGGGCTGGCAAAACAGTGTATTGTCTAAGTCAACATAGCTTTGTTGACTAAGCTCAAGGTAAGTGACTTTACATCACCTGGGCATTTGGCCCCAGTTCTCAATGTAGTTTCCAGATAAAAGTGGTGTTAAATTGAAGACAAGGTTAATAGTACATATTCGTAATTTACAATAAATTTTGTTACAGGAATGCTGCAATTACAGTGAGAATTATAACAGAGACAATTCAGAGTCAATGGTAAATTAAAGAATATCCAAGCACATTAAGGTATTGAGAAGCAATTAGGGCATTCAAGCAATCTTAACTGTGCCCTGTAGTGAATTCACATGCAAAGTATATGACCATAAAACTCGCTCCTGGGAATAGGAGTAATTAGATTAATATTCACTGAACTGATCTGTGCCATATATTAGTGTGAGCAACAAAATCAATATTTGCTTTGACATACTGGTTCTGACATTATGCAGCCCATACCTGTCAATTCCAGTGCTCCAGTAGACCGTTGCTTTTATTACTAGTCTACTGACTTCAGCCATTTGTAGGGGTATGGCTGTCAAGAGGCAACCAGACTGCAACAGCTGTCAGACATCTGGCTCTCCTAAGTGAAGGGCTGCCAGTCTTTTGGATGCCATGGTTGCTCCACAGCATTCTTGTCGTTCCATTTCTTTCAGTCAGCTGTCTCCCTCAACCCTCCTTTAGCCACCTTTGACTCAACAACCTGCTTTGTCATGCAGGTTTCTTTGTTTAAATGATGCAGTAAATAGCAAGCTCAGTCCTGTACACCAGTAATTCCTGTGCTTAAGTATACCAGAGTTCAAACAATCCTGAATCTGAAGAATTCAGTCATTTGCCTTAACTGGTTCTTACTACATTTTATTATTAAACTAGAAATCTCCAGCTATCATACATGTTTTGGTTGGTTAATTATCTTTGCAATAATTACATGATGGACCTCCAGTCTTCACCAGCACTGATACTTCCAGTATAGCCCTTTCATCCTATATTTATATATAATGTATATCAGTGAATATATAGTTACACATATAAAAAAATTACAAATCATAATTTATCTATAAAAATTTCTTATACCTACTACCTATACTACCTTTATAAGTCCTGCAAAGTTCAGGCAATTGAGTCCCTGACATTATTCTCTTTTCTAGCTATTCCTCAGTCTTTTTTCAATTTTATTACTTCTTACAGTGAATATAGTAATGAGATTTTGTAATTTTCGAGTCTTCTTATAATTTCTTCATAGCGTGTAGCTGTGTGCTGTTATATTTACTTTGGTTTGGTTATTTTGAGAGGTAGTGTTGTATCTGCTCTTCCTTAGTCTAGGATATCTGTATTAGTGTTCTCATTCTCTCCTAGGTAGATTGAAAGAGAGCAAATACAATGTTCAATACTAAGAAATAGTACTGGAGAAGAACAGGTACAATATAGGAGTGTTAGATCCAGCCCATGAAAACAAATACTAATTCTATTGGGTCTGTCTGAGACAAAGTAAATTTTCCCCACAGCAGCTCTCATTGTGCTGTGTGTTGGCAGCCAGCAAGGTGTTTGTGACACACTGGTGTTCTGAGCAGCTCTGGCACTCATCAGTGCTGTCCCTCCAATATTTCTCCCCTCTTCACCAGTAGGCTGGAGGTGGGTAAGATCCTGGGACGGGGCACAGCCAGGACAGCAGACCCAAACTGTCCAATGGGATATTCTATACCATATGACATCTGCTTAGCAATAAGAAGCTGAGAGAGAAGGGGAGGAAGTGGCATTCATTCAGGTATTTTTACATTTGTCTTCTGAAGCAACCACTACACATACTGAAGCCCCATGTCCTGGGAAGTGGCCAGGCATCGCCTTTTGATAGAAAGTAGAGAATATTTTGCTTTTGTTTTGCTTCTGCACATGGCCCTTTGCTTTTGCTTTATTAAACTGCCTATATCTTGACCCAGAAGTTTGGAGGGTTTTTTTCCATCTTAATTTTCTCCTCTACCTGTCCTGCTGAGGAGGAGAGTGATAGAGTGGCTTGGTGGCCACCTGGCGTCCAGCCAAGGTTAAACCACCATGCTAATTTAGTTGCTTATCCTAATAGTAAGGAGACAGATAAACTCAGTGTATGTTAATTCTAATTACTTTTTCACAAGAGCAAGTGCATAATATTGTAAACCTATCAGAACACTCTCTAGACACTACAGTGTATTTGAAAGTCAAATGGATGCTAATTATTTCATGTTAAGTTCAATGTTGTTGTCACTCATGTGTCTTCAGCTCGTCTTTTAATGACCAGCTGCACAGAAAATCCAAATCTGGAAAATGCCACAGACCTTTTTTTAACCTATCAGAAATTAACAAGACAAAAGTATGATACAGATAACAACATCTCTGACAACTTCGGAGAGCTGATCACAATTAATAATAATATTTTTAAAAATTATACTAATGAAATCTAACTTCTGTAAAACAATATTTGCATACAATATGTTTATATTCAGAAAGCTGTGTTGAAGATGATATTGAATGTGCAGATTTACTTTTTTCAGTCATAGAATGAATAGCTATAATAGAATGCATGCTATAATAATCAAAATTTTGTGAAGACAGTTAATAATTGCTTATTGTCTTTATTCTATTTCAGTCCTTGAGACACTGTTACAACACATATTCAAATTTATTTTAATCTAATCTGGCTGACTGTGGTTTAGAGGTTTTTCTTATATCCTTAGGTTTTAAGATCAGGCATTTTGTATGCTGTACTGGAGTTAGAGTTCTGAAATCAAGTGTTTGACCATGCTTGTCCATCATATTAAGCATTCATTTAGAATTTATTGTGAAAAAGTAAAATGGAGCTCATGTTCCCATCTCATTTCCCATATAGAATCATACTGGAAATCTCAGTTTGATTTGGCAACCAACAGATTCAAAGCCCTGCCAGTTCCTCTGCTGCAGTGGTCTTAGTTTAACATCAGTGCACAGAAATGAAATCAGAAGTACCCAAGGAGTTTTCAATGTGGCAAGTATTTAGAGCAAAACTGCAGGAAAAAGTTTACAAGACCCATGTGTGTCTGTAGCTCAAAGTCAGGTTAGTTGAAACTTGCTCTCTTGAGCACTTTAAAACTCTCTGTTGCAGCTCAAGCATCAACTAAACCCTTGTGTAATGTAGACTCCTCACACTGAGAACAATCCATGCAGTGCAGAGGAGTCACTAGCGGTGATGTTTTCAAGATCAGTTAAGCACGCATTAAAGAACATGTTACGTCAGACGTGTGTAATCTCTCTGGTGACTCAGAAAAATGAAAAGACTGTGTGATTCATGTTAGGATACACCTTTTTAGCTATATTTGAATAAGTCAATCTCAGATCTTTTGAAACTGAAGTTCCCTGTGTTTGAATTGTGTAGAAGACAGTGGCAAAGCATTTTTGAAGGAGCTGTTTACTGAAGTGCTTCAGGAGTTAAGCTGCTATTGTCAAATTTCTCTCCTGCCTACTAGCTGATATTGTCATTCCATTTTCAAGGTCGCAGTAAAGGTAGTCAGCTATGATTCTCTTCAAAGAGTTTTGCCAGGAGATAAATAGCTGCCTGTGATCTTTTATAGGATATTAATAGGTGAGACACTTCTCCACCCGACAGCGAGCTGTCAATCAGAACCTGTCAATTTGAGTTGCAAAGAAGAGAATGATGTAGTGCCCTTCCATATGAATCACTGATTTGATGACTCTTCATGAAATGATCTTTGTGTCAGTACCATTTTGAAAAAAAAAACAAAACAACTAAACTTGAGTTGTTATTTCTTGAAAATAACTTTTAAAGTGGAGTCTTTTGATACTCACTTTTAGCAATACAGACACACATTTAGAATTATGGGCTATCTTTGTGACATTAGAACAAGGCAGTTTGATGGAAAAGTAAATTGTGCCTGCACCATGGTAAGTGTAACGTAGATTTTTTTTTGGTGGTGTTTTCCTGTAGACTTTCTATGTTACTCCCAATTCAGTGGACTATGATTAAGGAAAAAGTCAAAGATAATCCCATGCACTAAAAAATGTAAAAAAAAAAGGTTGTAAAAGAAAAAATCACCTGCCTTGCAGAAATACTCTTTAATAAAAGGTCAGCGTTATATTAATATACATATGAAACATTTAGCTTATAAGTATACATAATTTTTTACTCGAATTGCTTGTATCTTTAGTCTTTTTAATTGACTCAGAAGTCTCATGTATATTCATTGCTACAGTAATGAAAGGTTCTCACACATATGACCTCTCAAATAGCAACAAACACAACTTTGAGGAAAGTGTATCTTTTATAAAACATTGTATTTTCTTTATTTTTTGAATATTTACTTCATAATACTAAGATAATACAGGATACCTACACAAATATTTGAAAGACATTTAAATATTTTTTTTCCATTTTCCACATGAAAAATATTCTGTTTATTCCGTCATTCTTTTCAAACATTTTATGAAGGTAAAGTCCCAGTCAGAAACACATTTGTCAAGTAATCTGGATAAAATTTTCCCATTTTCAGTTCATGTATGACTGCTTATGCCACTAAAAAAGAACACTTTAATGAAATAATGTGCAAAACCAGATCCAACCAAGGATAGAGAAAATATGGATTATATATATACTAGAAGAAAACTACATGTTAAATATTGATATCTTATGAATCCTTTTTATTAAAAGATTTTTTTTTTCAGGTTCTAAAGGTTAGACTTTTTGTTAAAGAAACATTTTGTATTTGTATGTCTGTGTTGTTTCCTCTTTAAAAGGTGCATGAATTAACTGCATAAGGAAGCATGTAGTCTCTCTGATGTTCACATAAATCACAGGTATTATTCATACTGATTACTACAGAAAATACATAAATAAAGCAAAAAATACTCTGAAATTAGCTGTGTACTTTAAGATAGGATTCAAACAGGTTTTCTGGGTAGTGCTTTGTGATTCAACTGTTATTTACAATATGCCTCATGTACTACAAATGCTCTTGGAGCGTATAGCAGTGAATTTGGCTAGTACTTCACAATTTTAAGTAAAGTTCTATAAATAATGCATAAGAAGAAGTTCTTACTTGAGCTGTGCTTTCACAGCCTGCTGGAACTGATCATAAATATCATGTTGACAGATCACATGAACAGCAAAATTTACAGTCAGTCTATTTATTGCACTCTTTCTTTTGTAGCATTTCAGGAAATGTACAGAAGACAATGGAGACTGTTCATTACTGTGAGAATAAAAATATTTCTTTATGTTAGTATGTAATTTGAGATTACTTATTTTTTGGTACAACATAACTATAGTGTTATGTCCCGATCACATGCATACACACAGAGAGAACTAAAAGGTAAGAGAAGATTTGTTCATACACACCTTAGTCCAGGATAAAGAAGGAGGAAAAAAAGATTATTGGGAGTGGTCAACATGGATTCAACAGGGGGAAATCATACCTGACCAAGCTGATAGCCTTCTATGGTGGCATGACTGGCTGGCTGGATAAGGGGAGAGCGGTCAATGTTGCCTACAACGACTTCAGCTAGGTTTTTGACATCGTCTCCCAAAACTTCCTTATAAGCAAGTTTAGGAATTGTGGGTTGGATGAGTAGGCAGTGAGGTGGGTTGGGAACTGGCTGAATGGCAGGGCTCAGAGGGTTGTGGTAAATGGCACAGAGTCTAGTTGGAGGCCTCTATCTAGCAGTGTGCTCCAAGGGTCAGTACTTTGTCTAGTCTTATTCAACATATTCATCAATGACCTGGGTGAAGGGATAGAATGCACCCTCAGCAAGTTTGCTGATGATACAAAACTGGGAGGAGTGGCCAAAATAGCAGAAATCTGTGTTGTCATTCAGCAAGATCTGGACATGTTAGAGCATTTGGTGGAGAGTAATCTTAAGATATTCAACAAGGGCAAGTGCAGGGTCCTATACTTAGGGAGGAATAACCCCAGGCACCGGTACAGGTTAAGGGTCAAGCTACTTAGAAGCAGCACTGTGAAGAAGGACCTGGGAGTCCTGGTAGACAGCAAGTTGAGTTTGAATCAGCAGTGTGCCCTCATGGTCAAGAAGGCCAATGGTATCCTGGGGGGACACTAAGAAGAGCATGGCCAGCAGGTTGAGGGAGGTTATCTTCCCTTTCTACTCTGCCCTGATGAGGTCACATCTGGAATGCTGTGTCCAGTTCTGTGGTCCCGAGATCAAGAAAGATGGAAATAGTGGAGAGAGTCCATTGGAGGGCTACGTGGATGATCAGAGGACCGGAGCATCTCTTGTATGAAGAAAGGCTGAGAGAGCTGGGCCTATTTAGTCTGGAGGAGACTGAGAGGGGATCTCATCAGCGCTTAAAAATACCTAAAGGGCAGGTGTCAAGAGAATGGGGCTACACTCTTTTCAGTGGTGCTCAGCAACAGAACAAAGGACAAGGGGCACAAACTGGAACACATTAAGTTATGTCTCAACATGAGCAAAAATTTCCTCACTGTGAGGGTGACAGAGCACTGGCACAGGCTGCCCAGAGAGTTGTGGAGTCTCCTCTAGAGATATTCAAAACCTGCATGGACACAATCAAGTGCAGCCTCCTCTACGTGATCCTGCTTGAGCAGGGAGGTTGGACTAGACAACCTCCAGAAGTGCCTTCCAATCCCTGCCATTCTGTGATTCTGTGAGGAAAAGTACTAGTATACTTGGTTTAACATAGTCAGTGATATTATCTTATGTTTTACACTGGTCTTCATAATAGTCTAGTTGATCAGCTTCTATATAGCCTTGTGAGGAAAATAATTATGCTTCACATACATATGAAGTTACAATGGTTTTGGGTTTTGGTGTTTTGTTGTTATTTTTTTAACAACAATTATACTTGGGCTTTTATATATGTACTTCTACAGTCAAGGTACTCGTAGCCAGAAACTTCTAGATTCTTGGGTTTAAAAAAGTCCTCTTTCAATATATATGTCAAACAATAATTTGATTTTGTTGTTTATTTTTGCTTTCAACCCAATACACAGTTACGAATGACAATGTTTTTAAGCTCTACTGTAGGAAGATTACTTTGTAGAAAATATAACAAGGGTTTGTGCTTTTGTTTTGTTTTATTTTTTTTCCAGGAACACCAATGCACCATTTCTTCTTGTCCTGTCTTATCTTCATGTTCATACTGCTCTATATGCTTCAAAAGCTTTCAGAGGAAAAAGCAAGCATGGATTGTATGGGGATGCAGTGGAGGAAATGGACTGGAGCGTAGGTACGTTGTATGTGCTTCTAATATCAATGGAGGTCATTCATGAAAGACTTAGATTCATGTACACCAAATTCAGACCTTGGAAACTTAGTTGTCTACAGTATATCTGACATGATTATTTTTTATATTTAGGGGAACAAACCAGCAATTTAAAAGGAACAATAATCTAGCCTCTTGTAATATCTGCTTTATGATAAAATTCATTGTGTACTACAAATGTCTGCTTTCTCACTACAAAGGTAGTCCATACAGTATGGACATAGCAGAGATATGGACATCTTAACAGTGGACATTTGAAGCAGAGTAGTTGAATTCAACCCCATGAGCTTCTGGGTGCCATCTGGCCTCTGCAGGTTATCCTAATAAAACTGTATCTTAACTCAAAAAGTGATCACATGATATTGATATAAAAATATTTTCAAATAAATTGGTTATGTATTATTAGTAAAAGTAATATCCTAATTATTTTAGTAAGTTCTCTGAATTAGTGAAATCACTCAGGTGAAGTCCAACTCTGTTCATGAAGCATAGTCAAAAAAAAATTTGCCCTTCACAGCTTTCCATTCCCTCTGAGGTCGGAGAGCAGTTCATCATTTGACATGATGGTACTGGACAGACAGATGGACTTGATGATCTTAGTGGTCTTTTTGAACTGTAAAGATTCTGTGATTCTATGATAATTACATCTGTCAACATGATTCCCTTATCTCCACATGTATTGAAATGACCTCTGATTCCAGATATAATCACCCATGAAAACAGCAAACAGGTCATTTTTGAAAAGTATCATATTGGAAAACAGCAGTATTAGGAGCTAAAGATGAGCTTGCATTCCTCCTTCCCATATATCCCCAGTCGATTCTGTTCCCAGTACAGCTCAATGCAAATTGGCTTTCTTCAAGAAAATGTTACTTCCTTATTAAGTTTCTATAAACAGACATACAGCTTTGGTGCATACATATTTTTAAACTATTTTTAAACTCTGAAGTGAAACATAATGTATATTTCATTGCATATTTTGCATCAAGAGGTCTCATGAAGAAGCTGGTGAGGGGAGGGTGGAGGAAGGCATCACAGCACATTTAGCAATTTGTAATGAATGTATTTAGTGCAATATTTGTCAAAATGGGGAAAACCCATCTGAGAAACTGTGATACACTTAGTAGGAAGGGGTTTCAATGTGGAAAGTAACTGCATTAAACAGAAACAAACCCTCTTTTGCAAATCAGGTTTTGTAACAAGAGAGTGACTTTCATTCCTGATGTATTACACCCTGAATCTTTTATCAGTTTTGTCAATGGCCACCAGCATCTGATCAATCAAGTGCTTGCAGTAGATGAAAGTATGTACGTCTTATCCTTTCTCTTTGCATCCACATTATAGCAAGCTACTGAACATTAGCTGGTCTTATTGTCTGTGTTTGATTTTTATGATTTCTTTTTCTGTTCCATGATATTTTAGGTTATCCCAGCCTCACTGGTCATTTGCTGTTGCCGTTAGGTTTTGCTGTCTCCTTTGAGAGATAGGGTTTAAACCTGGCTCCAGGGTTTGAACAGAGAGTTGGAAACCCAGGCATGTGGCATGCTACTGATTCAGGCTACTTAATGATGTAGAGGTGGTAACAGATTGAAAACCACAACTCTCTTCCAGAGTAACCACAGGCTCTTAGGAAATATTTCAAACAAACCAAACAGTAGGACAGAAGCCTGTCATTAAAAAAACTTTGGATATGTCAGAGATACAAATTCAGTGGTGAGAACATAGGAATTTTGAACAAATTCAAAGTGGAGATCCATGAGTTTCCTCAAATATTTTAATGTACAGTCCATTGCAGGAAGATCAGGGGAAGGAAAGACAGCTCAATCAATCAGGAAACAGATCCTCATCTGTCATAAACTAGTATTCAAGCATAAAATTTTCTTTAACTTGGTGGTCTGGTTATGTCGTTTCACTTACGTCTTGTAAGACCCATCTGCTGATTGTGTATTTGTTCCAGGAGGTAGAAGGTATGTTTAGTTGCTCTGTTACTTTCTCCATTATTAGAATGATGAAAAAAAACTTTATGGCTGATATTTCCAAAGTAGTCTGAAGGAATAATATAGGGGTTGTTCCTTTGGGGTTTTTTTGTTGGCTTATTTTTTGGGGGATTGTTTGGTTGGTTGTTTTGGGGTTTCTTGTTTGTTTTGGGTTTTTTGTGGGTTTTTTTTTTTTTTTTTTTAATTGAAGGAAGTACTTGCTTCCATGAATCTCCACTGAAAATTACAGCCTTAATGCATCAGCTATGTCAGACAAAATAGATTCATTCACTGTTCTACTGATGTCAATAACCAATATATTCTTAGAATGCTTCTGAAGATGTTACAGTAGAAAAGTCAAACAAAATTGTCTGGAAAATCAAAAAAAGTGAAAACTAAATTTTCCACAAAGGGAGGTTTTGTCATTGACTAGACAGAAATAAGTATTTATGCATAGTTAAATACAACTTGCAAAAGCAATAAGAACAAAATAGCACAGATATAACAACATGCTGCAAAACCTCCTAATTAAAGGCAACATAAGCATAGGAATTAAAAATGAGTGAATGGAAAATGGAATAGTACAACATCAGAAATACTTGGCATCTGATAGGAAAAGAAACACCAACTTCAAGTCTAAAAGATACTTGCACTGCGTTATTTGCTGAGTGGGAAATATTCTGGAAAACCCTTGTAGATTATATCCCACCAAAAAAAAAAACCCCAAACAAAAAACAGAATAGAAGTTAGAAGTCAAAATACAAGTTTGGACTGTGAGGTACCAGTGGTGAAAAAGTTATATCAAGATTGCACCAAGAAATGTAAAAGAAATACTGTTCCTGATTTGAGAGACAGCCTTCCTAGTAAGACAGAGAAATCCATTCATGCTGAGAATTCTAAACAGGAAGCAATTCTCCATTTTCATTTGTTTATTTATTAGGAATCAATTATCTAATTGGACAATAATTAGATTATATGGCAATGTCCACGTTAGGAGGAGAAAATTGTGTAAGACACATTAAGAAAATACTTCTTTGAAAAACTAATGTTTGTGACTTGTTAAAACAATACTGAAAAATGTGATTACATTCCATGTCAAAATATAAAAAAAGTTTAGGGACCATTTATGGCTACTGCTTTGGCATGCTGATGTATGTATAACAGAATTCAGTGTTTAAAGAATTCATAGTTATAATGTCACTGCATGTGACGTGCCTTAGAGAGTTATTCTCTTACTAATAATATTAATTTTCTTTCAATGTAGGCTAAGCACCTCATTTATGCTATTAATTATGATTCATATGAGAGCAGATGAAATAATCTTAGAGTCTAAAATGGAAAAAAGAAATTATGAGTGAACGAATGCGGTATTATCCTTTTCTTCCTTCCTTCCTCCCTCCCTTCTTCCCTTCCTTCATTCTTCAATTTCTGATTGACTATAGGAAAAGAAATGGACATACTCAGAAATTTCAATGTAAATTGCATTACATTCATTCAAAATAGTTCACTGCAAAGAGTTTTGGAGCCCCCTGTAGATTTGCATGCAAGCTCTATGAGACACACTAATTCGAAACCACTTTTGCAAATGGCTGTTTATTGTTCTGTTAACAGTAGCAAAGCTACAAATCAGTTCTTAATCCTTTGTGGAACAATCATAGCTGAATGGCTTAAGTGTTAAGAAAGTGTGAGAAATTGCAGTTTGGCACAAGTTAGGTAACTAGTGTGAGGGCCTTGACTGGGTATTTTGTTATGTGAATGCCCTGCAAGCTGAAAACAACTCTCTGCCATGATCTCTTGACTTGTCTTAGAATCAAGTTATTCCAAGAAAATATTACCTTCATCTGAAGTTAGTTAATTAGAAGAAAAGGAGTGGAAATAGATACCAATGCATCTTACATGTAATTTGAGTTTGAAGTATCTTTAAAGTTTTGGTAGAGTTATGTATAGAGCAGCTCCATATGTCCCCAGTACAAGAGGGATATGGAGCTGCTGGACAGTGTCCAGAAAAAGGTCATGCAGATGATTAAGGGACTCCAGCAACTATCCTGTGATGAAAGGCTGAGACAGCTGAGACTGGAGCTCTGTTCAGCCTGGAGAAGGGTGAGGATCTTATTAATGTATATAAGTATCTGAATGGAGGGTGTAAAGAGGAGGGGGCCAGGCTTTTCTCATTGGTGCCCAGTGACAAGAAGCAGTGGGCACAAACTGAATCACCAGAGATGCCTTCTGAACATGAGGAAAAATTTTTTTACTCTGAGGGTGACCAAGCACTGGCACAGGTTGTGCAGAGAGTTCGTGAGGCTCCCTTCTTGGAGACGTTTAGAAGCCATCTGGACATGGTCCCGGGGTTCAAGTGGCCCTGCTTTAGCATGAGGGGGTTAGACAAGGTGACCTCCAGAGGTGCCTTCCAACCTTTACCATTCTGTGGTCCTGCGAGACGTTGAAGAAAAGAAAAAAAAGCTGTTCACTAATGTCAGTTCATATTTTGAAACAGAATCAGATGCAGTGTTTAAAAGTCAGTCTAGAGGAACCAATGAACTCTTCACTTAAGCAAACAGAAGCAATATACACTCATGATACTCTGCTCCTCCACTCCTCTCTCATGAGATCTCTCCTGGGTGCTGCAGCCAGCTGTGGGCTCCCCAGCACAACACAGACAATGGACCTGTTAGAGCAGGTCCAGAGGAGGGACACAAAAAAGAGTTATCCTTAATTACTTTTTTTCCAGAAAAAAAAAAATCTTGTATGCAAAGACAAGCCTAAATTATCATGGCTTTTCAGCTTATGTAATAATTTGTAACAGTGCAATGTTGATTTAAAAGATAAGCAAAGCAGAATGATGCCATATTATCAGAAATGGCAGATAATTAGCCTCAGTTCATTTTATCCAGCCATTATGAATGTGACATAAACTTAACTGAGCCTGAAAACTTGAAAGATGGAACTAAAAATTTGGAGAGTGATGCCTGATGCTAATGGTGCATTCCTTGACCTTGCTTTCCTGAATTTATGCTGGTCTAGACCTTAAGTCTAGAAAGTTTATTTTTAAACTGGTTTTGTTATCATGAAAGATGTTCAGCCAGCTTCTCTGAAGAAGCAGCTATTCAGTCAATACAGGTACTCTGTGTAAGGAACAGCATTTTCCCACCCTTTTCTGCCATTCTGCTCTTACCCTAACATTAAGAGACTGTTTCTTCAGCTAAGAGACGGTGGTTAAGCTCTTGAAACACATTCACTCTTTAGGTCAGATCCGGGAAGATTGTCAATCAGGGCACAGATTAAAGACATTTGTGGATCTGCCTTTTATGATATGGATGCTTTCCAGTTACGGTCTGGGCTAAAACCCAAACTCATTTCATATGTCACTAAGCAGCAATGACTTTCAGTCACTACTGAACAGGGCTGAATTTAAGAGGTGACTAAGTGATGAAAGCCTCCCATTTCCACTATGATAAGCCTCCAGAGCTACCTAATCCTCCTTAAGTACAGTTTCCTTTTTCTATATTACATCTTTGCACACAGCAAAGCTCCCTCTTAGAACATTATTTACAAGATTACAGAGCACATCTCATGCAACCATTCCTATAGCGGTTTTTAATCAGTCTAAGTTCTAATCATTAGTACGTTTAAGTAATGTCTTAGTAATGTGCACTCCATGATGGAAGACTTCAGTGTAATGCAGCTTGTGTTAGTAGTGCTGTGTTGCTCAAAATTTGCTGCCAGCTGCTGCACAGATTTCATTTGCACCAGATATCGCAGGAGTTAAATTGTCAGCACATGATGTGTTAGTGCATTGTGAATTTTACTTTGCAAAAATCTAATCATGCAATATTCACAATTTTAGAGGCTCTAATACAAAAATTTTAAAGGTCTAATACAAAAACAACGAAATGACATTCAACATTGTGACCAAAATGCTCTAGTAAGTGAAAAAAAAATATAGAATTGCTTAAGACAAGCTATCTTCCATTAGTAGGAGAAAGGTCAAACCTTGTTTTAGATAAACTAATGAGAGAATCCTGATGGCTCTTCAAGAAATAAGGATAAGAAGATCTGTAGTTAAATATACTACCAACATTTTGTCTAACCTTTGCTCCTAAAGTTTAGTTTCACATATAAAGGCTATGGTTAGATTTTGCTTTAGTTGAGGTGGTTGGGGTAGGTCATTATCAGTGATAATAAGAATATTATTATTTAGTCTAAATCTTTATGATTTAGACCAAAATTGACCTGCATGAATATGGTGATTTCTGTGTATACTTGCAAGAGGAAACTGAATGGGGCTAATTTGGACAAATTGTAGATAATCTCCAAAATAAAGACTGGCAAAGCAGTTTAAAGGAAGCTACCAAAGATTTTGCCAGTGGAGTGCCTCTGCATAGAAACCTTTTTAGCACACATACTGTAAAGCTGATAAGAGGAATTGCATTTGCCCTGCCCCAAAGAAACTCTACAGAAATTAAATCAGTCAGACACCCAGAGCAAGGGATCAGGATGGTAGGGAGATATGATTTACAACTCCTTTTTCTCACTTGGGTGAAAGTGTGTCCCTTTCAGCACTGACTTATGAACGTGATTTTGCCATCCTTTTCCTTCAATGCTTGGCCACCGAAAGCAATATCCATCTAGGTATTTATAGAGCTTTGTAATCATGGTTTTAATATAGGATGCAACTGAGCTAGTAGGTGAAGGATATTGCTGGCAGAAGTTACATCTCTATAAAAGAAATCTAAACATGAAAAAAAGGAGCAAAGAAAATAAATATGTTAAGGATTTTTAATCTGGGCATTTAAACTTTCCAACCTACATCCTTTACTCATACCTTCAGATAGTTTTGTAGTGAATTACCCGGTACCTTAATATTACTCATACAGTCTGTGAATAATTATACATTCATACAAACACACAGAAGGCACAAGTGAACCTTGTAAGTCTTTGAAGTCAACTACTTAAAGATAGCAAAAATCAATTGTCCTATGCTTGTGTCTTACGGTGCAGTTTTGAAGCATATGTTTACATGCCATTTCTTTTCCCATCGGAACCCTGTCTCCTTATCACAGACTGCCTTCTTAATGAGCAGCTACTCATTAATACACCTTTTACAGTAGGTGTATTCCTCACTGTGAAATAGGAAATCTCATGTTTTATTTAACACACACTATTGAAGTTCTGTTTGGAAGACAGATTTCTGTGACATCTCTCATCTTTTCTGTGGCAATACTTCACAGAGTATATAACAGATTCACAAATAAAGCATTTTCACAAAGTTATTGTGAGATAAGGGGATCTCAATCTTTTTCATAGAAGAAACACTGAGGCAAAGGATCAAGTTCATATTTACCTACTGAGGTATAGCTTTGCTGCCACTCCCTAATCCAGCTCTGAAACTATCGTAAAGCAGTAGGACTTTAATTCAGCTGATGGGAATGGGAAATATGTGAAAACTAGACATTTATCCTTCCAGGTCTAGATCCATGTTGGGGGTGGGAAGTGGTTAGAATGTACACATGGACTCAGGAACTGAGGTTTTCTTCTAGTTTGGGGGATTAAGTGGCATTTTTTTTAAGGATAATTAAATACCTTCACCAACATTAGAACTATAATGATACAAACACTTTCTGAGATGACTGAGGAAATGTCTTCCAGCCCTTTACCATTTATTCACAGCTGGCTGCATTTTAATTTAACTGTAGAAAAAAAACCTAAAACTGACCATGTGGATTTCAGATTCAGTGATAATACTGAGAATCACAGTGGTTCTTTTAAAATCATTCCTGCTGTTTCTTGGAGAGACATGAAACTTTTTCATGCTTCTTTTGAAAAATATGTTAATTGTTTTGAGAGCATACTGTCAGAAAAGAGGAGAACTAATTCTCAGTAAAAACAATAGCAATAAAATAGAGCTTATGACAGTATCGATTCTGTGTTGTAGTAAACCATTGTTCATCATCAGGCTGCTTCATGTTAGTGAATTGCCGTGCAGAAATTTCACTGTTGAATTCCAGGTACTAATAAGCTCTTATTGATGAGGTTGGTAGAACTGCCTTCTTATTGATGATGCCTAGTTGTTTGTTTTGTTTGTTTCTATTTTTTCTCAACAGTATGTCTGACTGCTAAAACAACCACAGTATATAATAGGCAAGCTGGTAATACCAGCAAACATCATTATTCTTCTAGAAACCAGTTGTGTATTTTGCATTACAGAAACCTTTTTATTGCACCAGCAGATAAGTAATGACATTTTTAAGGTTAGGGAAAGCTCTAGAGTAATGATGCTGGGACTGGTGAAAGGTGGGATGATGAAGTTGTAACTTTGCTGTGCTCTAGCTTTTTCCCTCACTAAGTGATTGTAAAATGAGACGTTTATGTTTCATTTTAGGGCGCTGTTTAAGAAAAACTGATACTGGATCCTTATTATGCTTTCCTACCTATTATTTTTTACACTCATGGGTTTTATTGTTTTGGTTTGGTTTGGTTTTTTGCATATTTCATTTAGTATATTCAAGGTATTTTTTACTATTTTAAATGTTTGGGGTTTTTTTTCCTCTTTTTGTTGGCTTAGTTTTTTGTACTTTGTAGACATCTGCGGTGGTTTGACTCTGGCTGGAGGCCAGACACCTACCAAAGCTGCTCTGTCACTCCCCTTTTCAGCTGGACAGAGGAGAAAATATATATTGAGAGGCTTAGGAGTAGAGATAAGGACAGGGAGAGATCATTCTGCTATCAGTGTGACAGGCAAAACAGACTCAACACAGAATAAAGAAAAGAAACTCTCTGATTTATGACACTGCACTGCACACCCGGTGACACCAGAGTTGGGTAATGAGAAGTGTGACCAGATCTTAAAGCACCTCCCCCCACCCCTCCCTTCTTTAGAGACTTCAGTCATGATTTCTCTATCTTCTTCCCCCCTCATTGTGGCATAGGGAGGAGCAGGTACTGGGGAAATGGGGGTTTTGGTAAGTTCATCATGAGTTGTTTTCCTTCTTGGCGGTGGGCGGGGGAAATCCTCACACCCCTTCCCCTGCTGCACCGTGGGGTCCCACCCACTGGAGACAGTCCTTCACCAACTTCTCCAATGTGAGTCTTTACCCACAGGGCTTCAGATCTTCACCAGCTGCCCCAGCGTGAGTCACTGCTATGGGGTGCAGTCATAAATCATCGAATGTCTCTCAGTCTCCCAGGCCCAGACTGCTCCAGCCTGGTCCTCCATGGAGTCACAAGCCCCCCACCCCACCCCCATCAAACCTGCTCGAGCGTGGATGTCTCTCGTTCATCTCTGTGTCTCTCCATGGGCTGCAAGTGCTGGCAGGGGCTTGCTCCAACACGAGTCACAGCATCTTCTGTATGTCTCCACTTGCCCCAGCATGGGGGGGTCTCCACAGGCTACAGGTGGGGTCTTGTCCTTTTCCATGGGCTGTGGGGGGACAGCCTGCTTCACCATGGTCTCCACGGGCTGCAGGGGAATCTCTCTCTCCAGCACTTTGAATGCCTCATCCCACCCCTCCTTCTTCACTAGCCTTGGTGCCTGCAGTTTCTTACGTCTTCGCACTTCCTTCTCTGGTGGCAAAAAGTGTCTGCTTGTGGTTTTTTTTTTTTCCTAAATCTGATTCCCAGAGGTGCTGTGACCATCGCTGATGGGCTCAGCCTTGATTAACGATGACTCCAGCCTTGAGCCGGCTGGTGTTTGCTCTGTTGGGCCTGCAGAGAGCTTCTAGCTGCTTCTTGCAGAATCCACCCCTGCACTGCAGCCCTCTCCCCCCTTCCACCAGAACCCCACCATGCAAAACTACAACAAATTATTAATTTGAAATCATTCCCTCTCCCTACTCAACAGTGGAAACTTCCTCATGAAGACCATGTTATAGTAACCCTGAGAACATCCAACAATTTTTTTTGTTACTGTAGTACGCTCAATATCCAAAGAAACACCTGACCCCTAAGGGCTGAGTTGCTTGCCTGAGATGATGAAAGAGTCTCCAGGATAGTCAGATCCCTTCTTTAGGTCAGTGTGAAGTTATATTCTGTAGCTACAGTGGATCTTGAAGCTTGCTGCTACCAAAAGAGGGGAGGCAGGGTACCCTTCCCTCCCTTCCCTCCTTCTAACCACCTTCCAGGCAAAGTAGAAAGGAAGCAGAGCAACATCTTCCTTTTTCAGGAAATGTCCTTTTAGCAAGCTACTTAGATGGACTTATCTATAATATGAAATAACTTGCCTAAAACTTTCTGTGACTATCTAGCTCCTTAGATGTTTCAGTTTACATGGTTTTAAAATACTGCTACCATTTCTGTGTTATGAGGATAAAGGATATAGAATCTTTAGGCTCTTACATTTCAGTGGATGAAATATTTGTGGATTAGTATTTAACATGCATTTCTGAATCAGATCACAATTTAAAAAAACAATGCAAAGAAACAGGAAGTAACACAAAAGTAAATGTGCCTTTATTTTGAAGAATGGAAAGACCTAGCCCAGAAAATCAGTATGAATTTTCTCTTCCTGCAAACCCAAAGATAACTTAGTTCTGGATGTCTGAAATAAATTAGTAGCTCAGGATGTCTCAGCAACTCTAGCCAAGTCATGGAAGATACTATTTTTGGCAGTTTTCTGAAAAGTACAGCTGTGTGTATAGTATATGGCTGTATGAAAGGTATCAAAGTGTTTCTAATCCAGATTAGAGTTGATTTTGGCACAACAAAACAGATGAGCAAACATTAAGCAAACAATAAATGAATAAGTTTTTTCCTTTATTTACAGCTTGAGCAGATATATTTTTAATGTTCAGCTTGGTGGATGAAAAATTGGAAATAAGCTGGAAATGTGCACTTGCCGTCCAGAAAACAATTATATCTTGGGCTGCATCAAAACAAGTGTCACCAGCAGGTCAAGGGGAGTGATTCTTCACCTCTATGTCACTCTTGTGACACCCCACTTGGGCAGCCATTACAAGACCTGTTTTAGTGGGTCAAGAGAAGGCCACAAAGATGACCAGGGGGCTGGAGCCCCTCTCCTTTGAAGACAGACTGAGTTGGGCTTGTTCACCATGGAGAAGAAAAGACTATGGGGAGGTCTTTCTGTGACCTTCCAATATATAAAAGAGAAACTTCTTGCCAGGGTCTTATATTAAAGTATTAGGAAGACTTTACTGTGAGGGTGGTGAGGCCCTGGCACAGGTGAGATGGGGCTTTGGGCAGCCTGGTCTAGTGGAAAGTGCCCATGGCAGAAGGGCCTGAATGAGATGGTCTTTGAGGTCCCTTCCGACACAAATCATTCTATGATTTGTGAGTCTATGCTCTTTGTAAAATCATCACATCATACTGAAACCTTCAGAATCATTTAATAACATGCATTGTCAACAAGCATAAAAGAGCCATTGTCATTAACTTTTTTCAGATTACAAGGGGTTTTTTTTAATTCCAAAATTCCTTATCTCTGAAGCTTGTAAATCCAAATTTAGAATTACTTTTGTCAGCTAAGGAACTCTGATTCAATTTCTTGCTGACAAGTTGTGTTTGTAAGAATGCTTTAATGAATATATTCAAAAGTTTGCTATGGATGTTAAATAGACAGTAGAATTTTTATAAAATAGAAACAAGGGATTAAAAAATAATATACAATATCTTGAGAATATTAGAACCTTTGATAACTGAAGTGTGAAAATAGGACAGTTCTGTTTATAAAACTCTTACCATACATAGTCAAGGTGGCAGCCAGGAAAAAGATTTTAACAAAGTATCTGTGGTAGATCTGTTAGCATCTCTGAATATGAGGCACCCTTCCCTTTTGGCAAATTCTTTTCTTTCCATAAGTGTTAAAAGAGATCTTGGCTCATCCAGTAGTACACATATAAGAATGTGGTTATGATGCAGTGCTCCAAAAACAAAGCCTTAGCACTAGGTTCCACTCTCCCATATTGATATGAACAGTTCCATTGAACTAAATAGTCAGGATAACTTTAATATATTTCCATATGTGCAGTGCTGGTTTTATATTCCACTAAATAAATGTGTGACTTCCTGATGTGAAAGAGGTGCACTTACATTTAGGTGTCGAATCTGGTCTCCTTTCCTTGTAAGCTCCCCATATACCACAAGCAGATAGTTTATTCCTTTTATCTTTTTCTTTTTTCTTTGCATTTACTCTTTGCCAGTTCTTCCCAATGGATTGTCACAGAAGATCACACTTCCACTTTTCCTTCCACTTGGCTGCTTTTCTTTACTTGGCATCTCCTACAATGATCAGTCCCTATTGATAATAGCTTATCAGAACATCATTATTCAAGCAGTTCTGGAAAGACTGGGTTTTAAGCAGGAGGGACAAAAGTGTCATACAAATGAGATTAAAAGGGTGGTATAATTTTGACACACCTTAATATTACACCTCCCTTCGGAAGGGATCTCTGTTAAATTAGCTAACAGAAAAATTGCATTTAATTTAATCTTTCTTTTTATATAAAAAACATTTCTCAGTTTCACGCAACTCCTGTTTTAGTTACTCTTCCCTAGGATTTGGAGAAGGCATTCTCCAAAATTCAAAAATAATGAGATTAAATTTTGCAACAGAAGTGTACATGTAGTTTCAAAGTTTAGCCATAACATCAGAAGGGTAGTAAACAATTCATCCACCTTTCTAATATGTGCAAGACAGTGCTAATTATGTGGCTAGCAATATCTGTCGAAGCAGAGATGGAAAGGAGAGGTGACTGCCAGTCACTCGCAGGCAGGAAGCAACACCACAGAAGTGTCATGGTTTTGCCCCAGCCAAGAGCCGAGCACCACACAGCCGCTCTCTGAGACAGTGTGTGTGGGGAACTGGAGGGGGAGAGGGAAGAAAGGGAGGAGAGGGAAAAGAACCTCAAAAAAACCCAAACCTTGAGGATTAGGATAAGGACATTTTACTGGGAGAGCAGAGAAAGAGAGATACAGCAATAATAGGACTTTGTAGCAAAATACACAAAACTTGTGATACACAGGCAGTTTCTCACTGAACTGCACAACTCTGGCCATACAGCTCAGAGCTGTCCTGAAACTGACTGTCCCAAAAACTATGTGTTCTGGAGCTGTGTGTTTCTCCCTTCACCAGCCCCTCTTTATGCTGAGCATGACATAATTGGCATGGAATACCCTCTTTGGCCAGTTTGGGTCACCTGTCCCAGCTGTCTCCCCTCTCAGCTTCCTGGGCATCTCCTGCCTTTTTGTTAGCAGGGCAATATGAACAACTGAAAAGTCCTTGTCTGCTTGGCAGCAACTAAAACATCAGTGTGTTATCAGCAGTGCTCTGATTCTAACTCCCAAACACGGCATTCCACCGACTGCTAACATGAAAATTAACTCCACCCTAGCCAAAACCAGGACAAAGTGTCAAATGCTCATTAGCAGGAAAGTAGACAGAAAACAAAAGCCAAAGATAAGGATGATGTCTGTGCCCCTGAAAGTGGGCTCAAGTGTCCCACCTGTCCCGTGAAGTCCTGATTGGGACTAAAGTTTTCCGCAATCTAAAAAGATGTTATTCAGGACGGAGTGAAACATAATGTATATTCTTTTGCAATAACCACAACACATTGTACAGAACAAACTTTTAACATTTTAGCATAGTGTTTAAGGGTAAAATTCTGCTATGATGGCTTCTTTAGCCGTATTAGTTTAATAGGACACAAAATTGACAGGTGTCCTTAAAAGAATCCCTGAAAAAATTCTATGGGACATAGCCTAAGTGTTCTTGTCAATTTGGAGCTGAAGTAATCAAACCTTATATTGCAAATTTCTCAGTCCATTCACATTTCAACTTTTGTGTGGTTCTGCCATAGTTCATCAACCCGTTGTTGCAATAACCCTCAGGTGCTACTCATAAAAAGTAGATGGCCAAGTTATAGAGAGCTTTGAGGACTTTCTTGGCAAAAAGTACTAGAGAATAACATAACATTTTTCTCTCAGAATGTAGACTGATTTTCTGATGTGGCATTTAATTACTTCCCTTGTTCCATATTTAAGTTTAGGAAAATGCAGCAAGAGAGTAGAAAATAATTGTTTAAATAGGAGGCACTGCTATAATAAATACAGTATCATGAAACATATGCAAATGTTCTATCCTACTGTTCTCATATTTAATTGATGAATCTTGATAATGATTCAGTCAATTTCTGAGTATAGCTAGTCATGCTTTTCCAGTGCCTTTGAAAGCAGAAATCTATCTGTTGTTGTGTACTTCTTTCTCTCTGTATGTGATATTGAAACACCAGCCTTTTATGGAACTGTTCACGTGAAGTGAAGAGATTTCAAATCTTCCCAGTTCAAGGATGTCTATTTAGATGCTGCATCCATAGATTTGATGTTATAGGTTCAGAAAGATCTAGCCCTTTAAATAGGATGCATTAATATGTACGGACTGAGCCTATACCTGTCTCCCTAACCACTGGAACAGTGTTATTCCCATAAGTAAGAAGCATGCTGGCTAGTCCAATGTTTTTTGCCATGTGTGCTTTGGGGAGTTTATGTTGGCAATAACCCATTTCTTCCACACCTACTATCTCTATCTATTTTCCTTTTATTTATGTTAATATTTCAGGTGATCTATAGTGTTGCTACATGAATGACCCTTTCTCATCTCAAATTTAGCCTAAAAAAACATCTTTCTGTGATCCTTGTATGCAAAGCGGAGCCCTCAAGAAATGTCTTGCTCTCAACAAGAAAGTCCCATAACTACTGTTTTGTAACTTCCCATTACAAATCAAATGACACACAGCATTCATATTGCTGAACCTTAGAAAATTCAGATTACTATTTTTGTGATTTCACTTGTCACATATTTGCTTTATCTTTTAGTTAAAATCAGGTAGAGAAAAGTCGAAGAAATGGACCTGATGATCTTAGGGCCCTGACATGATCTTATGGCCCCACTATGTCTTGGGGGCACTAAAATAGATCTTTGCCTATGCAAAAACCTCAAGTATTTCATAATTGATTTAAGAGAAGAGTAGCATATTTCCCTTTCCAGGCCTCAGTCCATAAAAAAGTAGACATCTGCTGTTCTAATTAATACTACTCTGAAGCACCAAGAAAAGCTCTTTCCAAATAGGTTGGGAATATTTTTTTCAAGAGGACTTAGATGAATTAAGGAATCAAAGTCCCATTTCATAAGCTACTGAGTAATCTTCTGAGCTAATCATCTATGATCTATGAGGATGACCTGAAAAATTATTTGCCTTTCCTTCAGAAAGATTTCTCTGGAGTTTAATATGAGCATGGACACTGTCATCTTGAAAACGCATGCACACACACATAGAAAAAAAGAATAGGGGTGGGGGAGGGGAGTGGGAAGGAAAGATGCAGAATATTGTGTGAAAAAAGCTGAATCATAAAGAAAGATTTTCAGCCTTCAATTTATTTGTTGGGTTTTTTTCCTGAGTTTGGAGTGTCATCTAGAAAAGAAAGATTGGGGCTTACGTTCATTAGTGGAAAATTCCCTTGAGGTCAATTTTCACAGTCAGCCTTGCTTTCTTACTGGTATTAACAGTGTTTGTAGAGAGATTCATTCACAGCTAGCATGAGTTGAAGATGCTGATTGCACAGCAGGCTTCAAGTAAGCCACTGAGTTTCCCAAAAGCAATTAGAGAAGTAAGTGAATGAGCAAGTGTGCATGGTAATGGTCATGTCAAGGGGGTAATAAAAGGTATCTTCTGTTTTGGAGTTAATGCACAGCAACTTTCATGTAAGCTTAGGTTTGAATAATTAAAATCAGAAAGCTGGGAAATAATTAAGATTTCATAAGGAATATTAATTAAATCTTGCTAAATCTCCTCAACTTGATAGTGTATAATTTATATGAAATGTTTAAAATCTGCTCTTAAATTCAGCAAAGATGAAAAAGTTTGGCTCTTGAAAGACAAGAAATACTTAGGGTCTCATGTCAACCAATTTTATCACACTTTACACTTTATTTAAAGTTATACACTGTCGAATATTTTGAAATTTTCAGAAGAGTGCAGGGGATTAAAATATGGGGTTAAATTACTTGCCCTGATTTTAAACTCTTCATAATTTTGTCATATTTTAATCTGGAAAACTGTTGGCATTACGCATTTGGATCTAAGAGCATATACATATTCAGTTTAAAACTGAGTCTGATGTTAATAAATGTTTAAAGCTTTGAAGATGTACAGAAGAGTTTCTTTTATCACTCCACAATTATTGGATAAATCACCAATCAGCATATATTGGAATGATCAAATAGCTGAAGTCCTAAATTCACCTGGCAGTCTAATTCAATAGTATCCTTTGGTTGTCATTGTTTCCCTAGCTTCTACATAAAGTAATCCCTTCCAAAATTTAAAAGAAAACATTGGAGACTTCAAAGTGGGGAACTAGACAGTGTCTTTTGAATTGTGTATCTTAGATTTATGTGTGAAATGGCAGCTTATTCTCAGATGTGTGCAGAAAGAAGATGTAAATTTTCCCAAAAAGTTAGCACAGTTGTCATGTAAAATGCTAATGCAATGGACCCTCCTAAAACTGCATGACCATCGCTCATATTTTAGCATTTTAAGCAGGCTAAAAATTAAGATTTACATTAGAAATACCTAGTCTTATGTTTAACAGATGTGAGGACTAAAAGTGAATTTCAAGCAATGCATTTAGTATCTAATTTAAATACTAATAAGGAGATATCCACAGAATAGTTATATTTTTGACCTTTAATGATATGTCACTAGTTTTATAGTACTGATGTAAATATGAAAACCTTTCCATCCCACATTGTCTATAGTTACAGGTCTTCACAACTTTTACAGCCACATCTTAACTCTGTGCTTTATTAAATGCATGTATTTGTGTCTCTCTAAAGTATTATTCCAACTGTCATGTTTACAAAATGGTTTGAACCATTTGTGAGCAAGAAAAGTAAGAGGCATGGTACTCACCTCTAGGAAATACTTACCTTATGTATAACTATAGCAAAGATTTAAATGATTTATTCACGGCTGCTGAGCAGTGTGTACCTACCCTGCTATGCACCATGCTGAAAATTTATCCTGAGGGTTTGAAAGGCACATTACACTTACAAGAATGTATAAACAGTCACAAGCCAATTACAAGTTTACAATTACATGGCAATTCAAATCCAAACAGAAAGCAAATTCATACTGATATCTGACCCCACACTGAAGTTACTCTGGTTTTGTCTTAGTTTTTTAAAGACTGCCCATCTCCAAGCCCTTACACCAATCTTACCTGTCTCATCCCAAGTCTAGGAGAATCCAACAGAAAAGTGTTTGATGTTCTGCAGACTGTCTGCACATAATGACTACTGATTTGAGTAGCAATTGTGGGTGGCTAAATCTGGGGCAATCACCTCATATTACCTCATTGTGAAAAGAATTCAGAATTTTGGGGGCCATATTCATTAACCTTGAGAGGTGAGCTATAGATATGAAAATGCTTCTTTTGCTTCATTCATTTAAAAAATGTTTACAGTAACTATGTCTGATGTAGATGTGTATGTACACTGTGTATATATGTACAGATGGAGCCTGGTGCTCATTTCAGAGTTTCAGGGTAGGAGTCATCAATACTACCATGTTTTGAACTGCTAGCAGTGGTAGGTCGGGACTGTCTTCCAAGCCAGAGAGAGGCTGTCAGCACACCATCAGAGACAGGAAATCCCCTTCAGAGCAGCTCTGCTGCGGTGATGTAGACCAAATGCCCATCTGTAGTGCAAGCGCCTTAGGTGCATTCCTGGAGTCCATCCTCAAGTTCAGTTTAATTTGAAAGTAATCCAGGTCATTAACTCCAAAAAGGCTTTGCTACGCAAACAGAAATATGTTAATTGTCCATGATTTGCTTTACTGTAAATGTGCACTCCTGATTTGAATTAAAACAGTAATATGGATGTGCTTTTTCAGAAACAGATGCTACTTGTTTGGCAAAACATCCTGTTGACTTTGAAGACCCCACTAAGCTTTCATAGCAGGAATGTAGCACATTTGAGACTCCGGCTTTGTGCTTTGGAGAAGACTTCATTACATGGCCTGTTTCTGTAGCATAACTTTAAAAATAATGGCAGCACAGTAGGAATGATTTGAGGCTCCAGTGACTCTACCTTCCACTTCCTTCCTGCAGAATTATTAAATACTTTGTAATTAGTTATGAATTTCTTTTCTGTTCTATCCAAACAGTTATATGAACCAGCATTCACTCCCACCTATGAGGTCCATATGCTAATGCTTTCTCTATGGAGAATCAGTCATTTTTTTCTCTGGATATTTTGCTGACTGGCTAGATAATGTGCCGTAACATCAACCTATTGCTTTACCTCAGAATTTCCACTTTCCAGTGGTTGTGTTCTAGCTCTGAATGTTAAACAAATTGCATACAGAGTTTATGTACTGTTCACCATATGTGCAGCCACTTCTTCTGTTGCTGTCAATGGTTTTATTATTTTCCATCTTTACCTCAAGTGTTGTGCTCAATGACTAGGTCTGAAAGTGATAATTACTTCCCCACTGCAGAGACAAACTGATTTACATATTTATCAAGGGGAAACTGGATGGCTATGAACATATCACAGAAACATTTGCATATTTATAACTTGAAAAGTACAAAAGCTAAAATTAAGATAGGGATGTATTGGTCTTAGTTACCAAACTTGTTTTTATACAAAGTTTTTAGTCAGTGGGTTTCATAATCAGATCAGTCCATTAAGGAGAGAAGAATCTTTTTTCATCACAAAAAAAATCAACATAGAGGTCAAAAGCTTGTGAATGATCATGTGCAGAAGTTGCAACATTGTTTTCATAAGGTGAAACTCCTTACCTATGAGCCCTGAGATGATGAACTCTGGAATTAGGCTGAGGAGAGACCTTATCACTGCCTACAACTACCTGAAGGGAAGTTGTAGAGAGGTGGGTGATGGTCTCTTCAGCCAAGTAACAGGAGATAGGACAAAGGGAAATGGCACAAAGCTGTGCCAGGGCAGGTTCAGATGTTAGAATAAAATTTTTACTGAAGGAGTTGTCAGGACGTGGAACAGGCTGCCCAGGGAGGTGGTTGAATCACCTTCCCTGGACGTGTTTAAAAAACGAGTAGATGAGGTACTTAGGGATATGGTTTAGCATAGGACGGGAACGATTGGACTTGATGATGTTAAAGGTCTTTTCCAACCTTGTGATTCAACTCCTGTAGCAGGAAGTGGGTCCCAAGAAGTTTACTGTGTAGTGGCTATATAGTTGAACGGCATCAATATCTTTTCTGAGAGAAATACAGACTTCCAGATACTTGTGTATGTAGGGTTAATTTGTAGGAGTTTATGCATACATTCAAAGCATTCCTGGCTTGCCACTCACAGAGATGACTAAGGTTAGGTGTGATTCCAGTTAATTATGCTCTTCTGAATATGCTTTAGGAAACTTTTCTTTATTGAGAGTGTGTTCAAACACTGGAAGTAGCTTACAGTGACCACCCAGAGAGGTAGTCGATGCCCCAAGCCTGTCAGTGTTTAAGAGGCATTTAGACAATGCCCTTAACATTCTGTAACTTCTGGTCAGCCCAGAAGTAGTCGGGCAGTTGGACTAGATGGTCACTGTAGATCCCTTCCAACTGAAATGTTCAGTTCTTGTCTACTTTATCTTGTGTCCCCCTATCCTATCCATATCAAAAGAATTCTGAAACAGCAAACAAATAAAACCAAACCAAACCAAAACAACAAAGAAAGAAAAAAAATCCAAACCAAATCAAAACACCCCCCCCCCCCCAAAAAAAAACCCAAAATCCCCACAACCATACTGCCTTTTCCCTTTTCTAGGCAAAGATGAGATAGTTGATCTTCCCAAATAGCTCCTTGTCCAATAATTGTTTCAACCTCACTGTAACCTTCTGGAAACAACAAGGCATGTAAAACTCTTCTGGAATGGCAAAATAATATTTAGAGAAATTCTCTTTATCGTCAGCTGTCTTGGCCTCAGATGGATCATTAATCCTCCTTCTGAATCCTGTTACTTCTAATCTGGCAAATTGCTTTAGAGCTTTCTTCATAAGTAGAGATGCTATTTTGTCCTAATGCCTAGATTACATTGACGTATTCTGTAGAGTTTTTTATGCATAATTTCAGAAAGACTCTTAATTATTTCAAATTAATACAGATAACATTTCTGTCTTATTGGTTTCAAATGACAGTAAGGTAATTCATGAATCAAACACATTTGCTCATATCCTTGCCTGACTAAATCTTTGAACAATTTTCCAAATCACTAACTCATTTGTAAACACATTATTGTTTTTCAATGTTTCTACCTTCTTTTCAAATTAATACTTATTTTTTTATAAATCAATATCATAGTGTGCATGAGCACAGCAATTTTACATGGTTCAAAACGTTACATTCTGCATTAAAGTGGCTGGTTGAGCTGCCATTCATGCTGCGTTAGAGGAGTCGAATAGTGGCATGGCATTCTCAGTTTCTTTCTAAAGAACAAAGTCAATTGTACTTATCACTTTCATGTGGCCATCACTCCACTGAAATTGGCATTTTCATTTTAAGAATGAAACAACTGTTTATAATTTAACATAGCTTGAAGCAAGAGTGGAAAGCGGAATGTAGAGAGCAGTCCTCAGTATATTTGGGAGGAAGCTTTACTTAAATGAGTTACTCATTAAAGTAACATCTTAATGCTGTCCTTAATCTGTTTTGTGTCTTAAAAAATAATTTTTAAGAAAGTGTCCTATGATCTAATGCCATTGTGTGCTACGTTAGCCATCTGCATCGGTGTATACATTCTTAGAATGGCAATAGCAGGAGACACTTGATCTGAATTCCTAGTTGCTTAAATAGCTTCAAAAATTATGCAGCTCCTTCAGTGCTAGATTGATTTTGTTGTTCAGAGATGTTGTCTTTCCAAGTCTGTTCTGTTCAAATCAGAAAAAAATGTGAACGGTAGCATCCATAGAGATCAGTGCAGCTGTCAATTTTTTAGAACATGGCTTTCAAGTGAGTCCTTCCAATCAAGATTCCTCGCATTTTCATTGATAATTTCCTACAGTGGGGATAATATTGTTGTTTGAACTGAGCTAAAGCTTTCTCCGGCTTATTTATTCTACAGTTTGCAGGATAAACTGCATAAACTCTTTACATCTAAAAAATCTTTTAAAATTTCTATTGCTTTCTGCAAACAGCAATGGGACTCAGAGAGGATACTAAGCCAGCTGAAGACCTGTTCTCAGGTAACTGAAGAGTACATGACATATTCTTGTCTGAAAAGCAGAACTGTTACCTGATGGGCAATAACACCATTCCCACACACAAGGGAGATACTGCTTTTGTTCAGGCCTGGGTGCTCTGTGGAGTTCCACAGATCAAGCCCACCCAAAATTAGCTCCTTTGTAATACTGATATGCAAATATAACAAGGTAATACATTCCCAGTTTCAACAACTGGCTAGTAATTAACATGTAATTATAATATCTGCTGTAACATCTTTAATCACTGATCCTACATGGAGCAAGGGTTTTCACCTGTGCAAGGGTCTTCTCGACCCATACATGTGTTTCTTAGTATTTTAATGAAGACAGTGCAGTTCAGGATGCCTGGACTTTGTTTTCACTGCCAAACTGGCTGTGTGTGGACAGATCTTGCTTAGATGTTCTTGGTATTCCAGGACAGTTAGTTTACAGATGTTCCTTTAAAGAGTTCCCTTTGATCCTTTTCTTAGCAACCACATAGCAACTATCTACAATCATTCATAATTACAGAGACATTGTAATAAAAAGCTGTGGTTAACTTTTAAGTTTAATGGTACATTATTAATATGATACCTTTCCAATCGTATTTGTGGGTGAAACAATACAGTTTTACCATTTTCTCTTAGTCAGACATCCTACTCAGACTTAATAAAGGGTGTGGCTGATATAGTTGCATGTCTACTGCTTTGGATAGGATTCATCTTACTGTCTGTGATGTCTAATACGAAGCCATTTAGTTTTGAGCTACATGTCCATTTACCTCTTTTTTAGTCAAGAGGTAAAAAAAGGTCTTTATGTAGTTGTGAATCACCTCTTCCAAAATTAGGCGGCTAAAACAGGTTAGATGAAACTCTACCTTGTTTGTTAACTGGCATTTCCTGTGAATGTTGATACATAAATTTTAACTTAATTCTAAAGTCCTTGTAAAATCTACAAAAATAATGAGAGGAGGAGTTAGAAAAAAACAAAACAAAACAAAACAAAGAACATAAATTGTTATAAGAAAACAGTATATATTTTGCCTGCTTTGTAATATTTGCTTCCAAAATTGGTAATAGTGAATGTGAAAGCTATCTCTTTTTAGATATCCACAATACATTTGTTGCATTTTTCTTCTTTATTGGTTGCTATTTAGAAATGCTAATAAGTTAATGTATTGCCCGTGTTAACAGTAGCCACATAATTCAGCTGAACTTTAATGAGGCTTATCTTCTAGTACCACACACTTTATTGCTTATTTATGGTTTTCATTCTAGAAGGTGTCAGTTTCAAGATGAAAACAGAAATTAAAGTTTTGCTTCATTTCTGAGTGCATTGTGAATGCCATTCTCTGACAATAGTGTTATTTGAATTATCACTATTAATCCATCTGTACTGAAAGAAGTAGTTGCTAAATAAATTGAGATTTTAAGGATTTGCTAACTCCAATGTAGCCAATAGTCTTTGTATTTAAAAAATCTAAAGGAAGGAAATGGAAGTTGTATGGAGTTCAACAAGATGAGACTTTCTATGCATTTTATTGGGGTGGTTTTGTTCTGAAATGGGTAACATTTGAGTATCAGAATTTACTTTTTTCAGGATAATTCAAGATATTCAATCTCAATTCAAGAGGAAAAAATTTATCATAATGATGACCGCTTTATTTAATTAACTGTGATAGCAAGACATCTTTCATTGCTTCTCATTTTCCCCCCATATTAATTAGGAAATCAAAAAGGCCGTTATTGAATGACAGCAGATGTCCCTGATTACCAGAAACTGTTTAATGTAATGTAGTGAGTGGAATTCTCATTTTATTTTCATTTTGTTTTATATACAGGATGAACTTGAAGATCCAATTTTATCAAGGAAAACTGCTTAGGCAAAAAATGCATTTGTGCCTGTCATTGCATGTAATTCTATGTGCGATCCCTTTCATTGTTATCATCATAAAATCATAGCTGGATAAAGGTTGGAAAGGAACTGTGGAGGTCATGTGACAGAATACCCACACATAGTGGGTAATTTATGTATATGTTCCACTTTTTTATAATCATTGCCACCTTTCCAAGGGATATTATAATTACTTAGCACGTACATTCTTCAAACAGTCTTAGAAGCCAATGAGAAATTGCCTTTTTCTTTCCTGGCACGAAGTCCACTGCTGCAGCAAGTGAATGGCGTGTCAGATGTATCTGCATGATTTTCACCAACTTTAAAATGTCAGCCTTTGTAACAGATTTTCCTCAGCTCTGTTGGGAAATTTCAACTCCCACAAGGTTTTGAAATTTACATAAACAAATTCTCCTACTCCTACATTTCTTCTCGGCTCATGATTTACACACAGACCAACAGGTATCACTTACTTAACTGCTGATGTTCCTTTATTCATGACACAGTCATTTCAACTGATGAGCTATGAAGACAGTCAGCCTTTTTAACAAGGTGGTTTTAGACTGCTATAACCTTAAAAGAGAAGTAGAAATAGTAGCAGTAAGGTAAGGTAACTACTCCTTATCCAGAAAAAAAAGAGCATAGCAACAGAAATGATGATTTGAAAATCATTAAAGAAGGTTCTGTATTTAAAAACTCTTATCTCGTCCTCTTTGACACCATAATTGGGCATCAGTTGATGAGTTAATTCTTAGTGGACAGGTGAGTAAATCAAACTTAACATTCAAATTGGACCATTCTTGGATCTTTAAGTAAAAAGTATGAAGATAAAATGGTTTTGAAGACAGAATTATCTTTATATGCTCTGAGATCCCTTCCCTAAAGGACAAGGTTAAAACTCATTTGCAGGCTGATGTGAAGAAGTATATTCTTAAACTTTGGCTAGTTTCCAGGACCAATAATTTTAGATTCCTAATCAGTATAAAATTCACTGGAGTGAGTTACAAAGAGCAGCTTTACTCTCATTCATACAGAAACCCTCTTTAAAGATCTCAGCCTAAATAGGTTTGAATGCTCTCCACAGTGCTAAGGTAGTGTGAGGAGCCCTTTGTGAAAATGAAACATTTGTCCATGGTGCTTTGGAGTTTCAGTACAAATCCATGTGGATTCCTCTTTCAAATATGTGCATGTGTATGTGTTCATTACCTTAAACATTTTGAGTTTAGTTGATATCTGTTCTTACATGATGAGAAGTTTGGGACTAATTAGTAGGTTTGATAACGAAACCGTGGGACCTCCAAAAACACTCCATACATTAACTTTTTCTCTTTTTTTTTATTCCTTAGAATGTCTTATTCTAACACTCACACTAAGATTTTTTTTCCATGCTGCTTCTATAGGTTGCTAGGCAGCAAAGCTTTACCCCCAAACTTAGCTCTCTTCTGCATGCTGAGACTCTTTCAGATATCCTCAGTGGTTTGAATCTCCTTGCTGAGGAGTTTCCTTGATTGAGAACAACTGCTTCGAAAGGTCACTGGCAGTCTGTGGATCAGCCCTTTTGTCTGATGTGAACAAATCTTCTCATTTTATACTTCAAGAAACCCTGCAGCAATTGAACCATGGTCCTGATTGCAACAAGCCTTGTGCAATTGTCCCCTACTGTATGCTGCATGGTGCCAATTGCTATGTATAATAATGTTTATATGGAAAGTGATCTTAAAAAGGCATAAGAACAATATTTGTATGTGCCTAATGAAAAAAGCCACTTGAAGACATTAAAGCTTTTCTTTTTTTTTTTTTTTTTTTTTTTTTTTCCTTCAGGGCAGATTCTGGATGTGCTGGAGGAATATAATCTGACTGATAAAACTCTTGTATACTTTACATCAGACCAAGGGGCTCATATTGAAGAAATCTCCAGTTCTGGAGAAGTCCATGGAGGATACAATGGCATATATAAAGGTAAACATTCTCTGAATTTCAAGAATTGTTTCAGAAACTATCTCAAAACTGTAATGTACTTTATATCTAAGAAGGTCAAAACTTGCTTCCTTAATAGTAAGCTTTTCGTGACTTTCATTCTAAATTCAAACATAGGCAGCAAATATAAGAGCTTTACTTACAAATTCATCATCTTAACCAGAGTCTATGCTCAACTGTGGAGTTTAAAAAGTATCAAATATACTCTTGAACTGGCCAGAGATACAGCTTTGGAAGGGTGTCAGTTTAGATTACTTTACTATCATGGCCGGATAGCAGAGTATAAAGGAAAAAAAGATGGGTTTTGAGGCATCAGGAGTCACAAATGATTGCTAAATACCTTACAGTGAGTGAGATTGCATGAAAGGAGGATAATAGAGAGGAAGGGAGAACCAGCAAGAGAGGCCCATGTTTTCATTACAGAAAAAGTAGAAAAGAGAAGTAAGGCTTAAAAAGAAAAATAAGGAGCTGGAATGAGTTTGAGATGGGCAAGTTCCACAACAGCCAGAAGAGGACAAGATTTCAAACAGAAAAATCTGAGCTGGAGAAGAGAGTTTTGACAATAATGCATAACTTACTGAATTGAAGATTGATTTGAAATTGACAGACTTTAGTTAAAAGGACAAGAGTTTAGTTGTATTCTTTTAGTGGAGGTCTTGAGAAGATTAATAACTAAAAAATACGTAAATTCTGTGGAGACTTAAAAATTGTTTAAAGTCTACTTTATTGTAATACATTTTCTTCCAGTGATATCACATAATACTAAAAGATACTGCTTTGGTTGCACTGTGGTGATCTTGGAGACAGAATAATTCCAGCTTAGCAAACAGCCTTCCTCCTTTTGTTCATTCCCATATCCCTGGCATGATGCTCCCCTCAATCACCAGAATCTAATACACTACTGGATAATAAACAACATTGTCAAAGAGGAAATAAAGGATTCCCCCTGACAAAGTACATAAAGAAGTGTTTTCCAATGTGCAAATGGTAGAGACAGAATGTCTGGAAAAATGAATGTCAAAATGCTTTCAATAATCTTCAGTCTTATTGAAATAGGATAGGACTACTTGGTTTTCTTATTGTTCATGAAATGAAGTGAATATTTTTTCTCCTTTACCAGAGATAAAGGTCTATTCATTCTTCAGTTTGTTTTCCCCTTATATTTCAGGGGACAAGGTCAAAGAAAACCAGCATGTTTTTTTGAAAGTCATTTACCAAACTTGAAACTTTTAGTTGTAGAAAGAGGTAAATTGCCTTTAGGTATGATTTTTTTTTTTTTAAAGTACTGTTGCAGAATTGCAACATCATGTAGTAGTAGAGTCTAGAAAGCACCTCCCAAGGTACACAGTCCTAATCCCTGCAGAGCAGGGTCAGCTAGAACAGATTGCTCAGGGCTATGTCCATTCAGATTATGAGAATCCCCAATGACAAAGACCCTGGGAAATTTTCTTTAGTATTTAATCACCCTCTTCATTAAAAAAACAAAACAAAACAACTTTTTCTTACCTTTAAATTGGATTTCCAGTGTTGCAGTTTGCACTCATTGTCTTCTGTCCTGCCACTGGGCACCAACTGAAAAGAGACTGTCTCTGCCTTCTTTAGTCAGGTAAATCCATGTCTCCATACAGATGGGCAATAACCCACTGTCATCGTTTTTCCCCAGCTAACATGTTGGGAAAAATAATTGGAAGGGTTAAAGTGAGAAAACTTATGTGTTTAGATAAAGACAGTTTAATAGGAAAATCAAAAGCCAGAAGCAGAGCAAATGAAGGAATTCATTCCCCACTGCCCATGGGCAGGCAGATGTTCAGCCATCTCCAGGAAAGTCGGGTTCTGTCACATGTAAGGGTGACTTGGGAAGACAAAAGCCATAACTCCAAACATCTCTCCCTTCTTCTTCCTCCAGCTTTATATGCTGAGCAAGACATCATATAGTATGGGATACCTCTAGAATCAGTTGGGGTCAGCTGTCCTGGCTGTGTCTCCTCCCAAATCTTTGTGCACCCCCAGCCTCCTCACTGGTGGGGTGCGGTGAGGAGCAGCAAAGGCCTTGGCTCTGTGTGAGCACTGCTCAACAGTAACTAAAACATCCCTGTGTTATCAACAAAGCTTTCAGGACAAACTCAAATCAGTGCCCCATAGTACAATAACAATAAAATACAGCGAGGTTTTCAAATGCGAAGCTCAGCAGTTATCAGTCCATAGGTATGCCTGAGACATGTCCCTTATACTTCTGAGAGAGATATGAAAATAATTCCACACAAGCAAAACAAGCAATGCCAAAGTCATGAGGTTACATACTATCAGATGGGTCCCCTTGGGCTAACACCAGAGTGAAATGTGACTTCAGTGTTAGTACTTAGGCCTTACATAGTGATTTAAGTAATTAAGGAACCATATGGTTACATATCTGTAGCTATAGGCACAGCCTGAGGTATTTTAGAAGCTCTGAAAAATATTTGCTTTCTAGAATGCCAGACAAGATACAGGATAAATGGTGAGGTGGCAAAAAAGACAGCTACACAGGGGAATATGCCTTCTTGGAGAACTTTGATTGAATGGAGTCTTTGTTATCAAGTCTTGTGAAATTTTGTGTTCATTCCTACAGAATGGAGAACGATTTGAAATAGATCTTACCTGAATTAATAAAAAATCTGATTGATAGTGTTACCTAGGAGAGGTATGACTTCTTATTTTTAAAATGAATTGTGTGGCTTGCAGTTACCACCTATGTTATGCTGGAAAATTTTGTAATAAACTGTGGGAGAGAAAATGCTCACTATGTAAGAAAAAAAAATAATTATAGCGTGAGATACATTCCTCATAAAATAAAATTAAAAGACCTATGCAATCAGTTGAATATACTTTTAAAATACAATTAAATCTGTTTTATCTTCCACTTTCTCCATCTCCATATCAGTCCTCAGTTTTACAGGTATGTTTATGCATCAATTTCAAATAGCCAGAAGTGGAAGTGATCGATTTACCACATAAATAGCGATTTTAATGTATAAATATTTATTCATATTAGCAGTCATGTACAGCGAGTTGTGTTAGAAGTCTGTACATCTCTGGCAGATGTAATGAAAACCAGACCTGTTAAGAGCTAAGTCTCAGGCACTGGTGGGGCAATGTGCCTCACAAGGCAAAAAGACAATCTTCGTGCTGCTTGGGCTTCTGTCTGCGTGCAGCAGGAATTTGCTTCACCTGATGAGTAGCTTACCAAACTGGGAGACATGTTCATTCTTTCTCCCTGTCTCTGGTAGACAATTTCTGCTACTAACCTTTTTGTATCTGAGCGTTGCATGAATGCAAATATGAATCAAGCCACTTAACCCTCTTGTCAGAGCTGGAGCAGTATGCTCAGCGATAATTGGTTCTGCTCTAAAATCAAAAGCTCTCAACAGATCTCCACAATTTGAACTCACTAATTTGTCTTGATGCGCCGCCAAATGAGCACCAATAACAAAATTTAAGAGGAGTTTGGAGAGTTAGGTTAGCACTGCAAGACTGAAAGCAAAAAGGGGAAATTGCTGTTTGAAAGCTTTATTAGACTGTGGAACAGCCACTGTAAATTTGGATAGCCCTTGAAATTAGAAAACAGAGGTAACATAGTATTTAACTATGTGTTGTTACACAGAATCTAGCTTATTTCTTTGGTATCCTCTTTTAGAAGACCTTCTATAGTAATAATATACACTACCTACGTTCTATGGCAAGGTGACCCATACATGAGGGAAGGCATAAGGATGTTGTCTTAGATTTTAATAAGTCTACTTAGACTTTAATGAAGTCTTTGACACTGTTTCCCTCAGCATTCTCCTGGGGAAACTGGCTGCTCATGGCTTGGACTGGTCCGCTCTTCACTGGGCAAAGATCTGGCTGGATGGCTGGTCCCAAAGAGTTGTGGTTTTGCCATATATACTTATCTCAAGCATAACAACAGGCTGTGTGGAGAATGGGTTGAGAGCAGCCCTGAGGAGAAAGACTTGTGGGTGTTGGTGGACAAGAAGGTCAACATGAGCCAGTAATGTGTGCTTGAAGGCCAGAACATCAACTGTATCCTAGGCTGCATCAAAAAAACCCCATGACCAGCAGGTTGAAGGAGGTGATTCTGTGCCTCTATTCTGGTGACACCCCAACCTCGTGTACTGCATCCAGCTCTGGGGCACCCAACAGGATATGAAGCTGTTGGAGTGAGCCCAGAGGAGGTCTACAAAAATGATCAGAGGGCTGAAGACAGACTGAGAGAGTTGGTCTTTTTCAGCCTGGAGGAGAGAAGGTTTTGGGGAGACCTTATAGAGGCCTTCTAGTACCTAAAGGGGGCCTACAAGGAAGATGGAGAGGGACTTTTAACAAGGGCATGGAGTGATAGGACAAGGGGCTTTAAACTGAAGGAGGACAGATTTACATCAGATATTTGGAAAAAAATAATTTTCAGTGAGGGTGGTGAGACACTGGTACAGGTTGGCCACAGAAGCTGTGGCTGACCCCTCCCTGAGACTATTCAAGACAAGGTTGGATGAGTCTTTAGGCAACCTGGTCTCACAGAGGGTGTCCCTGCCTTGGCCAGAGGGATTGGTACTAGGTGATCTTTGAGGTCCTTTCAAACCCAAACCATTCTATTATTCTATAGTTCAATTATCTATTTGTTTTCTGCCTGTTAGATTTTGATTCATGACAAGCTTTTATCTCCTAACCCATGATTAATATTACAGAAATTTTTCCTGAATGTACTTGTCAAAGACTTTTCAGAAGATTAAATCTATATACAGCCTCTAAACCAAGAAACCCATTTTAGCAAAAATTTATTTCCAACAACTTAAGATGACCTTTGTAACTGAACTCCTGGAGGACTTCTGAGTGCATCCATGATAAGTTGTTTTACCTGATTACTTGATGTTTAGATCAGAAACTAATCAGAGAAATTGCCAGTTTCTCTCAGAAACCCAGTCATTCCTGCGGACTTACTGATCAAATGGAGCCTTTGGGCCTACTAGTTCCTTTGGAAACTTGTTGTTCACAATTTTATTTGTTTTAAAAAGTCTTTATTTCTATGTATTTTCCTTTTGAGTTCTTTATTGTTCGTACCAAATCATTCAATGCTTTTTCATAAATTTTCATACAATTTATAAACACTAAGTTATTTATAACATATAAACTATTAAGACTTACAGTATATAAATTGTGGTCCATATTTTCCTGTTAATATTTTCAAAGTGAAATATGAAACTATTGTGCTTAACTTTGTCTCTTTGTAAAACTTTCTATGCCATTTTTCCAGGATTTTTTTTCTCTGTTCTGTGACATTTCTCTGTTAAAACATGTGGAACTTTGAGATAATGTTTCTGCATGTGATATCCAAAATATTTATGCTCACTTCCTCTTGGGTGTTTTTCACTAGCTTCCTCATTAGTATGCCATCTACAATTTAAACATGTCCATTTGAGCTAGTCACTTTAGCTTTCCTTAAGGAACAGAAACACAGTTAGCTTTTCTGAAATAATTAGATCTCCTTTTAGAATAAGATGAATATAATAAATAGACAAATTGAATATTCTCTCAATTGTGTAAACAAGCAGCTTAAGATGACTGGTCTAAAGGATTCTTCTTTGGTACCCTGAGATACGGAATCTAATTATTTTGTGGTAATTTTTATTTAGTTGCTTAGTGGCTTGGTTCTTGAATTAGCTTCAGTATATTACAAAATATGGCTCTCCTGTTACTTACTTTGCAGCAGTAACCAGTGAAGACATTAAAACCTTTTCTCTACACTGTACTATTTCACTGGTACATATGAAGACAGTGGAAGTCGTCCCCCATTCTCACTTGTTGACATCTATCCCACTCTGTTACACATAGGATTTTCTATGAAGTCCCCTTGCATCTCTTAATACTCTTACTGTCAGCTTCTTTTAGATGTGTATTTTGCCTGTTCCTTGGACCTGTGCATTAGAAACATTGTCTTTTATTGTATTTATAAAGCATTTAGCACAATGTATACAGGCACTTGGCTATTGTCATTGCTAGACTGGGGTGTGAGTTCTGATGCTAATGGAAACTCAGGCAAACACTCGGAAACCTTTTGAACAACCTTCATTTTATATGCTTTGTGCCTTAGAAATAGGTATATTCATAGTTGCTTTGTTAATATGAATGGGAAATAACCATGAATGATTCTAAAGAACTTAGTGATTTTTTTTTTTTAATCTACCTGTGGTAGGTTGACCCTGCCTGTACATCAATCAGGTGCCCATCAAAGCCAATCTATCACTCAGACAGACAGGGTGAAGGAAAATATAAAAAAAAAGCTTGTGGGTCCAGTAAAGGGCAGGTAGAAATCACTCAGCCAAAATAGACTCAACTTGGGAAAATTAATTTTATTTATTAACAAGCAAATCAGAGTAAGGTAATGAGAAAATGAAAACATATTTTAAAAGACAATATTTTAAACATCTTAAAAATTAAAAACATATTTTAAAATGTTTTTAAACATAAAATTTTAAAATATGTTTTTAAATATATTTTAAACATATTTGTAAACAATACTTTAAAATATTTTTATACAGGTCAATATACTGAAATTTTAAGTTCATTCATCAGTATTTCTTGATGCTATTAGTAAACGTTTTCCTACCAGTAAGCCACAGAAAAATCCAGCTTATCATTACTTTTGTCTCAAGATCTATGCTATTCCACATTAATGATATTAGTTGGACTTTCACTTTTGACTTTAATGAGAACAGGAACTGATCTTTTTTTTTTTTTTTTTAATCTACTGCATTTTTATATTCTCTCTGAAGTGATCCATTTTTTTTAAATAAAGTCCACTACATAGAGTCCACTACAGATTGGTAGGATAATTAGTTTCCTTGTATTTTAATATGATTCAAGAGAATCAGTTGTGTTTGAAACTTTGTCCTAGAAGAATATAAGAAGGAAATCTTCATCATTCATCACTCAAAATATTAACAGTGATATACCACAGAGTTTCCCTTTATGTATCGTCCTTTGTAAAATCTCTATTCCTAGAGTTAGGTAATAGCAGTCAATTTAAACCAGAGGGAGGAAAAAAAGAAATATTCTTTTAGCTAAGATTTGAAATGAGGTTAAAATGGAAATCGGACATCATGTTGTGGATGACTGCAGAGAGTTTTGTCTGCACCTTGCTTCCTCCTGCAGATTTTTCAGGAAAGGTGAACGTAGGCGATTGTTAGTATAACACTGAAGGGTGCAGCTACTCAGAAAGCATAGATAGCTAAGCATGAAAATACAGCCTGCTTTTTTTTTTTTATGCTACTTTAAAAACATCTTTAGAAGAATTTAAGAGAACAAAAATAACATACAGCAAGGCTACCTAGAATTTGCCAGGCATGCAGACTACTAGGTTGCTGCTTTTTCTCTGTTCCAGTGTTGTCAAGTCCAAACAAAATACAAAACTAATGACTCAGATTCTGAAATATCAAGAGATTTTAAATAATGACCTTTAGTGGATTTTTTAATTTTTCTTCTAATTTTAGCCATTTGGATTTTTGCTTGATGTTTCAAGCATTAGTAGGGAAACCTTGATTTATTTTTTAAGGAAAAAAGAAAGCATATAGTTTGAGCAATGTTTAACAGCTAGAGTTTTAAAGACAATGTATATCAAGGGATTTGTAATCATATAATGGCATTAAGCAAGTCTAGTGATGTCACTAAACACAGTTCTAATAAAGATGAACAACACGTAGACATAGATAATAGAAGACAGTCTTCCGCAATGACCTATAATTCCTGCCCTGGTTCCCTGCTATTCCTAACCTCGAGAGATATCAAAAAATTATGCTCCAATTAGTCTTTTGAAAGGAAAACAGCAGTCACTTCTTCATAGACTTAAGCGAGGAGATAGCCCTGCTGTGGAGACCATTTTGCTTTTTGTGCCTCACAGCAGGGAGGCAGAGTTTGCTGAGTGCTCCCTTTGTGCTTGGGTAATGTGTAAGTTTTCTCTCCTGTTCTGTGGTGATTCAAGAAAATTGTACTGTGAACCTCGGAGCTGTGAAAGTGATCCAATATCTAGGTTTTAAGATTTGCAACGTGTGGGAATTTGATTCACCACTTACCTTGAAATTGCTCTGTCTACAGATTACGCAGGAAGAAACAGTAAAATGAGAATTTATTTAAACAATCCAATCTAGCTAGGACTCTTACTACGTTCAGACAGGTATACAGAAATCCAAGGAATCTCACATTTAAGGCTCCTTGTCATGGTTTAATATCAGCTGCCAAGCATCACACTCTGCTTGCTCACTCACTCACCCCAATGTGAAATGGGGCAGAGAATCCGGAGAGTGAAAGTGACAAAACTCATGGGCCGAGATCAAGGTTCCCAGTGCAATAGAAAAAGCAAGAGCTGCACACACAAGCAAAGCAAAACAAGGAATTCATTCACCACTGCCCACGGGCAGGCAGGTGTTTCACTGTCCCCAGGAAAGCAGGGCTCCCTCATGTGTAATGGATACTTGGAAAAACAAACACCATCACACCAAACGCTCCCCCATTTCTCCTTTTTCCCCAGCTCTATATAATGAGCATGATGTCATATGGTACAGGATATCCCATGGGTCAGTTGGGATCAGCTGTCCAGGCTATGTCCCCTCCCAACTCCTTGTGCACCCCCAGCCTCCTTGCTGGTGGGGTGGGGTGAGGAGCAGCAAAGGCCTTGGCTCTGTTTCAACACTGTATTCATCACAAACCCAAACCAGAGCCCCCACAGTAGCTACTGTGAAGAAATTTAACTCTATCACAGCCAAAACCAGCATACTACCTATGGTATAGGTGAGCTCTTGGAGTTTTCTGTCTGTCCGTACAGTCCAGCCATGAAGCAGCTGTGATGCATATGCAGAACAAAGATCTGGCTCATGGGCTAAATCACCTCCATGACATAACTGTTCACTGAAAAATATCTTAATTTGAGGATATCTATGATTTCATGTCCTTGTACTTTTTTTGTATTTTATTTAGCTTTTACTATTCCTACTCAACAGGATTTCCTGTGAACCATTTCTCAGGATACTCCTCACTTTTCTGCAGGGTAACACATAATCCCCATTAAACTTTTAAAATTCTAATGGCTGTTGTATATGCATAGTCACCTTTTCTACAGAAGATACACACAGCCCTTTGACATCTACACTAGTCACAGCTCAATCATATTAACTGCTCAGGTTACTCTTTTGTGAACACTTCCTTCTGCTATCTGCAAGTATTTTAAACCTCACCAAATAACAATTCTATAGATTTAAATCTACATTTTATTTAGATGTTTTGTTTGAAAATAACATTTTTACAAGAATGTAAATAACAAAAATCCATGCATATAATTCCAAAGTTTTAGAATTGCTTCATTATGAGAATGGAATTGCATTTGATATAGTGAAAAGAGTAAGTTTTTTGAAGATAGTCTGATTTGAACTTGGCACTGCTTTCCAAAAAACACCTGTAGCAAAGATTGTTGTTTGACATAATCTTGCTATTAGAAAGTCTTTTCTGATGTTCAGTTGGGAAATTATGTCCCTGACTATTTAATATTATGAATTCTGATAAAGCCCATGAAAAATGCAGCAAAATTCTGATATAATAAAGAATCACAAGTTGAAGATTTTTCATTCACAAGACTATATATAAAAATAGGTAATGATCTGTGCAAAGGAGTTATTGTTTGAAGTTGCCAGTTACATTTATGAACAATGAAAAACCTGTAGAAAACCTCATTGATCAGTGAAAAACCTGTAGAAAAACACATGGATTGTGAATCTCACAATACCGCAACAGGAAAGACCATGGAGTGGTCAGTAAGACAGACAGCATACATGGCAAGGCCTGGACTTGACATCAAGATTTTAACATCTACGTCATGTTTTGAAGGTCTAAGAGTCTGAGGAGGCATAACTATTCAAGTACATTCTTTTAATAGTTTGCTCTTTTGTGACTTATTTATCTATTTATTTAAAAAAGGAAGATAGAGAAAAAAACAGGCTTATAGTAGTTTTTATTTTTTGAGACATGAATTGCTGTTTGATTCAGTTAATGGCAATTTTCAACACTCATCTTCCTCTTCTTTCAGACATTTCCACTGTATAAATCAATCACAAATTAGTTTTGAATGCCTGGTCCAGACCATGCTTAAGCACATCCCAAACCCATCTGTTTACCAGAAATGTTTTTTCCTAAATGATATATTAATTTCAAAGATCAACATAGTCACATGACTGTATAAGACAATAATAGTACTTGTGATATCTCTACATAAAGACTTGTGTCAATCTTCTATTAAGTAATGTTAGAAATGTCATAGAATAAGCACATTACCTTTCTGCAAAGACACTGGGAGCACTGGGCAGTGATGGATATTGCAGAAACAAATGAAATTATTACAGTGCAGTCTTGAATGCAAAGTTCTTCCTAACTGAATTGGAGAATTCGGTAACAAATTAGTACTTTCTTCTCTATAAAGTAGTTAAGAACTATATTTAATAAGGTATCATGTATCTTCTCTGGGTTCAAACCTCAGACATCTAGGCATACTTCAATTTATTTTCTCTTCCTGTCTTTTTAGAAATATCTTCACATAGCTCTGTGGCACACTATCTAGATCAAATTCTAAATGAAGATATCCACAAGGTGCCTTTTTATCTCCTACAGCTGTTACGAAACTTTGTAAAATAAACACTTTTTATAAGCTTTTTTAATACAAATTGGTTTGCTTACTGTAAGAAAGGTACTGATTACATGTGGAAAATCCAAACCTAGGAAATTTTAAAAAGATAAATACATTTAATGAAAAGATTCTAGCCAGACAAAGTCTTAGTATGTGGAAACTGAACCTTGCGGGGGGTGGTTTTTCTAAGAAACTGATTTCTTTTTTTCAGGTGGAAAATCAATGAACTGGGAAGGAGGTATACGTGTGCCAGGGCTTCTCCGTTGGCCTGGAGTGATACAGTCTGGTGCCTATATTGATGAGCCAACAAGTAACATGGATATATTTCCTACCATAGTCAGACTTGCCGAGGCAGTGTTACCTTCTGACAGGTATGGTGTGAAGTTATCTCTGGTTCAGAGAAAGTCTCATAAGGGTTATATACATTCCGGTGTGTTAAGAATGAAAAGAAGAAACTAGATTTTAAAACCTTTTTTTTTTTTTTTTTGTCATGACTTATGTTGTTTCTTTTTATAATGACATACTGATATATTTTACAGGAATATTTTATGTAAAAACTTGCAGAATAAGCTCCAAGAAATGAGAAGAGAATACCTTCAAGGGCAACATATTGTCAAATTAGTCCTAGAATTATTTATTAAAAGCAAAAGTTAATGTATCAAAGAAGTCTTTCTTCTGTGTGGGTGAATGTGGTAGATAAATGAACTGCAAGTGTAAATTATTTTAAACTTTACGAGCTTAACCTTGGCCTTCTTAGTGTGACAAAACACATCAGAAAGACAGCTAGGCTTTTCTCACCATTATTTTTTTTTTTTTTGTTCTCCAACAATTAATGAAACTAATCCCTTACAGAATTTTGCAGCCTGATAAGAATATCCACTGTATTTCTAAAATTCATAAGATGCTTTGTTGACAGTCCAACCCTGTGCTTTGTCTTGTTTGGAACATAACTGGTCACAGCAGGAAGGTGCCCCCACCTAAACTCTGTTGCCATCCCAATCCACTAAGTGGAGAAACCTGCTGATACTCTCACACTTTGAATGCATCTACCATAAACAAACAGCTTTTTAGCACATAACATCCAGAATCCACATGAGTAAAACCAGTGGTGAGCAGAGACACTCTGCTAATAATGATTCACTGAGTGCATGAAGGAAATGCCTGGGTAGGGCATGTGCAAGACATGAAAAATTAGTCAGGCTGGTCCTGAGAGATCCACTGTAAGCAGTAATTATTGAACCTGAGCAGTTCAGACTGTTCTTAATGTGGGCAGATCTTACGCACATTGTTTTCATATTGCTGGAATGAAGACAAAGCACCAATAGTTTATTTTGATGTCTTTGATAGAAATACCAATATAGTTGTGTAACTCCCACTTGCAAGGTGCATCACCCTGATTCTTCCATGTAGACTAGATACCATAATTATTGCTTCATAGTAGGGCATGGACTGGCTTCAACTGGTGAATTCCTATCACTCCACTGAATTCTTCCTGAGAAACAAGAGAAATTACTACTATTAGGATTCAGTCACTGAGAGGGAGCTGGTTAAAAAGGGAAGGAGGAGGTGTTCCTAGTTAAAGAAGAAAAATAAGTATTCAGAAAGAAAGTCTCATATCCCCTTGAAACCAGCAGTTGTGGGAATGCAAGAGTACTGGAGACATACTGCTGGAGACACACCTTTCCCCATCAACAGCCTGTAGAAGAGAAAGTGTCCTGATCTCAGATTCATAGTGAGGAAACTTGCAGAGGCAAGACAAGGTCCGTTACTCAGGCAATAAAGCATGGCAAATTAGAAGTGGGAAAGACATTAATTCAATGGACCCCCACAAACAGTGATGCACCTAGAAAGCAGAGTTGTTGGGATACAGAGATTTAGGAATACCAGGATGTTTTCCTGCCCATCCTTTGAGAAGAGTCCAACACAATGGTGACGAGGCATATAATTGCTGCCAAGAATTTCATAGTCATATATATCTCATGGCTTTAAAAAGTCAAGTTAATAAATGTATTTTAGTAGCTACACTAATATGAAACTGATTTTACATAGTAATGAAATTAATATAGATACTTGAAGACATTTTTCAAGTTTCAAAAAAGTTTTTTCGGAGATGTTGCTCAAAATCCTTAAAAAATAATTACCTGCTGATGTATATAGATCAGAAGAAAGTACTTCGTTGTAAAAATTTTGTAAATTTGTAATTCATACCAGGTTAAAAAAGTATATTGTGATTTCTGATCAGCAGGCAGGCTGATTGCAGCAATTTGAATGCTTAATTTATGGAAACATTTAAATGCTTCACTTATTTTATAACTTCATTTTTATGTAAATTGACTGATTCCTTCAAAGCATGAACAAAATTGTCCAGCAGCATTTAGAGAATTTTTATTTATATATGTATATATATATTGCTCAGTGTATGCGTGTGCAGTTGATAAACACATTTAAAGATAGCTAATTTTCAACTTTGAAATGGCTAGTTCTGTCTTATGCTTCTGGCATACATAATTTGCTGGACCAAGTTCTTACATTACTTCTGGGGATGCTAACACAGCGTAGCATATATTTCTCTTGTTTTAAGGTTACTTTGACCAGAGAACTCCCAAACAGCTTGAACATGTACAGCTGGAGGACTGTGTTGTGGCAAGTTATTCACATATTTCTGGTCACTTTCTTGCAGAAAGAAAAAAAGATAAAAATGGGTTGAGGAAACAACCATTCCTGATGGCAAAATGTAAAATTAATGTTTCCTGAAATAATATAAAAATCAAAGGAGAACAGAACCTCAAGGTTTTTCTCTGAATTGACCAACTGCAGGTGGCCATTCAGATTTACTTTTTTGAGTAGTGGAAATGCAGAGTTATAATATTTTCTTGGTAATGTGAGGTTAGGTTTATTGCACTGACTATGAAATGTTTTCTTTCTCAGAATAATTGATGGACATGATCTGATGCCCTTACTTCAAGGAAATGTTACACGATCTAAGCATGAATTTCTCTTCCATTACTGTAATGCATATTTAAATGCAGTGCGCTGGCATCCAGAAAACAGTAAGTAAACTTGCCTGTTCACATTTTAAATATTTCATATAATTTTTATTGCAGCTTGAAAAGAATCAGAAAAAAGCCCTGGGCCATAGAACCAAATAAATAGTTTAAAATATCTATATTTTTCCTTCTTTTTCATTTTTCTTTTTGCTCAAACCTCCCTATTCACTAATTTACTGTTTGACATTAGTTTGTAGCTATACATCAACATTTCACATCAATACAATACTGAGATCGATGGTATCTGAAAATATACTCTTTTAAACTTGCCTGAAAGAAAGTGTGTGTGTTACAGAATTAAGTAGTCAAGGTTAACAGTTTCATCATCCTAAAAATGCACGGGTAATAGGATGACTTGCATAGTAACAGCACAAGTATGATGTCAGTCTGGTCATTTTTATTGCTGGGATAACAAAGTATGGAGGAATCACTAAGTCAGTCATAACTATCCAATAAATAAATATAGTATTTTAGGGTCTCTTCTCATGCTTTTTAATGAATAACATAATTCCAATTTGTAGGCCAAGGAAAGAAGCTTTTCCCAGTGGTTTGCCCATTTTTAACTAACAGCTTACTGTTTCTGGTAGCAACTTCCACATTAACCAAAGCCTATTTCCCTTTCTATGAAAATCTCTGCACTGAAAGAAGTCAAACACACTTTTCTCTCATCTCAGTTGACATTCAAAGTGACAACTTGTTAACAGCTTCAAAATGATGATCCAAGATAAGCTTTGGTGTAGCATTTTTTGGTTTAAGTACCTTGGGAAAGTTGACATGGTTAATAGTTAATGTGCAGACTTAAAATGAGTTTGATACTTTGTCTTCTTGATCATCTGTAGGCTGACTCTATCTGTCTTGGACTAGGAAAAGGGAAAATACTGTATATAACATATTTACCATTACTTTGCCTATATATCTTTTAGCTGATGAATAATCATAAGGAAGAATCAAGCAATGTGGTTATCTAGTACCACTTTTCTCTGAGGTGGAATGAAATTATTCTACATCATGATGAGGAGAAAAATAAGCAGATCTCCAGGCAGGCAGAGAAGCTGTTTTTCTCAAACTTTCACCTTTGCAAGATGAAGTACTCCTTGTCTAAGGAAAGGGTCAGGTTTGTTGTTCACTGAAGAGGAATTTAATGGAAAATGAAGGGGAGCAATAACAAGGGACTAGCCTATTGTATTTACTTGAGGGGCAACAATGTGGATTGGGATTCTCCCTTTATCCTTTCTCCAAGGCAATCAAAAGAGAGAAACCATTCAGAACTTAGCAATAACATATTCATAACACTGAGCTGATTTTTGTATGGAAGGAGTTTTTTGCTAACTTGTTAGACTGCACTGTAGTGTAAGAGTAGGCAAAACCCAGATATTTCTCTCTACTCTCTTTTGTACCAGTCCCCCGGTATGGCTCACCACCTTCTTTCTTACCTGTCCAATCTCAAATCTTCAAAAATTCTTTTTCCATGTAGACAATGCAGTCATATTTGCAAAGATCTTTGTTGCAGTCAGCTAAAGGTTTGCCCTTGTTTATCTCTCTCCCATGTGTTATAGTTGTATAGAGATAAATTGCATTACAGCTGTGCCCACCTGATGCCATCCGCGCTGCTGTGCATACTCCTGTGGAAAGATGAGTGTGTTTGTTATTTTTTCTGATATCTTAGTAGCTCTACATGAAGTAACTGATAAGTTCCAAGTGCATTACATTACTAGTGACAGTATTGTCTTCTAGTCTCCCACCTGAGTTCACTCTTTACAGCTAGTCTGAATTCATCAAAGGTCATTATTTCTGTTACTATTAAGTGATAGTTTAGTATGCAAAAATAAATACAAGTAAAGCAAAAATATAATCCAATGTGCTCCCCCCCCAAGCAATTTTTAAAACCATCTAATTAAAAACATTGCAGAGCTTTTGCCTAGCAGCAGAGAACTGAATTAAAATTATCCTATAGCAACAGTTCATTCCCTATACTTAGGACTACACACAAGAATGCCAATAAAGCCATGCTCATCAAAGACAGGCCAGAATACTGGAAAATGGCAACTTCAACTTAATCTCAGCATGCTATTATTACCAGTTACAAGACTATCAATCTTCAAAGTTTGAGTATAGATTTATCACTATTCCTAACTCTACATGTATTCCATGTCTAACATTTTATGGCCTAAATTAGTATCACAGTCCTGCACGAATTTACACATTTTCCAGTATCCAGAAAAGTTTGTAGGATCTCTCATCTTTAAGTTGCACCTTACTAATCACTGTAATCAAGTGAATAGCACTTAGTTCACAGAGGACTGCCAGATACTTAATATTCTTAAGGATAGTCATGAAGAGACGATATTTCTTATCTAAGAAATATCAGGAAATTATTAAAAAAAAAAGTCATCAAGGAACATTAGAGAAAGCTTAAAACTGCAAAGGAAAATCCTATTTATTTGTTTGTTTGTTTATTAGGTAGCATACAATCTGTTCTAAATAAAGAGGAAAGGTGCATATACTGCATATGTGCACTTATTAAAGCACATATTCTCATGTTTCTTGCTCTATTTTCTGAGTAGTCTTAGTTTGTATATCAACTTCAGCTTGTATGTTCTACTTTTACTCCTAGATACTAAAAATGTATCAATAGGTTTGATTCTAAGGAAAAGTATATCAGAAAGGGTATCAAAAAATCTGCCCAGTCATTTAGCACTTTGTTGACTCCATCACTCCACAATTCCCTTAATAAATACTTTTGCTATTGTTAGATTCCAGCGTGCTTCAATCTGAAAAGAAATGAACCCTAACCTTTAATTTTTCACTTTTAGGCTATATATATGAAATGTGTAAATTTCATTTATGTGCAATTTGTAGTAATTACACACTTTTCCCTTGCTTGCAAGTTTCTAAGGTCTGACAATGAGGTTTGTTTCTCACATCATGCAGGGAAGATCAGAAAGTTCAGAATAAACTATTACCATTTTGCATTTATATTTTTAGAGATGTGCTGGCTTGGGCTGAGTTAGTTTTCTTTGTGGTAGGTAATAAGAGTGTTGATAATACAAGAATGTTTTAGTTATTGCTTACATAGAGTCAAGGACTGACCTGGTTTAACCTAAGCAACTAAGCTCCACACAACTGCTCTCTCACTCCCCTCACAGTGGGAATCAGAGGGGTAAAGGGTGAGAAAATTCGTGGGTAGAGATAAAGACAGTTTAATAGGTAAAGTAAAAGCCACATGTACAAGCAGGGTCATTGCCATTGCTGTTATCAGAATGCTCCCAGCACAGTAAGATGATCAGCAGTGCAGCACTGCAGCAAGCAGTGAAAGCCAAAACCAGCTGCTAACAAGTACTTGACTCTTTGCTCACTACCTTCACTGTGAGATGGGGAAGAGAACTGGAAGGGCAACAGTGAGGAAACTGATAGGTTCAGATAAAGACGTTTTAATAGGAAAATCAAAAGCTACAAGCAAAGCAAAACAAGGAATTCATTCGCCTCTTCCCACGGGCAGGTGGGTGTTGAGACAGGAAAGCAGGGCTCCGTCATGTGTGTAAGGGTAACTTGGGAAGACAAAAACTGTCAACCAAAATATCCCTCCCTTCTTCTTCCTCCAGCTTTATATGCTGAGCATGATGCCATACAGTACAGGATATCCCTTGGATCAGTTGGGGTCAGCTGTCCTGGCTGTGTCCCCTCCCAACTCCTTGTGCACCCCCAGCCTCCTCGCTGTTGGGGTGTGGTGAGAAGCAGCAAAGGCCTTGGCTCTGTGTGAGCACTGCTCAGCAGTGACGAGAACATCCCTGTGTTATCAACAAAGCTTTCAGCACAAACCTAAATCAGAGCCCCCATAGTAGCTACTATGCAGAAAATTAACTCTATCCCAGTTAAAGTCGGCACAAGATCCTAAGGATTTCTCATAATCAAAATCAGTGCACATCTTCATTGAGACCTACTAGTTAGGTCAGATACTGCATTCACAATATAATTCCACCTTCATCGGTCCTTTAAAGGAACATTTAGAGGATGTGTGCTATGCAATGCTCTTCCTAACCAACATTTAAAATTTAAAAAGTGTTATCATTTTTTGAGAGATGTGAAAAGAATCTCTCTTTTGTCTACCTTCCTCCTTTTTCTCAGACACAGAAATTAAGTTAACATAATTTTCCTATTCATCTCTATTTGTTTCACTTATATTTTTTCCTCGTATTAAAAAACAATCTACACTAATCATCATGTTCTGAATTGAAAAAAGGAATGAAATATCAGGTAATTTTTTTTGCTTATCATTCCTGTCTTACTTTCACAGAGTCACACAGACTGACATTTGTTATTAGCACCTTGGAAAAAGTCGTGACATAGAGTCCTAGTCCTTGGAGGATGATTTCCTGTTATTTTAAGTCCTTATAAATATGTTTAATTTAATTGATCTGTTAAAAATAGAGAGGAAGGCCTGTTAAACAGAGTCAGCAAAGTACTGTGATTTATCATTGTCATTGCTTACTATCCACAATTAGCTGGTATACCATTGTGGTGGTTTGGCCCTGGCCAAATGCCCACCAGAGCCACTCTTTCACTCCCCTTTTCAGCCAAAAAAGGGAGAAAATATATATTGTGAGGCTTAGGACTCAAGATAAGAACAGAAGTGTCATGGGCAAAACAGACTCAACACAGAATAAAAGAAAGAAAACTAATTTGTTACTACTACAAATACACACCCAGTGAACCAGAGTCGGGTAATGAGAAGTGCAGCCAGGTCTTAAAGCACCTTCCCCCCACCCCTCCCTTCTTAGCAGACTTAAACTTCATCATGATTTTACTCCCTTCTTCCCCCCCACCTACATGGTCTAAGGAGGGGCAGGGAATGGGGAATGGGGGTTTTCAGTCCATTCCTCATGAGTTGTTTTCTTTTTTAGTTGGGGTGGAGAGAGGGCATTCCAAACACACCCCCTTACCCTGTCGCACCGCGGGGTCCCACCCATGGGAGACAGTCCTCCACAAACTTCTCCAACGTGAGTCCTCTCTGTTGGGGAGTCATCTCCTCACCATTCCTCAGCATGGCCCTTCTTCCATGGGGTGCTGACCTTTGGGCCCAGACTGCTCCAGCTTCGTCCCACACAGAGTCACAAGTACTCCAGCAAACTTGCTGTGGTGTGGATCAATCTCTTCACAGGCCATAGATGGTCTCTGCTTCCCATCTTTATCCATGGGCTGTGAAGGGACACCCGCTCCACCATGGTCTTCCCCAGGGGCTGCAGGGGAATCTCTCTCTCCGGCACCTGAAGTGCCTCATTCTTCCCCAGCTCTCCTTCTTCCCTGGCCTTGATGTCCGCATGGGTTGTTAAATCTTCTCTGGTGGCAACAGGCACATGCCTGTGGGGGTTTTTTCTCCTATATGTGATTCATCACTGTGACCATCACTGATTGTCTTGGCCCTGGTGAGCAGCAACTCTGGCCTTGAATTGGACAATGTTTACTTTCTGGGGCCTGCAGAGAGCTTCTAGCTGCTGCTTGCAGAAGCCATCTCGGCAGCACCTCCATTGTCCATTAAAACCCAGCTACACAAAACAGCAAGTACCAAGATATGCAACCAACACCTTTGAGAAAAAAAAGTCTCCAAACTTTTCTGCCTGCCTAGTAACATGTAATCATTTAAGTTTTTTTAATCATCAAAAAATTACATTTAAAACAAAGAGGGTATAGGATTTGCCTTTACTTTCTTGAGCTGAGCCATCCAGTTATATGTAGTTTTCTGTTAGTTGTGTATGTCAGATTATATTTTTGTCGTAATTTAACTCTGATCACATATTCTTGTGCTAGTCCAAGTAGAGCAGTACTTGTGTATTTGCTAAAGTTATAATTTAGCATAACTGAATACTAAAAACCTATCAAGAGCTCTGTCTCCAGAACATCACTGGCATATGAATCGGTGCTATTAAAAATGTATTGCTATGACAACTTAATTATAAGGAGAGAATTCATCAGATACAGAGCAAATTTACTGTTGAATGGAACTACTGTGTATTTCATGCTACTTGGATTGTGCACAAAATTTTCATTTGATAAGGAGGGAATGTATTGTAATCCCCTGTAATAAACACTGAAAAATATAATGCCATTCAGTCCCTACTATAAAGAAATTATAATCTTTTGGTATAGCATCTTGGTGCTACTAATAAAAATGCACTGTTTCTGATAAAAGCTAGAGTGTCTTTACTAGCAACACTTCAAAATGGATTTCATTATTCAATGGAAAATGTCATTCAGTAAACAAAAGTAGAAGATACTTGCTATGGCAAGCTAAGTTGAAGCATAGTAAGCAATGGAATCAAACCACCTTAACATGCAAGTCCAAAGACTTTAAAGAAAGTTGAAGTTAACTGAAAAAATCTACACAAAGTTTTCTGGTTTGCCTCACTTAATATACAGGATATATTGCAACTAGTCTTCATTCTGAGATTCTTGTATGTTTTGACATACTGCAATTACTGAAAATAGTTCAATAAAATTGACCAGTCAGGGATTTTTTCTATATTATTATAGAATTTATAGCTATTGTGATTCTTGACTGTTGCAGTGTTCCCCATTATCCAACTGTCTACAGTATTTCATGAGAGATATTTTGCTCTTTGACTGACAATGAGGGGATCTTCTAGTCATGCATTTAGCCTTTTCTGCAGTATGCACTGTTACACATTGAAAACAAAAAGAATGTGAGAGGAGTATTTTCTGGTTTGTGGCTTTCAGTTTAGGTATGTAGGATAAACTTACAGGGTTCTTCTTTGAGAGGTTCCTTCAGGTTCTGTTTCACTGAATATATTTGAATCATAAGATAGGAGAAAGCAGGAAAAATCTGCTAAGAAGGGCCATTTTGTAACAATTTATGGTTTGGACAGGTATCACCTTTATTTTGAAATGTAATTAAAATACAGCGTATTTCTGAAGAAATGAACGTAAGAAGAGGAATAACTTGCACTTTTCCTTGCCTCTCAAAAGAATGGTGACATGCATACTTTAAGAGGCAATAACAATTACCCATAGGCTCCTTGGTCATCCATGCAGGCATTCTGGTGTTCCTGCCTGACTTTTTCTTTGCTGGGACGTATCTCTCCTGGGGGTTATTATCCTTGAATATTAACCAGCTTTCTTAGGCCCCTCTTCCCTCCAGCTTTTGTCCCGTGGTACTCTGTCAGGTCTCTGAAGAGACCAGCCTGTTCTTCTGAAGTCCAGGGTAGTGAGCTTCTGTGTGCATTCCTCACTTTCATACAAATCTTGAACTCCACCATTTTATGGTCTCTGCAGCCAAGACTGCCCTTGAGCTTCACATTCACCACCAGCCCCTCCTTGCTGGTAAGGACAAGGCCCAGCATGGCTCCTCTCCTTGGTGGCTTCTCTATCACTTGGAGAAGGAATTTATCATCAATACATTATAGGAACATCCTGCATTGCTTATTCCCTGCCGTGTTGTCCCTCCAACAGATACCAGAGTGGTTGAAATTCTCTATGAGGATAAGGGCAGGTGAAAGTGAGACTACTCCTATCTGTATACATAGGGCCTCATCTGCTCACTCTTCCTGGTTGAGTGATCTGTAGCAGACCTTCACTGCAGTCTTACCTATTCCTGCCCTCCCTGTAATCCTGACCCGTAAGTTCTTGGTCATCCATCCTCAGATGGAGCTCCATAAACTCCATCTGGTCATTCACACAAAGGGTGACACCCACCTTCTCCTTGTCTCCCCAGCTTTCCATTCCAAAACTCCAGTCATAGGGCCCATCCCACCACATCTCCGTGATGCCAGTAAATCATAGCCCTGCAAGTGTGAGTATGTGTCCAACTCCTCTTGTTTGCTCCCCACGCTATGTATGTTTGCACAGAGGCATTTCATTTGGCTGACTTACTGTCTGGGGTGGCTGGAATTCCTTTGTGCTGCACTTCAGATGCTCTCCTGCTGACCTGATATCGTTGTCCAGACTCTGAGCATCTATTGCACTGGCATCAAATTGATAGTAATGGGATGGATTGAAGCTCCCTCCTCCTCCCAGCAACTTGAGTTTAAAGTCCTCTTCACCAGCTTGGCAAGCCTATGACTGAAGATGCTCTTTGGTTTCTTTGACAGATGGACCTCATCATCCCCCAGTAGATCAGGTTTCTCAAAGCAAGTCCTATGGCCTAATTAGCCAAGCCCTTGACTGTGACACCCAGTCCTCCTTCAAAAAGGTGCTCTCCCTTCATGCCCTGTCATAAACTTCTTCTACTTTCTCTAATAGAAACAAGAAATTTAAATTCATACATTCTCTGAAGCCTCATAAGTTACTTTCCCACTCTCCTTCTCATTAGTTTCTTAGCAATAAGAGGGCAGTTTTTTCATTGTCTTTGCCATATGCTGAGCAAATTGTATGGTAGCTTCATGTGTAAACCATGGAATGTGTTTATCAGGTAGACCCCCTGACAGAACCCATACTTTCACCTGCCAGAGCTGAAGTTTTGCGGACTCAACTCAGATCAATGTGATCAAGTGCTGAGCTCTTTTATTGAAACACACACAGAGCTTATATAGGTTTCTGTGCACGAGTTACATTACATTGCTATTGGTTAGATGCTCTGTTCACCTGCCTTACATGTGTCTCACTATGGCTAATAATTGGTTGAGGCTACACAGTCACATAGTTCCTTTTTAAGGCAGTTGTTAACATTCTTGCAGTTTGTTGTCTCATGGAATTTCTGACAAGCTCCTGTTGTCAGATATCTGCTGTCCCATTACTGAATACTGACGTGTCCCTGCTAGCTTCCCCAGGCCTGATTATATGGGGGTCAGAAGTAAATCTGGATGGGCCACAGAACCCACTCCTCTCATACATTACTACATTCACGTAACTTTTTCCCTTCTGTTTGCTTGCTTCCCTGAGATGCTTTTTTCCATTTATGGTTTACTTACTTTCTCTGTGGTGAACAAAGGACTTAGAGGATGCTCTTAGAGATTCGTAAGGATTCACATTGACCCTGAAAATGCTAGCAGTTATATGACTTGTTTTCATTGATTAGTAATAAAAAAAAAAAGGTAAATTTAATAGAAGTTTTATCCAAAACCTTCTTTTCCACAGCATCTTCTAAAGGCAAGGTAATACTGCCATGTGACTACAACTGCTGTCAAGGAAACATTTTGGTTTTTTACAAAGTGTTTTTTTTTTTTTTTTTTTAAATCAAATCTTATCATACTGACCTCATATCTCTTCTCAAAAAAGAACAAATAGGAAAGGAAAGAAGGAATTTTTTCTTATTATCACTTTTTGTTGTTGATTTCTAGCTAGTAAAATTGATGTAGCAACACTTTTTGTCTCAGAGAGCTATTTTCCCCAGACTGTGGTAAAAGTCCTTTGACACTGACCTACACTCAGACTTACAGTGATCATATAGTGCTTTTTCTTCATATAAAAATAGCAACCGTAACATACTGGTCTATTGAATCCAAGATATCCTGACCTAAATTAGTAATGTTCTTAGTGAACAGAGAAAGGTTGACAGGTTTCACTGATCATATAAAGGCAAAGGCATTTAAAGTAGATAATTCCGTATTATTTAAACTGCAGCTTGAATGGCTTGCTGTCAGACATTGTGTCATGCACTTGTGACAGTACAAAAGAAATTCTTACAGATTTTTTTTCTGTATACTCCACAGCTAACAGTCATATACAGAAAATAAAAATCTGAGTTAGAACAACAATCTGATAATTTTTTATCTACTTATAAAGTTAGCAGTAGTCAAAACAAATATAAATAACAACTACATAAAAAATAGATAAAAATGCACTGCAACTTTCAAAACTTAATTTCAGCTTACCAAGTAACATAGAAAGTGGGTCTTTCACAATTTCTGGAGCATTACACTTCCAAAAATATCTTTAGTTCACTGTTGGATTTGAGCCTGCAGCATTTTGCATGTTACATTCAGAACATAGCGCTGATTCATCCTAATTTTAAAATCGAATTTAAATGGCATATGTTGTCTTAGGCAATATTCTTCAAGGAAATAGTTATTACATGCACAACCCGTATAGATATTCTGTGTGCCGCAGCCTCTGACATCCTATTAGTCCTAGATAATAAAACAAAGAATTTGTTTATTGGGGAAATTCCTTGGAAAACTGACTGCTAGTATACCATAAAAGTCCATGTCATGAAAGGCAAAAGAAATAATTACAGATGAAAACAGGGGGGTGCTCAGAGGGTGGGTGTGCTTGGACAATATTACGCTGGAAGACAGTGTGCATCTGTAGATGATGTACACTCCTTACCATGTAGTACTTCTGAATATGTTGTGATCAATACTTTGCAAAGCCAACACATACAGAAATATTCAATAATCAGTGTAAATGTCCTTTGGCTGAGTAAAGCTAATGTCCCACTACAAACAGTGACTTTCCTATTGTTTTCAGACCAATTTTCATTTGGTCTCAAACTATTAGAGGACACATTACATTTTTCAAATATTTTTTGTTAAGACGTCTAGACTTTCCTAAAACTAAAAGGCAGATTTCAGTTTTTTTTATTGTTTTGTTGTTGTTAGTAGAGAATTTTTTTAGATGAAATTATGTAAAAACTTTTCATAAGTGATAGTGCATTTTACTAATAATTTTTTTTTTAGTTGTTGCAATGACATATTAGAAGTGTGAAGTCCATGATATAGCACAGAACAAGTTCCTACAGGTTATATTTTTCAAATTTATTAATTATTCCAATTTTATCCAATAATTTATTGAAATTAATTATTCAACTCCAGTTCAGTCATATGCAGCAAAATGATAAATATAATGCATACATGTTGATTTAACCTGTGGTCTAGATATGGGTGTCTAACTCAAATACATGTGAGATTCTCCCTGCCCCTCCTCAACAATGTCACTTTAAAGCAAAATAGCTTTCATAGAAGGGTGGGAAGTTAGAAATCATGGTGCAGTCACAACATTAAAAGTCAACAAGACCAGAAAACCCTCCAGAAGAATCACAATATTTTAATACTTAGAATTAGCACTACTGCAATAAAGAAAGGCTGACCCTTTTGCTATTAGGAAATGTTTGTACTCTGTAAGATAATTTTGCCATTGCCAATCGTGTGCTATTTTTTCATTTACTACCTGTTACTTATCTGTTGCACATTAGTTTTTAAATGGTATGATATAACAACAACAACAAAAGATTCTTACTTATCTCACTTATTTAGTGGGAAGAATAGAGTCTTTAAGACTCAGTAGCTTAATTGTGTTATCTGGGCACTCTTCAATGCCATAGTATGAAATACAAGCATAGTTTCACTCCATAGCTCTTATCCATTCATATGGTCCTATTCAGTGACAAGTGGAGATTGAATCTCAGTCCTAAAAGCATTGTAGTTACCTTAGTGTCAGTTCATATCCTTGATAGCAGAACTACTTGGCCATTGTTTGGGTTCAATGATGTTTTGATCTATTTTGCTGATGATGATTCCAAACCAAATGTAATTCTCTACCCCTTCATTATAAGTTGTCATTCAGGAAGATTTCAGTTGATTCACACCTTTTTCTTTTTTTGGATATGTGCCATTCCTAATTCAAGTATTTTCCAAAAGCTATCACTGTTAATTGATCATTTGTTTGAGCTCCCATGATACATACATAATACACTAAGTTATGTGGAGAGAGGGAATAGCAAAGTATAAATGGTCTCATGAAGATTTTTAGTCTAGCATTACAAAAGTATGAGTTAGTAATTCTAGAAAAGACTTTATGAGTAAATCTACCTGATTGAATTACTTGTTTTCTAAAAATGGTATTGTAACACTTTGTGGAGATTCTTTTGAATACATTTTTCTTCAATTCTAGTATGTTGTGAAAAATATTAAAATTAAGACTTATTAGTTCTTAATGGCCATGGTGTCTTAGAAATGCAAATCCTTTAGTAAAGCTTGGGTCTAGCTCCACTCTTTTTCCTACAGCTGGCCATGATTTTTCTTTACTTCTCATCCTCATCTCTCAAATTATCCCAACATTCAGCCCACCAAAAGGGGATTCATTGAAGCTACATTCCTGTTTGGTTTTGATCAGCTGTTACTTTTTTGTCCTCAATGTGTTTATGTTGTTTTAAAGGAAAATACAACATAATGCCTACAGTAAGTAGACTCTGGATGTTAAAGCATTTGTAAAAAATTTGAATTTTCTGTAGCATTCACTCTCTGTTTTATGTAGCATACCTAACTTGGAAGCTAAACTAATGCTTTTTTGCATGAAAGTTCTTTTTATCTTCATCAGGTGCACTATATGATATCAGGTTTGTATTGTCTGATTTCTCAAAGGATAATCCCCAAATTTAATTTTGAATTAGAAGTATTATATACAAGTTTAAACTTATGAGTTTCAGCTATAGAGGATAATACTGACAGTTCCATAATATTGAGTGGTAAATTGCTTTTAGTATTTATAGCTGACAATGATTTTTGGATTCAGAAAACAATGCAGTCGCTACTAAAGCAAATTTTCAGCCGTAGCCAGAGGCTCTAAGAGCATCTATATTTATGATTTAGAAACAACTGTAGCCCATGAGTGTTTAGGTCAGTTTTCAAAAAGCAACTTAAAAGAAAGGTGGAGATAACCAAAATGTCTTTGTTTTTTTTTTCCCTCAGAGAAAATCAGTTTCATGAGTAAGGTCTCTTTGTATATATGCCATAAAGGCATGAGTTTATGCATAAGTATGTGGAGAAACATATGTTTCACAGAAGCGAAGGCAATCTGTGTTGTGTTGTGAGAGGGAAGTTTTGCCAGAAAAGTTTTGAATTTGCTAAAAAACCCTAAATGTCATCTGGAAGAATTCATCCTAAATAGAGCTGGTTAGCATAAGACTAAAGCTAGAATCAAGTGAATGAGGGAGAGAAGAAAATGTAGTTTTGGTGTTGTGCTGAAATTGAGGGTTTGAATAGGTGATTAAAAAAAAAAAAAACCAAATATAGAAAGCATATAGAATTATGTCTGGAATCTTGTTTTCAATGTTGATTTTTAAACTTTGAAGGAAAACTTTGCAACTTCATTCATGATTTTCATTTTCATTCTCTATTATAATCTTTTTAGTATGAAAAATTTAGTAATCCTCAGTTCATCTTTAGTTGTAGAAAATACATTGTTACTTGAAATACAGATTATAATGAAATGAAATTAATTTTGAAAAAAAATATTATGATACTTGAAATATTTAGGTTATTATATTTGAGTTTACCAAAATAAAAACATTTACAGGTTTTTATAGCTATAAAATTTTTATAGCTAAAATATTGAATATCATGCTTTCACAGTTTTCAGGTTTATTCTTCCAAAAGTCTTGCAAAGTGCTCAACATAAGAATAAGTATTGAATGCTAATGTCTGAATTTGGTTTCATTGTCAATGGAAACAATGGATAGAAGAACAGCTGGGAATTGCAAAAATATTGTACAAGAATACCAATTGTTTGTCCATCTCCTTCAGTTCACTTGATTCTGCCCTGGCAGGGCTATTAGATCATTTAGAAGTATTGGGGATCTTGAGAATGCCAAGTAGTTCCAACACCAGGACTGAGTAGTGACCACAAAAGGCTGGCTTAGAAAACAATGTTGATGTTCACAATGAGGCTGTGATAGTTAAGAAAAGATGCTGAGAAATTATTTAAGTGGATTTTGGAGCTTGATACTAAATACAATGCCTTTAGCTCATGAGCATTGCCAAAGGCCTCTATTTTTCCACCTTTCATATGGTAAAATATTTCAGGTCTCTTGTTAGGAAGTGTTTTTCTGCCAGTGATTTTAAATAGTTACTGCATACTGAGTTTTGGCAAAAAAACAAAAACCAAAACCAACCCAAACAAACAAACCAACAAACTAAACAAGTTCTGAGAAGTATATTTGAATGTTTAGGAACTAAGTTTAACTAGGTTAAACTAACAAAAAATGAATGTACTACTGATATTTCACATAATAATTTTATTACATGTATTTAAAAACATTTAATCTGATTTTAAGTAATCATGATAAATGTTCAAATTTTAAAGATTGAAAATACGGAAAATTCAATATATTTCTGTGTTGCTTTAACATAGCATAAATATGAAAGACTTTATAAATCACTATCTCATAATCAAGATAAAATTTTAAGTATAAAGTATTTGAATACTGCAAAAGATTATTCCATTAGTCGGTACTTCTCAAACATAAGATCTTGGCAAGTGGCTACAACTATCAAGGACAATGTCTACATGCACAACTGCCTGAGTATTCCTCACTAGGTATTTCTTCATTTTGTCAAGCTTGATAAATACTAGTGTTAGTGCCATGGCATGGAAGAACCAGCAACAGGACTGTACCTCATCAATGTGTGAAGCTCAGTTCTTGGCTGAGCCCATCAATGCAGTCTCTCTAGACACACAAGAAAAAGTTCCCTTGAACTTTCCCATACATTGCCTTTCCCAACTAATTTCCAGCAATTTTTTCTTTTTGTGACCTAAATTGACCTCAGATATGTCCTTGTCATTATTAGATTTTGTATTTAATTTGTTGCACATTCTGACAAAGTGTATAAGAGAGAACACATTGTGTCTCAGGCAGGGAGAGGAACACCTTTAGAAAAGCTTAAACTATTTGTGTTCCTTGGTTACCCAAGGAACTGTGTAATATGTCTGTATAAGGGCATCTTATTTCTCCTCCACTGATAAATTTTGGTCTGTTCTTTGGCAGATGGTAGTGGAAGCAGATAACTGCTTTTATATTTAAGTTTTTTGTCTTCTTATGTTTGATAGACAAGAAGAAAGTAGTGATCCAAAGTGATAATGTAAAACTAGACAGATTTGTGAGATTCAACAAGACAGGAAAATCTTTCACAGTGAAGGTGAAGATGTGGGTGAAAGGAAAATTGTTTACCAAGTCCATCTGCCTGGCTTGACTTCCATTTGAATGTGGTTTGTCTGGGAGATTTCTCAACCTCTAATCCTAACTGAATTTCATGTTCCTTTTTATGTCTACACAGCCTAGGTATTAAGACCTCATTTAGAAGTACTAATTCAATAATGAAACAGAGTTGAAGCTTGGGTATGTTCAGTGTGAATACCAACCATTTAGAGACATCTTTGGAGGTTTAAGAGAAAGTTAAGCAATCATGTAAACTTTGTCTGAATTCATGTTTTAATTAATCACTAGACTGAGGTTGTAGTAAAAATCTGTCAGTGTGCAATGCACTATAGGATGAAGCAGAATGGATGACTGCAAAGCACTGCTGAATATTAAAACAGACCAGTTCTTCCACTGGAAATAATTTTTGTAAACCATTTTCTTTTCCATTGCATCAGGTGACTAATATATATATATGGTTACTTGTCCTGTGGCAAATAGCATGAAAATGCTAGGAGGAGACACAGTAGGAAAGACAATAGGAAAACAACACATTTCCTGGTGTTTCCTGTTACCGTTACTATTGCTGCAGATCTTTAAAGAGTGTTTTGACAAAGAAACCAGATAAAATTGAGAGATGAAGATTGAGTTTGCAGAACTATGAATTCAAATTTGAATGTGAGATTCAAAAGTCGAAAAACAACTACCAGTATGCAGATGTTTGTAGTTCACAATTTCTTTTGAGTGCTGTCATCACTCTTAACTGCAGTCAGGATGGAGGGCATATATAAAATTTATATCTTGTCATGTAACACCACAAGCACTGTCACTAGTTTTGAGGAATTACAATGTGTAACTGTATGACTTGAGACTGCAAGCTAGTGTATATTCTATTTATTTATATTACTTTTTAAAGTAAGGCATTAAAACCATTAAACTAAATCATAATCTATGGTATAAGAGTCTATACTCTTATACTAGTAAAAAGATGTAGCATTTCAAGTTCAAGGACAAAGATGATTTTGTTTAACTTATCTTTGTAACTGTCTTGTATAGCAGAACCATAGTAGTGCCACAATAATTAATAATAGATGTTGGATTAAGTTTATGACATAAGTGCCCTCTTCAAAGATACTTTGAGGCATGCTAGAATTATTACATTTAATTACGTAGTTAAAAATAGAAGATCAAGCCAAAGAGAACAAACATTGTCTCTACCACCTCATTCACAGAAGTGGTCTGCCTATGCTCCTTCAACTGTGCTTCAGAAATCATTTTACAGCATTCATATATTATAGGAAAGAAATGCAGAATGTCCCATCCTTCATCACCCATAAAAATAGCTGGCTAGAAAGGTTAAATGATAATTTTTAGGAGACAAACCAAATGCTACCAGAAGTCATAGCAATTTTGTCTTTCTTTCTATATATACATGAAAGTGTAAGGAGGTGTAACACATAGAATGAAAGACAGAGACTGGAGTTTCCCAGATCCATTGCTGATTTCTTCTACTTTGAGATGAACTCAATCCAGGGCTGATTACATCATCTGAGCACTCTGGACATTGTGTGGGACTATTCTATGCTGCTGAATCTCTCTGGCATGCCCCAGGGGTGCCTTTGTTCAAATACTGCACCCAGGTCCATGTGCCACATAGCTCAAAACCATCTGGTCTTACCTGGATATACTTAGTAGCATGTCACATATCCATATGCATGTTATGCCAAAAGAAGAAAACAAGCTTTTTCTGATGGAAACTTGAGTAACTGAGGAATTTATGTTTAGAGTCAGAGGATGTGGCTAATCAGACATGAGATTAATCTTAAAGGAGCTTAAATCTAAATACCGAACTCTGCTTTTTCTATAAGGTAGAGTTGTTCACTGCACAGGACACTTGTCTTAGTCTTAATAAAACTTCCTAGATTCTTCCTATTGACGTTGAGACAATATTAAATGAATCACTCACAGTGTATCCATCAGAATCAGTGCAGCAAAGAAATAAACCATTTTTTATTAACTGTTTTATTAAAGCAATGGCTCAGGCGAAAAAATGATTCACTAATCTGTTTTTCTTCTCAAATAGTTTAAAGTAAGAGATTTGATGGGAGTTGAGGAGCATATGTAGATCATTGCTTAAACCATTAATTTAGCTCACAGCAGCTTCAATCAGAGATTACATTGTACTTTACAATTTAAGCATGAGGTTATTGTTTGTATTCTTAAGCTTGGGTAGAAATAACATGTTGAACTGAAGGCAAACAAGATTAAATCATCCTCTCAGTAAATTCATAGGGATTTTAACACTCAATCCAATGGACACAACTCTACAGGTGGTGTAGAAATGGATTCTAGAATAGAAAAGAGAGATAACTGAGGGACAGGACAATCCAAATAAACTCTGAGACAATTGTCCACACCTAAATCTTTATTTAAACTCCAGTAAAAGTTCATGAAGGTTTTGTATTTGAAAAAAGTTAGTAGATAAAATATTAAGTGAAAGGAGTGTGCCAGTAAAATGTCTGTTTTCTTCAATGAAGGAAATGAATGATAGTAGCACAAAAGTTACAATAGAAGACATCATCCTTCAAGAAATAAAATACATTGTAGGGAACAATTGTGCAGTGGCAGGGGCAATGAATTAGATGACAAAAAGAAATTAATTTGAAATATCTGAAATGAGCTTTTGCTCTTATTTGTTACAACTGGAAAAGGGGAAACTGCATACATTAATATGAGAAAGATACATAGCATAAGCAGAGTCAATGCAGATGTACTGTAGCTAGTGATTATATTTCAAAGGTTTTTGATAATTAAGGAAGAATAAGACTCATTTAAAAATACAAAAGTAACTTATATGAACAAGGGAGGTAAACCTCTCTATTTTCTGCAGACAGTTAAATATGTAGGTTTAAGATATACTTGCGAGGAGGAGATGTCCCACTGTCTAGGAACACTCTGGTATCTTTCATACTCAGCACTACCTTGTGGATAGATATTTGATCTTAAAAAGCAAAATTAAAGATGGACTGGAGAATGCCAGAGAGGCAAGAAGTTCAACTCTCTAGCTAAGTCACTTAAAAGTGACTCCAACAAGACTGTAAGTGACCCAAAAAATAGTGGTGCCTTTACTGACAGAGTAACATCTAGCACCTGAGCAGAGTGAGCAGATCTGGCTGCTGGTAACAGCACCAACTAGGCAAAGTAGTGATTTAGGTTTGAGGTCCATCCAGGGACCCAGTCAGGACCAGGAGGAGATGGGAGCACAGGCAGAGCTGCAAGAAAGGCTACAACCTAGGGTTGTCCAGAGACTGGCCTTGGAATTGACACTCCTGCAGCTCCACTTGGTCGGGGACTGATGGCCTCAGGCTGAGCTGAAATGAAAATCCTGGTCCATCATCAGGGTCCATGATGGGGGCCAACTGAAAGGGCTGGGCAGGGCCAGTGGACATTTTTAGTGCCCTCAAGCCACAGAGGGCAGCGATGACAACATGTGGATGTCTGCAGTATACTTAGAACTGAGCTAACCTGAGCTAAATAGTCTCATCAAAAAGAAATGAGCATAATTCTTCTCACTCTAAAGCAGACTTCTAACAAAGGTAAGAACCAGATCAGTATAGATAGTAACTAGCTTACATAAAGACCTCCACATTGCAGTTGTCTAAAATTACATGACCAGATTGTCAAATTGCATACTAAGTAGCAGTACAGTGATGAGCAATAAAGCCTATTCAGTACCCTAAATTTAAAAGTAGAAACATCTTGCCATCTTTTTCACAATGTGAAAAACTTTAATATTTTTCTGTGCCATGAATTATACTCTGGGAGTCTCTTGAAGTTGACTCGGAATTTTAGGATCATATTATTTAAGTTTTTTAGTCTTATTAATGTTTATAAAGATCTCAAGTGTAGGACACGGGGGAAATAGGCAGCCCCTTTTCAGTGCTCTGTGGGGACAGGACAAGGGGCAATGGCTGCAAGTTGGAGCACAGGAAGTTCCGCACCAACTTGCGGAAGAACATTTTCACGGTGAGGGTGACAGAGCCCTGGCACAGGCTGCCCAGGGAGGTGGTGGAGTCTCCTTCTCTGGAGATACTTAAGACCCATCTGGATACCTACCTGCGCGATATGTCCTAAGGAACCTGCTTTGGCAGGGGGGTTGGACTCGATGATCTATTGGGGTCCATTCCAACCCCTATGATTCTGTGATCTTGAAAATCCAATTAGGAGAGAGCCACTTACCTCACTTGTTCAATTTTCCTTTTAACACGGGACTAAACCAGTCATGTACCTTGTCTCTTAGCTATCAGCTCTCCGAGAATCTTTTTATTCTTTCTTAAGGTGGTGATGATTGGCACAGCTGTTAATGCGGCGGCATAGATGTCATTTCCCAAAAATTAATTTATAAATGTCAATAGGTCTCATTCCTTGTCACCAGCCTTTATCTTAATAGCAATATGCAGTGTCAATGTAATCTATCAGAGAAATTGTACAGAAACTAATAAGACCTCAAATACTATGTTTGGTTTGGGGCCCCTTACAACAAGAAAGACATTGAGGCACTGGAGTATGTCCAAAGAGGAGTAACAAAGCTGGTCTAGAGAACAAATCTTATGAGGAGCAGCTGAGGGAACAGAATCACAGAAGCACAAGGTTGGAAGAGACCTTTGAAGATAATCAAGTCCAACCATTCCCATCCTATGCTAAACCATATCCCTAAGTACCCCATGAAACCTTTTTTTGAACACATTCAGGGAAAGTGACTTAACCACCTCCCTGGGCAGCCTGTTCCAGGCCCTGACAACTCTTTCAGTAAAAATTTTTTTCTAATATACAATATAAACCTGCCCTGGGGCAGCTTCATGCCATTTCCCCATGTTCTAGCTCCTGTCACCTGTCTAAAGAGTCCATCGCCCACCTCTCTACAACCTCCCTTCAGGTAGTTGTAGGTGGTGATAAGGTCTGCCCTCAGCGTCCTCTTCTCCAGGCTAAACAGCCCCAGCTCCCTCAGCCGCTCTTCATATGCTTTGCCCTCCAGCCCCTTCACCAGCATCATTTCCCTTCTCTGTACTTACTCGAGGACCTCAATGTCCTTCTTATGGTGGGGACCCCAGAACTGGACACAGTACTCAAGGTGTGGCCTCACCAATGCTTAGTACAGGGGCACAATTACCTCCCTAGACCTACTGCCCACACTGTTTTTGATACAACCTAGGTTGCCATTGGCCTTCCTGGCCATCTGGGCACACTGCTGGCTCATATTCAGCCTGCAGTCAACCAACACCCCAGGTCCTTCTCTTCCTGACAGCTCTCCAGCCAGTCTTCCCCAAGCCTGTAGCGCTGCATGGGGTTGTTATGTCCCAGGTGCAGCACCCTACACTTGGCCTTGTTAAACTTCATCCCGTTGGTCTCAGCCCATCGATCCAGTCTGTTCAGATCCCTCTGAAGAGCCTCCCTACCCTCAGGCAGATCAACACTTCCTCCCAGCTTAGTGCCATCTGCAAACTTACTGAGGGAGCATTCAATCCCTTCATTGAGGTCATTGATAAAGATGTTGAACAAGACCGGACCCAGGACTGAGTCCTGGGGGATGCTACTCGTGACCGGCCTCCAGCTGGATTTTGTTCCATACAGACAACTGGGGTTGTTTAGTTGGAAGGAAAGGAGGATGAGGAGAGACCTTATTGCTCTCTACCTGAAAGGAGATTGAGGTGAGGGAGCTATCAGCCTTTTCTCCCAACAAATGATAGGAGAAAAGCAAATAGTCTCAAGTTTTTCCAGGTGAGATTTAGATTGGATATTAGGAAAAAATGCTTCACTGAAAGGGTTGTCAAATATTGGAACAGGTTGTCCAGGGAAGTGGTTGTTACCATCCCTGAAGGTATTTAAAAGATGTGTAGATATGGGTCTTAGGAATATAGTTTAGTGGTGGACTTGGCAGTGTTAGGTTAATGATTGGACTCAATGTTATTAAAGATATTTTCCAACTAAAATAATGCTGTGATTCTGTGATTTTATAACATTAACATGTTTCCATAGATACATAGACATATAATTTACAGATATTTATACACATTTGTATGTGATAGTCCACAGTACAGTTTTCTCATGAGATTTCTTCAACAGTAGAAGGCAAGTGCAGCAGCCCATTTTTCTGGTTTTGAGGGTTACCTTGCATGAAAATCACTGACATGTCAGTGTCATGGGTTTATGTCTGTTTGCCAGTGATTCAGCTGCACAATCCCACAAAAGACTTCAATAACATCAAATATCTAATTCAGAACATGTAGATTGTGGGAGTCAATTTACTTTTCTGTTGGTAATAACTCACGAGTCTTTGGGTTGCTTACATTGTTTTTGGACAAAGCAGAGTCTCTTTTGTCCCCTCTGAACTATGTCCTTTTCCATCCTTTCCCCATTTATTTCCCTTTGCCTTCCCATTTCTGAGCTTCTATTCTCATTGATAGCAAAACTTCTTTTGATGCTCTTAATTGATCAAACCCTACTGTAAGTCTTTCCCTTCTACAATTGCAGAAGCTCTAAAAAACTCTGATCCTCATGATGGTTTCCCTTTCATTTGCCTTTTCTGTTTCTTAGTGTCACAAGTTCCTTCCATTGTTCTGTCTAGAGAAGTCTCTTATCATAGAAGTGGATTTTTGCTTATTTTGGTTTGGGGGGCTTTTTTTTTTAGGTTTTTTTGGATTATTTCTTTTCTCATTTTCTTCTTTGATAATATCAAGAAGACACACCCTTTTGCACTGTATTGAACATGTGGGTCACTTATTACTGCTTCTTGCTGAAGTACATTATAATTTTTATTGAAGATAAATTTCCCCCTGGTTCCTAACTTGCTTTGTGAGCATCATCTTTACTCATAATTTTCCCCCTTGTTGGGTTGTTTTTTCCTCTCTCTATATGATCTTTCCTATTTCATGGAGGCATCCCAAATGGTCTCCCAAATCACTAGTTTGTGTTCAGTGTTTCAGCCACAACAGCTGGAGGAAGCAGAACAAGCATCAAGTGTCATTTACCTAAACTATCTCATTAAGCATTTTAATTTCCTATCTTGATGCTCATATCAGAGCAGCTGCAGCTGAATTTGGGTGACATAGTATGGACATATTATTTGGTAAGTGTGAAATAACATAACTGATGAAGGGGAGAAGAGCATTTCTAGCTTCCACAGACACCACAAAACTGTTTATATCAAGCTCTAGAAATGGACCTAATCAACTGATACACATTTCTGCTAACAATATTTTAGGTAGGAAAATGTTTCTCCTGACAAGCATGACAAATGCTGTTACAGTATTTTCTTGCCTCTGCTCCACTCTGTAATGGTGGCAGCAGTTATTGTTAGGCTCAGGCAGAGCTATTTATACCCTGGGACTTGCACTGCTCCACTCCCTGCTAGCAGTCCCCTAGTTACTTTGGGACACAAAGACAAATAAAGGAGGGAAAAAATAATTCCTAATCATAGTAAGACCATAAACTCAACTTGGTAGTCCAGTTGGTTAAGATGAAATGAAATATAGACCTTCTTTCTGGGTTGGTTGGTTGGTTTGGTTTTGGTTTTATTTTGGGTTTTTTTTTGTATCTTCTCACTTGCATCTCCTTTTCTCTTAAGATTGCACACTAGGGGTCAGAGATGGTTACAGCATGGAAGGACAAGCCAAACCTCCTTTACACTAATCTCATGAACCATTCCTTGCAAAAAACAACCAAAAAAACCCCAACCAAGCAAACAAAACCATGAAAGATTTTTTTGTTTACTTCATTCATGACTGAACATAGTTTATCATCCAAAATTATTTTGAATTAATTGACAGATCTGAAGTAACCTTTCATCAAAACAATTCTGACCTCTTCATTTAAGTCCCGTATGAGGAACAGTAAATATATTTTAATCTCATTTGCAGCCTCAGGAGACCCTTTTCTGCTATTGTTTTTAGTAGTAAGAAGCAAGTTATTGCATTTTGGAAGGGTAAGCCCGGTTTTCATCATGCCACACACATTCATTACTTAAAGCTGGAAACTAGGAGGAGAGAGTCAGAGTTCTTTAACTTTTCCATCACTTACTGTCATCTGGAGAATAGCTAGAGAGCTCTGCATCCATCTTGCATACCACCAAGACAAAATATTCCCATTGCTCTCCTAAAACTATTCTTTTCAAACTCAAGCCTTCATGCAGACTGCAAAACGGTGAAATGTTGGGTTTTGCATAGAGGTCCAACTTCTGAGACACCTTAACCTTTGAACATGTCCATGTGAAAACATACTTCTAGAAGTTTTCTTAGGAATAAATTTTTTACACAAGCACACATACAAATGTTTCAGTTCTAACTGGCCTAATACCTGCACAATTTTTCCAACTTCCTAATAAAAATATAGGATACAAATTCCTCTTCACCCCAAAGTTTAACACCATTTACAATCTTTTGCTAGTTTCAGATTCTAGCGAACACATGCATGACCAAATATTATCATGTATTTCAGATACTAAACTACAAATACTGTAGTCTTTAGAATAAAACCAGAATTCCATCATTACAGGTTTGGGGTGTTTTTACTATTTAGTGCTGACTGATACCGAGATTTTTGCACCATAATATATAGAAATGCTTGCTTTCTTTAATTCTTTTTTTTTTTTTAACTTTGACAAAAACACCCCCTTTGCTATGTTTTTATTTATGCTTAACTGATTCAATTTTCAAAATAAACATTTTTTTTCAGATTTCCTAAGTATCCTAGTAGCTTTTTGAGAACAAAAAACCCCAAACAACAAAAAACCCACAACTGAGACAGTTGTAAGAAAGCATATTTCACCTTTGTCATCAACTTTTCAAAGGTTTAAAATAAATAAGTAAAAAAAAAATCTCATATTCTTGGGCAATGTACAAAATTCTAAGCTACTGCATTTACAAAATTGCTTTTTTTTTTTTACTTTTGAAGTAGCTTTGTATAGGTATTTCTTGCTATTTAAACATTAACCATCAAATATTTTTTTCAGATTATTTGGAATACTTCATTAGCATTCTGTGTGTCAAAGATTTTTTTTGACATCCAAATTTTTAAAAATGTCTGGAGAAAGTGACTTATAAACAAGTTCCTGGGGATGGTTTTAGCTGGTTCAAATTTGCCTGAAAATATTTGCAGAAGTTACTTAGTACTTCCTTTGCATCTTTGAGTAATAGGTTTGCTCAGTGTCAGGAAAATTGTTGTCTCAATCTTGCAGATCTGTTCATTTCACTCAGAATGATTTCATCCACTTTATGTAAGAGAGTAATGATTGTCCTCAAATTATTTTCTGTTAATAAATTGCATTTTTGAAGGACAGACAAAGCAAAAGTAAAATGCAGTTCTGAATATATTTCTCTTTGTTTTTTGTCACCTTGGACACAGTGTCTGTGCTTTGTTACATTCTTAAGCGTGTTGCTTTCTTGCTTCTTAACTGTATCTCTCTCTGACTTCGATGGAAATCCAGTACACACAAATCAATACTGTTTATCTGACATTTAATACAATAAGGCTTTTCTGTTTTGAAGGACTTCTTTTCTGTATAGGTTGGAAATGACCAGTAATTTTTTATTTTTTTTTCCCCAACACTCTCTTCCATCTTCAGCATGCCACCATCTCTGCTTGCATAAACTGAAAATTACATGGGCCTGTAAATAGATTCTTCAAATAAATCTGTAGCAAGTGTCTGGATTATATGCATGAAATTACTATGGTTAGAATTTTTTCCAGGGCAACATGTATTCTTCCATGTTGCTGTTAACTAAGATTTGCAAATACGAGGCATAACATTGCGCTTCCTATTTTAGCACCAGAGTTTCTGTACCCATGTGTTCTCATTTGGGACTTCAACAAGAAAAGAAGGGACAGTAAATGGTAAATCAATGGTTTTTTAAGATTATAATGAAGAATTCAGCAAAATAATTATTTGTCAGCTGCTACTACTGTTTGATCTTGACTTTTGAACAGTGGAAGCTTCTCATAGCACAGCTCTTACTCTATCTAGGTAATGAGCTCAGTCATGAGATACCCGTCTTGACTTCAGCAGCCTGAGCATTGTTTCACCGTGTCATATATGTTTCCTCCAGCAGTTGTTCAGTATTAGATATCCACCAATATGCAATCCTTTCTGGTTTTACTGCAATTTCTATCATAAGATTTTAAAATTACTGCTACAACTAGGGTTTTAGCTCAGATGCTGTATGTTCTGCACGGTTTTTTATGCAAGTCTCTTCTAGCAACAACTGATTGTCATAAACTAACATTATGTCTCTGAATATCACTCAGTTATTTTCCACCTACACTGGGACATAACGTGCTGTCTTTTCACTGATGCAACAGTATAACACCATAAGACATCTAGATACTTAAAATAATACAAACCTAAAAGTTATGAATTTTCACCGAAGGAAAAATAAAATCACAAATTTTTAAACTCAAAATCAAATTTTTATTATCCAAGGAATGCACATAGTCATAAATTTAACATGTATATTTTCTTTATAGGAATCAAATAGTATTCTCTATGTTTTACAAATAGTTTTACAGGAATTTAGCAACTGAAACCTTTTCTAAGTTGTTAAATCACTAAAGAGCTGAATACATACACATATGGGCTATCTATCTACTTTATATAAAATCAGCAGAGAACCTAACAAATCTAAATAATTCTAAAGATATAGGAAGCTGGAAGGAAAGATTCAATCTAACAATCACAAGGGTTATCTAAGAAATGTCAGTTTTGAAGCAAGTCACAGCTTTCATCTGCTGCTCTGTATCAATGAAGAGCAGGATTGTGTTGGAGTGTGGGAGCTGACAATGGCTACAGAGCACACTTGAGATTCAGGAAAGGTCTGTGGGCGCTTTACATCAGTACACTGTTCCCAAAGAGTTATGCTCAAAGGCATCTGAATTCAAGGAGAGACCAGCTCCCCAGTTCACAGGGAAGAACAGGCTTGTTTAACTTGTTCTTCTACAGAAGGAAGAAACAAAATAATACGCACAAAAGAGATGACAGGAGCAGAAAAACCTATAAAGCTGCCGTCATAGACTAAATGCAGTGAAAATGAGGTCCAGACAATAACACAGAGATAGGTACTCTTTGCTTCAAGAACTGCTTATCAGAAAACAGCATTTAACCATCAATGGTTAAGAACAGTGCTATTATAACAGAAATTACATCCATACCCAGCATGTCACTTCATCTTGGAAATATTAATGTATCTTACGGAGATATATTAATCTCATGGCTGCTACCTGTCGGAGCTGTGGCTGTCTGCATGACAGGATAAATAGATGGGCGAAGGATAATAAAACAGAAGCGGAGTCTGTTACTGCTCAAACTCTGATGAGTTATGTTCATAGTGTTTTTTCTTGAACTAATTGCATCCTATTTTGAGACTATTTATGTGTACAACTGCTTTTTTTTTTTCCACAATGTGTGAAGAAAAGAGGTATTCTGAGAGCTGAATAGGTGAAATTGTTGGATGATTCAGAGAGCAGGAGAATTACAGAGACAATGGACACTAAATAAAGTAGCTATGAAGCACTGGGACAGAATCTTGAAGGGTGCAGCAGGATCAGGGTTTACCTGCGTTTTTATAAGGGACCTGATATACTTGACTGTGGAGGAGCCCTGACAATTTTACTAGTAACTTCACTGAGGAAGAGACATATAGTTATCTTTTCATATAAAGAGAGTTTACTATCCAGATGCTTTGCAGAACAAAGGTATCATTAATTACTGGGAGATTAATTTGATCCTTGTAGTTAACCCTCTGACAAAATGAGGTTTTATATCAGCTGAGAGACACTGGGAGAGAGCTCTCTCTTTTTAATATTGAGCCTTATACAGTTCATCAGCTTTACAGATTAGAAGTCTGACAGCTCTTTATGTCTCCTAGTATATTACACTGGCTGCTCCACAGACAGAGACACTCACAGGTACGCTGCAGCTTTTATAATGCTTAGGAAATCGGCGGTTAAAGTCTGAGCTGCTGTTCCTCCAGCACCACATGAAGTTCCAGATCCTCGCTGAAACAACACTGCAGTGCAACAGATGAATGTTGCACAGTAACAGACTTTGCTCTCCCAGAGCTCAGTGTTTTTGCGCAGTATGATCATGGAATTATGTAGCTGCATAGCTGATAAACTAGCATCAGCTCTTCAAAACATTGGCAATGTGATTCAGTCATGACGTGATGTCACATATGTCCTCATGCATGGTTTTGCAACATGCCATATGCTCTGTATATAGGCAAGCCTGAACAAGTCTTTATTCTGTGGTGGAAAAAAAATCATGGTACAACTTCTGTATTTATTTCTTTTCCCTGTGCCTTAGCTATATGATCTCCCCAACTTTATCTCTAAGCCTTTGAACTGGCCTGACACTACAGTGCCCAATGCTAAAGAAAAGTTCACTGACAACTTGTTTTTAATGTCATTCAGCACAAGCATAACATCAGAGATAGATGTGTGGTAGGACAGCCTGACCATGAAGTTCTTGTGTACATGGCTTTACTGGAATTCCTTTGAGTTCATATGTTAATAGCCATATAATTTTTTTTCTGCTCTTCTTCTATCAAGGTGTTTATAGTGCCCTGAATCAAATTCTTAGGAGAGGCAAATGTTGCGTGGTGCACAAAGGCACTTGCTGCACTGATTAATAAAGCCCTTCAGCATTGTGTATTTTGCATTGTCCATCTTGCCAATTAAACACATTTTTAGAGCCTGAAGAAATGCTTAGTGTAGGATTACATCCCTTCCTGAATTGTAAATTATCTCAGTAAATAAGAGGCATATTTCTGCTCTTGGAAATGTTCTATGCATAAGTTCAAAAAAAAATTAAAGAGGGGAAGGGGGTGTGTGTATGTGTTAGATTTTGTTAGTTTATTTTTATTCCAAGGCAAAATCAAAGAATTAAAGTATAAAAACAACCTTTCAAAATGATATTGCAAAGGTAGATGAAAGAATGGTACCTTGCCTTGCCTTCTTGCTTTTCCCCAGTAAGACGGTGCCATTGCTGCTGTCACAGCCAGAGCCTTTTAAAGCCTGCAACGTCCTATTGTCTGTGCCAGCAAGTCACTCTCAGCCTTTAAAGCTCCTTCCCCTTTGCTGACTTTCAAAGCAGCATTCAGAGGGTTCTTCCAGTCTAATATGTATAATAACCATCACCCCTTCGACCCTGATTTAAGTGCAGACTAAGTGAACTGGAAGTCTCCAGGCTCTGTCATTGAATTGGTTCCTAAAGGCAAATTCTCTTATAATGTGAAAAATGCTGTGGGATAGAAGAAGCTGTAAAGAATCTTAAGGTCACCTACTGTCCCTTAAATTCATGCTATAGACTAGAACTGCAGGCTCTGACTCTTCAGTGCACTGAAACATTTCTTTCTTTTAACCTGCTTTTATCTTCAAAAATTGTTATTTAGTTAGAGCATGATATGTACCGGTTCATCTTTGCCCTTTCTGCACTTTCTAGAGCTTTCCATTCTGTTGAATTGATGAAATGATTAATGAATATTAACTGCTGTAGAGCTCATAAATCTGTTACCAGATTAACAAGCTTTCTGTGAATTAAACAAGATTCAACAAAATGCCAAAAAATAGTTTTAAAAAATGAAGTGATACCAAAAGCATTTTTCACCATAGGGTGCTGAGGAATGTAAATTACTGATAAACATGTCTTTATAGACTCAAGAGGGTAGGTAGTTTGACATCATAGACCTCAGCTGTTTAGTATTCTACTTTTATTAAGAATAAAGTACAGATTTTTTAATCTAATTGTTGTCTGGTCAATTTATGGAGTACCATGTGCTTCCCTGGCTGTGGGATGACAGTGTGCTTCTCTGGAAGTGCATGCCTGTTCCTGCCTTCCCTGTCTCATCTGAGATACTTAGAGAATAGTAGCCATTTTGTGATTATTCCTCTCTTTTAAAGTATTTTCAGATTTTGCAGTGTATCTTCTGTTCAAGTGTGTTTCATGAAGGAACTAATTGATATCCTCTTATTCTTAATACAGAAAACAATTAGCATTTGTAAACAGCACTGTGCTTACACAAGTGCAGACAGTTCTGGTTTTCTACACAACAAGTTTAGCAGAGAATGACCAATCTATAAATTAAGCTCTTTGGTTCCCACTTTACAAAGCAGAATGTCACCTAAAAATTGCAGCACAGTAATTTAGCATCCATACCTTTTCATGCCAACACTTTTAATAAAACAAGAAAATCTGTCTTTTCAATGAAAGCATGTGGCAGAGATCAATGGGTTAATACAACAAAGAGAGGAACGGAGAAAAAAAGGTAAAAAAGAAATTATTTGGATTAGTAAAAGGAGAAGCAGACGTGACCCAACAGTGACTAGATCTGGTCAAGGGGCAGAGTTATATTTTTAGAAGTCTTGGAGAAGGAGGTGCAATGGCTTAGTAAATATTTATGGAAATCTTCATAGCAGTGTTTATGTAAAAATGCAAAGTTCTTTTAAGACTTCTATGATTTAGTTAATGAGAATTCTTCCAAGGGAATGAAATGATCATAGTTATTTCATAAATATATGTAGCATGAAAATCACTGTGTTTTGCTTATTTTTGTTTAGCTCAATTTTGCTTTACTCTTTCAGTATATTGCAGTTGCTGTGCAGAGAAAGGTTGCACCTAAAGACTGATTTCCCATGGTGTAAATTAGACTTTCATAAGACTAGAGGACTTTTAGTTTGTCATTTTATCACCAGCTGGTTTGTGTTTGTAAATTGCAGGTGAATCTGTCTGGAAAGTCTTCTTCTTCACTCCAAACTTCAGTCCTGAAGACTCGAATGGCTGCTATGATTATCATGTTTGCTACTGCCATGGACGATTCATCACATGGCATGATCCCCCACTGCTCTTCGATCTTTCCAGAGACCCGGAAGAGAAAGTCCCCCTGACTCCAGAAACGGAGAGTCGTTTCTATGAAATCCTCAGGGTCATACACCTAGCAGTAGATAACCACACCAGATCCCTGCATGCTGTCCCTGACCAGCTGTCATGGGACAACCTTCTCTGGAAGCCATGGCTCCAGCGTTGCTGCTCATCTTTCTTTCAGTCTTGCTACTGTGACTATGACTCAGAAGGGAGCCTGCTGGAGGTGCACTCGGGATAAACAGGCTGGAATTTCCTTTCAGAAGCTGGAACAAGAGAGTGTGGGTAGCTGACTTGAACCACCGCTGTACTAGCATTTGGAAGGTTTTGTTATGTAGGAGGACCTGTCTTTAAATACATTATTGCACAAAAGTGTTCCAAGAGAAGGAAGGCAAGACACACTTTTTCTGTCTTTATAATACAAGAATCAGCATGAAGGACATGTTGCCATCCTCATCTTGCAGAAGTGTAGGCTGTAGGTATTTTCTAGATGAGATGATTTTCTAGATCTTCAAGCTTTCAGCTGTTTCTTACACGGCAAGGAATTTACCTGTACTTTCTGTCAATTACAAGCACTGAATGTACACTTTCCTGTCCTTTTTGTGAAGTATTACCCACCATTAGTAGGACATAGCAGCAATTGAAAATAGACAGGTAATAGTGGAGAGATCCACTTGTTACTATAATTTGGTAAATGATAGATAGGTAAAGAGTAGACCTCTAAAAGCATCTCTATTAACAAGCATCGTGGATATGAAATAATAAACAGATTACAAACACCCTAAAATTGCATGTGCCATGAACATGTGGAGAGCTCTGTAGTGGGAGACCTCGCATCCACTAAAATGGTGCTGTCTAGCAAGTGCCCTACTGCATGGCATCAACCTCTGTTTCTAAGAAAAAACACTTCAAGTGCACCAGGTGTGCTTGACTGTGTACCGTAAGTCTCCATATATATGTGCATACATAAAATGCCAGCCAAATTCATAACCCCACACCCCCAAATCCTTCAATCCCTGTTATAAGAACACCCTTATGTTCATAGCACAGTTGCTAGAGATTTGATCTATACTTAATATATGAGTTCCAAATTCACATGATACTCTAAAGATATGTTTCACTATCTGCTATACCTATTCTTCCACTGATGAATTTAGCATGCATCACAAATATATAAAAGTTGGTCTTCCTTTAAATATCTTTGCTGCCATTTAAGCTCTCTGAATAAGATCTAACATTTTTTGAGAAGCAACTTTGATTTGAGCACTGAAAGCCAAATATAACTGCCTCTGAGTTCTTAGCAAGGCCTTGGGAAATCTGCAGTACTTCAGGGCTAATTTCTGTATCCATTTTTATCTACATCTCATTCAGGCACATTTTCTTTCCACTCTACGGGCAGGCAAACTATTTACTTCTGCAGACTGTACCATAGAAGAACGTATCAGAAAAATACTAAAATGATTTAGTATCTGATAACTGAAGGGGAATTGTTTGTTATCAGCAAACACTAGTTAATTCCAACATTATAATGTATTAAAATCCATGATGGTATTAGCACATCAGTAATGCAAAAACTATCTGTGACGTAATGCAAAAGCTGCAGGCAGCCAACATTAAGGTTGTGACCCGGTTCTTGGGAGCTATTGAGCCTGTCCTATAAAAATATATTGTGATATATGGTATATTTCTCTGTCTGGCTTTATTTGATTTTTCTGCTGCAGTTTCATTCAAAGTTTCATTTTCCACAATATCCAGATGCCTGTCCTGGGAAATGTCCTCTTTCCTTGAAGTCCTATTTTTGATGTTTCACCTTGTGTTCATGATTGTTTATCTTAAGTATGTGCTCTGCAAGCTCTCTGTAGGTAGCAAAGTCCTGTGTCTGCTGATAAAGTTCAGCTGCTCAGTTATTTCCCTCATAACCACTCAGGACTGTTTGTATTATATCTGGAAATCTGTCAGGTGGCCTTTCAATTGGTATAATTCCCTCTTTGCTTTATTTTATTAACTAATGTGCTACATAAGATTAGGAAGAAAGGTGCCTGAAGTTTGAATACAAGTACTTATCTGCAGTGATCAGTGGCTGCCTCTTGACATCATGGCAGGATCCATAAATCTCAAATTTTTGGTCCTCACCATGTGGCCCAAGAACACCTTTGGGGCACAGCACTGGTGCCCACATGCCTCCCCTCACAGCGAGTGGGCAGCCTGGGCTGCAAACGGGGTGCTGGCTGCCCCGACCCTGAGGGCTGCAGCAAGGGGGGATGCTGGGATGCTCCTTCCAACTCCTGCAGCTCTGCTGCAGCTTATACAAAACTTTCCAAGCAAATATTCCTGCTGAAGCATATAGAAGAAAATGTAGTAGAGTGTTAGGTATACAGCAGGAGCTCAGACAAGGTATTTGGTGTCACTGGAGCTGTTTTGTTCCTATGGCTGCTGAGCTGCGACCTTAACAGGGATCTCAATTTATATTCTCAAGGACATCCACATCTACATCTTTTCATCAGGAGATGCTATGTTGTTATTATTTCTTTTCTTTTTGCAGGTGCAAGAATTGTTTGTTCTGTTAGGCACCGCAGCTGTTCGGTGCTGCCAGACGGAGGTAGCAAAAATGATACTTTTTCTACTGCTTTGATTTGTTCTTGACTGGATATGTCCTTTCTTTTTACCCTCCTTGACTTTTGGTACCATCTCACTAATCTCCTTTCTTAAAAAGTTCACACCCCTCAAGTATTTTCCCACCTATTTCTTTGCCACTCAGCCCTCTCATTTGCTTGTCATATTGATCACAAGGGCTATTTTTCCCTAATCAATCAGAAAATGAAAAGTGGTCTTTGTGAAAAGATTTGACTTTTAGGACTCCTTGACTCTGCTAACCTCCTACTTATTAAAGGTCTAGCAAGGATTAACTTTGCATTATGTAATCTAAGAAATTTCAGTACACCCAAGAAACCCTGAATAATAGAAGTCCTTTCTTGTTTGTGGCACAAGCTTCATATTTTTCAAAATACAATTTAATACAACTTTTAGTATTTTGACTTAAGCAGCAAAATCTGAAATCCATTTTTACAATTTTTCATTCCAGAAAATTCTATTAAGAATAGGACAGTACTTTTTATACTCTATGTTAATCCCTTTTCATTTAATGCCTAAAATAAACCCTCCCTTTATTGCAAATGTATTATACCTTTCAGTACTGTACCTTCTGTGCTGGAGATGGCATATCAGATCATGGTAATTAAAGTAGTAAAGTTGTTTACCTGCAAAATAAAAGCACATTATACCATTTCATACATAACAAATAAAAGGTTTTTTTTCCCAGAACAGATTATTGATGGGATATACACGATTCACAGTTTCTTAACAAGGATGTCTCAAGGAGAATCTGCTGTTCTGGTACTTTGAGACTTCAGTCTATCATTTAACGAGCATCAGTGTTGTAACGCGGTGCTTGTTTGTAGAATATGTCAGTTTAAACTGGGAGTTAAGCTTCAGAGGGAAGTGCTTTCCTCTGCAGTGTTATTTAATGGTATCACATCCTAGTTTGTCACAGAGTCACTGTATGGCCCAGAGCAAGCCTTTTAGCTCTGTTTCTCAGTTCCTCCTCTGTGCCCAAAGAAGAGTAACAGTATTTCTCTAAGTGCTGTGAATACCAAAAGAACAAAAAATGCTGAAAGCTGTAAGCTGGTCGAGGTGCACTTTGTAGTCAAGATGGTATCTTCTTTACAGAAGAGACAGTTTAAGAGCTGGAAAACTAGGGTGTAGATGATTCCCCTTTACTGGGAGGGAAAAGAAACCCTTACCTTCAGGTTTGCAGATAGGGTTTGTGCTTACTGTTTAGCACATGTGGGATTGGGGCCTGGAGGAGAGAGAACAGATGGCTAAAAATGATGCACTCTGGGGATTCAGAGAAAGATATTAGTCACATTTTTCTAATTATGTTTATCTCTCTTTTAGCAGACATAGGAAACCACATGAAATTATTAAAATAATATTTCCCCTTCGGGGACTGGATGTCACAGGTTCCTGGCTCTTAAAAATAGAGATGTCCCAGCTTGCCTCAAATTCCCATGTCAGAAAAAGGAGAATAAAAAAAAAAAAAAGAAAAAAAAGGGAATTGTAAGCCTTTAGAAATAGATGTCAGCTCACTGAAATCCAACAGAAAGTTTACAGAGAACTAAGTGAATATGGTCTGTATCCTTCCTAACTCGGTGAGAATCATCACTTACCAGCAATAGTTTATTTCACATTGAGGTAATGTGAGAACTGGGTGTTCGTATGTGTGGACAATGTGGAAAATTTCACAGTTGTTACTTGATATAGGAACAAATGGAAAAAGAAAGAAAAAAAGGGAAAGCACAGCTATCTATGTTCTAACAGACTACATGTATTAAAACATTGGGGTCTTTGATTTATATTAAGACATGATAGTTCTGTGCACAAGACAGGCCTTTTCTTCTTTGTCATTTCTCTTTCCTCTGGCATTTCCCTGTGCAACACTTGAAATGTGCTCTGTGGATCTCACTTTCAAGAGGCGTCTACGCTCCCTGAGCAAAACAGCCAGATGTGTGGACAGGAGGAAAAGCTCGCAGAACAAAACTGTACTGGGGAACACCAGGGAGCAAATGCTTTCTAGGGGTCATCATCAACCTGAAGGCAGAGACCTAAAGTTGCTGACTCCTCTGGGTGTTTCAGGGACCACAGGTGAGGAATGAGGATGCCTCTGCAGCCGTCTAGACTACAGTGTGTTCTGTATCCTTCAGTGTCAGATTGTCAGGGAGAAATTTGCTAGGGGCCCACAGAATGCAGGACCCATTGCCTCTGAGTCAACACACCAGCAGTAGCAGTTTGTTCCCTGAATAACCAGAAGATCTGAGCCAGGCTCTAGGGACTCCCAGTTTTCCAGGCTGCTAAAACTGCTAATAATTCAGGGAGTTCTGGAATCACTTTGGTAGATCATACGACTTTTCCAGAACATTCTAGTGTTATTGATAGCTTTTATTTATATCAGAACAGAGAAAAATCTGCCTAAAACTTCACCTGTACAACAAACGAAGGATGTTCTAAACTGTTCCTAAGACTCCCATGACAGCTTTAACCTGCTGGTTCAGTACTGAGAGCGATGAGCTTGCAGCAACAGAAGGTTCAGCAAGTGAAGGTTTCTTATGCATATGGAAAGATGATGAATTCCAGACTGCCACTGAAGCTTGCATTATACTGGCTAGGGAGATAAAAATTGGCTTGACTATCCTCACATCTTGAAATGTACTCAGAAAATTATGAGACATTGCAGACCTTGCATGATGTGGATTGCAGGCCTTGAAAAGCTTATACAGCATCTCCTGGACACGTAGAAAACATTCCTGTAATATAAATCATGCTAGATTCCCTACGCAGACTAATGTTAGTCTTATCTGTAAAAGAATAGTGCCACAGGTATTTTTCTTGAAAAAGAAAACTGTATTTGAAGAGAACAGGTTTAGCATATACGGTCAGTTACCAAAAAACCCTCCAACATTATTTATTCTGCAGTTATCAAATAATAAAACCTTTTTATGCGGATAATATTTTATTTTACTTCATTTATGTGAAAAACACTGTGAAGTAGTTAAAATTATAAGGCAGAGCTCTTCATTGTGACACTTATTTTAAGAGAATTTGATATGAAGTTGCTTTGGGTGGCAATATGTATTACAAAAGATTAGACAAAAAGCTTCTCAAAAGCCTCATGGACTCAAGTTGGACTGCAATAGAATAATGTTGTTTTAATGTAGTTTTCATTGCTCACAAAGGAAAAACCAAGCTATGAAGAACAAATAACCTAACTTTATAAAAATGGTTTCCTTGTGCTGATAGTGATTAAAAAAAATACTAGAAGTTTGTACCATGTGTGAAAAAGTCCTTTTTTTCTTCCTTATTTTCATCTTTTGTGTTATACCTCCTCCTCTCAAACAGATAGAATATTCAGGTTTAGAAAAAAGAAGTGCTCATTCGTTTATAATTGTCAACCTTACACTGTCATGTGTAATTCATTCAGAATTGACTGATTAAAGACACTGGATAGATGTTTAAGATCTAGAGATTGTTAAAGTAGGAATTTTAGATCCTAACACTTCCTTGTCTGACAGACATGAAAAGCAGAGTCATCCAGTGACATATCATTGCTCACCAAGCTTTTATAAAGCATATTACTCTGCAAAAGGAGCTGTTTCATGCCCCATCCTTTTCCCCTATGATACATACTAAAAATAAAGGGAAATCCTTTTTGATACTAAGATTTATGCTTCTGAATGACATCCCTCTTTGATTATCTTTTAACAAAATTCAGTCACAAGAGGCCATCCCTAGCAGCTAGATGGCATTCTGCCCTTTCTGGAAATGAATAAGAATGATAAAAGTCTTTTGCCTGAGCTCAGGCAGCTGCATTAATGTGCACTGAATGACAGCTGCAGAAACTTACTTCTGCTCATCAGTTTTTAAGCACTCAGTACCAGACTATGTAGAAGGATGTCATCTTCATATTTTAAACCTATGCTCAGTTTTAGGTATCTACCATATTTCTCCTTTTGGCTCTCTAGGTCCACGTTAGGGAACGAAGTTTCACTTTAAAAAGTTAGTTTGGTAGATTTCCCTAAGGTTGTTTTACAAAAATGTAAACCCTTTCTTTCACAAAAAGTTGTTAAGCTGGAAGAAGAATCAAGGTGATCATCCATTGAGATCCAGACTCTGGCCTTCACAGAATAAAACCAGAGTCCAGATCTTAGTGGGTTATCAGCTTGACCTGATAGTACAACAACCTATTTTCATGCAAAGAGACAGATTGCATCCATAAAACTGTCTTAGTAAACCCATAGAAAAGCTGCAATGTCCTTGTTTTGAGGAATTGTATCTGATTAGGCCACAATTCTTCTTCTGTCTTGAAAGCAATTCAAACTGGAGCAGAATATTTGCTGTTTATTGAAATCTTGCTACCAGTACATCTCTGCTGTTCAAAGACTTGTAAGGCACCAACCCCCTAACATGAGCTGTGGCTTAAACTTTTACCCAGTTGATTCTCAGGTACTGAGCCTTCAGCTTTCCTGAAAGGAGCCTGTGTAATTATACTATCCTGGCAAATCCAAAGGAATACATAGTCAGGAAAGAGGTAGAATAAGGAAGTCTTTTGGGAGACTAATAGCATGTTTACAGACTGGGACCTTGGGCATGCTTTGCACAATTTCATTCAAAACTGGTTAGGGGAGAAGGTACAAAGTCTGTGAACTAAACTGACATGGGCAATCCCACATGTTGCCTAATTTTTTTGAATTCTTTTTAGAAGACCGACATTCATCAGAACATGTATCTACAATCCAGTTTAGAGGAGGCAAGAATGCTATGTAGAATTTGAGAGATCTAGGAAAGCATACAAGCTGGGAATGAAAAAAAAAAAACAAAACACTCTTCATCTTTGGGTTGAAACCGTGCACTGAGTAGTAAACAATTTTAAATGCAGGGAATCATGAAGAAAATATTACCTAGTGGTAAGGGTGCTCATCTGGCTTCTGTTTACAGCTTTGCTATGAAACTTCAAGTCTGATTAAATATTTTTAATCATCTGAGGTACACAGCCTGCCTCTGGAGAAGAGAGGGACACACCTTATAGCTACCAAGTCAGTTTCTGTTGCTGTAACTTGGTCCCGACTGGTGAGTCTAGGAATCTTTCCTGCACAGTGGCAAAGCTTGTACAGGAAGGCAGAAAGTATGTTGTGGTTGTCTTTGTCCACCTTCTTCTCACACCCAGCCAGCTGCTTTAGGGATGCTTTCTTTTAACCTCATGTTCCATCTAGATAAATGTTGTCGAAGATTTTCATCCTTGATTTTGGGATTTGAAAAAATCTGTGCTAGTGCAGAAGAACCTCATTCTTGCATTGTCAGGAGTGCTGTTAAAGGAGCACCAGAGTTCTTAGATGTCACAAGGAGGACATATCCCTGGGTCCCAAAAGATTTCAAAATCCCTTCAGGTAAAAGTGCAATTGTAGGCCTGAAATTTATTTCAGTTTGTATGCCTACAATGAAGATACCTTGAGCTGAGCTGGCCTTCATTCCTACCTAGGGTAGAGAAAAACAAGATGTGTCTAGCCTAGCTTGTATGGCTACATGAAGATTTTATCTGTCATGCCAAAGAATATTCTTATTTTGCTTTTCCACAGATTAAAAAAAAAAAAAAGAGGCATAAGATAACTAGTATAAACAGCATATATCTCAAGACATCTGTGTTTAAGGAGTTGGATCCTACTTCTGTCTCCTGGAATCTTTAAAACCTTTTTCAGAAAGTGAAGCATGCATGAAATTCAGATGCTTTCAACAGTACCCAAATGGAGATATTCATAATCAAAATTTTGCATCTAAATGCCTTAGTTTCTCTTAAAGCATTGTTTTTAAAGGCTAAGCCTTTAAAGGCTAATGCCTTGTTTGGTTATTTGCTTTTTGGCTCTGACATCCACTTTTTGTGTGTGTGTACCATGGTCTGTGAAACAGTGAAGAAATATCCTATTGAAATTATTTAAACGAAGTGTCATCGTGATACAGGTCAAGCAATTTGTTTTTACGGTCATATTAATCATTTTGTATGCCCAGATTTTAATTATTTCACTACAGTGAGATATTTCAATTAGAATAGAGTTTTGCCAACAGCAAATTAAGATCTTTTCCAATTTACATTTTGTTAACATCAATTATGATCATGTTGAATGAACTCGACTCAAAGAATACTGCTCAGCATCTGAAAGTCATGACATTTAATATACATCTATCAATCTCTGCTATAGTGAATGCTTACCTGATGTGTTAAAAGGTTTACATTATTGTTTATGGATCATACATTTTCCATCTTCTTCCATATTCAGAAATACTTCTTAGTCAAGCAAACAAACAAAATACTCTGAATTATGCATGAAAAATCATTTTAAGACTCCATATGCTAAGCACTTTTTATAGTTTGTATCTTAGGTTAAAAATGTTTACCCTGCATTATACTGGGCATAAAACTAGTTGCCACACCGTAATGGATTTTATTTCTTAGTATTCTGTATTATCACATGACTAAGTACATATCTAGTAAGAATATAAGCAGCATGAACGTTGTTTGGCAAGGCATTTTAATACAGGTGTGCAATTTATCATGTGTCATTGTGCTCAGGAATTTTGCTGAGTGAGACCCTTCACCAACAGAAGATGCACAGACTGCGTCATGTACAATATTTTACTCTTACTGTCAATATCTTTAATTTACTCTATAACAAATACCTCATAAAAGTTTTAAATACCAGGTGTTTTCCACCTTCCACATTCCATATTTCAGGCTGTCTCCATCAGATATTTGTAAGCTTGCCTCCAGTGTGAGTCTTTGTTGGAAATACACTGCTAACTGATTTCTTTTTCTGAGTTCAGCAGCCAATTACTTCTGTTAAAAAGATAATGTTTACCGTAAAGGTCATGATGTAGGATATACTGGCTAAAAAAAAGATACTAAAAACCTAACAGAAGAATGAAAAGCTTTCAGAGGGGATAAATCCAAAGGCACTGAGGATCAACTACTATCTAGTTATAGGATATTCCTTTTTACATAGGTATTTTGGATGAATACTATAAGCATATATTTCCCCATACATTTTTATGAATTATTGTCCCTGTCTTTACTGTAGACAACAGACAGTGTAACAGGATGCAATACATCCAAGAAACAATATATCTGAAAGATGATGCAGATATCCTCTTTTCAGAGATATCTGTCCTTTTCAGGACAGATAACTGCCTAAAGACAGATTATTTCTTTCTGTTTCTAGCAATTCCTAATTCACAGAAGAATGCTATACAGAAATTAGCAAGGGATCCTACAGAAAACAAGAAAGAGATATTTCTAAGGATTTTAGTGTGTGAATCTTTATGGAACATAAAATACTGAAAGAGTCCAAAGTTGAATAAGATACTCCATTCCTATAGATTATTAACTGTTTTAAGAAAAGTAACATGTACATTTCAACATTCATCAGAAAATTTAAAGCATATTAATCTATTTAAGGACTGTCATTTTACGAAGTCTACCCAGTGTAACTGATTAGAAGAGATCATTTGCAATTTTAGTGGACTGTCTACAAGTTCCACTAATCACCTTAGATTAAAAAAATGATGCCTAGTGATCACAGACAATGGGTATGTTTCCTTTATCCATGTTTCAATATTCATTTACATTTGTTTTTGTGCAGTTGTAATTAATTGGAATAAATGTGTGTCAAATAGCTGAGAAGTAAGTAACCTGATTTCAGCAGAAAGATTAATTTCAGTTTCACAGAAATGTCTGCCTGTATTTTTCGTCTATTTTACCCCTATGATCTCCTTTTACAGTGTATGACAACTATCATCTGCTCATAAACCCTGATTGCTAAAAAATATAATACAGCAAATAGAGAATTTATTCAAATTTTCTGTTAAAATAAGACAATTTATTAACATAATACTTTGTAAATGATTCATAGCAGACCATTTCATGGACATTTCATGGCTCATATTGAGTATATTATGTGCCCTGAGTATATTACGTGCCCTGAAGATACTGCCATTTGAAAGGTGGTCTGTATGCTTACAGAAAGCACTTTTCTAGTTTACCACACACCACATGACCCGAGTATTGTTTGATAACCAATGAGCACAGAAGTGTCCCAAGTCCCTAACAATTTTTATTTGTGACCATAATGTAATATCTAATCCTAGATATTTTTGAGATGAATAATGTTAGTAGTGAAGCATGCAGAGGCCTGTGCAAAGGGCAGCACTGTACAGGGATTGTAATTCTGCAAAGCTGATGGTTCAAATTCAGCAATCATTTGCTTTTTTGTTGGGGTTGGGGTTTTAAACTTTTTTTTTTTTTTCTCCTTCCCACCACTCCCAGAGAATCTTAAAATTCTACCAAAGGCTAACACTAATCCAGAAGCAGCTTTCAAGTTCATATCTTCCATATTCAGATTCTTTCCCAGCCATACAGATGATTGATGTATCTTGAAGTGAAGAGCTTTTTTCTCATTGTCACTTTGATTGGCCAGAAATGATTTGTAAGTGCAGTACATGAAAGGACTCTCAACCTTCAAAGAAAAGTGTAGGAGGGGGTGGGAAGGGTGTGACAGAAAAATTTTTCTTTGTAAAAATTATCCATCAAGTTTTTGTCCTCTTGATGCCATTGTGTTTTTGCTCATTTTCATCAACAAGAAGCAGCATTTTCTGAAGAAGAGATAAACATTGTTACCAACTTTAAGAAATAATCAACATGCAATATTCAGGGTAGAAATTCAGGGAAGTGAGAGAATGAGGTTCAGGAGTAGGGTTTATTCGCTACTTCAAAAGATATGCCCATGGAATTATACGAATCTGCATCTAAACTCCTTTAATGTCACAGATGGAGAGATAAGAGGGGTGCACTTCACTCTTAAGAGAGAGGCAACACTATGCTTATTGGTATAGAACACTATGCTTACTGATATAGAATGCTATGCTTATTGATATAGAACAAGTGTTTGATAATACATGTGACGGTGATTACGGTTCGATGATAAAGTAATCTTTATTATTTAGTGCATAGAGAACAGGGTTAGACGAAGCTGACAGGGAGACCCTCCCATTGAGTCATGAGGTTCAGAAACGACCCCCTTTCTTTCTAAACACCTTTTGAGAGAGGAGCCTAGGTGTGGCTGGATCCAGTCTTAGTCCCAGACTTTGTCAACAGTTTATGTCTAAAGGACTATATATGCACAATCATTCCTTTCTAGTTCTTAGCTAAGATCACAAAGTTTAGTGCATTTATTCCCAACTCACTTACTGAGGATCTGTTGCAGATCTGTTGCAGCAAGGATTCTCTTGAACTTGAGGAGATCCTGATGTGCAGCCCACTGTCTTTTCAGGAGAGCTCAAGGGCTCTTGGACTGCTCAATATTTACGGAGTAAGATGACTGGCTCATAGTCATATTCACATACCACCCACAGGTGCCAGTGGACACTGACCAGTGCTCTGTCCAGGTAGGTACGTTAGCATAGATAGCCCTTGGCTATTCTGTTGTTATGTCTCTTCCCAAAGTCACCCAAGGTGGATGCAGACATCACAACCATCACCAACAGTTATAGATTAATCCAGATTTACGGGAAATTTGGGCAAAGGTGGGGGCAGCGGGGGAAGCATACTGTCACACTTAATTGGTGGACACTTGTAATAAAACACCCTTAGGTAGTTTTATTTATGACTCCTCCTCTCCTCTTCCTCTCTCTTTTTTTTTTTTTTTAAGTATGCTTTATTCAGGTGAAGTACTTCTACTTTCATTACACTGACATTCCTCTACAAGTATCTTCCAGACCTAAGAGGAAAAGACCTACAAGCTAAAGTGCTGAAGGTGGGGGGAAGAAAGACTTGATACACCAGAGAAAAAAAGACGTAGTATTAATAAAGATACTCCACCAAAGTAGAAATTAGAGTAATATCTCAGCCCTAAAAGGTAAAATGAATATTTTCATCAGCACTTTGAATCCTACTTTTTATAAACAGACTTGGTTTCCCTGGCTACACAGGCTTCTTATAATTGAAGGGTATATGATGAAAATATATAGCATTTCATGATGATTACTTTCAATGAGAGCCACCAAATAGTAAAAATTTTGTAAGAAAGGCTCTAGACCTTATGATACAATAAGGACTGTCTAATGTATTTGAACTAATTTATTTTTAGGATCCCTTTCAAAGCAGGTACTGAAACCACTGTGTGATGCTGCCTGTTCAACTACATTGTCTATTCTCATCTTTTTTCTCTGTGTCCTTGTACCAGCAAGATTAAATAACAGTGACAGTTAAAAAGCCTTGGTTTAACTTGCATAGATATATCTGGAGACCCATGCCAGACTTGAGTTCATTTAAGATGTTGCTTGACAACCTGATCCTTTGAACTCTATCTGTACTTGATCTTGCACCTCTATGTTGCCATGGCTTCCAGATAAAATAATATATCTATTTTACCCTAAAGGCACACCAGCAACTAACATATTGCAAAGAGGTCTCCTTGGTTGTTCTTTCAATTCTGGAATACTGATGGACAAACTCACTTCATGCACAAGCATGCACATCATTAAGTTTCCTTTTAAAACCTTCTAGAATATCCTTTGGAAAAAAAAAAAAAGAAAGAAAAGTATATCGCTTGAATCTCTAAAACTCGATTAAAATTATTATTATGATCTCTACCCTGTTAACCTTTATGATCTCATTTTCCACAGTTGCTGTTAAATTGCTTCCTGCAAAGTGCCAGAACAGGTGACATTGACAATATGTTCTTCATTTTACCCACTGTATCAATGGGTAAAAATGATTCTAATAAGTCGTCATCAATAATTATGATCCCCTAAGAAAATATTGCACCTGTCTCTCTGCAAGATATAAGAATGGCAAAGTGCATACCACTGTCACACAGAACAAATTGCTCTTCAGAATGACGTGAACAAAATAAAACATAAAATAAAAATAAATGTATGTTAGGAATTTAGGAACATAAATGGATTCTTAATGTAAGCAGTTCACAGAAAAAAAAAAGGAATTTAAAGTGTAGCAGAAAAACATTTTTCTATCAAAGTCTGGAGCTGCAGGAGGTGATTGAAAGCTTTGCAATGTCGTGTGGTACTTGTAAAGTCATGATTGCTAGTTATAGAATATGCATTTTAAATTATTTTTCAAATGTTTACCATACTAGTTTAGATTCAAACTGTGAGATATGCAGTCATGGTGGTAAACATTTCCCAGCAATCACAATATTTTCAAAGAACTATCTGTAGTGAAGTAGAATATTCATCTGAAGGTGAGCAAGATATGCATGTAGTGCTAGGGGGGTCACAGTCACTCAGTGAATTTTGGTTTTATATTGAAACACATAGTTGTGTAATTATAGAGGAAAACAGGATGAAATAAATCTTGTTGGATTTTTAAAAAATCTTAAATTAAATATTTTGACAAAATTATTTTCCTTTCCCATTTTGTTCCTTTTCCCTACTTCTTCCCTGTTTTTGCGAGATTTTTTTTAAGATTATGCAAATTTAGGCTATTTTTTCCTTTAAATTTTCATTTTTAAATGAAAACTTTGTTTTTTTCATGAAAAAGTTCTCTTCCGCTACTACAAAATATAAAAAAAAATTTGCTGGTAATTCAGAGATGTCATTCTCCTACTTTATGTAAGGCACTGCTCTTCTGTATGCCCTGAAAGCATTATTGCAAGTTAAAAGGAAGGATATGTCTGACGCTTACAATCAGGAATATAAATCCATATATCAACTCATAAGTAGAAGGGGATCATTTTTCAAATACTAAGCACTCACATCTATCTGTGACTTAATTCTGAGAGCTCAATACCATATGTTTTGCTAACAGATACTGCACTATGTTGTGATGCAACATTGCTTAAAAAGACATTTCACAGCCAGTTTAGACTGTTCTTCTCCGAGGAATACAAAGTATACCTAAAGGATGAGGGGGTTTTCTTGGTGATATTTATTACTCTATGAGTATTCCCTGCCCTCTGCACCTCACTTTTAGAAGCATATTGTGGAGCTCACATTTTTTTAAAAGTCTCTGAAGCATACATTTTTCCAGTGTTCAAAGCACATTATCATTTCAGTCAACATTTCAGTAGGGCACTCTGTTACTGCCAGAGCCCAGATAGGTCCCATTCAGCTCGGTGTTTGATAACAGATTCCTGAATGAGATTAGAGAAGCGGAGCAAAACCATATAGCTAGGAAATTAGTCTCTATCATATATAGTACTTTTACAGCATCCATATCTTTGAATTTATAGGATGTACAATGGCCTCTCACATGAAAGGTATAAGATAACAAATAACCTTATTCTTCATCCTGGAGAAGTTCATCAGATATAGTAAGATTCCTAATGATGAGAAAGGAGGAATTGTGAAGGAAGTTTTTTCTTGGGTTTCTGATTTTCTTGGTTTTCTTGTTTTTCCCGGTGTTGGAGTGCAAGTTTTTTGGCTACAAAAATGAAACTATAAAGATGAAGTTCCTAAATGAACTATATTATGTGCTGATATGATACATCTGATATTTCAGATGACTTTCCACTTATATTTTTCATTAATTTCCACTTATATGTTTTCATTAATTCAGACCTGACACACAGGATCCCCTTCTTATTAATGCAAGAGTAGGAATTCTGGAACTGCCAACATCAGCACCAGGATTTCTCCAAAAGAAGAGATTCTTTCTCAACCTGGCCATAAAGGCTTAAAAAACCCCAACAACTAAACAGGATAAAATTGTAGGTTTAGGTTTCCATTCCATTTTCCTTTCCTTCTTTCCTTCTTTCCCCCTTCCCTTTTTCTTTCCTAAAAAAAACCCCCAAAACAATAAACTAAACCATACACATAAAAAAACCCACAACCAAACCTGCTGTCACTGGGACAATTGGAATTGCCAGCTCTGTCATGGGGCTAATCAGAAACTTGAGGTGAGGTCATTTCTTTAGCATCAAAGTCAGTCTTGTGGGTTCTAGTGCTTCCAACTATGACACACATCTGCCCTTCCTCTCTTTCTTTTTTTTTTTTCTTCCCCCAGGAGTAGATGACTTTTGGATGCATTCCCCAGAAGAACTATGTTTCTGGGGAACTTTTGCTGTCCCACTGCCTACTCCAGTACTGGAGCAGGCAGCTCCAGGGATCTCTGGTCCATTTCCCTTTCCAAGCTTTTGTCTTTATCTGTGTCACCCCTCATGTATGAAGTGAGACCCCATGTGACAGGGCAGATAAACAGCAGGGAAGGAAGGGAAGAAGGCTATGGTTTTGAAGGTAACAGGTTTTTTCTTTTTTGTCTTATCAACTGCTTGCAAAAGGTATCACCTGATGCCTCTGACACTCTCTCATGCCTGTGCCTACCTGCACCTCCTCAGTAGGGGAGGAATACATTGCAAAAGATATTTCATTGCCTCTGTGTCAACTATGGGCTGGAGAGAGAACAAAATGTTGCTTACTGTCAGTGTCTTAAAATATTGGAAATTAGAGCTTTCCCATCACAAGCAGCAGGCCAGCAGAAGGTAGCCAAATCACCATTGGTTACTCTGAAGTGCCATGTTATGTCAAGAAGACCTGGTATGTATTCTAGGGGGTGTTTGTGTGGATTTATAAAACTTCAATCTTATGTTTGAAGGGTTAATCGAAGCATGAAAAGTATCAATATTACTCAAAGGATGAAAGAAACCTGAAAATCAGGACATGTAAAGCAGGAAGTGACTTAAAGTGGGAATAAAGAAAGAGTACTTGCTGAAGAAAAACCACAAAAAGCTTCCTGAAGCTAAAATGCCAGCTTTAATATATTCCCAAAGGAATATAACAAATTCAGACAGTAAGTGAAGCAACCCTAGGTGTGTGGCAGGTCAGGAACCCTATATGGCTGGAGTTTTTGTTTAACTTCCCTTTCCTCAAAAGGATGGTGTGGAATGGAATCTCTGAGAATGAGAACTTTAATTACTAATTGTTTCTTATTTCAGCATGATGCACTCAGCCCGTTATACTGGGACAACTGTGTTGTGACAGTCATAATTGCACTGGTGGTAAGCTTAACATGGGGGGAAACTGGGTTTTTTGATAAAAGATGACAGACAGAAAAGAATAATTTTCCAGCTGTCTGAAGGGAGGCTGTTACTCATTGAATGCAAATTTTGTTGTAAATTTGATCTCAGCAGGAACAATGTCCTTGTATGACAAATGCGGAAGAGGATTTAACAGATATAGAATATTAAGACACCTTGTTTCAAATGTATGTGTGGAGCTTTATTTTTCAGTTGTACAGTTTGTCACTGGAAGTGCTCAAACTAAAAGTGAGTGCAAAACAGCTAGTAGGAATTTGTATGCACAAGGTGCTAGTTTGCATATAAAATCAGAGCAAAATGAGAAGAGTTTAGAAAACCAGACTCTTGAATGGTAGCCTAGAAATGGGTGGTAGACTGCAGATGGGAGAACATGCTGAAACAGAACGCCTGGATATTGCCAGTGTTTCCAACATTTCAATCCTTTTTAAACACCTGTGTCATCTGTTTGCTGAACAGTAGGGCACGCTTCTGATGTTGCAACCCAGATTTGCAATGGATGTAAAAACTCCTGAAATGTAAGATGAGTCTAAGTGAGCTAGAGCTTGATTATATTCAGAGAATAATTAACTATATTTACCCACATACATACTTCTGAAATGATACTGCCAGTCTGCAAGCAAACAAACTCTCAGTGAGGGATCACAGTCTACTAGATCCTGCTGCCACTGAAGCTGAAGTTAACAAGAGGTCACTCGGAGACATGACTTTTTTGGCACTTCCACATTTCCCCCTCACTGCAAAACCAAGCTTTACAGAAGCTCATAAGAATCTCCAAATGAGAACATAGATCTTTCTAATTGCGAAGCCTTGTATAAATAATTAAAAAACAACAAAAAAGAAAAAGTAAAAAGAATTGATGGCATGTGTCTTGGGATGGTTAAACACTATGAAGAATTGTTGCCTTAATGCTGTTGTGGCTCCATGTCTGTCTATCATTGTATTATTAAAAAGGCAAGTGATAAAAACCTGGTTTAATATTGCTCAAAATAAAAAGTAACATTTTGATTTCCCTCCAGAAGATATTCTATTCTGTATGCAAAATGTGTTTTTTCTGGGGAATGTTGGTTGGTTGTTTGTTGTTAATATTTTTTTAGTCAAGGGAGAAGCCATCTGCAATTAACATGATTTTTGCCTGTGTGCTTGGATTGCAAATTACAAAACTCAGACTTTAAGATGTCCGACAGCTTTTGCATACCATCCAAAGCTCTGTCTCCTTGCTTATCTCACATAGCAAATTAATACTGAATCCTTTAATACATGTACATAACTCAAAAAACCTTGATGTGAGAATCTTCATTTAATTATGTCAGATATGTCCAATGTTCCAAAACTGGGTGGTAGGATGCAGTCAGTATGCTAGCTTATAATAGAAACTCAAAGAATGCTTCTGATGAATCAATATCAACTACTGATTTGTGGAAATTAATGTAAAACCACCAATTAAATCTTATGAATTCTTAAATAGATATTAATGTTGGTCCACACAGATATGCTCATCTAAACATGGTAATACAATAGCACATGCAATATAATCTTTACAAGACAGAAAAAAGTCTCCCAGAAGCCTAGGGACTTTTGGAGCCAGATTTTCGGTAATAAGAGATTTATATACTACATTTTTAGCTGTCACTAAATATTTTTACTAGTATAGCAACAAAATATGAATATAAAACTCTATGTATACTTACTGTATTGCTTTAATTTGGATTTTTTCTTTTGATAATATTTATATACACTTTCGTAGTAGTAAGAAGAATAAATTAAATTCAAAAATCCATTTTAATTCTGATAATTTTACAGAACATGAGGTCAGTCATACAGCTCAAGAAACAAGAGCTATACCAAGGCAGGAAAATACTGATGGACTTTTCCTATTTGATGTGTTTCACTGTTGAAGACAGAGGACCCAATACCTCAGAGGAATTTTGGCACAGAAACTTCAGTTAATTTAAATTCAATCATAATTTCATCAATTTAGGTTGATGGAACTTTAGCATCTAAATGCCTTTGGGAAAGTAGGTCAAAGACCCTCAACATATTTAATATCTACATTCAGTCACACAGATTAACACCTATAAACCAACTCTGGGATAGACTTACTCAACTGCAAAGGAGTCATAATATTGCTTTATGGCATTACTATGGATGTTGTTTAGCTTAATTAAACACAAAATTTCATTAAGTCATGGTTTTTATTTTGATCCTCTATCATTTTTATGATGCTATCACAAAATTACAGAATGGTTGTGGTGGGAAGGGATCTCCAAAGGTCATCCGGTCCAGATCGCTGCTCAAGCAGGGCCACCTAGAGATTGTTCATTACTTAGGCCCATCTCCAAATGGCATTTGAATACCCTCAAGGATGGAAACTCTACTACATCCCTGGGCAGCCTGTGCCAGTACACAGTTCTGTCACAATAACCAAGTGCTTCTCGATGTTCAGAGGGAACCTCCTGTGTTTCATTTTGCGTCCATTGCCTCTGCTCCTGTCACTGGGCACCACTGAAAGACTCTGGCTACTGTCTGCCTGTATATTCTTACGTGTATTTAGAGACACACATATACCCACAATTATTATTCTCATATATATGCCTCCTGCAACCTATCTTGTTTGGTGCATCACTGTAATGGATACACTGTCTTAACCGGGTATTTTAGAATTTCAGTCATCACAAGTATAAATGAAAACCAATTATGATTTTATTCTTACATGTGTCATGTGTTGCTCTAACTGATTTTTCCCATTTTAGTATTAATTCTGGTTCTGCAGATGTGCACTGGAATTTGAGTTGCTTTCCCCCAAATGAAAAAGATATATACTTGTCCTCTAGAATTTAGTTTGCCTAAATAGGTGCCAGCTGAAGTAATACATCACCTCTACTGTAGGACCTTTCTTTGATTCCTGGATAAGAAAGAACAATTCAAGCTGTGTAGTTTAATGTAGCTTCTGTATTCCCTGTACAGACAGTGGAATGACAATCAGGTGCCACTAAAGGACTGCACATCCCTTCATATACCAAAACTGAAAAATTTTGTTTACCACTAGGTCAAATCTCTGGGTTTTTTTGGGTTTTTTTTGTTTCTTGTTCATGTAACTATAATGGTTTGATTCCTGTTATGAAAGAACCATAGCAACTTTTTCTGCATCTTGTCATGTCCCAACCACTATGAGCATTTGTACCTCTGTTTATTGTAATGGTTCCTGAGTGCACTATCTTTTGTCCATGCTAGATTTTATGGAACAAAGTTTTGGTTGAAAAACACACTGCTAAATTTCCATACAGTGTCAATTTATACTTACATCTTTTTCATAAGCATCGCTCATACCAAGGATTAATTTGCATTTTGCATTTTATGACTTTAAGATATTTGTTCTAAATTTGTCCTTCAGTTTTCTCTTCTACTTTTCATTGGTCATGCATTTAGAAGAAAGAACTGTATCATGTAGTAAATAGCAACAGCTGCAGCGGTAACAGTGGCAACAAAAACAATGCAATTTTACTATCCATGCCTATAATAATATATAAGATTGACACAGATGTGTTACTTGCAAAGTGCCAGCTGCTGGCACTTCTTTTCTTGTTGACTATAAGCAAATGAAAAAGAAATAAAACATTATTTCTGTGACACAGCATAGATATTTCAGCAAACATGAGGGCACGTTTCGTACCTGAATATATTTTACCCTTGGATACATTCAATTTGTATTCATTTTAGAATTTACTCTGTTAATTAGAAAAGGTTATAAGATTAATAAGTAGTCATCGTTAATGTATGCAATGGACTATAAGCTTCGGTTGATGTTTTTCCCAAAGAGGCATTAGAGATTAGTTCATACAAATCATAGTGAGCAGTATATCCTGTCTTTCAAAGCTGGTCTTTATCTCTATGTTGCTTTATAATCTCTGAATCATTTCTAAAATCCCTGCCAGAAAAGCCAACAAAAACCCAGCAAACCCTATCATACCAACATTAAATGATATATTGCAATTTCAAACACTTTTATAGAAGAATTGATTTTCAAGGAATCCTTTGTAGATATAAAATGAGATAGCTTGGAAACACACAGAGTACTACAGCTTGTTAAAAGACCATTATTTGTTAAGAAAATATAGCGTTAACTATTTGATATCAGTGGGCAGTCTGTTTTTCTTGTTTCCAGGGCATTAGGCTGACCCTTGGTGTGTACTTCAAACCCAGCGTACATAATGTTTGAGACTCATGACGATGGTCCAGAAGGACAAGTTCCTCTCTACAGTTGAGCAAGATCACAGCCCCCAAACTCTGTATAACAAGAAAGAAGGTCAGCCAGTATCCCCTCTTTGTGGTCACCCAGAGCAGGAGTTCACTGCAGTGAGGTGTCAGGGTGGCCTCTAAGTAGGCGGTTAGTGAAAATCTTCCTTACACGGGCTAGTTACTCAATCAGATCACTCAGATATGAAAAGAGGCTGCTAAGGTAAGCATTTCTTGATGCTGGAAGGTGTAGCATCCACTACACCCTATATATCCCTCGTCATCTTACTAATGGCTTACTGAACCAATCACCCTTCCTTCCGTATTGACCTTTCCCCCACTGAAATTATGAGGAAAATGGAGTATGATTATGCAGTCATATGGAAATGGAGAATATAGTATGATGATGCAGGATACCCAGACGGTCTAAACATCTAATATGTGTCCAAACACATTAATATATCAGAGTTGCTTTGGCAAGCTCTCATGTCCTCACCTCCAATGCAGCCACAGGAGAAAGAATAAAATGTAATTAATCACCTGCTTACTTTTGTTACAGACAAAAGAAAGAGGTCAGATTTTGGGTAGACCTGGAATCTTCTCACATGTCAATCTTGTCTCAGTCACTTTATAATGGAATTTTCTTAGGCTGCCACTTTTGGAACAAAAAAAAAATTACAACTTTTCCAGATCTTTATAAACACAGAGAACTAGGAAAGATCTCCAAAGATCATCAGCTCCTTCCGCTACTTGTAAGATACCTAAAGGTTCCTTCTCAAATATTACTGAAGCAGAAAAAAATATTTAAACGTATCCTTTCCCACCAAAAAGGTTGATTTAAATTATATAGACATCATTCATATTTTTTAAAAATTGGAAACTTCCATAAGGAGACACTTAAATATAACTTTCATAGGTAACGTGAATTTCAACTCACAGGTCAGCTGCTTCAGAAAAAATTACATACAGTTATGTACTTTTGCACTCTCCCTCAAAGCTTTGGTTGCTGTTGAGAGAGTGTCTGAAGGGCATCTCACAAGCTATGAGTATCGCATGATTCAGGACTAAAGTTAGACGAATTTTTCAATTTTAAAATTTTTAGTAAATTTTTGAATGGTTACAATATGCATCTTGCACAAAAACATGGAAAATGTATTATTTTAGCTACAGAAAATGCATGAGATTTGTGTTTAACAATCTTATTTCAACAGGAAAAGTCTGTAGGTGTCTTAAGAAAATATATCCAGCCAAAAAAAAATATTTCTACATAGTTAATGCTCACTTTTGGTCCTTTAAATGTTTTGATATCATGGAGTTAAATCAGTTAAGGAAATTAACATTGACAACAAATCCAAACAAATATTTATATAATGAATGGCATTTGATACATAATTTAGCTCCTGTAGTTGGTATACTCTATATTTCATATTAGTAAGTACAGAGAATAATGAAGGTAAGAGAAAAATTTTAAGGCAATTGTGGAACAATAATTAAACTCAGAAACACTTTTTGTTCATGTTCACACATCTTTATTAATTGCCTTTTTTCAGTGATAATAAAGGCTGTAATAATTCTTGTATTTTTCTGCGCAAACTGTTGTGGACAAATATAACCTCAGAAATGTATGAACATATTTTCAGAAATTCAGGCAATGATCCACATTTATGTGTATGTCCCTTTTAAACAAAACACTGCCCATCTTTTGAAAATCTGTGAGCATTGTGATCTCTTAAATGTACCCACACGTATAAAATTAGTCCATACTATATGTCATAGTTCTTTATGATATTCTAAGAACTTACTGCTTTCTATAAATACATATTATTAAAAAAACTGTATTAGAAATTAAATATTAATACATGATGCACTTTCAAAATACAAGCCTCAAAATGCAGTTCATATTTCATTTTAGTGCTCAACTGAAAATCATGACTTTTCAAATTAAATCTGAACGGCTACTAGACAATTTGCTTCTGACTAAAGGTTGTCCACATTGGTCTGTGCTGATGTAATAATTAGTAGACAGATTTTGCAATACAGTTTTAGAAGCATCCCAAAGTAGTTTAACATGGTTTAAATTCTGTAGTGCTGTGTCACTGGGAATATTTAATGAGCAAGGGAAAACAGCTTTTTAATTGTGGTATAAACTGCCACAGATTTCAGTGAGAGCTTATAAAAATGATCAGAAGAGACTTTATGCAATATTTAAATGTTTTATTTGTATATTTGATTGTAATGTGGTATTGTGGTCATTTAAATAAAAAGCTTTCCATTTTGTATTGCAACACATCTTAAATCAGACAACTGGAATATTAGCTAGTTTTCTAGCAAATGAAATTATTGAATCAAGTTTTCAGAGTTATGAGTAATAATCAGATTATGCACCCAACTTTGATAATTGTTTTTAATAACCATTATTTGCATTAGACACCATCATACTCTTGTGCTACCTTTGCTATATTTCCCTTTTCTTATAATTATTTGCATCCACTTACTTTCTTATCAGATATTTTATCTTGTTTTCTGATGGATTGCCTACCCTCCAACAGGCATATCCCTACCACTTTCTTCTTCCCAGATTCCAGATCAGCAAGGGAGCTGTAAATCACCACCAGACTAAATCTCAAAGTTCTCATGAAAACAAAGTTTCAGAAAAAGTCATATATTTACTTAGCATAAAATAAAATAAAATAAAATAAAATAAAATAAAATAAAATAAAATAAAATAAAATAAAATAAAATAAAATAAACTTTATTTCAGAAAACTTTCCCTGCTTTTAAGGCAGAGGTGCAAAGGAGGCTTACTCAGCCTGGCTGGGATCAGGGAGTTGGGGAGCTCCTAGTAGCTGCTGAGTGACATTGAAGGTCTTATGAAGTTTACAAATGGAATTAGTGGAAAACAACATTGGTTTTGGAGGGTGACGGTAGGGATATCAAGACAGCTTCTGGCTTGCTAGAAATTTATGAATGACATATTTGTGAATGACATATTCAGAAATACATGGATGGATGACATATTCTTCCATGTAGCTTGTATTAAATAGATAACCTATCCTAAGTCATTCTTACTTCAGACTCTCAGTTTTCTTCCCAACATCCTACCTAAAAGAATTGTAAGCTGTTTTGTGTTTGAATATTTCGCAGGGCATCATGAATGGTCTAACTTAAATCCAATACCCAGCTGACATATTCCAGATGTTTTCCTATCTACCTCTTACAGTGGGTACAGGATAAATCTATTACTCTCTGATGTATTTTTTTCCTGTTCTAAATTATGTTTGTTTTAATCTAAAATTATACTTGGAGGACACTCAGACTATCGAGTCACATGCATGTTTTACAAGGAACTTGGAGAATGAATATCTACTTAACCATCAGCTTTAATCAGTGTCAGTATCTGGTCAGGTGAACATCATTTTCACCTCAATGAAAAGATTTGTCTTTGACAAATAGGCTGTGAAGAACACCATTATCAGGTGTCCTTTTTTCCAGATGTTAATGGTCACTACCACAACAAGGCACACAGTTGCAGAGGATTAAACTCTCATCTAAGATTATTTGTTTTTAAATCAGCAAACCCACAATAGCTTGCTGAATGGCCAAGCTCCAATATTAGTGCTCTGAAAACAGAGACTTAACTTAGTGGATAGCTGCCTGAACCTACATAGGAACGTGATGATTATTTTCAGTCTTTATAAGCAACAGACGCCAATCCTTACAATGTGAGCCTCTTTTCTGGAGTCTATGCATGACATATGTAGAGTCATCTGAAGAAGCCACATTCTTTCTCTATGGTTTGAAAACACTTTTTTTGTGTGTGTGGTTTGTTGGGTTTTTTAACCACTGGGGAAGAACAACCCCTTTGGGAAACTATGAAGAATATTAACAGCTGTTGTCCCTTCTTCCATTGACAGGAGAGGGGAAAAAATAAAGCAGGAACCAAGACTATGCCACTTTTTCTTCCATCATCTACCTACCTGACAGCAATAGGAGAGATACTTAACTACACATACCCCTAATAAATGCTCATATACAGAGACTTTTCAAAAGCAAAGAGAGGACTGAATTGCAGACCTGGTCTTAGGAATGGTGTTAAAGAATCCCAGATGCTAGATGAGAAACAGAGTTAAAGGAGGAACAGAATTACTGGGTTTATGCTGGAAAGAACAATATTGATTATGAGATTTAGGGGCAGAATTACCTGTTGGGTAAAGAATGAACAGATGTGGGTTTGCTAAAGATTTCTATCTCTCTTTTGCTCTCACACACACATACACACTTTTTCAATTTAGGTACCAACTATTTCCATTTCATATTGCTATTTGTTTTGCTCCTGTCCCAGCAGATGTTTAAGATTATGAAACATGGGAATTTGATCTTCGTTTTAGATGAGCTCACTGAATCTTAATGTCTCATTTTTCCTGTGATTACAGAAGAGTTCTGATCGAAGAGAAGTTGTCTCTGGGAAAGATATAGAAACCAAAAAAGCACATTACCTTTCTTTATAATACAGAAATGTATAAAATGTTTCAGCCAGAGGCATTTAAAATGATCATTTGTTTTTCTCTTTAATTTCATAAGGATCTTCCCATGCAAACATGTTATAGGCTTGTAACTAGATGAGGACAATGAAGGCCTGACTTGGTCCACCAAGGAAGCAGTATGCTCTAGTGAGTGTACTTGAGAATCTATAAATGTCAAGACTGTTAACTATTTCACTGTTCATCAAAGCATGCCAGAAAAGAGAGAGTTTATTCTCTGAAGAGGTGCTCAATCAACTGTGAGTGACAGTTCTGTTTTGTGCCATGAATTTATAGGTTTAGGAAGTGTACTTTAGTCACCTTTTTTTTCCCCACAGTGCAGGATCACAGCAGCACTCTGGAAAGCATCTATGTGCGTGATATGTCTCTGTTGTAATCAGGGCAGGTTTCAGGCACCCTCTCTTAAGATGTTGTCCACTTGAGTTCAAACACAAACGTGCTTTCCCTTCAGGCAGCAGGAGACAGTCATCTGTAGCTGTTCATCTGTGGTAGCCCACAGCTGGCTGGGGTGCTCAGGTCCATCCTTGAATTTTTGGACATAGCTATACTTCTTTTGGGGGAAGCCCTCTCAGGTAGGAAGCTTGATGCAGCAACACAGTATTATAGTACCAGTGTCATATATTTCAACTTATGACAATTCAAGATTGAAGAGCAGGAACAGCACACATACACATTTTTCAGTACTGCTGCAGTCCTCAGATAGGTATTTCTAATAAGAGAAGTCTACGAATAATAATTACCTGTTGCCCTCCTTTAATTGTGCCAAACCAAAGAAAAATATGTCTAAGTAGTTTGAAAACATGACTCAAAGAATTGGAGAGCAACCTGACAAGCAAGTTGTTATAGTTTGTCTTAAAGACTAGCATAGCTTTATAAAAGACTCCTATGATGGTTTATGGAGGAAAATGCTCAAATGTGTCATTAAAAGATACATAATGTATACTGAATAGAGTGATACTGATGACTGCTGCTTATGCACATACTCAGCATACAAATAGAGTAACTGGCTAATTAGAAAATGCATCTTGGAAGAAGACAACAAATGGGAAATGAATAGTGTGGTGAATAAGGAACTATTGACTACTGATCAAGCCTACTTGTCTGAAGAGGATCTGTAGTTTTGTTTCTTTATATTAGACTGCTGACCAAGGAGATCCGATTTTGTGCTGTTTGATCACAGTGTTTTGTATAGGTTTGTTAACCACCATAAGTACCCCAGATAAAGAAATTTGATAGACGAAAATAAAATCAATCTGATCAAGCAGTGAATGAATGTGTTCCATTGACAAGACAGGGATAGGTGTAAAGTATGGAGCAGACATCTGCACCTGCTATGACATGAGTTGGGCACAGCTGCTGAAATGTTCTGGAGAACTGATAGTCGCCAGTGGGGCAGAGCCGCCACCAGCTGGCAGGAGATGGGGGTCCTGTAAGGACTGACCAATCATAACAATTTACATATAGTCTCTTTTTTTGTTCTTAAATGTCTTGATGCTTCACTGCCCTTTCCTTTTCCAGTGAGCAAACAACACATCCTTACACCATGAGGTCTGAACTGTACTCACAGATGAGGTCACTCGATGACCATCCGGAGCAGAAGGAATACAGCCATTCGGCCCCCATCCATACTTGTACCTGATCTCCCTTCCATCAGTGTATCAGGAACCACAGCATTCAGATTTAAACAGGCCAAATGTTCACGCTTCTTTTTGGTGGGTCCTGCACAGCTTTCAACGTGCTTTATCTGACAGGTCTCACAGTGGCCAGCATTCCCATTACGTCTTTTCCACACCAACACCCACAATGATTCCTGCAACACACCTTTTGCATAGTAACACTATGCAACAAGCCCCTTACGCAATTGAAAGTATTGTTTCATCTTCAGTTTCTTTCTTCGCCAGGGGCCACAAGAGGATATTAGGAACAGGTGGCAGTAGCCAAAGTCCTAGATTTTGCTTTATTATTTGTGTGCATTTACAGCCTTCCTATGTGACAGTCTCATTTAGTCGGTGCTACAGGCAATCTCTGTCTGTACCTAAAAATATCTTTAACAGCTGCACGTAGGGAACAATCACAGGGGAAGGAAAAGAAGCATACAAAAGCAAAAGGCAACTTGGAAAGGAATTGGAGCCGGAGGAATTCAATACTGGGGTTCTTTTATTACCTAAAAGGACACTTATTTTGAGGAGCATGCAGAGTTTGCTTTTACTGGTTCTATTTTTGTTGATATTTTGTCCGTTGCTATTGTTTGCTTAAAATAATTTCTCAGGAGATACCTGGTGGCTGCAGGAAGCAAATTTTAGAAAAGTAGCTCTGAAAGTGAAAAATTGGATTATTCTCTACAGAAGACAACTACCTTATACAAGCACAAAGAAATATCTGTGAATCTTGGCATTATATATTGGGATATGTGACAAGTTCCTATAAACTCATATACACCACCAAGAAATAGTGTGAAGAAAATATTTTTCTCTCTCTTCAAACCTTCAACTGGAAAGACTGGGGGGTAATATCTTTTATCTCTTTTTCTGGAACATTTAAAAGTACCTTCCTGTCCTTTCTTCCCAAAGCCCTTGTAGCACTTATTATCTCACAAACTTTGTCTTATCCCCTTCCTGCCTCCCTGTCACCACTGTAAAAAATATGTAAGCCAGAGCTGAGAAAAATTATTCCTTCTTTGTAATCCCAAAGGAAAGGCCTTAAACTGGCATACAGAAATTAATTTATAACCCCTCTAAGAACTATCCCCCATCTGTTTCCTTCCTTTTTCATAGGTTCTCATTATCCTTATAAATGTTTCAGTTGAGTGATCATACCTAAAGTGCAGTATTGATCAGTTTTTCACTGGACAGCCCCCATCAAGGCTGCTTGACACCCCAGTTCAGCATGCCTATTTCAGATCCTTGTTGAAATCCCGATTAATTTCCCCCCTTTCCTTCGTCTCTCCCTGCAATTTTAAGATCGTAACAGGAGAGGGTTTCAGGATGCCCTAGTTTCCTGAGGGATAAAATTAAGTATTTTCCTCATCCCATAACAGTGTAGGATGGTGAGTAGGTTACAAGATTCATGCTGTCTCCACTTGCAAGGTGTTTTTACTTGTTCAACATATTGGCTCCCTGAGGAACTGGAAGCATATTAGGCAGAGAGACCTACTCAGAGTTATAGCAAATAATGTGATGCTCCTCATATCCGGTACAAGCAAAATTATTTCATTTCATAGTATCTAATGTAGAAACACATTACCACCATTTTCCCAGTCCTTTTAGTCTTATGTTAGAAGGGAAGAATAGCAGTGTGCAGTGTGTCCCTGATACCCTGCACATGTCCATAGGTACCCACACATTTTTCTCATCTTTTCTACATTTATCTTATCCAAATTGAGTAGTGGCCTTTAAAAGCTTCATTTAAATAATTTCCCTCTAATTTCAAACAGAATAAAAATTACCCATACAGACTCCATTGATTCGAAGTCATCTTTGTTTAACTCATTGCTGGCAAGATTCTTCTAACCTATATTTAGATGTCCATAATATAAATAAAATTGAGATAACTTCCATTTGCTCCTTACACTGTCAATGGAGAAATTGAGATAATTCTAGACTTCTATTCATTTGGCCTATTTTATCTAATTAGCAAGATTATTCATGACTTGGAATTCCTACTTCATTCACTTAGCTAGACAGGGACATTAAAGAAATTAAGACACAAAATTAGAGTTTTACATTTACTCTGGTAAGTCCCACCTAGGGGACAACACAAGAACAGTGCTATTACGAAACCCTTGTGAATTATTTCTGAATGAAAGCAAATCTAACCTATGGTGCCCAGAATCAGCCAATATCATCATAATAGGTGCTCAAACATCCAAGATTAATCTGTTTTCTCACAGGAAGTTCAAGTATGGAAAAAAAAAAAAAAAAGAACGGAAAAAAAAGTGAAGCGGGTCAAAACCAAAAAAATAATGAGTATAAATTAAAGTTGCCCAAGGGTTCTTTGCAAATACATCAAGAAAATAGATATCATAAGACTAAAGAGTTGATGCATTAAAAAGCAAAGAAGTAAATGAAAAAATTGATGATTCATATAATAAATGCAACAATGAACTTTTTTTAAAGAAAAGCCTGAACTAAACTAAAAACTAAAGGGCTTCTAGCTATTATAGTAAATGTGAAGAAACTTTCCAAACATGGACAGAATCTTTTCAGAGACACAGCAATGATGTGAGTACCTCTGAATTCAATGACTATCCCCTTTGATTTACCCTCGGCCTCTACTGCATGGTCGTACCAGAAGGTGTTCAAGAAAATAACGTGAAGACTTCAATCAAGTCACACCTTGGAGAAGATTCAAGACAATATCTGAAAGAAATAAGGAAAAATAAAACATTTGCTTGCAAGTTGCCAATTCATGATCAAATAAATTTGCTCACATATTTGAAAGAGCACAAGGCAAAGTTGTAGGAAAGTTGTAAGTCATGAAGTCAAGCTTTCAAAATTTTTTTTCTGTAAGAATCCCTAGGTTTTAAACCTAGTTTTTTCATTTTTTTAAATTCCTGTTTTTCCCAGAAGTCTGCCCTATTACAAATACAAAAGAGACAAGATACACACAACATTAGAAATTTTTCAACATTTTCCTTTTAACTGAGTTTTTGAAAGTGTGATTCAATGAAGAAGAACACAGCTGCAGTGATAAGAAGCCTGATAAAGATCTCATGATCTCATATTGAGGTGTATCCAACCATTCTGAATCATCTCTGGCCAATTTAAATTCAAGCTGACCTTTTGCTTTTCTATCTATGTCTGTGCATGCCCTAGAAATTTCCTTCTTCTCAATGGGTATTTTCTGCTTTTTCATCTCTGGTACACTTCTCTTTTGGTTCTTGAGCAGACTCAGAAGCACTCAGTTAAGCCAAGACCATCTATTGCTCTATTTCCCTTGACTTTAAAAGTGATGAACTGGTTTTGTGTTTCCAGGAAAATGTTCCAGAAAAAATCCCAGCATGTTCTAGCTACTTTATCCTCCATGGAAGTTTCTCGTAGTGTCCCTCCAGGTTGAGCTCTGAGCAAGCTAAAATTCAGCTCTTCTAAAATCTAAGAACTTTCTCTTAGTACTAACACTTACTTAGTACTGAATTCAGCAGAATCCCAAAGTCCACAATATCATAGAATCATAGAATCATAGGGGTTGGAAGGGACCTTGAGAGATCATCAGGTCCAGCCCCCCCTGCCAAAGAAGGCTCCCTAGCTCATATGGCATAGATAGGTGTCCAGACAGGTCTTGAATGCTTCCAGAGATTGAGACTCCACCACCTCCCTGGGCAGCCTATTCCAGGGTTCTGCCACCCTCACTGTGAAAAAGTTCTTCCGCATGTTGGTGCGGAACTTCCTGTGCTCCAACTTGTAGCCATTGCCCCTTGTCCTATCCCCACAGACCACTGAAAAGGGGCTGGCTGATTCCCCCTGCATCCCCTGCTTCAGATAATTATAAACTTTAATTAGGTCCCCCCCTTAGTCTTTTCTTCTCAAGGCTGAAGAGTCCCAACTTACTCAGCCTATCCTCATAGGGGAGATGTTCCAGGCCTCTAATCATCTTCGTGATCCTTCTTTGGACTCTTTCCAGGAGATCCCTGTCCTTTTTAAACCAAGGAGCCCAGAACTGGACACAATAACTGCAGGTGGGGCCTGACCAGGGCAGAGTAGAGGGGGAGGATCACCTCCTTTGACCTGCTGGCTATACTCCTCCTGATCCACCCCAGGATCCCATTGGCTCTCTTAGCCACCAGGGCACACTGCTGGCTCATGGCCAACCTGCCATCTACCAGGACCCCCAGGTCCTTCTCCACTGAGCTCTTCTCCAGCAGGTCACCTCCCAGACTGTACTGATACAAATGGTTGTTCCTTCCCAGGTGCAAGACTCTACATTTGCTTTTGTTTCTCACTGCCCAGCTCTCCAGCCTGTCCAGGTCTCTCTGGATGGCAGCGCAGTGTTCCTGCGTGTCAGCCACTCCTCCCAGCTTTGTATCATCGGGTGGATGCTATGTCTGACCCAGGATAACTACAAGAACTTTTTGCATTTTGTGAGCTCTAGATTCTTTCTGAACAACTGGAAGTTTTGATTCAATCAGCTGATACTAGGTTTCAGTCAAAGAGGTATGTGGAGCACTGGGTTAGGTGAGCTTTTACCTCCTACATCTAAACCAGAAGTATGTAAACAGAAAAGAGGAAAAAAAAAGATAAATACTACGTACATTTCAGCAGTTTCATGTTATACGTTTTGGGAATACTGAAAATGGACACTTTTTAAAGTGAAAGTCCAGCTGTGTATTTCTGCAGCTTTCAGTTCTGAGAGGCACTGAAACATCCTTGAGGCTGAATACTGGGAGTTTTGGAGTATAAAAATAACTAGAGAATTGCACATTTCATTAACAAAAATAAACACCTTAGTAACTTCTGAACTGTGAATCAACAAATGAACACCACTTATCTATAAAAGATTGAGTTCTAAATGAAAAATATTTGCTGAATTTCTGATCGCTGAGGAGAAATTTGCATTGCAGATAAGCAACACTTTGAAAGGGTCATCTCACTTTTTGCATGTGTTTCAACACTGCTGAAGTTTAATTTATGTACTGTCATTGAAAAGAGAAATATAATGGGGTTTTAATTATTCCAAGTTGCAAAGAGCAAATGGAAAGTAGTCCAGTTTCTAGACAAAGCAGGAAGAGAATTAGGAGTTATGAAGAGCAAATTACAAAGTCATGCCCTATTATGGTTTTCTTGGGAATGCGGCATTCCTGTATTTTAAAAGGTATTAATTCATTTCTTGATTCACTCTCAGGGTACAGTGCTTTATCACATTTTTAGAGTGGTTAACAAGCTTGCATGCACCAAATTAACTAGGGTTTATTTATATTCACACATAATTTTTTGCTTTTGAGTAAGTAGTTTGATGCACCATACAAAGGCAACAAAGCTCTGCTTTAAGCAAGACTTAATTTTTCTGTCTTTTCCAGTTCATTGACTTCTGAAAATGGAGAGTTATTCACATACTTTCATAAAGTTTTCATTCTCAGATCATGTAATGAAATACACCATTAATGAGACTTCTATGTTTCTTTCAGTAACTGCCAACATTTAAGATAAGAAGTTAAAGGGCCAAACTGTCTGACAGTCCAGGTTTGACATAATTTTGCATGGGTCCAGCACTGGATCTCAAACACTTTCATTCAGTGATAGCTGATTACATGTCAGGTAGTAGGACTCCTCTATATCTTTCCATTTTTTCCTGTTCACTAAGAGCATGATCCTGCACCTATTAAAGTCAGGAAAAATCTTAGTATTTTCAATATGGATTTAAACAATCACGACACAGAGCACTTTCCCTCCCTATATCTACCAGAACTTCATCACTAAATCTAAGTTTTGGTATTATGATTTTTTTCTACACAGACCTTTCCCACACCTTTTCATGTCTTTTTTCATCCTGGTTGCCACTGAAAACACAGTTGACATGGGTTTTCATAAAATAGCTGGCATTATAAATGTTCCTTGTTTAGGTTCCATCATCTAAATATAGTAAATTTTGATGAGTAGACAGAGTTCAGCTGAACTCTTTGAATAATTTGAGGTTTAGAACAAATTTGGAGATCTTACCAGAATAGATTTTCTTGGGCAATTTAGAGTTTTTCAGCTTTTGGTTTTGAAATACTACAGCAAATCCTCTTGGTGTTGCATCATTTGCAATTCCATCTGGAACCCATAAGGAAAATTTGCATACATAAAAATAAAATGTTATCTGAATATTTCAGACCTTCATCAAAGTTTTGGTCTAATTTCTGGTCTAATTTCAGATTAAACTCAAGTGGTGTTGGGGGACACTTAATTTTACACTGGTTTATATATTATTTTCATCATCAAGATAACTGCTGTCTCTTGTGAAAAAGCAATAATTTAAAAATCTGTTGCTTTTTGTTAAGATATGGGAAAGTAATACAATCAGTAAATGGCTTGGATTCAAACACCTGTGATGCCTTTTGATAGGCTTTGAAGGGCTACAAATAATGAAAGGTAAGAATTCAAAGTAAAAAAATTGAATGAACCTACTGTTGATAATTTATATAATCTAGTACAGAAACTTCCAATGTAGAACCTAGGACTGGTTATGGACTTCCAGACTTAGTCTCTGTATTGCAGTGACAGATATGCTTGAGCCAAAAAGGAAATGAAATGTATTTTTATTACTGTGTTAAAAATTTTGAAATAGATTGGTTTCATTGTTTTTTTGAACATTACTTTATTGTGTTTCACAGCAGAAAAAATCACAATGGGACCTTTGGAAGATTCCTGGTGTCTGGAGAGCTTGGGCATAATTTAGAGGGCTTGCAATTGAGCGGTTTGTGATTCCACAGAAGGAAACCTACTACTTCCATTATTTTGAATTATTAGTCTTTGGTTCCTTTATTTTTCTAATACATACACAATGTGTGAGGCAGTTGGTATCTTTTCTTAAATTAGATTTAGCAGTAAATGGTAGCAGTTTCACCAGAAATGTCTCATATACGACAGAGACTATGGTCACATCTGCTATCAATAACATAAAGTAATATCTGAGACACTCTAGGGACTACTAAAAGAGGAAACAACATCTACTCTACCAAGTTCTTAAACCAGAAAAACCTAAAATGGCAACATCATAAAATCTACCTCAGTGAGTAATGGCAGACATGGACACAAGTTTCAGGCCCAGCCTTAAATGTAATATATTACTTCTGTTCCTGCCATTCCCCGATGACTGCTACTGCTCTCTGTGGGATGGAGCACGCAAGCTACCAAAAATTTGTGTTTGTTACTGTTGGTAGGCTGTGAGAGCAACAGATAAAAAAGGAAAACAGGCATGTGCCATCTGCTTCTGTGGAAATTCTCTGGGAGGTATTTAAACCCGAAAATAAGGGTTCCACCTTCTCAGGTGCATAATAGGTACAAGGCTCTGCAAACAGTAATGATGACAACCATAGGTCAAGGTTGCAGGTGTCACCAAGGTTGTTGTCTACTCCCTGTATCAAAACCACCTCCATAAAGAATAAAAGATTGTCATAGGAGACTCTCTCCTGAAGGGAACAGAAAACCCAATAAGCAGGATGCACCCACTTATTGGAGGCTGTTGCTTCCCTGAGGCCTGGGCTGATGATGTGAAAAAACAACTTCCCACCCTGGTACAGCCCTTGGATTATTATTCATTCTAGATTTTTCAGGTGGGTAACAGTGAAGATGTAACAAGAAGCCCAAGAGCAATCAAGAGATACTTAAAGGCCTTGGGACAATTGGTTAAGGGATGAGGAGTACAAGTAATGTGCTTCTCCATCCCACCCAATTACAGGAACTTATGAAGGAAGAAACAGCAGATCAATACCTGGCTCTGAGCCTGGTGTCACTGGCAGAATTTTGGTTTTTTTGATCATGGGTTGGTCAATATGAAACTAAACCTGCTGACAACAGATGGGGTACACCTGTCTCAAAGGCGGAAAAGAATCTTTGCACAGAGTTAGCAGAGCTCATTGAAAGAGATTTAAACTAGAGTTGAAGGGGGAAAGGGATAAAGCTAGGTCTGCTAGAGATAAGCCTGGGGGCAGCATGACAAATTTTGAGGGATGGTGAGGTAGTGAGGTCCTTTGGTCTGCAGTATCAGCGGAGGTAGGGGATGCAGATCCATGCTGCAGCAAAGATGCAAGGGTTGTTGATGTGTTCAAAACCATAGAAGTGCCTGAGAACTGTCACATAGGAATTAGGGCTTCTCTCCAAAAAAAAGGTGATGGGATCAATATCTCAACTGAAGTACGTCTATACCAATGTACACAGCATAGGCAACAAACAGAAAGAGTTGTAAGAGTGTTGTAGTGGGGAGGGTATGGTACAGTTGTCATCATGGAAATACGAGTCACACAAGCTGCTGAAATGTATGACTATAAACTCTTCAGAAGGGATAGGCAAGGAAGGAGAAACAGTGGGTTAGCCTTGTACGTGAAGGATGGTTTTGTCTGTCTGGAGTTTAATAATGGTGATGAAAGGGTTGAGTATATATGGGTAAGAATCAGAGGAAAGGCCAACAAGACACATATCATGGTGGAATGCTGTTATAAACTACCCAATCAGGATGAAAAGATGGATAAAATCTCACAATAGCCCTCGTTTTTATGGGGAATAAATCTTACCAGATGTCTGCTGGAAATGCAGCGCAATGGAGAGAAAACAGTCTAGGAGGTTCCTGGAGTGTGTAGAAGATAACTCACTTGTAGTTGGTGAGGGAGTCAATTAGGAAAGGCACCTCACAGGACCTGTTTGTAAACAAAGAGGGACTTGTGTGTGATGTGATAGTTGGAGGCTTAATTGGAAACAGTGATCATGAAATGAGTTTTTGATTCTGAGAGAAGTGAGGAGGTGGGTAAACAGAACTGCTGTCTCAGATTTCAGGGGGGCAGACTTTGGCCTATTTAGGAGCCTGGTTGACAAAGACCCTTAGAAGATAGTTCTGAAAGGCAGAGGAGTCCAGGAAGGCTGGGCATTCTTCAAGAAGGAAGTCTTAAATGTGCAGGAGCAGGTTGTCTCCATGTGCCAAAAGATAAACCGTTGGGGAGAAAGAATGGCCTGGCTGAAAAGACACTTTTGGCTGGAACTCAGAATAAAAGGAGTTTATGACTTTTTGAAGAAGGGTCAGTCAACTCAGTAGGACTCAAGTGATGTTGTGAGGTTATGCAGGGAGAATATTAGAAAAGCCAAAGCCCAGCTAGAACTTAATCTGGCTACTGCTATAAACATCAATTAAAAAAGTTTCATTAACAACAAAAGGGAGGACTATGAAGAATCTCCATCCATTATTGGATGAAGAGACAGACACAGTGACAAAGGATGAGGGAAAGAATGAAGTGCGTAATGCCTTCTTTGTCTCAGTCATTAATAGTAAGACCAGTTGTTCTCTGGGTATGTAGCCCCCTGAGCTGGAAGACAGGGAGAGGGATCAGAAAGAAATCAAAGGGAAATGGTTAGCAAGGTACTTTCAGAAGTCTATGGAGTTGGATGGGATCCACTCAAGAGTAATGCGTAATGTTACTTCCCATCAGTTATCAGCAGTCCTGGCTAATCAGGGAGGTCACAGTTGACTGGAAGTTAGTAAATGTGACATCCATCTACAAAAAGGGCTGGAAGGAGGATCGAGGGAACTGATGGCCTGTCAGTCTGAAGTCGGTGCTGAGGAAAGTTATGGAGCTTATCATCTTCAGTGCCATCATGTGGCTCATACAGGACAACCAGGTGATCAGACCCAATCAGCACAGCTTTACAAAAAGCAGGTCCTGCTTGTCTAACATGATCGCCTTCTGTGACAACACAACATGCCTAATGGATGAGGGAAGGGCTGTGAATGTTGTCTACCTAGTCTTTAGTAAAGCCTTTAACACCATTTCCCACAGTCTTGACCTGGAGAAACTGGCTGCTCATGCCTTGGACAGGTATATACTTCTCTTGATAAATCACTGACTGAATGGCTGGGCCCAAAAGTTGTGTTGAACGGGGTTAAATCTAGTTTGTGGAGGGCTACAAGTGGTGTTCTCAAAGGCTCAGTACTGAGACCAGTTGTGTTTCATATCCTTATCAATGATCTGGATGAGGAGATTGAGTGCATCCTCAGGAAGTTTGCAGAAAGCACCAAGTTGGGCAGGAGTATTGATCTGCTTGAGAGTAGAAAGACTCTACAGTGGGATCTGGATCAAGCAGCCAAGGCCAACAGTAAAAAGTTCAACATGGCTTAGTGTTGAGCCCTGCACTTGGGTCACAATAACTCCATCCAGTGCTATAGGCTTGGGCAAGACTGGCTGGAAAACTGCCTGGCAGAAAAGGGCTTGGGGGATGTTGTTCAGAAGCCATCTGAATATGAGCCAGTAGTGTTTTCAGGTGGCAAAGAAGGCCAACAGCATCCTGGCTTGTTTCAAAAATAATGTGGCCAGCTGGACTAAGGAATTGTCTTCCTGTACTTGGCACTGGTGAGGCCACACCTTGAGCAGTGTTTTCAGTCTTGGGTGTCTCACAAAAAGAAAGATGTTTTGGTGCTGAAGCATATCCAAAGAAGAGCAACAAAGCTGGTTTAGAGAGTAAATTTTATGAAGGAACTGGGGTTGTTCAGCATGGAAAAAAGAAGTTTGAGAGAAGACCTTATTGCTCTCTACAACTTCTGGAAAGGAGGTTGTAGCAAAGTGAATGTCAGCCTCTTCTCCCAAGCAACCAGTGCTAGGACATAAAAAAACAGTCTCCAGTTGTGCCAGGGGAGGCTTAGATTTGATACTAGGAAGAACTTCTTCGCCAAAAGGGTTGTCAAGCAGTGGAACAGGCTGCCCAGGGAAGTGTTTGAATGACCATCCCTGTAGCCATTTAACACACACAGATGTGGTGCTTTGCGACATGGTTTAGTCGTTAGACTTGGTAGTGCTTGGTTTACAGTTGGACTCGATGAAGTTAAAAGTGTTTTCCAGAAAAAAATTATTTCACAGTTCCTTGGTCTGAGGGAAAAGTGTAGGACAACATTTGCCTATTTAAGAAATAACTAAGTTCTTTGGGGATAAAAAAATTTAATTTTCTGTAATATTCAAGATGGTAGCAGATAAGTGTAGAGAGGAGAAATTCATGAGAGCTTTTATGAATATTAGTGAAAAATGACCTTCTAGTCAAAATACATACTTTTTTATCAGCTTGAATAGTTTCAAGCAAAACCACAAAATCTGAAGGTTAATGTATTTATCCTCACTTCTTATCATTTTTGTCATTTCCTGCAAAATCACAAGTAAAAGAGATAACAATGATAGAAAGAAAAGAAAACGAAAGGAAAACAACAACAAAAAAAAGCCCACAAAACTGAAAGCAAACAAACAGGCCTTGTAGGGGTACATGAACATTCATTAAACTTTACAGTGAGGTTTGAGGGGGAAAAAATTGCTTGTAGAAAAAACTATTTTTATGTTATTTTTGACACTCCTAAATTGGAGATACAGTCATATTATATTCTTGTCAGCGGCAGCCCGCTGTTACTAAATGTAGCAAGCACTTACCTTGCAGGTGCATAGAGACTGGAAAGCTATCGCCCAGATAGTATGGGCTATTCAAACCAGTAACACCTCCCACACATGTTACAGCTAACCTCATAGAGGTTAAAATTGTATTTCTTTATTCAAATATTTGTTGCTACAGAAATAAAGCTGGGAGATAGCTGTGAATTAGGTTGCCATCATCCACAGGTTCTAAAATAAAAGCACTGCTGAATAATGAGCAAGTTCTCTCAAGCCCTCGCTAGAAAAACTTGAGCCTCTGTGATGCACAAAATGGAAAAGACAACCATTTAAGGATGATCCCATAAAATTATGCAAACACTGTAGGTGCTGAATTCTCTTCCCAGTGAAGCAACTTAGCTGGCTTGCAAACATGGACATACCCTATATGCATAGGAGTAACCAGTGGAAATTTGACATATGTAATCAAGACTAAACAGGTTTTTTACAGCTACAGAAGTGTGGTGGACACATGTTTTCACCTGATTCCAATTTTCTTTTCTGATTTGGTGTTTTTTAGAGGGTATGTTACCTCTTGATTATTGGGGTTTTTTTTCAGAGTAAGTCTCTCCTTGTTTGCAAACTTTGATGGGGAAAAAAAGGTTTTTTGCCATGGATCTTCCATATCCTTTAGATATACCTGACCTACTAGGTGATCTGTACTGAGAACTCATACAAGTTATTATCAGAAATCATCCAGCCTGGACTCGATTCTCCTGGACTGGAGAATCTCTCAAGTGAAAGCCAGTACAGTTTCACTGACGGGTGTAGTAGTGCCAAATTAGTCACCCTCACTGGTCTTCGGTGTTACATCGCTGTCATAAGGTGTGCAATTTTCCCTATTCAGTAGATTCACAAGATTTATTCTCCTTTAACTAGTCTCAAGCTAGTTATATTGCTTTAACTTATAACTGAATTTTTCCTTACTGACATGAAGAAAATTTATGCAAATTAAACAAAGAGAAAGTAAATCAAATTGTAGATGAAGACCTTGTGCCAGTTAGATAAACCATTTTTCTATCAACTATAGTAGTGTTCAGATGTACTGCTTTAAAAAAAAAAAGTTTATGGAAAGAAGTCAAGCAAAAAATATTCCTTTTTTTTTTTTGCATCACTGGCATATTAACCAAAGGCACGAGAAAGCCTTCAGACATATGACTGACAAAGTCTTTTGTCTGTCTGTAATCTTTAAAAAAAAAAAAACCAAACAAACCTTTGTAACATGATCTGAAGAAGCATTTATAAAATAACCAAGAGAATTTGCTGACCAAGGTGTGTATCTCTGCCTGGATTCTTTTGCAATTCTGATCAGGACAGAGAAATAGACATCAGGATCAAGAAGCTGTCATATCAAAGCTGTTTTCAGTATGTTGCAAGTACACAGGCTAAGCAGATTATATTTAATCAATCGTATCTTATAGTATGAAGAAAGGACAAGCTTTAAAAATCTGTTAACTGGAAACCTAGAAGATCGAGGAAATCCACAGAAAAAATTATAAGAAAAAATACAGACAAAATACCAGTCAACTTAATGTAATCAAAACCTCCTGAATGGAATTCCATAGGAAATTTGCAAACTCACACCAGGAACATGCTAAAGACACACTGAAAAAGCAGATATTACATTGATTAGGGCCTTAAGAACCTCTTTTTTCTTTCTCTACCTCACTAGGAGAAACTTAATCACTTGGGTACGACTTGGTACCATATCTACAAGGCAGACAGCCATCCCTCTTTTGCAGCACTGTATGTGTGAAACTTCCCTGGAAATGGACATAATACAAGGAGATGACCCTCCTTGCAGCTCAGAAGGCATAGTAGTAACTGCTTTGAGGTGGTGTACAAGCTTCAAAACCTACCATCTTTGCTGCTGCTGTCCACACAATAATCTGACCAGCACCAGCTCAGGAATGGTAACCCTTCTAAAAGTAAGATCTATTCCTGTGTTGACTAAGTAAAAAGACTTCATGGTCTGGGAACAGCTAAAAGAGCCACAGAATATGTTTCCAAGTTCCAAGACTCTTGAACCTTTCTGATGGTTCTCAGTGGATTGGAAGTGATGGAGCTCATTGTATTTCTTTCATTGAGGCCAACGTGCCATGTGGAGATAGTAACATGCTTTCACTGAAGGCACTCCATTAAAAACACATGGCTAACAAAAGAGGGTTTAGTTAAATGAAAATTCAAAATTGTATGACAAAGAAGTATATTTAAAGACAAAAGTCTCTAAATAAGTTTCTTAGAATTAGGAAGCAACACGTTTCTGTTGCCTTAACATAATTTGACAATGAAATTCTGCATTAGACTAAAAAAAATAAAAGAACTTTATCTAAAACATTAATAGAATTCTATTTCTTGACAGTCAGCTGTGATTAAATAGATGTTAGGGAGCAAAATCTTTGACAAATACCTCTGACAACTAATTATTATTTTCCTTAAAAGTTTCCTTTTTCAAAACAAGGTCAATGCAGGAAGTTAAGTGAAAATGAATAAAAAGAATGAGCTGTCATTTTCCAAAGTCTTTTCTATAAAATTAACAATACCCATTTATGTCAAGGTTATAACAGCACAAACGTAACACATTACATAAGCATCTTGGTTCATTTCATGTTATGCTTTACAGCATAAGTGTCCACCCCCTGACTCCTCAACCATAAACTGCAACTATGAGTAGACTTTTTATACTTTAGAATGTGAAATGAATAGGTTTAATAGGGTAACACATCGCCAAATAGGGTGGAAGTGTGTTACACATTGGTTATTTACATTATTTAAACTGTATATATTAAAAATTTGAAATTCTTAGCAGCCTATTGTTCATATTCTAAACAATACAAAGAAAAGGAATAAATGTTTCGCTTTTCCATAGGTCTTTAAAATTATGTATGCACACATACATACACATGTAATTCTTTCAAGATGCTTGGGTTTGATGCTTTATTCTACAAATCTGCTGTTTTCATTTATAGCTCTGAACATGTATTAATGAATAAATCAGGTCAGCTTTTACCCGTAGATCTTCATCAGCACCCTGAAGAATAGAACAATGTTATTAGTAAACTGCAGAACTGGTGTGTATTTTTTTTGTGTTACTGTAAATGCTGTAAAAGGAAATGTAATTGTCCTACTAATATAAACAATTTTGTACAAATGCCAGAAAACAAGATTTGGCAAGAATTCTCCTTCTCATGTATTGAAACTATGTTTGCTGTTTCCATTAACCCTTTTAATTTAACAAGTAAAGATTTGCTGGACTTTATGACAGTGTAATGTGAGAAACTAACAAAAGGCATAGTTTCTACCCATTTAAAAAAAATGGTTTTTTATCTTCAACACATTTTTTTTAATTATTATTTCTAAAATGGAAAAACAACAATTAAACACTTTGAACCCTTTAAAATTGTGCGCCTGACAAATACTTCTTCATCTGATGTGAAAAAAAATTCAAACTAAGCATGAAAAAAATGGATTAGTTTAGTAACTATTATGGCTTTATAATATATAGAAATGTCAGAATGAATGGTTAAATGTATAATACTTATGACTGAAGACAGTAACTGCTGACCACTGAACTAGAACATTTACAAAGACCTGGAAACTTTTGATATTGAAATATATTGTGATGGAGGCCTAAACGCATTAGTGACACTTAGAGGTCTGTTTTGTAACTGACTAAAGCTAATGGACCTACCACTGTTAATATAGGTACCACAAAATCCTCCGACAAGGGAGAGGTGGAATGCAGAGGAGATCAGTCCTTTTTTCTTTGTGTCAGTATCCAAGCATCATTACAAACTATTAGTCATCATGAGAGTGACAATTGAAAGAAATGAATATACAGATGTCACTTTGGTTTATCTTTAGTGTACATCAAGCTATTAAAGTAGGTCAACACGAACATTCACACTTCAGACTGATAGATACAAGGAAAAGAATAAAATAAAATCTGGATCTTGACTAACAGAAAATACTTTCAACAGAGAGCACATAAGGGGAAGTTTCAGTGCAAGGCTTTATAAAATAATTATCTAAAACTGTTTTCAAGTAGTCTTTCTTGGAGAGCTTCGAATGGTGAACCTTCTTCTAAGTAGTAACAATGTTAAATTTAGGATAATATTTCACATCTCAGGCAAAATACAACTGATCTCGTGAACCAAAACAATGTGAGGCCAGGAATAGAAAGGTCTGTCTCAGGAACAAAAAGCAATTGTTTGCTGCTTTGTGCTTAAAATAAAGGATAGTGTTAGATTATAGCATTACATTTTGAAAGAAATGCAAAAAAAAATGATCCAGCTTAAACAGAGAGAAAAATATAACAGATTAGAATCATATCAAATGAATAGTTATCCTGCAGGAAGCATTATACTACTGAATATTGCATAGTATTTCTCTCTAAATATCTTTTTTCCTATACAGCCTATAGCTGTAAATATAAAGAAATCAATGCACATTGAGAAATGAGAATATGAAAAAAAGAAACCATATAAAAAATTACTACAATTTTTAGGAAACAAGGTATTTAGTACTGGAACAAAATCACATATTGTACATATTTTATGTGGTATTTAAGGTATATATATATAAATATACACTTTTATGTGTGTTCATACTTATTCTTCTTTTGGGATGAACCCCAAAATTGTTGGTATGAAAGACAGAAAATGGAAACAAGAAAAGAAATACATGCATTCTTGGAACTAATATAAGCAATGACTAGAACATACCAAGGAATGAAGTCATACTTCTTTTTGCTGAGACAATAGTTCTCCCAATGGAGAAAAAACATCTGGTACTTAAGTAGCAGGGTTCTTGATGTTAGAATACTTCTTCAAAATCTCTAAATGACAGAAAATGAGCAGAAGTGGCTGACTATTCAGAATCAATGCATACTGTGTGTAGTAAAAACTAACAAATGAAATAGAAGCACCCCTGCTACAGAGAAACCAAAGAAAATATGATTGAAGAAATAGTTGCAGGCTTTAATTATGGCATTTGAATTTTATACATTCATACAAAATACACTCCTGGCATCCTATTCAGTGTCTGTCTCGAAAAGTATTGATGATTTTGAGGTAGAACTTGGGTTCCATCAATTGAAAACATAATTTTCTTCCTGAGGAAAGATTTCTTGTAAACATAATCACATAGGAGAGATATACAGTTGTGCTTCTTTGGTGCTCATATCTGGTGTCAGCAGAGCATCAGAGAGGAACAGGGACAAGTAGATTTCTTTAGTCCTGAAAGTTTCCTCCAATCATGATTATTAAGGATTGCTTATAAAGAATCAATTGTGAACTCAATGGTTACATCTATACCATTTAATTAAACAATAAGAGAATTGTTCCATTATTCTGGTTTGTTCTGATTTGGTTTATTCTCGGAACAGGATCAAAACAGGGATGTTTTTTGGTCTGAGATGGTTAGAAAAGGACAAAAATCCCAATATAGTGAAATGACTCAAGTCTTTCACAGCTGTAAGCCACAGCTACTCTATCTATCTCAAGTTCCTCAGACTATTGATTTACTGAGTGACCAGTGATCCAGATCTATGCTAGAAAATTCCTGTAGCCACTGAAACAAGGTAGCCATAACTAAACTGATTGTTGTGGGTGGACTCCAGTCCATGCCACTTATGAAGCATGACTGGGAATTGTTTTGGAGACCATTAGTGGTCAGTGTCTTCCAGGGACTAGAATGGACTTAGATTGCCATGTTTGGGGAGGAAACTATTCCAAGGACTACTGACACAGGTATACCTGAGAACAGCTTTCAGTGCGTTAGAGTTTGCTCTGTTTGCTTTGTAACAGTCACCCAATCTGCTGTGGCCCCCGTTTTGACCTTTCTCCTATCATCTGCATTGCACATACTCTTTGCGCATCTGTTCTTCTCCTCTTCAGTTTTTCTGCATATTTTTCACAGAGGTAAAAAAAGTCCCTACAAATCTACAACATTGCTTCTGCTTCTACAGCTTGTCATTACTTGCCACTGATTTTTGTTGTTCATTCTTAGCAGAATTACAGCACCATGTTGAGACCTGGATGATCGTGTCCTGAGCTACTCCTGTGTCCACACAAGGAGTTGTTAGTCCAAAGGTAAGAAATGCTCCTCCTAGCCTTGTCTGAAACTGCTTAGGTTTGATTTATTAAGTGACGGTATTTGAGGAAATTTCATCTTGCATCATACTTGACATCATGGCTAATAGGGATACACCTCACTGGAAACCTCTGTCCTGGAAGATTATTAAAAAATAGCATTACAATTCAAAGCAGCCTTTGTTAGCAAACCTAACAAATCAGATGCTTTAACTGTCATAGAAAAAATAAGGATTCACTACTTTCTGTGTTACATAGTTTTTGGTAGGAGATAGACCCCTAATCAGCTCTCCTGTAAGCAGAGGGTTGATGACCATGCCATGCAGTAAAGTTGTAGCTATTATCTGAAACTTCCAATGCTGTAACCAGATGATATTTTAATGACATGGTGTATGAGGTCTCTGAATTCCCCCTAAGCAGACATTTATTTGTTTTTTTTTACTGAATGTGATCATATTACTGTGGTGCAACAAATTATCTTATACCATAAAGAACCAATGCTCACAATCAGCAGTAAAGCACAAGATAAAATATCTGGACTTAGAATTCAGTTCTTTTCTTAGCTTTAGATCTTATTTGTGGATTTATCCAGCAGCCTGATTCATCAGGATCTAAGTTTTTTCTTCTAGATTCCAATAGATTTTGGTCTGTGTTTAAACTGTTAGATCTGCCATTTCATGTAATGTATTTACATGAGTTAGAAAAGGTAGCAGGGAAGAACAACAATCACATCTTAAAAAATGCTCCATCAGATTGTACCAGTAATTCTAAACTATACTGGTCATGCTGTTGAAATACACCATTGTTTTTGATCTACCTTCAACAGAAATGAAGGCTTAAAATGAAATGTATTCTTCAAATAACATACAGATTAATTTACATCCAATGACATGGGGCTTTTTTTTTTTTGTTATCCACATAAGCCACCTGTGCAACAGACAATAACAGAAATAGGAACTGGAATGCAAGGGGGGGAGATACCTACTTACCACATCCCCACTAGGTCTTCTCAAACCTAATCAATTCTATGATTCCATGAGCAATATAAAATTCTGACTCATAGCTGTCTGGAAAGGACTAATTGATTTGTATATCATTGCACGTTACTATGTTATGGTGAGGGTGGCTAAACATGGTCTGTGCCTTGGCTGGTCCATTTCTGTATTTATTTTGAAACTGCAGTCGCTTGATTGTCTTGTTCAAGCTACACTGTAGACTGGGCTCCTGGATTCTTTAATGCAGTTTAACCCATGCGATGCCAATACGGACATAGGAAGGTAAAGTTAGAGGAGACCCACCAGAGCAGTTTTCTTCAATCAATTGCAATTACTGGCTAAAAAGCTGTGAGAAAGCTGTGCACTGAGCTTATAGCCCAGACTGGCACCAAACTATAGTGTTTGTGGTTATCCAGCTGCATACCCTTGGGAAAACCTTGAGGAACTCTCCTTTGAGAAAACACAAAGGTTTGTGGTATCATTCTGTGCCTGGAAAACTCCATAAATCCAAGACCCCTCTTTGCTTTGATGTTTGCCTTCAAACCCTTTGTGGGACCACTCCATGTTTCACTCATTGAAGGCCTAGCACGTGGATCCTTTCATTTGTGATCTACAAGTGGCTGGAAATACAGAAGGCAGGCAAAATGGTTCATCTACATTAAAGCTTTTGGCTCTAATCATCCCTTTGGTTCACTTTTGGTCAAAATACAAATAACTTCTTGCCATGTGTTAAAAAATGTTCTCTGACCAGTAGGGTACATGTAATTGAATTCCCAGAAGTAATAACGCTCGGCAGCAGCCATTCACCAATTCACTGCAAAGAGCATGCAGTTGTTGGAACTGGGTGTCATTCCAACAGAACTGCTGGGTTTGTTTGTCAAGGATTTTTCCCCCACATAGACAGCATATATGATCATATCTTAACTGTTAAGAAACTCTGAGGACTGTTGAAGTTAAAGCATCCTCCACTGTTCCTAATGCATTAGCAGCAGCTTATACTTTGATTTTTACAAGAAATAAGCATTTCTTTTTGAGTTTGAAAACTGAATAAAAACATGTGCTTTTTTTTTTTTCCTGCTGTGAGTAGTTACCATGCCAAGCATCTGCTCACAATCCCCTATACTTTACTCTGACATCAAATGGAGACCTTACATCTAAACTACATGATTTCCTAGGAAACTTCTTTTATCTCATAATTTGAGTGCTTTCAAATCCCCATGCAAGATCTACAGTTTATGCAATTTAGATTTTTTGAAGAGTCTTGTGACCTTGAGGCGGATCTGCATTGCTACGTGGTGCTTTACTGCAATTGCAGGCAACTTTAAACTGCTTTCAATTCTAAGGGAAAAAAAAACCCCAAACCAAACCCCTGCATTTTAGTATCGTCATAGTGTTTTGTGTATTTATAGCTACATATAATGCTAATAGATTTTTTCTTTTTCCCAGGTAACTGAATGGTTTTTTGTTTGACATGAGTTCTGTTCTCACTGATTCTGTTTTAGGAAAACAAATGTAACTTGATAACTGAAGAAAAAAATGGTAAGATAATAACTTGGACTTTGTTGTTATTTTCTATGTAATGAGTTGAATTCCTCAGTATCAGAAAAATATACTGTCAAAAAAACCCAGAAGTGTATCTTCCTTTTAAAAACCTCACAGAATCCAGAAACTTAATGTGAAATACCAAATCATAAACTGCATATTACACTTATACCTGCATTTTTTTTCTTTTTTGAAAGTAATAGCAGATGATATCACATTGAAAAATGCCTTGTGTCCAAGAAACCCATCTATTAGTTTATTTATGGATGAATATGCCTAACTAGCTATCACTCGGTTATTTCCTTATTAACTGTTACATGATAACACTTCACATTTATTTAATTTTTAAATAATTTATCACAAAATTTAACAATCTCACCCTCAAATATGAAGTTATGTGGTTCTGTATAATTGCATCAAGACCTTAAAAAAATAATATCATATTTTACTTTGAAATAATTTTGCATGTAGAAGTTTAGAATCTGAACAAAGTTCTCACCAAACAGAAAATCCAGATAAAATATCTTGGTTTGTTCCAGTTTCTTATTCAAACATTAGCTTGGGACCAATTATTTCAGGTTACAAAATCAACCTTATATACATGCAAGCAACACACTCCTCTGGATATATATTGAAATGCTAAGAGTTTCTCTTAAATAGGAGCATACTCATAGAGTTAATCATAGATAATTAACCCAAGACAGTTATTCAGTTAATTGCAAATGTATAAAAGACTTGAGGGGTGGACTCTGCTTCAGGCTTTCCTAAACTATCCTTACGTTTTTTTCTGCCATTTCATAACGTCTGCCTTGAAAACTGCAAGGTCAATTTTCATTTGTCTGTTCAGTTGAAAAGACTGTCCCAGCAGCAGTGCTTTAGATCACGCTTCATGCTGATCAGAGAAAGTTTTGGTCTGGAATATTTGTTATAAGTGTAGGTAAAATAAAATCACCATCAAAACAAGTACCCTTAGAATATATGTGAAAAATATTCTTCAATTAAAACAAAGGCAAGAAGAAAAATTGACACTGAAGGCTTTCAGTATCATTTTGATTTCCAAAGGCTGATTTATTTGGAAAGAAAACTCTTTTTTTATTTTAACCTCTGTTAGCAGTTCAACATTTTACATAACTGCTCCTTTTATTAATTTCCATTTTGTGTAAATTTTTGAGCTCCTGAGATGTCATATTTTATAATGCATTATCCAGTCTCATATTAAAAACAATGCCTAACCTTATCAGATTCCTTAAGACAGGTACAAACAACTTTCCTCTTGGGCTTTAGGAAATGTACATACATTGTCTTGATGTCAAAACTCTGACTGAATCATCAGCTGCCCACAATCTACATTTATCCAAAACATCTGGAGTTTCACAAAACATTATGCTCACTCATATTATAGGACAAGGTGAACCGAATGAAAGACTAGTGCTAAAGATAAATCTCTCTGGAGACATGGCACTTCACAGCATATTATTTTCATAGTTGTTTTTTGATGGCAAGAGCCACACAATCTGTAAGTCCTCTGCTGTCTGGAAGCTGGTACCAACTGACACGAGACAAGAAAATATGCTTGCATGTTTTGCAGAGGAAAATAAAGATTTATTTTTTTACATTTTTAATTTTTGCAGATATCTTTGCCATGCCAAGAATCTTGCTTGCATCCCGTTTTTGGTTTTGTTTTTAAAAATATTTCTTATTTCATTGAGGCTGAATAAAAAAATGAAATGTAGGTAATACCTCTTAAGAGATGGAGAAACAGCAGAATAAGTATTATGAAGCAGAGAAAAAATTCCTGAATTTAATAGGAAGAATTGTTCATGGTTTTCCACACATTTTTTTCAATACCTGAATATTACTATACAGTTCAGTGCAGTCTTTAAATTAAAATATAGAACTTATGTGCTTAAGCTCCTACACACTGTGGCAGTCCATTTTGACTACAATTTACAGGACTCAACGTCCTAAAGCATCAGAAATAAATTTGGGGATTTCTTTCTGTGTAAATCCACTTAATATAAATTATTTAAGTGGGCATGTGGAAGACATATTTCTTTTCTGGAATTTCAAACCTTACTGGAGGATGAAAATTCCAATTCCTAGACATATTTTTTAAGTCACAGTATTCTCATATGTCTTGCATTTCTATCTGAATGTGCCTTGCTCAGCAGCTTATTTTTTTTCCCTCCTAGTGTTAACCTTGCATTGTGTCCTGGGTAGTATTTCACATCAACCTTTTACATGTAGAGACAAAGATCTGCACTAAGTGGCCTTGAAGCTTCTGAAGATTCCTTCACTAGCCCATTTGTTCAATGTGCAAAGGCACCTGTTGTGGTTTAACCTGGCCAGCAGCTAAAACAACTGCACGAATATTAGCTCACTGATCATAGTGGGATGGGGGGGAGTGAGGGGGGAGAGGGCACAGAGAGAGAATCAAAATGGAAAAAAAGGGTAAAATTCATGGGATGAGATAATGACAGCTAAATAGGACAGAAAATTAAGGCAACAACAATTATAATAGAAAATACAAAACATGTGATGCACAACACAATTTTTCATTCCCCAAAGCTGATACTCAGCAAGGTCCTGAGCTACCCTGCCTCCCAACCAACCACATTATGTATCATATGATGAGCATGATGTTATATGGTATGTAATATCTCCTTTGGATAGTTTCGGTCACCTGTTCTGGCTAGGTCCCTTCCCAGCTTCTTGGGTATTCCCCTCTTTCTCCCTAGCAGGAAAGCATGAGAAGCTGAAAAGTCCTTAACTGCCTGGCAACAACTAAAAACGTCTGGCAACAACCAAAAACTTCAGTATGTTGTCAACATTATTCTCATCCTAAATCCAAAACAGCACTAGGAAGAAAATAAACTCTATCCTTGCTGAAACCAGGACAGTACCTAAAACATTTCCCCTTCTTGTCTCAGTGAACTCAGATGAGGAGAGTACCTACCCTTTTTCAAAAGAAAAATATTTCTTTTTTGTCATTTAGGCCTTTTTTCCTAATTACTGATGAATATTTGTGGAAGATGTGTCACTGTTGAGCCTCACTGCTGTTGTTATAAATGTTTTTGTCCCTTAGCTGCCATGGTAAGCAGATGGTAGGCTGACAAGATCTATTTAAGTTCTGAGTGCCTTGGAGGAAGTAAAAACAGTAAAGGAAGGCAATTTGAAGTGTGGTGAGTATAAATCATACCTTCATCAGCATAACTGTAAAACTAGGCTTTGACCCTGGAAGAGAAACTTCTCACACAGAATCTATGTTTGATACCATAGTCTGTGGTGGTACTCCAGAAGCATCCTGCAGTGCAGTTCCTTTGCCCAAGATCCCAAGTGTCCCATGCCTTACTCATTCCTATCACATGCCTTACAGCTTCCTGAGACTAAAGAATGTGGGTAGGTGTGCCGTGTCAGACCAAGAGTTCCTTCAGTTCAATACCCTCCCCTTAACAACAGCCAAAGCTGATGCTGAGGGTGAAGTGTAAGAACAAAGGAATAATTTCTCCCCCTCCCAGTCAATACTTCACCAATCTTCACTTATTTTCATCTCTGCTCCCTATGGTTTATCTGTTTATTAAAACTGGTGGATTTTTCTTCCATAGACCTTATAGAAACCACTGAAATCAGCTATTGCAATCATAAACTTCTTAGAAAGCAAGCTCTATCCCTTCTTTTTAGGTCTGTTGTGTAGACAGTGTGCTTAAGTGTATAGGATACGAAATTCTCTGTGAAGGTGCCCAGCTATCACCTTTGGCTACAAAGAGAAACCAGTTTTGTTGGGGTTCAAGTGTAGGTACATCAGTTAGTTATCTAAGGATATGAATTTTGAAGCTGACATTTACTTTCAGAAGATAGATTACTGCCTAGTGTTGAGTGGGCTGGCAGGGGATAGTCTACAAAAGAAAGAAGAGTAAAATTATTTACTGTTATAGCAGTAGGATATATGTCCCAGAATGGTTTTTAAAAGACTTTTTTCCCCTTTTTTTTTTCCCTCCAAGAATATGACTGACAGCAATAAAAGCTAGGTTCAAATTTGGAGGTGTCACTACTAACAGACTGGTTCAAGCCTGAAATCACAGATCTAGAAAAAATTAACCTGAAGTTTCTAACATTCAATAAGTAGTTTTTTGCCTTGTTCAGGGACAATTCATTTAGTTTAACACTCAATATTTTCTTTAATGGGAGAAAATCCATCAAGATAAACAGGATAACACAGAGTACTTAATTCCTCACATAATTATGAATTTATAACATTTCACTCAAAATTTAGGGTTGTTGATTCTTGCTGGATAGCAGGCTGTTACCACTTTGATGTTATGATTTGAGTTATTTTTGCTCAGTGTTCCAGTCATGCCATTCCTTTAGTCATTCCTTGTTCTGCTCCTTCATGCCAACCTTGCTAAGTAGCCCAGCAGAGACAAAAAGAAATTTTTATTCTGCATCTGAGCAAATGTGGAATTCTGATTACAAGACAGTCTGTTGACACATATAAGATTCTGGTTTTGATCAAATGAAACACACACAGATAAGAGTCTTGATTTCTTTCTAAGTTCTCACCACTGAAACTCAGTGTTAAAAGTTATCACTAGAGGGTACATGGCAACCTGTTCCACATACGTTTAGACATGGTTAGTGGACTAGGTTCCTACATGAAATTACAATTAGAAATTTTCCTCCATTTCACGATAGGAATCCTTTTCTGATAGCAATGCCTGCCAGTTATTTACAGTCAAAATCAAAGACAGACTTTATGAAATGGCAGAAAAAAAGTAAGGATTTTTATAAGCCAAGTTTCGGTTGCTTGCTGGTCTGAACGGTAACCTAGAGACCTTCATAAGAGCTGGAAGAAACCTGGGTTAAAGAACCTGTTCCATCACTGCAATAGTTTCATTTCCTACAGAAGAAAAATATTTTACAAATTATTAAGATAAAAGGTCAAAAAATCCAAAACTACAACTAAGAAAATCAGTTGAAAAATTCAAAAATGTATAGTGCTGAAGCACACGTAAGACAAAAGTTTGTTTTATTCTAGAAAAATACCCTGAAAGTGTGGCCTCTGACCTTTCTGTTCTTTGCAAAGGTAATAGACTTAAGTTAGAGAAAGCCTACTCTTGACTGAGGTGTTATGTCCATATGACTCTGGGTAGAAAGGATCTTCACATACAGCTCAATAATACCTTCAGTTGAGCTCACTTAAATGTTCATGTGTCACAGTTCACTGCACAGTGCAAAAATGATGTGAATTAATTTTCAAAGTGTGGGTGGGTGGCCTTGTTCAAGAAAAGAAAAACCTTGTCAGGCAATTTTAGTCGCTTGTTGTTGGAATTAGGAGTTTGACTGAAAGCCATACAGAAAGTCAAAATTTGGTTATAATTAAGGTCTCAAATATAAATTTGTCCTGTTGAAGCCCAAATTTTTATAGGGAGCTGAATGCAACTGAACGAGAAACTTTGATGATATCATTTTAAAGTCACTTTGTTTTCTTTTGTTGTAGTCATCACATGAGTCAATTGTTGAAAAGCTCCAATAAACCAGAGTTAGGAATACATTATAGAAATAATTCTTGAGTGGCAGAATGCATTGCTTCAACTGGTCAAAGTACTATTCAGTTAAATAAAACTCGGCAGTCTGGGAAAAATGTATTGAGAAAGCAGCAAAGTTCTTGAGACTGGAACAGAGCTAGTTTGGATAATAAAATTTTATTTGATTATAAATGTGCTCACATTTATGTGTCAGGTAGTTTTTGTTGAGAAATAACTTATTGGAAAGACTCAGTGAACAATCTCATGAACTTTTGCTTTGAACTGCATATTTGGACTGCATTAAAATTACGAACTAATATTCGGAGCTACCTATAGCTCTAGCTGTCAATTATGTTGGTTTTAGGGTCAGAAGGCTACATGACCATCTACTTAAAACACTTTGAATCATCATTTATTAAAATATATCTGCTATATACATTTTTTTGTTTATATAGCTTCCTCTATGTGTTCATACTTTCTGGTTTATGTATTTCCATCACATGCACTGCATTCTCTATAGAACATTTACCTTCATAAGACAGTCTGCATTTCTCAGGTGTATTAAAACAGAAAATGCTTTTGCAGCTTCAAAGCCTCACTGTATTCTTCTGTAAAATTTCAGCCAGAACTATCCTTATTGCAAAATAAACATGTGAAATATAATTAGGAGAATACTCTAAAGATCACCTCAGTTGTCATGGTTGATTATCTTAAAGGCAAAATTGTCTGGGTGGAAGAAGTGCCTTCACTGAAGTCAATAGGAAACATCCTGTTAATAGGAATATAACTAAGATTTCCATAGAGTAAACTGTGTTGAAGATGAAATTTTTTTTGAAGCAATCTCGACCCCCAAACTGCATGCCTTTGACTAGTCACCAAACAAATTCTGACAACTTTGAAAATCTGATCCATAAGTCACAGCTGAAGCAAAAACCTGAAAACCTCACATTAACACTTTTAAGTTAATGTCTCCCAGTGAAAATAGATCCAACCTCAACTTAAAAAAGGAATAAAAACATTTCAGTGACTAATATCTAACTTTTAGAAGCACTGTCTATCTTTGAGGCCTAGGAATCTGAAGTAGCTCTCATCATAACTAGTTCCAGTTAGATAAACTAGACACTGTTGAAGTAACTAACTGAAATTACTGTGGGATAAATGCCCCTATCTTGCATCTCAGTACTTTATTGAGACTCAGAAAGGATCCTTTACACTCAGTGTTTATAGCCTGGAACTTCCCAAAAGCTTTCTTTGGAAAATGGGGACAGATGAAGCCTAGGAATCTTCTACATCTTGTTATTAAAAACTTCCAGTTCTAAAGCACTGGCTTTGAATACAGGAAAAAACATGTATGCTTGCCTCCTTTGCCCAGATCTTGCTTTCCCCTCACTGGTTAGTACCAAAAATCACAAGCTCGAGCCCATTCAAAGTGAAGGGATGCTGTTAATTCCATGTCCTTCCTTTGAAGCCATTCCAATCTGCAGAAGAGCACAGAACATTGAAAGTGTCAGAGATCAAGAGCATGTGCAAGATTGACTAGACCAACAATTAGGGCATTTATCTGTCAAGGGAAATTCAAAGGTTCCAGTTTATGGTCTCACACTTTTATCGTTCATCTGTACAGTCTTTCAGAATTAGGGATAATAGGACAGGACTTGCTTAACCCAAGAGAAATTATAGCAATTTTACAGTCTCTAGCAAGTTAACATTAGCAATTTGTGAGCATAGCGAATGTTTATGAGATTAAACACATTGTTCAGTTAATGATCTTAGTTGGCAGCAGACCCAGAATGAAAACTGCTTAATGGGTGTAGGTAACTCCTGCTGACCAGTTCTGTGAAAGATATGTGGTGATGACAGCCCTCAAGTGAAAATAGACATATGCATAATTTTTAAGACCTAAAATGTCTAATGGGGAACCACACCAGAGAGGATAATTTTCATAATTATAAACCTGTTATGTGAACTTTGCATAAGCAAACCTGAGAGACATAAAAGCACTTATTAGGAAGATTCTGTGAATAAACACTAGAAATGGCCATGGCTAAACGTCTCTCTCCCCCTTTTTTTCCCCCTTTTTTCTGGCAGAAGCCATCTAATGATGTATTTTTATACATTTTTCTAAGACTCTTCACAGTATAATTGCTACTCTGCATTTCAACATCACAATAATTGACACCACTCTTAAACTCAGTGTCCTTTATGGTGTCCTAGATGTTCTACTATTTAAAATGTTGTACTATTTCATTAAATCAGAATCATAGAATCATAGAATCATGAATCATAGAATGGTTTGGATTGGAAGGGACCTTTAAAGGTCATCTAGTCAAACTGTCCTGACATGGGCAGGAACATGTTCATCTAGATGAGATTTATTCAAAGGCCCCATCAAACCTAGCCTTGAACACTGCCAGGAAGGGGTCATCCACAACTTCTCTGGCCAACCTGCTCCGTTGCCTCACCACCCTCATAGGGAAGAAATTTTTGCTAATATCTAATCTAAATTTATACTCCTTCATCTTAAGGTCATTACCCCTTGACCTATTGCCACAGGCCCTACTAAAAACCTTGTCTACATCTTTCTTATAATTCCCTTTTTAAGAACAGGCATGCTTCAATAAGGTCTCCCTGGACCTTTCTTTCTCCAGGCTAAACAAGTCCAACTCTCTCAGCCTATCCTTATAGGAGAGGTGCCCCAGACTTCTGATCATCTTCATGGCTCTCCTTTCAAACAGCTTCGTGTCCTTCTTGTACTGGGGCCCCCAGAGCTGGATGCAGTGCTCCAGGTGGGTCTCACAAGAGTAGAGTAGTGAGGAAAAATCACCTCCCTCAACCTGCTGGGCACACTTCTTTTTATGCAGCCCAGGATGCAACCGGCTTCCTGGGCTTTGAGTGCACACTGATGGCTCATGTCCAAGTTTTCATCTACCAGTATCCCCAAGTCATTCCCTATAGAGCTACTTTCTATCTGTTCATCCCCTATCCTGTACTGATACTGGGAATTCCCTTGACACAGATGTATGTCTGAGGTGGGTTGATTCTGGCTGGATGCCAGGTGACCACCAAAGCTGCTCTGTCACTCACCTTCCTCAACTGGACAGCGGAGAGAAACATAATTATGGGCTCATGGGTCAGGTTAAGTACAGGAAGAGATCATTCACCAGTTGCTGTCATGAGCAAAACAGACTCAACTGGGAAGAGTGAATGTAATTAATTACCAAACATATCAGATTTGAGTAATGAGAAATAAACCCATCTATTAAAACACCTGCTCCATCCCTTCTTTCCTCCTGGGCTTAACTTCACTTCCAGGTTTCTCTACTTCGTCCCCAGCAGGACAGGGAATTGGGGAATGGGGAATGGAGGTTGCAATCACTTCATCACACATTGTCCCTGCAGCTCCTTCCTCCTCTGGGGGAGTACTCCTCACTCTTCCCCTGCGCCAGCATGTGCTGTCCCTCACAGTAGATAGTCTTCCACCAAGATGAGTCCTTCCCACTAGCTGCAGTTCTTCATGAACTGTTCTAACATGCTCCCTTCTACAGGGTGCAGACCTTCAGGAACTGGCTGCTCCAGAGTGGGCCTCCCCCAGGGTCACAAATACTGCCAAAAATATACTCTTGGTGTGGGTTTCTCTCTCAGATCCTGCCAGGACCTGCTGCTTCAGCATAGGCTTCCCACAGCGTCACAGCCTTCTTTAGGTACATATACCTGCTCCAGCGTGGGGTCTTCCAGGGGCTGCAGGGAATTCTCTGCTCTGGCAAGTGGTGCACCACCTCCCCCTCCTTCTTCACTGACCTGGGTTTCTGGAAAATTGTTTCTCTCACATATTCTCATTCTGCCTGACGGCTGTAAAAACTGTTCCCAGGTTGTTTGGTGTTTTCTCCTTCTCAGCTATGTTATCCTAGAGACACTTCCACTGTTTCTGATGGCCTTGGCCAGCAGCACATCAACCTTGGAGCCAGATGGCTTTGGATTTTTTGGACATAGGGGAAGCTTCTAGCAGCCTCTTGCACAGTCCAACTTCCCACACCCCTCACCCTTCACCCTCAATACCAAAACTTTGCCACACAAACCCAAAACAACATTCTTGCACCTGGCCTAGTTGAACCTTATGAGTTTCACAGGGATCTACTCCTGAAAACTCTCAATGGGGTATTATCCCATCCTTCAATAATATCAACTGCAGCACTCAGCTTGGTAACATCTGCAAACTTGCTGAGGGTGCACTCAGTCCCACTGTGTCATTAATAAAGATATTCAACAGTACCAGTGCCAATATAGCTCTCTGAGGGACACCACTTCTTACTGATCCCCATTTGGACACTGAGCCATTAACTAGAACTCTTTGCATGTGGCCATCCAAATAATTTCTTATCTTTCTGCACTACTTCTCATAAAAGTTTTCAGTGACTTCAGAACCTGTATATGAAGAGAGGAAATCTGGGTCATCAAATTCAATGAACCTCATTCAATATTAGAATGAGGAAATTAAGCTAATTTGTTAAACCATTTGAATGTTTTGAATATTTAAATTTCAGAGAATGCAAAAGTAAATCTCTGAAAATATATTTATAGTCATATTATAAATACACATAGTGTGGTTGATTGTGAGAATGGAGAGACACAAACACACAGAGAAAAAAATACATTTTACTGCTTATTTTGTAGCATCATTTTTGCCTACTGAAGATAGTGGAGATAGTTCACTGTCTACTTCACTGAATTGCTTTGTGAAAAGGTGAGGGTAAGGAAAATTAGGGACCCTTTTACCTTATTCTGTCTGCCTGGTTCAGGGAAAAACATATTACTTATGAGGAAAGAACTTGAGTATTTTAGCTCAAGATTGGTGCTGAAATATTTGCAGAAGGTTATTGCTAAATTGAGATGCAAACATAGATGTGGCATTTTGAAAGCATGTGTGTGAATGCTTTGTGTCTGCTTCATCATTCAAACGCATTTTTGAAATTTAAATTGCTTTGTATGGTTTGAGTATGCTTGCATGTATGCCTGCATTTTGTGTTTTGCATCTTTGTGTAAGACAGTCAAGATTTGATATAACAGGAACTTAAATTTAGGATACAAAATTCATGTTCAGGCTCTTATTCTTAAGTCCTGCTTTTCAAGAAACATTAATTACACACAAAACAGTAAAACATGCTGGGTCCTCACACCACATGTACGAATCTAAGTAGCATTTTATGTAAAATATTTGTAAAGCATTTTATGTAAAGTAAATTTTAGAAAATTGCCTCTTTTAGAACTACAGAAAGAATTGTGTTCTGAAATCACACCCTTGTGCTCAGATTCAACAGTTTAAAACCACTGAGATAAGAAATTCGAAGTTAGGTAAATGCTATGTAAGGATACTTGTGCACTGTGGAAAAGTTGTAATAATATGATCATGTGATATTTAAAACATCATGTGTCTATTCTCCACCTTCTGTGTTAAATGTTTCCATTCCTTATTCTATGACATCTTAATCAAAATTTGCTTCTGGATTTTCCTTCAACACCCATCACTACTGCATTTGAGAATAAAAGCCGTTTGTAATGTATTACCCTAACCTTTCTCTGAAGAAAAGGTTTCTATTTTGCTATTGGAAGACAAGAACAGGTAAGATAAGTATGAAAATGTTCTGTAAGATCAGGTCCCTAATTTGACTTTTGTAGTACCTGTTATTTGCAGAACACTTAGCACTGAATGGCACTTCTTATGTCCAAAACATAGCTCCCACTCATTGCCCTTTGTTACGGTAACTGAGCAGCAAGTCCATTAATTAGATATCAGGTCATCAAGCTGAGTACTCAGAAAATAAGAAATACATAATAGTGATCATCTGTGAAGAGCCAGATTAACTGACTTGTCATAGGAATTTTCCACAGAATCATTTGTTTGCTTTGACTAATGAGACCTTTTCTCTCTGCTTAGAATCATATTAGTCACTCAGTATGCTCTTTCTAAATTCAGCAACAAGCAAGAATCCTGCAGTCAACAGATTTCTTCACAACATAGTGAAGAATTTTTAACATTGGAGATCTATTTTGCTCATTCAATGAAGGAAAATGAAAAGGGAAAAGTAGTATACAATCATGTAAAGGGAGGTCACGTAAAGGAAAACTCAATTCTGTCATGTTTTAATATATATAGTATCTTGACGGATTTTAACAGGTTGATGGCTGCAAATTTCTACTTTTATGTACTTTGCCTGGTTAGTCAGCATTTCTTAGTCTTCCTAAAAAGCAACCTGGAGTAACACAAATATGATCAAATCAATACCTATTTTTAGGCACAGAACTTAGGAGATATGAATCACCTTTCACAGGTTTCTGTAGTCTCTCTCTTATTTAGGCAGACTGAGTTGTTTTCTAACTTTAGTGTCTCGGTTAAGTCTCTAAAGAGAAAATAAAAAGAGAAAATGTTTTTATACTGTGTTTTAATAATGCCATTTTCATACAGCCATTATAATGAATGTCTTTTAATTTTCCATTTAGGATATTATTTCTGCTGCTCATGGAGCAAAATATACTGTTAATTGATAACAATTAGCCCATAGAATCATAGAATATCCTGAGCTGGAAGGCACCTATAAGGATCATCAAGCCCAACTCTCGGCTCTATACAAGACCAGACAAGTCAGAGCATGTGACTCAGGGCATCGTCCAGATGCTTCTTGAACTCAGTCATGCTCAGTGTTGTGACCTCTTCCATGAGGAAACTGTTCCAGTGCCTGACCACCCTCTCAGTAAAGAACATCAAACCTAATCCTCCCCTGTCTCAGCTTCATACCGTTCCCTGGGGTTCTATCACTGGTGACCAAAGAGATCTGTGCCTACCCCTTTGCTCCCCCTCATCAGAAAACCATATATCGCAATGAGGTCTCCCCTCAGCCTCCTCCTCTCCAGGCTGTACAAACCAAGGGACTTCAGCCTCTCCTCATAAGACTTCCCCACCAGACCCTTCACCATTCTCATTGCCCTCCTGTGGACACTCTCCAGTAGTTTTGTGTCCCTCTTGTACTATGGCACCCAAAACTGCGCATAGCACTCAAGGTGAGCCCACGCCAGCACAGTGTGGAATGGGACAATCACCTCCCTGGACCACTGGACCGGCTGGCAAGGCTGTACTTGATGCACCATAGGATACGGTTGGCCCTCCTGGCTGCCTGGGCAAACTGTTGGCTCATGGTTAACTTGCTGTTGACCAAGACCCCCAAATCCCTCTCAGCATGGTTGGCCTCCAGCATCTGATCTGGCACTTGCCTTGTTAAACTTCATGCTGTGGGTGACTGTCCAGCTCCTTAATCTGTCCAGATCTCTCTAAGGCTTCTCCACCCTCAATGGAATCAACAGCTCCTCCCAGTTTGGTGTCATCTGCAAATTTACGTAAGACACCCTCTAGTCCTGAGTCCAGGTCATTTATGAAAATGTTAAAAAGACCTCAACTTAAAATGGAGCCCTGGGGAACCCCACTAACGACTGGCCATCAGACAGATGTAACCCCATTAAGCATCGCTTTTCTCATATACAGTGCTTAATGCAAGATAAATCATAGACTCTTTTTGATACTTTTCATTTTTTAAAAGCTAATACATCTGTACACTCTTCTGTTACAGAACCGATGAAACAGGACATATCTAAAAATGAGACATCTAAATAATAGTGTGTTCAAGCACATACTTGTCTCCCACAGAGCCCCACTAATCTTATTTGCCAAAAGCTTTCACACTCTTGTCCAAACAATGAGCACCATCTCAGAGTTTGATCTCACCAGGCAAAAATACAATGTAGAGAAGGAAAGGAAAAGCAGTTTTATATGAAATTCAAGGATAGTAGGGAGTAAGAAGAAAGTTAGATAATGAGGTCTTTGCCAAACTATGGCAAATATCCCATGGAAAAAAATCTTGTATTACAAAAGGATAAATAATTCTTTTCTCTGAGGCTGTATGATCCCAGTGAGAAACAGTTCTCACTTCAGGTCTCATTACATAGTCCCAGCTCAGGGTACACCAAGACAAATATACCTGACTCTGAAAAAAGATGGAGAAAAACGTCAGCATAAGATAATTCAGGTGATATAACAGTCACTCCTGTCCTGTTTTGTTGTTAGAAGTTACAGTTAACAGTATCTCACAGACCTCATATAAACCTAACCCTGAACTTTATCCCTTTATTCTGAGAGTACCTCCTTTTAATTACTGGCCAGGAGAAAAATACATTTTTTTCTTTTTCAGAGATAAATGGAGGAATGGGGGAGCAAGGCTTACACGTTATTATGTTCAGACTGCGTAAGTCCTTGAGGAAGCCCAGGCTTTCAACGCTGATGTTCAGAGCATCACAGCAACCTGTAGGTCTGGGGACCAACAAGAAGGATCAGGCTGTGAGCTCACCTCCAGAAACCCAGCTCTTTGTGTGCGTGGCTTTGTGAAATTCACTGGTGAACTTCAGTCTGGACTAACTAGTCAGGTCCATATCTGGATTACCAAGGTGAAAGCCAGTGACTGGGGGCGGGTACCAGGTATAGAGTTCTGGTGTACCTAGAGCCTAAACTAATATTTAATGGACCTCTGAATCTATGGGTGTTGCAATCAGTGAGCGCAAGGGTGTGTGCATGTCTCAACGATGAGTCTTAGCCAGAGAAAAGCATCAAGACTGGGCTCTCTGTGTTTTTGTGAGTGCTACCAGCCACGTAGCCAGGAGTTGATGTGCATTATACATCTATTTCTGGCTGCTCCCTTTCCCTGAATGATAGAATAGAGGAAAAGGGCGTCAATGTTTTTAACTTGCACCCCCATGGCTTTATAGCCTGCTTTGATTACACCCAGGTTGGGGCTTGCAGTGTCATTCATGCCTACATGAAAGAATAGCAGGGGATAGTATTCTGTGCTCTTGACAAGTTGTGGCATTGTTGTGCTTTTGCCCCAGCTGGCAGCTGAGCACCACAGAGTCACTCACTCTCCCCTACAAGGGGGGAAAAATGAAGTGGAGGGAGGAAGAAATAAAAAAGAGAAAAACAAACCTCATGGATTGGAATAAGGACAGTTTACTGAGACAGAAAATACAAATAACAATAACAGGACATTATAGCAAAATGTGCAAAACTGATGATACAAGAAGTTTCTCACTGAAATGCACAACTTAGGCCATACAGCTCAGCGCCATCCCAAAACTGGACTGTCCCCAAACTGCGTGTTCTAGAGCCATGCACTACCCCCTTTGGTTAGTTTGTGTCACCTGTTCTGACTGTGTTCAGTCCCAGCTTCCTGGTTGCCTCCCAACTTCTCCTTGGCAGGGCAGCATGAGAAGTCAAAAAATCCTTGACTGCTTGGCAACAACTGAAACATCAGTGTGTGATAAGCACTGCTCTCTTCCCAACTCCCAATCTCTGCATTCCACTGGATGCTAGAAAGAAAATTAACTCTGTTCTAGCTGAATACAGGACAGGCACCCTTATGACTTCAATCAATATATGTTGCAATGCGTATAATCATAAATTGATATTATTAAGTAACGCTGTATGTTTGAAATTTAGCCTTTTTTTTTACACTTTACCAGGCTTGACAGAAAGACGTTGAGTTTAAAAGCTTGCCAATTTTTCTAGGAATATCAGCTGGTCCAACAAAAGATGGCACAAAACACTATAAAACTCACTAGGATTTTAGAACATCCGTCTGTTACAGTCGTGATAGTTCTTTACATCTTGTTGTGAATTTGCTCACACTTGGTCATGCTTCTTAAACCTTGACCTATGATGTTGTGATGATCTTCACATTTATCTAAAGGACAAAGTTTAGCCTTCATCAATGCATTCCCTAAAGTTGGACTTTAAAAAGACACCTCATTAACAGTGTATGGAATAAATAATGAATTTTTAATTTGTGTTTAGCAGCTGTGCTGTTAACAAACTCACTGGGGGTTGCAACACACTTGTTCAAGTGCAGTACTCAGGGCCAAGACATCCTTTTCAGTTTTGCATTCAGTAAATTTCATAGTCTGAACATTCAAATATTTGTGGTAGGGTCCGGGTCATCCATTCTACCCATAATAAATGTGACAATTATTTTGCTTTTGCAGTGGAGAAATAATTGTGTTTACACCTGATAACTGTCGCCTGTGGGTTTTTTTAAGCACCCCTGTTCACTGCCTTTGAAGTTTTCAGACCACGTGGCTGATTGCATCTCTTCAGGATGTGAGAAAAGCTCTTGTGGAAAGGCTTTGTACAACTCCTGTGAGATGCCTCTAGAAGGCCATAATTTATGTATGTTTAGGCAGATTTTTTGCAGGTGAATGGGAGCCAGTCCTACTTAAATTTTGATCTGACTGGAAGTGGTGAGGATGCATTACTGCATGGCTGAACCTTAATATGCATACTGTCTTTTCAGCAGGATTTAGCACTACACCAAGCACTATGGTAACTGCACAGCATAAACATCCATCTGCCCGAACTAAGCAAGCATTCTGTCACACAACCAGGGACTCAGTTGTTACAGATTTGTATACACAGTCAGCTCAGATTTAGCCACACATAAATTTATTTCTGTAGCTAATTTTTCATCTACTGGTGAGAATTGCATACACGTATAGTAAGTGGCCTAAGGTTCATTGGTCTTCATTTCAATGCCTTTATATACCACAGATTCTTTTTTTATGTGGTCTTGGTCAAGTCACTACCTTTAGGAAGTAATTTGATTCTGCTTCTCTAGGCAGGATGACAATTTAGTTTTTGTGATGGTTTCACATACTAACATGGGAATTCTGATCACTTAATAGACTTATATACAATTTTGTTAGTATCCTTCTGAAGAATGTATATTCTAGGATGCCAAAAGTAATGGAAAGGAATAGGGAACAAACTAATGATAAACAAATCTATAGAAGAAAGCAAGTGATCATGGCAGTGAATTGTATAGAGGTATTGCAGCGGTGGACTTGATCCTCATACACAGGGACAAGCAGGCATATGGCCAAGGCAGGAAGATGTGATAAAAATGTGTGTGACACACCAGGCAGTTGGGAAGTGGTGGGAGGACAGAGGCTGAAATTCCTTGGCTCCTTTCACTCAGCACTATATATGCAAGTCTCCTCCTGAGGGGAAGTAGCCTGAAGTAAAGCTCATCTAATACAACTTTGCAACTTCTTTTCTATTATATTGGATATGGCTAAACATCATTGTATCACATACATACTTCACTGCTTTTGTTTTTAATTGAATTAGTTCTGGGTTTTTTTTCCCTGTAATGGTTGAGTGTATGGTTCTCACTCTGTAAGTCTGAAAGAATTCCTAGTAGATCTATCCTCTCTATTATTTGTAAAGATTTGTATGAGATTTGTAAAAATTGTCACGTATGAAAATTATTTCTTGAAGACAGTGCTTTAATCTAGACACTTCTTGGAAGTACAACTTGTTATTAATCACAATTTATTGTGTTTTATTTATTTTTGCTTGATGAGAATGTTAGAATCCAAATTTTAGTGCTGTCACATAGAAGAATTAAAAGTAGTATCTTGCTAAATTGAATATAATTAGTGCACATCTTCTGTGCTCTTAAGACTCTCAAAAGAACAGTGTGCCTGTCAGACACAGTCAATTTGTGAACTAGGCTAATTTTTTTCTCATTAATGGATTTTCTTCAGTTGTTAATTTAAATTCCCTAATTACTCTTCCCTCTTCCCCCCTCCCCCCGGAAAAATAATATTAATAATATCTTAGCTATTTCCTAAGACAAGTTTTCTCTCCTCTTCTTTGATTTGTGGCAAATGAAGTTATACTTTTTCACCTGCTCCTTTGAACAATGCCTTTTTTGCCACTTCAGATCCATTTTCTCCCTTTTGCCTCTTCTCCTTTTACCCTGTGTTTTATTCTCTATCTGTGCACTCCTGTTAAGACTTCTTCATCTTTGTTACTAGGTCATCCATCACAGCTGCAAGCTATCCCACCTTTTTTTTCTTTTTTTTTGGCAGTCAGCCTCCATCCCCTCCTTCTGTTATTAGTGCCAGACACTCTCCATGTCTAATAGCTTATGTACTTAGTGGAAGAAAACATTATTATGGTTTAGATTATTTTCATGAAAAACAAAATAAGCATTCTAAACCTCAGAAACTGCTGTTTATTCTGTTAGCTGAATTTCTACCATAATATGTCCTGACCAAAAATTACAGTATATTTTTTAGAAAAAACCCTGCACCTATACAGGTACCACAGCTACCTGAATTTCCCCAGGTAGAATGGAAATTTCCTTTATCACCCACTCAAGTCCTGTCATTAGATATGGAACCAAAATCAAACTCTTTGGTACAATCAACTGAAGAAAGTTACTGTAAAACAAAGAGAACAATAGGGAGATAAAGCTCAAAGTGTCATCATTCCATACGGTATGATGTCATACTCAACATACAAATTTGGGGGAAGTTGGCTGGGAATTAATCACCACTGCTCACGAATGGCATGGACATCAGTCAATGAGTGGTGAGCAATTGCATTGTGCATCACTATTATTATAATTATTGTAATTATTACAAATTATTATTTTCTTTTCCTTTGCTGTTCTATTAAACTTTTTATCAAACTTTTTTTTTTTTTTTATTCTCCTCCCCATCCCACTGGGGCTGGGGAGCAGGGAGAGTCAGCTGCATGGTGCTTTTTGCAAGCTGGATTTAAACCACAACAGAAGCTCTACTAAGATGTAGGCTCTACTTCATCACTCAGATAGTCTAAGGAAGCATGGATCAAAAATCTTTATTGGTATAATTGATATATTTTCAAAATTTCTCCTCTAGCTCCCCATAACTTCTTATAATCAGTTTTAGATGAAGTCTAACATTAATCAGGGTGCTGCTGCGTAAACTTAGATAATTCCTTTGATAGTTATGCAAGTTTTTATTTTTATCCACTAGTGGTTAGATTGGTAAATATATAATTGCATTGCTAGTATTCAATGTTCTGCTCTTGCTTTACCAGCTATTTAACTGCATCCATTTGTTCATTAACTTTATTAATGTTTTTTAAAGAGCAAACAAGGAAAGAAAAACTGCCAAGAGCCTTTTTTTTCATCAAAGCTAAACTTTTTTTTGGAAAACTTTATTTGTAATTACTCTTTTATAAATTTAGGGAGCCCAGGAATATATTATCCTATCAAACTTTGGGTAGTGATATTTTTCTTTCAGCATGGCTTGACATAGATTTGCTTATACCAAGAAATAAAAACTAATGCATGTCCTCTGAAATATATCTGCATTAATCTTAAAGATGAGGATTGAAAATGGAAATAAATCTGAGAAAAAATTTGGTTCCTGATGGTAAGGTTGGAAAGACTATTACAAAAAAACTTCTAAGGTGTGTGTAATATACCTGAACCACATATTTCCCATGTCTTATTTAAGCTTTCTATAGGACTTTTTTTCAACTCTGAACAGTTCAACAACAGCAGATATGTGCAGTGTTGTCTTTAGAGATAGAAAAACTTTTTAGGTTCTCTTATCCCACACTTTCCTGCTTTAACATCACTGTGATGTCACTGTACTCAAATAAATCTTCAGAGCAATTCCTGGAGGTCTCTACCCACTGCTACCTGTCTTCTAACCTCAGTAATACATATAGACTGTTTCATCATGCTAATTCCTTATCCCCAGTACTAACAAGGATCCAGATTAAAACACAGTTTTAATAATTACACAACATGTTAATACTGAAATTACTGAAATACCTTCTGCTTGACAACTTTTTCAGATTTTTAGGTTCAGCCTGCTACAGAATGCCGTAGGAGCAAAGAGGTTCAGCGCTGGTTGTTTCCAACCTACTGTGTGCCTGGGCAAGGTTGCCCTGATACGACCTAAATGATACCCTTCTATCACTCTTTTCTGTTAAATTAGCTTTAGGGTTGAAAACAAGTTGGACGCCTCCTTACAATAAAGCTTCCTGTGCATTGTCATCATAGCTATTAGAGTACATTGCAATGACCTTTCATTAATATTAATCTGGCAATGGAAAAGTTGAATTGCATGAACAATAATAGAAAACAGTTGCAAGGCACCCCAGTGGACTGGTAAAAATTAAATATGCATGAAGCATTCCTCCAGAAATCACATATTTCTTGTATATACCAGCCCTGTATCAAGGTTTCCCAGGTCCAATGAAAAGAAATCAATGATTCATGAAACTTGTAAGCTGGTATTCAGAACAATGAGCAACACTTCTTCCACTTCAGCCGCTGCAACACATTTGTACTGAGCACACAGAGAGCACTACTGCATGAGCTGAAGTTCTGACAAGACGAGACACAGAAAGCAATGCCTAGGAAATTAGTGAAGACCTTTAACTGTGTGCTTAATTACGTGGCTAGCTGTATCTGTATGCATATAGATGTGTGTGTATGAAGGCGCAATTTCTTTGTGGCACTCTACTTCGGGCTCTTATCAGGGTGTTCTTTAGGATGCTCTTGAGGAAGTCAATAAATAGATTGGAGCAGAATCTGATGCAGTATCCATACAGACATCATTTTAACTCTGGCAGTTCATTAACTTTCCCTTAAGACTCACCTGAGAATGTTTTCCTCCTCTCTGCCTCTCTTACATGTTTGGCATGAGAAAATACTGTATAGCTTTGTCATTTAATGTTTTGCTTAAAGCAATGTAAATCTCCTTGTTAGCAAATGCATGAAGCTGCTTGACTGTCTTATTCAAGAATTCTTTAAGCAAAAACTTTAAGTTAAACTAGGAGCTTACGGCTATAAATAACTCTTGGTGCAGTTCTGTGGCACAGATAAATTAACATTGGTGCTGTCCTCAGTAATTTTCTGAGACCTTTCACTGTGCCACTTTTATGGAGATCTAAATTGCTCAAATATTCTTCTTTTTACTGTATGCATTTAAAGTAAATTTCACTCTGTGTGAAAGCAGATAGATTGGAACTTTTGGACCTGTTTTTGGTTTTTAATATAAAATCTGATAAGTAATGAGAGGAAATAAAATTCTCACATCTGACCTACTGCCATGATTTGCCCTGGTGATGAGACCCTGTGAAGGATGAAAGCAAATTGTTCTTCTGTCCCATTCTCTCTTCATTTCCTTTTGAACCGCAAAAGCCAACCAAGTTGTTAACAAATGCAATCCGTTATAGTATTTTCTTACATTTTTTATTCATTTTCTGATGTGGAAAATTGGGACACTAGAAACCAGACTGAGATCAATGCATTTCAACATGAAGCATGAAACAGCCTTCTGAAGGTAATATCTCTTATTTAATAGTTTGAGCTTAGTAGTGGAAAGCTGGTGTCTACTTTTAGAAATCTGACCACTAACCCTGAAGCAGTCATGCAGGCACTGATTTTACACATGAAAGTATTTCTAGATATAAAGATTGATAGATAGGAAGTAGTCTAAACCTATGTGGTACAGCCTTTTAATTCTGATGCCTTGTCTCCAACCACCATTTAAAATACAGTTACACCGATAATGTGTCACTACTTCCTAAAAGAGGAGCTGGTGAAAGGAAATTTTTTTCCCCAACTTGTAATAGCTTTACTGAAAAATTAAATAAGAATTAAACAAACATGATCAAATTCTATCCCACTTCTAAAGAGTCTGTTGCCGGTTGCTTATCCATGGTCCAGATGTGAGGCAGAGAATGGATGTTTCTCCCAGATCAGACTAACAAATCCTGCAGGGATTATTTTTTGGAACAATTCTGCCTTTCTTTGCAGTGGTACATTTCCTAGAATCGTCTGAAGACCAGGCTGTGAAGCAGATGGTCTTCAATCTCTCCTCTTTCCAGGACACATTTCAGTTTTGAATTTGCTCTTTTGTGATAGGTAGAACTTCTGTTTACTCCAGGAGGGGAGGATCTTCTTGGCCCAAAGTGTGTGAAGTAATCACCCTACTAACCCATGGTTAGGGATCACAGATGACTAGAGCCACTGGTTTAGGATGGCATCTCTCATGCCTGTGTTCCTAGTTATATAAATAATCAAGAACTCTCCTCTGAGTTCTGTGAAGATTTTAAAACTTTGTGTAGATGCTGGGGTGTTACGTGCTGTGCTCAGAGACACTATTAGGGTGGAATCAGTGCTCCGGCCTTCACTGACTTCCACTTTTATGAAGTATTTTGTCTCCTTTTTATTAGAAAGTGATTTCAATGTTGCCCTTTCATATCTGCTACCATGAGGACACCAAGATGAAAAATATTCAATGTTACGCTTTCCCTTTAATAGCAGAAACTGAATATTTTGTTTATAATTGGGAAACAAGCTCAGTCCCAGGTTTCATTTTGCTTGTAACCAGGAGCTTATAGCCAGTTGGGGATTGGCCTCTTTTACCAAGTAACAACTGACAGGACAAGAGGAAACTGTTGTGCTGTGAAGGGTTTGGTTGGATCACACTGAAAGGGTTATCGAGCAGTGGAATAGGCTGGCTAGGAAAGTGATGGAGTCATGATCCTTGTAGATATTTAAAAGACCATTTTTCTTTGTAAGCAGACCCTGACTACAACCTCCTTTCAGGTAGTTGTAGAGGTTGATAAGGTGTACCTTCAGAGTCCTTTTCTCTAGGATCAACCAGCCCAGTTCCCTCAGCCGCTCCTCATAATACTCTCTAGACACTTCTCCAGCACCTCAATGTCTTTCTTGTAGTGAGGGACCTTAAGATGAAGGAGAGTAAAATTAGATTAGGTATTAGGAAGAAATTCTTCACTGTGAGGGTGCTGAGTCTCTGACACAAGCTGTCCAGAGAAGCTGTGGCCGCCCCTCCCTGAAAGTGCTTAAAGACAGGTTGCATGGGGTTTTGGACAGCCTGGTCTAGTGAATGGTGTCCCTGTTCATGGTAGAGGGGATGGAACTAGATGATCTTTGAAGTGTCTTCCAACTCAAACAAGTCTGTGGTCCTATGACTTATGGTTTATCAGTGGACTTGGCAGTGTCAGGTTTATGGTTGGACTCAATGACATTAATGGTCTTTTCCAACTTAAATGATTCTGCGATTCTATGATTCCACGGTGATTGACAAAGTCATGTCTCCATGACGTACAAGCTGTCAGATTTGGACAAGTAATTTCAGTGCTATAAGCAGCTATGGCTGCACAGAAATCCTTTTAAGTGATCCGGTTCAAGCTTTTGAATAACACACCATGAAATTCTGCCCAAATATATATCACCATGTTAAGCAGTATGTGAAAAATCTATCAACAATAACTTACTTTCCCTTAAATATCCACAGTAAATTGAGTAACTCTATTTTTTCAGGTGTTTGTTTGTTTTGAGAATAAGTAAAAAAATAGGGGTTATTAGGATGATAAGCACTGAGATAACATTACATTCTACAACAGACTAAAGTTCATACCTGGAACTACTGTGAAATGTTTCAAATTCCCCTTCCTGTCTGAGCCTTCCACAAGTATACAGGAGAGAAGTGAATTAGAGAGTGAAATTGCTACTGAAAACATTTAAACTTCAATCAAAGATGACACCAGATTACATTCCTAAAAGGAATATGCTACCGTGTGAACATAAGCATAAAGATTTTTCAAGTGGTAACAATCTCTGAGGTTTCTTCATGGTCACTGGGTAGTGGCACCAACACAACTAAAGAATCAATATAGTTAAGAAAGAAAACCACAAATATAATACAAACTATACTGGTGATACACTAAATAATTATATTTTCAAGTCCTGTTTCTTAGCTGGTTAAAAAACCCCAACAAAACATGAAATACCAAAAAACCTGTTTGCCATAAAACCATTAATGTTATTACAGAATCTTAGTTCAATTTATAGACCAGTTGTTGAACTCTATTATCTTTAAATTCTCCTCTCATTCTCACTTGTGTAACTACAGCAAATAAAATAGGGCCACATAGGCATATTTTCTATTTGCATGTATGACTAGAAAATAAAACACCTCCGTGCATTTGAGGACAAGTTTAGGCTGTAGTATCTTTATTGTCTGCTGATTCTTAATGTTGTACTTAAAGCCTGGAAGCTTGAGATTTCTTTCAGTTTAACTACACACACTTCATTTTATTTCAATTCATTTATCTACAAAATCTTTTCAAGATTACATGGTAACCTTTAAAGACATAAAGTCTGAAGGCTAAAGCTATACTAAATCCAGGGAAGAAATAGAAAGAAGGAAAAGAAACCAAAGCAAAACAAAGTGCTATTTTGTATTTTAAGGGAAAAATAATTCTGACCAAAATAGACTAAAGTTATAAATTTTCAGGCATTCATGCATTCACATGATGAAGACATAGTTGGTAATACAAAAGATCATTTTAATGGTAGATATGATTGTGATGTTGGAGATTCTTATACTTGCATTGATCTTTATACAGTTTTTCTACCTTAAAAGTCAGCAAAGATAAATTTAACACTTACCTTTCCTGTTGATCTTTATATATTAGGGTTTTTTTATCTAATAAAAGGTTATAATCTGACCAATGTTCCAGTGGTTGAAAGTTACTGATGTTAAAGTGGTTTTTACTGCAGTCACTGAATACAGTAGTTTATAACAGGCTGTCCATTATCACTTCATGACTGCTAAACTGGATGAGACAGACTTTTTATTGCTTGTTCTATTGACAAAAATGCACTACAGATGCCATACATTTTAATGGTGTTTTAATGATGGTTATAATAGTTAGCATGCCATGAATTTATGTCCAACAGATTGCCTCAGCAGTGTAATTAATAAGCACACAAATACACTCAGTGAAGAGACTTTCAGACTCCTATGGTCACTTACAAATTGCAACATGCTAAACCAGAACTCCCCCGTTTTTGCATGTCATTCATGGAACAGTTTTCATAAAAAACTTAGGAGAGTTTCAATTCCAGTTCAGTTTCTCTCTATTACATTAATCAAGCTTCTTCATCATGATCTCCACCATAGAGTCAATTTTAAATACACACAAGTAGATCACTACCTTCTAAACAACTCTTACTAGACTAGCATATAAGACTCCTACAAAGTCTTATAAGACTCCTACAAAGACTACACACAGAGAGTAGCTATGGTCTCGCATTAAGAAATTAGACTTCCTAACCTCCAGAGGTCCTGCACAATTATTTGAGTCTGTGAAATACCAGAATGCTAATATGTAAGTGTTCTTATGAGCATGAGAAAGAATTAAATTCAAATTCCTACAGATTTTTTATATAGCTTGTTAACTTTGATTAAAGCTTTCCTATAGCTGGGGAATCTGCAAGATCTTCTATCCTTGTAAGTTCACCAAGCTGTTCAACATGAGAGTTTCCACTGTCATGTTTCCCTTGGAGCACTCAGAGATGTGTTTCCTCAGTGTGGCTGCCTATTCCACTAAATATTTCTCAGTGTAATTCCCAATGTGAAGCTTCTGTTGAGTTTATTTGGATACTATCAGATTCAACATTTGGCCTATCCAAAAATGCATCAACTTCCTTCCTAATCCTCTGAAACACTGACCTCTACTGATCATGTAAAACTCGTTCTCTTGGGAAGCCTGCATAAAAATGAAGGAGAAATAAGAGAATCTATTTGAAAATATCTTTGATAAATTAGTCTAAAGAGATATAATAGTGCTTTTTAAATTGCTTTTTATTACCCACTGCACCTCACGTCTAGGAATGTGGACATGAAAATTTAAGATTACTAAGGACTACCTTATTAAGTAGCAAGCAGGTGTCAATGGAGTAGAATAGTTGATGTTTTGTTATAACTCTAATCAATGACTGGTTTGAATGAATTTAGGGCAGAAGGCAAGACCCATTTATTTTGTTTAGTATTTGATTACCTGTTTTTGCTTGGTTCTCATGTTGTGTTTTAATTTTCTGTAATCAGAGCATTTAGCTGTCAGGATGACAGGTGGTTATAAAAACTAGAAAATTAAATAAATAAACTAGTCATTTTGTTTATCTGTACATGTCTAGAATATCTGGCCTCAGAAAGTATTGCCTTCTCTGTCACAAAAAACCTGGAAAGATCAAACAGCCCAGAACACACACAGTGTACGTTGTTTCTCAGAACTACTGTTTCATGCTATCTGAAAAAATCTACCTTATCCTTATCCAAAGTTTAAAGGTTTTCTTTAAAATAACAAGTGGCCAAGTAACTTGAAAATAGAATGAAAATGAAAGATAGGATTTTTACATCATTCAGGCTTATGACCTGTAATATTTCTTACAGGGTTTTCCAACCTCACCAAGTTAAGTGTTTTTTTATTATAAAGGAAGGGAAAAAAGTACTTTTGTTTCTCAAATGCCTTCATTCTAGTGAAAAAGGAAGAATTACTTACCTTTAAAAACATCTGAAATGGAAATATAAGTATTTCCAGGGACTTTGAGGACTAAAAATTCTACGTCAACAACTCCTTAGAGTTTATTAAATTTTAATAGTCTCAGTGAAATATTTTCAATTGTATGAATTATAAGAATGCTTGCTTAGAATTGGTTTTGGTATGTTCTATTGGGACTGGCACTGTTCTTATCAGATGGATGTTCTCTTTATTCAAAGTTTTTGAAGGACATGAAAGGTTTTAGTACTAGTGATGCAGTTTTGCATGGCTGAGTTTGGTGGTCGGGGATGGAGGGGGGCATGGGCTGCAAGGGTGGCTTCTTCAAGAAGCAGCTAGAAGCTTTCTGCTAACCTGACAGAGCAAACACCAGCCAGCTCAAGGCTGGTGTCATTGCTGACCAAGACTGAGCCCATCAGTGACGGTCACAGCGCCTCTGAGAGAAAAAAAAAAAATGCAAGCAGCTGCTTTTTCCCAGAGAAGGGAGTGAGAAGATGTAAGAAACTGTGCAGACACCAAGGTCAGTGAAGAAGGAGGGGACGGAAGAGGCACCCCAGATGCTGGAGAGAAAGATTCCCTTGCAGTCCATAGAGTAGACCATAGTGGAGCAGGTGTTTCCCCCATAGCCCATGGATAAGGTTGAGACCCCACCTGCAGCCCATGGAGAGGCACCATGCTGAAATAGGTGGAGGCATACAGAAGATGCTGTGAACCGCGTTGGAGCAAGCCTCTGCCAGTACTTGCAGTCTGTGGAGAGAGATAGAGACAGAGATGAGCAAGAGAGAGAGAGACCCATGCCAGAGCAGGTTTGCTGGGCAGGGGGGCTTGTGACTCTGTGGGGATCAGGCTGGTGCAGTCTGGGCTTGAGAGACTGAGAGACATTCTATGATTTATGAATGCACCCCATACAAGTGACCCACATTGTGGCAGCTGGTAAAGAGCTCACGTTGGAGAAGCTCATGAAGGACTGTGTCCTGTGGGTGGGATCCCACACTGCAGCAGGGGAAGGCTGTGAGTAATGCCACCCCCTAGCCCCTGGCTAAGAAGGAAAATGACTTGTGAGGAACTGACCGAAACCCCCATTCCCTGTCTCCCCCTGTGCCACCTGGGTGGGAGAAGAGAGGGAAATCATGACTAAAGTGAAGTCTGCTAAGAAGGAAGAGGGGAGATGGGGGGAGATGCTTTAAGATCTGGTCACACTTCTCATTATCCAACTCTGCTGTCACTGGGTGTGCAGTGCAGTGTAATAAAAAATTAGAGAGTTTTCTTTCCTTTATTCTGTGTTGAGTCTGTTTTGTCCGTGATGCTGATTGCGGAATGATTTCTCCCTGTCCTTACCTCTACTCCTGAGTCTCTCAATATATATATTCTCCCCTGTCCAGCTGAAAAGCTAACTGAAAGAGCAACTTTGATGGGCGTCTGGCCTCCAGCCAGGTTCAAACCACCACAACTAGATTCATTAGGTATACATCATTATAATTGTTGAATAAGTAGACTATATTGAAGAAAAAAATATATTCTCCACCTATATGATCCTACAGGTTTGCATTCATACTGCGGTAACATTTATGGAGATTTACACTCCATTGTGTTACACAGCACAAGTATACATATTTAGAAACATCAATTTATAAAACAAGAAACCATTTATAGTAGTATTAATAAAGTATTACAAGAAATTCTGAGATGGTCTCCTCAGCAGAAATATACCAGAAAGAACACCTATTAAAATATATACATCCTTTCTGGAATCTGACCAAGCCAAAATATAAATCACCATCTCCTTGCAGACTAGACTCATCCGTCACCATAGCACTGTACCTGCTATTGGAATGCACCTCATCCTGATTCAGTTCCTTTCCATCTATCATCTTTGCTCAGATTTCCCTGTAAGGAGACACCATGTATGCCAATGTTGCTATTTGCAAAATGGTTCAATATACTGTTTTGAATCACACAGCAAAGTCACCCTAAGCTGCATTTTGGTTTGCCAAGGTTTTAAAAGAAATTTTGTAAACTGTTTTCAAGGCAGGTTTTTTTCCCTGGATGCCATCTACATTCTGCAGTCCCTCTAGAAAGAGATCCCTGAGGGTCTTGAATTACTATTTTGCTAAAATGATACATTTGCTCTGATACATTTTCATGGAAATAATATCAGAGGAAATTTACTATTCAGTAGAAAGCAGCTGTCTGTGTCCATGGCTTTTGTTAAGGGTGACTTTGAACATTTTGGTGTCCTAATGAATATGGCTAGCATCACAAGGCACCTGTGCTAGAGGGTGTGCTTGTGAGAGTACAGCAGAATGAAGTGATAACAGAAATCCAGGTTCAACGTTGTTCATGTTGCTGCCAGCAGCTGTTTGTGACAGATGGCTATTTCTGGATATCTGTGTTTTGATTCTGAGGGTGTTTTTTTGTGCGTGTGTGTGGGTGTTCTGATTTTTTTGCACTAGCTGTATGAATAAAATTTATCTGTGTTTCTAATCAACAGTTTGCCAGGGGAACACGGAGAATCTGCTCAGACAACCTCATCTACAGATTGACTGGGCAGAATTAGAACCCTTTAAAATTGATCTGAAACTGCTGCTGAAACATCCAAAACCAAGATGCCATTTTCAATAGAGGGATTATGAAAAAGGGCTGGCCAAGGTTCTGTCTGCAGTGCTTTTGGTGCTCACACACAAATTCAGGCTTGATTTTGGAGAGAAGGATGGCTTCAGCCAGTTCTTCCCACAGAGGAATGGGTTGTGCATATGTGTTTCCTCTCACCTGTCCAAAGTCCTCACTTGCTTGAGTCCTCTCCTGGGCAGCCTGGTCTTTTGCTTCCTGTTTGGTCCAGGTTCAGACATAGATGTGCAGTTCTGTTGGTCAGTGGATTGGACATCTGACTATGAGACTGTGGCGCAGTCAGCTCCAAGCTAGTGTCTCAGAATCAACATAGCCTTGCAGGCTGTTCAGAGCATATGTAAGAAATATTAATTGTTTCATGAACTACATTGCTCAAATATTGTGGTAATAATAGATTTTAAAAATAGCCAGTGAGGCAGAGGTATCAGTTACCATAAATTATCGAATGTCTCTGACTGAGGAAGCTGAAGGCTTTGTGACAAAGCAAGCAACAGGTTGACAGAACTTTGACAACCATGCTGGATGAATATCTCTTCCTTTTGGCTTGAGGTTTATAGGTTGTCTTTGTGTCAGTATTAGATGGCAGGATGCTTATGTTTATGCAGTTGAAAATGTTTTTTTTTCTTTGAAACAAGTTGAATTGAATTGTACGTCTGAGCTAATTTGAGGTGGAAAGTGATTAATTTTTCGTGTGCTGAGGGAAGGTAAAGACAGTAGGTCAAAGAGAAATGCAACAGTAAATTCACAGATAATGTGTTGCTACTCTAGTTTTCAGCTAAAGCCTATAGAATAAGAATGATTTTATGTAGTACTATATCAAGCTGCAGGTGAACCCCAGATAAAATCCCATTAATATAAACATATGACAGAGAGGATACATTAACTCCTAGACTTTTAATGATAGGGTTTCTACACTTGGACAATGAATAAATCATAGTAAAAACCAGATTTACTGAGTGGATTTATATGAAATAGATTTAGTCAGTAGCATTCTTTCACCAGTAGAATTAATTATTCCATTAGCAAATGCTCATTCACGTTTATTATGTACAAATTATTGTATCATCAATGCACTCTGCACCGAGCATTAATCTATATCATCTTGTTAATAGGAATTCTTCTCCATGGGTATGGTACGACAGATCACAAGGAACACCAGTCAATAGTGATGGTGTACAAATCGGATCTAGTGGGGCAAAGCAGCTTGGCAGCGTGTGTCTCATTCCATGGCATGTAAAACAACCTGCATGCAACACTTGAGCTGCAAACACTTCGGCTTGCCAAGGGTGATGACAAAACTTCAGTAATGTATACAACACATGCTTACTGCCTCACAGGAACTCATCACCATCATGTTTAACTTCATGGCAGCTGATAGTGCATAACAATGAAGAAGTGAGATGACATAATTGAAGTGCAAATAGCTGAAACAACTTTCTGCATGTGTTCTGGCAGGTTTTGGAATGTTTTCCAAATCAGTACATAACCTCATTAACACAACTAAAGGTAGGCTGACCCAAGTTAAATTTAATGTAAAATTGAGAAAACTTTCAAATTAGTGTAATTAGATTATATAGTTCTTTTCTGTTTGAAATGTCTACAATTTTACAGTTTGAACTGAAATGACTGTTCTTTTAGCAAAATAGTAATTTATAAAAAATTTATTAGTAAGCAGTGTGTTTTAATATCTTGCAGATGCTTCTGGTTTAACTTGGAATGTTTCCCCTTTAATTTATGGCAGGTTTAATTAAAGTTCCCTCCTTTGGTCTAATAATTATAAACTTAGTAATTCTAGAGTATTGCTTCAGCTCCTGTGTCATGTTTCAGGGACTACTTAAAAATGTATCTTTCCATTTATGGAAAGTTAGGTTTATGTTTTACATCTAGTGGTCATTCATGATTTTAGAGCTGATGACTCCAGTTTCTCTGTATCATCTTCAGGTTCCTTTTCTTAGAATGGGTTAGTACAGACAGAACACTTATTTGTTTCAGGTGTTTTTCTTCTGACCTTGAAAAGTAAACAAACACTATTTTCAAGGTAAAGTATGGAAACATCGCTTCAGGTTTCTCTTCCAATACTTTTTATTTTTCAATCCTGCTTTGAGAGATTACATATTTGACCATATGTTGTTCCTTAATTGCTTTTTTTCTTTGATATTTAATTTCTTTTTGTGTGTTAGCCATAGCTAGAGATTTAAGATGATGTATAAGCATTCATAAAGAAAGACAGCCGGCTGCTTACTTGCGCACATTCTTCATGCCCTTCTGCAAGCAAGAATATCCAGTGCAATGACAAATAAATTGTTTGTTTAAAATGGGGACAGGACTCAGTTATGTTAGTTTTCCTGCACCATTACTCACCTGGGTAAAGGAACATCTACTTCTTTACTTTCTGGGCTCTTCTTTGCTTGTACCTGATGCTGGAGTTTAATCAAAGGCTCCAACACTATGGGACCAAATCCATTCTCATGTTGTAGAGTACTCCTGACAATAATCTTTGGCTGTCTGTAAGCAATTTTATAATCTCTAAAGTTCATATTTCAGTTGTCAACAGTAGAAATATGTGCTGAAGTAAAGTACTCTGAGGTAAAAAGGGGAGGGGAGAAAGGGAAGGGGTCTGGACAAGCTGGATCAATGAGCCCAGGTCAGTTGTATGAGATTAAACAAGGCCTAGTGCTGGGTCCTGCACTTTGTTCCAAATAAGCCCATGCAATACTGTAGGCCTGGGGAAAAGTGGCTAGAAAGCTGCCTGGCAGAAAAGGACCTGGGAGTGTTGGTCAACAGCTGGTCGAATATGATCCAGCAGTGTCCCCGGGTGGCCAAGAAGGCCAACAGCATCCTGGCCTGTTTCAGAAAGAAGTGATTGTGCACCTGTACTTGGCACATATTGAATCCTGTGTTCAGTTTTGAGCCCGTCATTACAAGGAAAACATTGAGGTGCTGGTGTATGTCCAAAGAAGAGCAATGAAGCTGGAAAGGATCTAGAGAGTAAGTCTTATGGGGAGCAGCTGACGGAACTGAGGTTGTTTAGCCTGGATAAAAGGAAGTTGATGTGTGGCCTTATCACTCTATAACTAACTGAAAGGAGCTTGTAGCCAGCTGGGGGTTGCTCTCTTTTACCAAGTAACAAGTCACAGAACAAGAGGAAACAGTCTCAGGTTGTGCCTGGGGAGATTTAGGCTGCATGGTAGGAAGAATTTCTTCACCAAAAGGGTACTCAGTCATTGGAACAGGCTGGCCAGGAAAGTGGTTGAGTTACCATCCCTGGAGGTATCTAAAAGATGTGTATATGTGGTGCTTAGGGACACGGTTTAGTGGTGGACTTGGCAGTGCTAGGTTAATAGAATCATAGAATCATAGAATGGTCTGGGTTGGAAGGGACCCCAAGGATCATAGAGTTCCAACCCCCCTGCCACAGGCAGAGACACCAACCTCCAGGCCTGGATCTACACAAGGCTGCCCAGGGCCCCATCCAACCCGGCCTTGAACACCTCCAGGGATGGGGCATCCACTACTTCTCTGGGCAGCCTGTTCCTGCACCTCACCACTCTTTCTGTAAAAAACTTCCCCCTAATATCTAATCTAAACCTTCCCTCCTTTAGCTTTAGTCCATTCTCCCTTGTCCTGCCATTATCTGCTCCTTTAAAAAGTTGAATCCCCTCCTGCTTATAAGCTCCCTTCAGGTACTGGAAGGCTGCAATGAGGTCCCCCCACAGCCTTCTCTTCTCCAGGCTGAACAAGCTCAGTTCCCTCAGCCTCTCTTTGTAGGGCAGGTGCTCCAGCCCTCTAATCATCCTTGTGGCCCTCCTCTGAATCCTCTCCAACAGTTCCACATCCTTCTTGTTTTGGGGGCCCCAGACCTGGACACAGAACTCAAGATGGGGCCTCACGAGGGCAGAGTAGAGAGGGACAATCACCTCCCTGTACCTGCTGGCCACCCCTCTTCTGATGGAGACCAGGATACTATTGGCCTTCCAAGCTGCAAGAGCACACTGCTGGCTCATGTTAATTTTCTCATCCACCAGAATCCCCAAGTCCTTCTCAGCAGGGCTACTCTTAAGAAGCTCTTCTCCCAGTCTGTATCTATGTCTGGGATTCTTCTGGCCCAAGTGCAAGACCTTCCACTTGGCAGTGTTGAACCTCATTAGGTTCCCCCAGGCCCATCTTTCCAGCCTGTCAAGATCCCTCTGGGTGGCTTCCTTTCCTTCTGGGGTGTCGACCACACCACTCAGCTTGGTGTCATCCGCAAACTTGATAGTTGGGCTTGATGATCTTAATGGCCTTTTCCAATATAAATAATTCTATTTTTTATATCTATGAAATCTTTTTTTTTGAAGACAAAGTGGGGATGATGAAAAATGATCATACAGAAAATAGTTCCTTTTTGCCCTTGCTTTTTTCTGAAGCTATATTTAACAGTTTTATGTAGTAATACTACTTGTAGAAGTTTAGAGAGAATCTGCGTTATGGGATCATAAAGTTCAGGAGTTTATGGTGATTGATTGAATAAAATAGGGATGCTAATCCATGATGTGCAGTGTGGCATAACTCCAGAAAAGCAGGTTGAGGGGCGGGATGCAATACAGTGGCTGGGCAATACGCCAATGCACAGCATCATTGTAATTGCAGATGAAATAATAATTATTTGTGATAGCTTGCTAATCAGTGAAAGCATGGAAAAGGCTGCTGACAAGTGCCATCAAGGTAATTAAGGTGAAGCATTGAATTTGCATAAATTTACACTTTGATCATTGTTCACAAGATACCCTCTCTCAAAATAGACTTGGCTGGTTTCAAGATGAGCACTAAATCAAAGCAAAGGAGTGCAATAACTGCACAACATCAATAATGCTTACAAAATACAGATGCACCTTACATAGGCAATTATCGAAAGAATCTATTGTCCTTAATCAAAGGATGATACTCGAGTTACTTTTTCAAATTACCAAATAGTCCTAGTTAGCATATACCTTTCTAGTCTTAGCACTTTAATGAGCACAGAAAAATTTTTAAGGTGAGATCTTTGGAAAATACAACATTTTATTATGCACCTTGCTTTAAAACCCCAACCCGTTAAAGAGGACTGCTGAAAGTGGAGGTGGTGTCATTCCCCATATTATTTTGACATATGTGTGCAAACTGTCTTGGAGGTACGTGTTTATTCAGCTTTAGGAGTTGCAACTATGATGCTCTCATGATCTCAGGCTCTAAGTCACTACTTCTGACAAAAGGCTAAGCTGTAGTCCTCTGTGCTGGTTTCCTGAGTATCAGCTGTCAGGGTAATACCAGGGCTCATCCCTGCAGCCATAGCTTCACAGTCTGCTTTAGCTCCAGTGTTGTGATTCTTTTCCCTCTGGGAAGCAGCAATGGGGTCTCTTGACAGTGCTGTCTCCTCAAGGAAATAAAAGTTTATGTAAAACAAAGGACTTTGGACTCTCAAAGCAAGCATGCAGACAACAAAAATCTAGCCTGTACAACTATTCACTCTTCCCTAAGGTTTATTGCTGCCTGGAAAAACCCTACTGAGACTTGTGGAGTCCCTCTTTCTGTCAGCCTTTCTCTCCAGGTAGTTTCTGACAACTTATTCCCCACTCTCCTTTTCACTATGATTTTTTAAAGCTCTTTTCTCTTCCAGATCCAATGGGATCATCTCATTAGAAATAGTGATAGGTTTTAAATTAATGATATGGTCAACCATCATTTCTGAATATTCTTAATTACATTATGTTGCTGTTTGCTCTGATTTTGACTAGCATCAACCTGCAGGTAACTCCTTTACCTCCCTTGCTGAACATGCTCCTAAGTATTTCAGTATCAATGTATCATAATGGAAAAACTCCATATATGTCATGTGGTACCTGCATACACACATGAAATAATGATTTAGCTGCTAAATAATTTTAACCACACATTCTGGTAATTATTTTTCTTGCCTCCATGTGTTCTCACCTCATCCTCCACCTACAGCAATGCTGCATAAAATTAAGCATCAAGGCTACTGTAATTGTATTCTGCTGTATTTTAACGCATTATTTATTGCCTTTTATTTTATTCTTGTCATGTATGGTTGTTCACTAGGGAAGTTGTAAATCAAGCTGTCATATTTGAGAGTTGGTTGTGGGGTTTTTATTATTATTATTTTATCCTTGCAAATTCTTTTGCCTAGATACAGAATTTCAGTAGAAAGAAGAAAATGTGTTTGTCTAGTACAGTATGTGCTTGGCATGTTTTTATGCTCCACTTATTTAGAAAGATGATCTCTTAAAGCTGTCTCTCTGACACAGACTTACAGCATGTAGAGTTTGCTTTTACAGTACAGCAATAAACACATCCACTGAGGTACCAGAGATTGTCTACTAAGACAGATCTCTCAGCATGCTGCATTTGTATTCCACGTAAACGTCATGCACCAGCATAATTATTTGACTAGGAGTGAGGCTCATTATTTCATATACGAGCTTTCCATGCACAATTCTCCTACTGATGCACATACTGTATATGACTTAAAAGTGTCAGTTGTTCTGTCCTTGTTTTTGTCCTGTTTATTAATAAATAAATCAAGATATTTTACAGAATACTAGAGAATTCGAACGGGAGATCCAAACCAAATGCTGAAGCTGCCTTTCCTATCATGAATCTGATATTCTTATCACATAATTGTAATTCATAAGTCATTTCTCACCTGAAACTAGAATATTTTGTGGAAATTTGTTAGCACAAACAGTTCTGATTTGAAACCCTGGCCCCAGTAAATTAGCAACAAATACATGGTGGTGTATTCTGAAGTTTTTATTAACATTACATTTGTCTTTTTGAGCTCAGGACATGTTGGTCTTGCTTTGCTACTGGAATGAGATGGGACAAAGAATACATATAACAAAGAATACATATAACAAAAGTGTGCACATTTTTCATAGGGTTTTGTAAATGATGGATTAGATACATGTGAAGTTTAGGGATTGATTAAATAATACCTAATTAAAGCAGGGTTCTAAAATGGATTCTTTATAAATCTGAAAGTTACCCTGAAGGAGAAAAGGTGGATTTCTGTAGCTAACAAATAACGTTATACAGATTGGGGAAAAATCAGGAAAAGAGACTGCACAAGTGGGAGAAGGAGGTTGTTGATGTCTCCCTGTTGTTTTTTTCTGTAATGGAAAAAAGTCCTAATTTGGCTAGCCCACTTATTAACCTATATTCATAAAATGTAATCTGAAAAACCATCTATTTGATTAATGAGGCTTCCTGTAATACAGGGTGAATAAAGAGCCAGGGTGTCTTGCTATGTTCCTACTTACTGTTTCTGGAGCGGATATGACTCCATGAAGAGGGGGGAAACACACATAAGAGGAAGCAGTGATACTGAAGTCTACTCTTATTAATTGCATTTGATTGTATTATCATTCTCTTAGCTGTATTATCCCCATTCCATTATCATTTTCTCTGTCCTGATATTTTTACTGCATCTTCATTACACATACACTTTGCTCTTGTGGCTTTCTAAGAGTAGTCTTGAACACACTTAGAGTTTCATTGTACTGAAAGCAAGACATTTTCCTAGTAGACTAACATGAAAAATACGATGATTCTCTAACATAACAGCCACGTGGGTCTTTTTTGGGCTTTGGGGTGGGTTTTTTCTCCAAAAAAGCATGTAATACAGAGCCAGTAATTCTGGAGAGAGTGAAGGAACCCTGTATGATGTAAACATTTTCTGTGATTTGAAAAGCATCTTCAATAAAAATTCTTAGTCCAGGTTATAGTGTTGTCCCCTTCTCTGGGGTTGTTTTTTTTTTCTCCTTCCACCAATTTAAGGCTAAAATGAGCCTTAATGAACTTCTATTTGAAACTCCTATATAATATCAACTGTAAAATTTCACCTTGCAATATCTTCATTGAATCCAATAATTTTTGGATGAGTAAGTACAAATTTTACAAAGATAGTCTTAGCTCAAAAACTTTTATGAAGGTGTCTCCACCACTTCTCCAGGGAAGTTTTACAAAAGGTTAATCACTGTTAAAATATGTCGTTCTTCCATTTTAAATTTGTCTATCTTCAATTTTAGTGCATGAATTTTTTAATACTTTTGGAAATTCATGGTCAGATACTTCTGCAGCATGACCAAACACTAAATCTTTGTCAAGGTCATTGCTTCTTCCCAGGATATAGTTCCTATTCAATAATCTTTTGTCCCTCCATATTTATGTCTTTTCATCTGACTCTAGGAAAAATGGTAGCTGACAGAGCCCATTATTCCTCTTTGACTGTGACCCTCTTAAAAATGGTTTGGCTCGGTTTAGAAATGACCCCTTTTTTTACGTATCCCTTGACTTATCCTTGGTTGTCTATAAAGCTTAATAGAGAATTGTTTATATTTTCTTCATATCTCTGATGGAGATACATTGAGTTGCATTGGATTGAAGATTTACTTTTGAGGCTATATATTAATTCTGTGTTTTCCTATTAGTAAATATATTCTGATATCTATCAGTTATCACTTTGTCATCTATTGACTAGCTACTACATCGATTTCAGATAGTGCTAATTCTTTTAATCAGAATGTTGTGTGGTAAAACTCAGTTTAGCTGACTACATCAATTTTCCACCAAAGTTTAAAGCTTAAAAAACCAGATTTTTTTATCAGAAATAAATAAACCAGAAAGATATATAGTTTAAGGAAAAATCTGTGATTTACAGCAGTATTTATCTAATTGTGTAGAACAGTCACAGGCTCAAGTGTACTGTTTTCCTTGAAACAGTAACCAAACCCAACAAAAGCTATCATGATCATGCCATTGTGCAATGCAATATGTTACATCATTCTGGAATCAAACACACTGCATAACTTTACCTGGGTAAATATGGGAAGAACGTGTTCAAGCATGAGCATATATTTGATAGTTTTAAAAATATAGAATGTACAATATCATTTGTAGCTTAAAAATAGCATACAGCTCATGTTGTTAAATTTCACAAATAGAAATGAAGTGGCTGTCACTCCAGGACCCCTGGTGCCCTTTGGTCACTGTTACTTCAGAAAACTTGGGATTTAAAAAAAATTTTCTTTTCAGCTGTGCCTTCTATTGGTGGCACATGTGTTTCACAGGCATGACTGTCTGCAGAATTCTATCTGAAAGTTAAAGGGACAGCACTTTACATTCAAATCCTCTTAAATAAAAGTGACTTCAACAAAGGTTTTGGGTGGAGAATGTGTTTGTTTTGGGGGTTGGGTTCACACCGCCTATCCCCCACCCTCATTTACATCAACTAAAATTAATTTAAATAGTCCATGAGTTCATTGGGACAAATGGAGAGACAAGACCAAACCTGGACAACAGTGTGGAAAGATAAATCTTTAAATAGACTAATGGAAAATGCTAGCTTTATATTACCTTTAATAAGATTTTGGGGGAAAATAGTGGTTTGCTGTACGTGTACCTGAACCAAAGCAAGGGTTTAAATGGGTAACTGTGGTAATGTTGCAATCAACAGGAAGCAAAGGTCCATTTCTTAGAATAGTACTTTAAGAAACTCTAAAGCTATTTTTAATTTTAAAATTTATGCCAGTCAAATTTAACAAAATGTAACTGCTTTCCCCAGAAAATGTAAATGATAGGTGGAAGAAGCATTTTCACGTGTGAAACAAATACTTGCATTCACCTTCCATGGATTTTTGAAGAGTTCTGTCACCTTCAGTCTTCAGGCAGTACGAGTTGGGGCCACCTCTAAGATGATCAGTGAAACCGATTTTTATTTAAGTACGAAACTTTCATGGTCTATAAACTTGCAAAGTACATGTAAATTACCAACTTGATAAGTACTTTGCAGAACCAGAGTCGTAGTATTAACTGTTGGTTTTAGCACAATGGGAAAGAATAGCTAGCAAATGGTAAGACCTATTTACCTGTATTGTTTCCTGGTTAGAGTGCAGTTGCTATGGGCAATTTAAAGCAGTTTAAGGGAAGAGAGAGAAAGAAATACATAAAATGCAAGTGAGGGAAAGGATAATAGAATAATGTACATTAAATACTCAGCAGGACAGAAAATGATAGCTCTGAATGTTTTTTTATTTTTTTCTCTGGAAGAGCATTCAGTGCCTGTGCTAACAAACCAGTGTTGTTATGGGTCCAAAATACTAATTAAAACCCCAAACAAACAAACAAAAAAATAACAAAACAAAACATTATAAGAGTTACATATGGATACTGCACAGTGTTAATGAAAGAGACAAGATAAGTGTGAAATTTATTGACTTATGAACAGTCAATGTCATGAAAAGATGACTGAAATGACAATAATACTGAAGAGATAAAAATAAATATACTTAAAGGCTGATGGGATATGATATTTCTAGTGTGTATGGGGGGGGGGGGAGAACTACAAATAGATAAAGATTTTTGAAATTTTATGAGAACTGGAAGGCCACAGATGTGCCCTGCACTTCACCAGCCAGGCGGAAGGAGTGGGTGGAACTAAGGTACACAGAACATTAATTTCCAAGTTGTTAATTTTAGTATAGATGTTTTGTAGCCATTGCACAAAAGGCATCATTAAAAAGCAATTAATGTTAACATAGTGTTTTGTTTACAGTAATAAGATTGCTACATACTGAACAACAATTCGATAATTATACCAGTTGTGATTATTGGTTGCACATATGGGAGGGTTTAAAAGCAAATTAGCTGATAAAATTCTATTATTGAATTTTAATTCACTTTTGGATATTTTTCTTTGCTCTCTGAAACAAATAATCATTGTTACTCAGTTTGTGTAAGAAGGTAAGTTTTGTAACTTTTAAGCCCATTTTTGTGGGGAGAAGTACAACTGTGCTTCAGCTTACTCAGGCTAGTGAGTGAGGTCACCAGCTAGTGAGGATGGTCACCTTTGCTGTGACAAAGATTTCAGTGAGTGAAGTAAAATAAAAATAACAAACTCACACAGAATCACAGAATGGTTGATGTTGGAAGGGACCTCTGGAAGTCATATTGTCCAATCTCACTGCCCAGGACCATTTCCAGATAACTATTGAATATTTTTGAGGAGGGAGACTCAACCACTTCCCTGGGCAACCTGGGCCAGTGTTTGGTCACCCCCTCAGTAATATAGGGATTCTACTTCAGAGAGATCCTCCTATGTTTCAGTTTGTGCCCATTCGCAATCACGTCAATCACTAGACATGATTGAACAGAGCCTGGCTCTGTCATCTTTGCACCCTTCAAGTATTTATATACTTATAAGACCACCCCTCAGCTTTCTCCTCTCCCGCTGAACAGAACCAGCTCTCTCAGCCTTTCCTCATATGTGAGGTGCTCGAGTCCTTTAATCATACTTGTGGCCCGCTTACCTTCTTTGCAGCAAACTACTTGCTCATATCCAACCAGGCATCCACCAGGACTCCCAGGTCCTTTTCTGCAAAGCTACTTTCCAGCTGGACAGCCTCCAGCATACATTGATGTACAGGGTTGCTCCTCCCCAGGTGCAGGACTTTGCACTTTTCCTTGCTGAACTTCCCGAGGTTCCTTACAGCCCATTTCAGGAGATGCTGAGGTCCTTCTGAATGGAAGTATGGTCCTCTGGCACTCCTAGTGCGGTGTCACCTACAAACTTCTAAGGGTACACTCTAAGCTATCATCCAGATCATTAATGAAGATGCTGAGTAGGATTTGACCCAGTATTGACCTTTGAGATATACTGATAGTCACTGACATCCAAATAGACTTTGTGCCACTGATCATCACCCTCCGGGCTCAGCTATTCGGCCAGTTTTCAGTCTATTTCACTCTGCTCATACAGCCTGTACATCAACATCTTCTCTGTGAGAATCTTACAGGAGAGTCAAAGAACCTACTGAATCTAGGCAGACAACATCCACTGCTCTCACCTTCTCTACCAGGCCAATCACCTCATCAAAGAAGTTTATGAAGTTGGTGAAGCCATACTGACTACTCCTGATAGTTTTCCTGTCCTTAATGTGCCTGGAAATGTATTTCTGGATAAGCTCCTCCATCACCTTCCCATGGATGGAGGTTATGATGACTGTCCTCTAGTTCCCTGGGTCCTCCTTTCCCTTCTTCAAGATAGCACTGACATTTGCTTTTCTCCATCCTTCTGTCACTTCTCCCAGTCACCATGATGGATCAAAGATGTTGGAGAATGACCACCGGATCCTTCAACATTGGAAGGTGAATACCATCAGGGCCCATTGACTTGTTCATGTCCAGTTAGCTTGAGTATTCCCTGATCTGATCCTCTTCCGCCAAGGGCACTTCTTTGTTCTGACCCTTCCCCCTAACCTCTGAGACCTGCCTTCCTGAAGGCTGGTCTTGCTAGTAAAGACTGAGGCAAAGGTGGCATTCAGTATCTCAGCCTTTTCCATGTCTTCTGTAACCAGGTCTGCCATCCCATTGAGCAATGTGCCAACATTTTCCCTGGTCTTCCTTCTGTCTCATGAATTTATAGAAGCCATTCTTGTTGCCTGTATGTCCCTGGCCAGATTTGATTCCATTTTGAGCTTTAGCTTTCCTAACTTCATCTCTGAATGATTGGACAAAATTTCTGTGTCTCACACAAGTTATTTTTCATTGCTTCTACCCTTGATGTGTTTTTTCTTTTTGTGTTTGGCTATGTCTAGGAGCAACTTCTTGATCCACATGGGACTCCTTACATTTTCGTCTAACTTCCTATTTGCTGGGATGGAGCTCCTTTGACCTTGGAGGTGATTCTTGAATATTAACCAGCTTTCTTGTGCTCTTCTTCCCTCTGGGACCTTATCCCATGGTACTATTCCAGGTAGATCTTTGGAGAGACCAAAGTCTGTTCTCTTGAAGTCCAAGGTTGTGATCTTGCTTTTCACGCTCCTCTCTGCCGACAGGTTCCTGAACTCCATCATCTCATGGTCACTTCAGCCAAGGCTGCCTTTGAGCTTCACATTCCCAGTAAGCCCATCATTGCTGGTTTGAGGTCTAGCAGACCACCTCTTCTCATTGGCTCTTCTATCACTAGGAGGAGGAAATTATCACCAATGCAAGAACCTTCTGGATTGCTTATGCCCTGCTGTCTTTTCCCTCCAGCAAATATCAAGATGGTTCAAGTTCCTCATGGCCAGAGCCTACAGACATGAGGTTCCTATCTGTTCCATATGATCATGAAAATGATCCATATGATCTTGAGAACTTTTCTAGCCAAAGTACTTTTCATATCTTTTGGTTCCTTCTGCTGTGCTCTGCTGCTTTGGAAGTGTAAGGACCCAGGAAAGGGGACAACTGTGGTTTTGAATATAGGAAGAAGCATACAAGTAATGTCATATATAAGGCCCAAAGAGCTGTCAATAGTTCTGCTAATAGATTCATGTATGTAGAGCTACAAAAAAAAAAAAAAGCAGTTGTATGTCTTGTAAAATGGAAACTTCCTGAAAGGAAAAGTTTCTTGTATGGTATTTTCTGGATTGTGAGTCTTTTACTCTCTGTGAAGATGTTTCATTAATTTTCCCTTGTTATGGCTGTCTAGTAGAATTAGCTGCTTTCCAATGTTGTTTACAGACCTCAGGTTAGGTCATTAGCTTCATTGAGCCAAACACTATGCAGAATACAAATAAAATCCCTGGATCTTCCTAACCAGGAGGTCTAACAGATGAATACATGAATACTAAATGGTCAAGAGTATTACTGATTCCTCTCAACTTCTCATTTCTGTATTATTTCAGTATTGCAAAAATATAATATTCTTAATAGAATTGTCATATCAAAATAAGAAATTACTCCTTTTTAGACCTCATCTGTGTCTTTATGTTGACTTTCTGAAATGAGAGGATTGTGAAATAGGGAAAATAGATAATAAATTAGATAAAAGAATGCTTATTTTCATTATTTTACTAGACCAATATATTTCTTACATAAACCAAACCTCACAATTTAAGTAGAATAAATACTTATCTATATTATTGCTAGCAATATCAAGTGCACATATTTGTGGCTTTATATGCAATATTAATTGACCAATAAATATTTCTTGAGTTTATTGGGCTGCCAAGCAGGAAGACCTTCTTGGTGTCACTAAAATGCCCAGCAGTGATCAGAAGATTAAGGATTAAGGCGATTTATGTTTTAGCAATTAAACCTTATCAACATTGTTCTAGCCACAGTCATTAATGAGGAAGACATAAGTATGTATTTTTAACTCCATAAATCATTCATTAATATTTTCAGTAGCAAACAAACAGCTTAGAATGAGTGATATCAGAGCAGCTCTTGGTGGTCCAACAGGGAAGAATGTAAACCAAACCAATGAACCAAAACAAAACAACAAAAATCCCACCAGAAAAGAAAAGGCAAAAACAAATTAAAATCAGCACAAGGCTTTATTACACAAATTGCCAGGCTTTGGAGTTGCTTTCCATATATGCATGCAACAATTACTATTTTTAATATAAAATGCAGCTTCTAGATGAGGCTTTTGGCCATTTCCTGACTCTTAAAAATGGCCTTTTGAATAAAAAACTGTCAGCATTATCAATGTGTATGAAAAAGCCATATCTTTCCCTGCATGAGATATTTTCAAGAAGATTTGGTGTTACACAAATATTCTAGGAATAGTTGGTATTCAAGAAAAGACAAAATTGTCTCAGATATTACTAAAGTTGCCAGATAATGAGTGTCTCATCTGCATTATTACATCACAGGTGTTCCCTGTCAAAAGCCACCAAAACTCAGGTTTCATGGATCATGAACTTTACAGAACAGTTGGCTAATGTCTGTTATGACCATACCAGCAACCCCAGCTGGAAAATCAAGATGAGATAGCCTATGGGCTGAGTAAAAGTAAAAGAATGAGAGCATTTGCTCAATGCAAGATATTTATAAGCAGATCTGCAAATGCTACTGTGAACTATACCAACTCAGCTCCAAATGGCAGATCATGTGGACCAAAAAAGTCAGGAGAGGTCTGTCTTTGCTCTAAATCTCTCCTAACAATAAATGTGGGATGAATAATAAGATAGTAAACATTAGAAAGAGTGCACTTCTGTGCAGTGTCTGTGGAATGAGAAGGCAGTCAGTTCCTGTGTGTGAAGGGACATGAAGCAGAGTTTCTTCTCCACCTTTGGCTCACCAATTTCCTTCCTGCATTAGCAAGGAATGGAACTGGACTCAAATGCCCTACACATGAACAATCTGAACACTGATGTATAAAAATCAGCTGCACATCTTCTAACTCTACTTTGTTCAAAGCACTGTCTGGCAGCAACATCCCTAACCGCAAGATCTCTGTGGTCCTACAGAGGAAGCCCATGGATGAGAAAAGGCAATGAGCCTCTAAATCCCATTAGCTGTCTGAGTAAAGCTACATTCAGAAGGTATCATTCAAGCTACACTGAAAATAATTCTGTGTGCTTTCATTGGTGAAGACAAATATGCCTGAAGATTTTATACTATTACTAGGCTAGGAGGCACATAAATAAGGGTTTTGGGGACTTTTGCTGTGAAGTTGCTAGAGACATAAAAACCTAAGTACAAGACTTGGGAAAACTTTACCATTCCTGTGTACAAGATCTGAAAAGCCAGATTGTGTGTCACCTTGGAAATGTTTGGGTTCAGTAATACGTTCCTTAAAAATCTGGCGCTTGGCTTCTACCATCCTGGCTGCTCACATGCACCGAAAAGTGAAGGGGTAACACTTCAATTGATGAGCTGCGTTCCATACTGCCAGCGAGGTATGGTAATGGTAAGTACTGGTAATGGTTTCCACTGGCTTTAAAATTCTAAATCCAGAACTGAAGATCTATATTCAGTTCACTTTCACATAGACTAGTGGTTAGAACAATAGCCCAAGGCTTCTTAAGGCATATTCTCAGCTGATGTTGCCATTGTGTCATTGAAATAGATATGTTTCTGACACTGAGCAGTGCATTAAGAATTGTAAGTAACACACTGTCATTTAAATTTCCTAAGACACACACTCCCTTCAGAAACAGATCAATAATTTTACATTTATTTTTCCAGGATGCAAGCCTTTATGTGTATGCAACTTACAATTTGTTTACAGAAAAACAGACGATGAAGGGACTGCTGTTCAGGTTGGTTGATTTCTTACAGACAAGAAGAATAGGAAACCTCCATCAAACCTCTGTTAGTTTAAAATCAAAGTGTATTTGAATAATACTACCATGAATCTCCAGAATAGAAAATAGTGCCATTATTAAAAAAAAATACATCTAACAGCAATTGATAGTAATACAATATAAAAGTTTGTTTCTTTGTGGGGTTTTTTAATTCATTTTTCACTTTCAGGTAAAAGGAAAAAAATATGATGGTACATTATAAAATCTCAGGCAACTTGAGAGCTAGCAGCTAACCAGACACATTGAAAGGCAGAACAGTAACAGGCATTTATATTTAATCGATCCTATTGAGCCAAGAACAATATTTTAGAGAATACCTCCATTGTTCTGTGACAGAGGTGTTAACCGGGTGAATGGGATCGATCAGCGATGAGATGAAATGTAAATTGCTGTTAATGCTCTGCTACCAGCTGAGCAACTAAAAGAGAGAACTGTGTTTCCCTGCGGCTGCAGAGTACCAGCAGATACACATCAACTTGCCTGGCACCAAAAAAAAGAAAAAAAATCCAGCTGAAAAATGGCAGGGGTACTGTTCCTTCATCACCTGGAAAATGGGAGCTTTCCTTCCTGTTGTGAGCAGTGGTGGGTGAATAGGGAGGACTATTGTAGTTTGCCATTTCAAACTCTGTAACATGTACACGGAAAGCAGCAGCTCCAATAACCAGAGGGAGGGAGAGTGGGAGAGCCCAGAGGTCTCCTCTCCTCATAGATTCCAAATAAAAGGAACAAACCAAAAAACTTCAGTACACCTAACCACACAGACGCTTGACTTCCTCAGGTTCTGCTGTGCCACTGGAGAGGTATCTGTCTCAGTCTCCATCATCTTACCATTTTGCACCTTCTGGAGGTTACAGCCTCTCCAGTCTGCCAGTTTATCTGCTCCATAAACTTTATATGAAAATGAATAATGTGGCAGTGGCCCTATCAAAATGTTTTAAACTAACCTGGTTTATTCTCTCTAACATAGACTAGGGAGCAATCAAATAAGTATATCATCTGGCAAACCTGAGGTGATAGTCATCCTCAGCCAATCACTGTCAGGGACAATCAACAAAGTGACAGCCTGGGGCAGATAAACTTTCACTGAGTGGCTGGAGCCAAAAAAGGATGTGTAATGAAGTTTAATTATGAATACTTCAAATTAAACAAAAAATTGTGAGGAAAGTTGTGTGTTTGTTCACTTTACAAATTAGCCTTGATTGAAGAAATATTCAAAGCAGACAAAATTTTATGTCTGAAGTCCTAATTTGGTATTTACTGGGAACTGAAGAGAAATCTTAATTGAAGCAAGTGGCCTCAATATCACCTAAAGGGGAAATGGTTTCACCATATATGATTCATTTTAGCTTTTGTCAGTATAAATAGTTTTTCTGTAGAAAAATTACTCAACTAGATGGACAATAGATCTATTCCAATAGTTTTTCTGTAGAAGAATTACTCAACTAGATGGACAATACAACTTTCTTTTATAAGGAAATGTTGTAATTATAAGCACACTCGGGAGATGGCTGTATCACAACCAAGACAAGCCAAGAGATAATTATTGAGGTGTCTGTAGAAAAATAAGATAATAGGTATTCCAGAATGACAACAAAAATAGAATGATGGAAGATAAATATTTCCATTAAAGTTGAAACAAGAATGAAGAAGCAGTGGAAAGAAATAATATTAAGAGAGACATGAATTTCTTTTTTGTTTGAGAAGCAGTAAGCTTCAATCATTTGATTCTTTTGTCAAGGTTTGTTCTTCAGCACAAGATTTATACCAGTATTCAACTATTAAGATAACTGAAGGTGCAACTTTTCCTGTAACTGAATAAAGGCAAGTGATTTCTTAGATTTGTTTCAGTGTTAAATATTTAAAAACTTCAACCACTTAAATCATAAAGTAATGATGCTGTGCTTTTAAAACAGCAGCAGGTATGTACATGGATTCAGAAAATGATCAGCAAGAGATGTGATTGTTGTCATGAGGAAAGGTAATTAAAATCAAACTTGGGATTTGAACCTCATCATATTTATGAGCTATATGGAGTAGATCCATTGCTCATCTGGTGTAGTATTTTTGAAACTTTTATTTTGCATCCTAGATTCTAACTGCCCTAGACATCCGAGGATGTGTGCACTAAGCAGAAGAAAACATACAGCACAGCACCAGAAAGAAACCAACATGGAAGTAGCTTAATAACATGTATGCACAGTTACCTGCTATTGTATAAAAGTGAACAGCTAGCATCATTCAAGTCTACTGAACAGAGGCAGTTTTCTTTTAAGACTTTGCTATGCAGTAATAAACAAGCTTTGAAAATTATTTTTATTAATGAAAGTAATAAAAATGAGGACAAAATTTAAAAATATACCTCAAATGCTCAAAAACGTGTAATTTGAATTTAGTTATTCTGTCCAGAGCTATCAGAAATATTCTTCTAATTTTATACACAAACAAAAGTCTGCATTGACAGGATAACAGCCACGCAACCTACATTGTGTGTGGGAGGTATGGAATATACCATGCATGCCAGGTACCACTCCATAGACCATGCTTTCAAAGCAGTGTCTGCTATAAACCATTAGATACATAGCAGTGGATCTATAATCATGATATTGTTATCACTATTGTGGGGTCCTCTATACCCCTGGCTTCTCTCAATCCTTTCTTCATGAGTTATCACAGGTCACCAATGCACTAGATTAATAGCAATTCTGAATATCTCTTATCTCATTTCCTGAAATACTTTTATCTAAAGAGAAACTAGAATGCAATTAAACAGAAGGTGCACATGGCAGCTAAGGAAGTTCTTTGGGCTAAACCACGTTATCAGAGTAAGATGTTGTTTTCACAGTGATTTATGCCTCAGAGCAAACACTGAGACTACTTCTTGCTGTGCTTACAGCCCTTTAAAGAAACAAAAGAGCAAATCTGCCAATCTAATACTCAGTTCTGTGACTAGCATGCATGGAGAGTTGTTGCATTAGATAGAATTTCACAGCAGTTTCCAATTTCTGTTTTATGTAGCTGTTTAATGGTTTGGGTTTTTTTTTTTTTTTTTTCTCCTTATCCCTGGTTTGCTATTAAGTACAATCCAGAAGCTATATTTTAAAATAAAATACTTTAAAGGAAACATTTAATAAAACTCTGTTTTGTTGTACAAATAGAAAACAGTCAAACTGAAATAAATGCATATTCTATTGAAAATAAAGCAAACTTCATTGTTTGTCTGTCATAACACTGTATGAAAGGAGAGAAGAATGGCAGCCTCAGAATATTAACCTGATGCTATATTGAAGTACTTTGTCACTGTAGTAGCAGGATGATTTTTTTCTTATTTAATTATTTATGTGTTTGTTTGCTTATTTTAAGATAAGATTTGATAACTTGTAACTTGGTGGTAAGGGGTTGGGTCAAATAAATCACACCTCTCTTTGCCATGACCAGATTGGTAACAAGAGATAAGTCTGAGGTACTCAACAGATTCTTTTATCTCTGTCTTCACTAGCACTCTCTTTTCCCACATTTCTCAAGAGGACGGAGCTCAAGATAGGCACTGGGGGACCAAAGTTTCTTCCACGGTAAGAGAAGATCAGGTTTGTGACCACCTGAGAAACCTGAACAATATGTATATGAGAACTGATGGGATGCATTCCGGAGTACTGAGGGAATTGGCTGATGTAGCAGCCAACCCGTTCTCCATGATACGTGAAAAGTCATGGCAGTAAGGTGAAGTCTTTAGGTATTATGCACCCATTTAAAAAGGGTGGAAAGGAGGACCCTGGGAAATACCAACATTTCAGTCTCTTCTCTGTGCCTGGGAAGATCATGGAACTTAGATCATGGACTCCTAGAAGCTGGGCTGAGGCACATGGAGGACAGTGAGGTGTCGGTAGATAGGGCCTGGTGGTCGGAAGATTTCGGGCTGTACGGAAAGGTAGGACCCCCCCCCTCTCATTAGGTAACCAATAGTAGGTAGCCGGTGAGGTAATTTGAGATAGCCAGCATAACTTCACCAGGGGCAAGCCCTGCCTCATCAACCTAATGGCCTTCTATGAAGGAGTGACCATACCAGTGGACAAAGAACCATAGAGGTCATCTATCTGGACTGCTGCAAGGCTTTTGAAACAATGCCCCACAACATCCTTCTCTTTAAATTGGAGATTGATTAATTTGATGGATGGAAAGTTCGGTGGATAAAGAATTGGCTGGATGGTTATATCCAAACACTAGCGATCAATAGCTCAATGTCCAGATACAGATCCATGACAACTGGTGTGTCTAAGATGTCCATATTGGGACCAGTACTGTTTAGCATCTTCTTCAGTAGCATGGAAAATGGGATTGAGTGCAGCCTCAGTAAGTTTGAGAATGACACCAAGGTGAATGAAGGAGTTGACATGCCTGAAGGAAGAGGATGCCATCCAGAGGACCTAGACAAACTCAAGAAGTGGGCACACATGATCCTCATGATTTTCAACATGAGGAAGTATAAGATCCTGCACATGGGTAATGTCAATCTGCGATATCAGTACAGGCTGGGGAATGAAGGGATTGAGAGCATCCCTGTGGAGAAGTGTTTGGGGGTACTGCTGGATTAAAAGCTGGACATGAGACAACCAATGTTCATTTGCAGGCCAGAAAGCCAACCGTATCCTGGGCTGCATCAGAATCAGTATGACTGGCAGGTCTAGGACAATGATTCTGCCCCTCTGCTCTTGTGAGACCCCACCTGGGGCACTGCATCCAGCTCTGGGGCCCCCAAGAAAAGAAGGACATGGACCTGTTGGAGTAAGGTCAGAGGAGGTCCATGAGGGTGATCAGGGTGCTGGAGCATGTCCCCTGTGGAGACAGCTTGAGAAACTTGGTCTTGTTCAGCCTGGAGAAGAGAAGGCTCTGGCGAAGAACTTATTGCAGCCTGACAGGACCTAAAGGGGCCTACAAGAAAGTGGGAACAGACATTTTACTAGTGCCTGTACCAATAGAACAAGGAGTTATTGTTTTAAACTTAAAAAGGGTACTTTAAATTAGACATAAGGAAGAAATTTTTTATGATGAAGGTGGTGAAACACTGGAACAGGATGCCCAGAGTGATGGTAGATAGCACATCCATGGAAACATTCAATGTCAGTCTGGATGAGGCTCTGAGAAAATCAATTTTAACATTCCCCTCTTCAATGCAAGGGGAGTTGGAATAGACAATCTTAAACAGTTCCTTCCAACCCAAACTATTCTATGATTCTATGACTAAAACTATTCAAACACTTGGTTTTTTTGTTGTTGTGGATAGTTTGTACACCAAAGCAGAAAATTAACTATTGCTAGGTGGTCTGTCTGGCTGTTAATTATATTTTAGTATATACAATCACCACCAATATGCTTTCTCTTTTTTTTTTTCTGAAGAAATACTGCCATAGAATCACCTATTACTTGAAGATCGTGAGTTAACTAATTAACATCTAACTTCTCTCCCACCTTTCCTTGTCCACTACTTTGCCATGGAAAATACGACTTTTTCTACAGTCAGTTTTGAAATGAGAGTGAAATATTACATGTTATATCTGTTCATTTTCAGTGCTCCAGCCCAAATGACCATTCCTAACAAGATAAAGGATTAACCTTTGGAATTAATCCAGCATGAAAAGTGAATATAGGCTACTAGAGCTACTGCTATTTATTGCACCATCATTTCACCCCACTGAGCACACTCAGATAGCGTTAATTAGTAATCAATGCTGAATGCAAAACCTCTAATACGACTTACATCATAATAATTTTATATCATGTTATATGTCATTAGAGTTGACATAATGATAATACCCACTTTGTAATGCAAATCATTTTAATAGAAAGAACACTAAAGCAACACAGTACGTGAAGAAAATGTTACTGGGTATATATTTGCTGAAGTATCACCTGGAAGACGAACTATGAACATCTGGAAATCAGTTGGTAACAGCAGTAAAATGGGTGCTTGCCTACATTATAAACTGTCCAAACAACATGGCAGTATGAGGAGAAGGCTGCAAATATGACTATCCTCTTTACTAATAAAAGCATCCTTCCCTTCAGTATCTTCTCTGCAAGTTGGGTTTTTTTTAAAAAGAAGTTTCTTGTTAATTCTTATCAAGCTGCATAAAACACAAATAAATTAAGTGAATTCTAGAATTTATATTCTTCATTTTTGAATGAAGAAGGATCACAGGATCTTGTGGTTGCACTATGTGATATAAGTAATAAACTTGTAGGAAATCCCATGAGGAAAGAATTTTTCTATGTCAAAAAATATACATGCCAGGACTGGATTAGGTCCCTTCTATCACATTAAGTCTGAATCCTACAATCCATTTACCATTTTCTAGGCTGTGTAGGCAGTTTTTCAAGACTGAATGTCAAACTCTTTTCTCAGGAAAAGAGAAATAAGTTGTTCTATTTCAGTCCTTCACTTACCTGCCTGATGGTACCCAGTAGGCTTAAATAAAGACCTTTTTCACTTACCAGATATGGTTCCCGTGTAGCTAGTCTGATTGCAGCCATTATGCAGAGTACAATGGAATTATCTCTGGTACCACAAAATAAACAAACAAATAAAAATAAATCTGATGCTGTTTGAAGACGGCAATGTTATTTTTCTTTTAGGAAATAATTGATTGGTTGATTCTAATCCCTCATTTCTTTTATTTGAGACCCAGGGGCTTGAAGAAGCAGTGATGGGCAAAGGAATCCTGCAACCTGGTGAGGGCAAGTGTGGCACCTAAAAGAGTGACGACTCAGACTGTCAAAAGCTGAGCAGCTCCTTGCCCTGTGTCCTGGTTTCGGCTAGGATAGAGTTAATTTTCTTTCTAGCAGCTTATGTTTGGGAGTTGGTATGAGAGCTGTGCTGATAACACACTGATGTTTTGGCTGTTGCCAAGCAGTCAAAAACTTTTCAGTTGTTCATTCTGCCTTGCCAAGGTGAAGTTGTCAGGGGTCACCCAGGAAGCTGGGAGGGGGCACGGCCAGGACAGGTGACCTAAACTGGTCAAAGAGGGTGTTCCATGACAATTACGTCATGGGTGCGCTGGTGGGAGAAGGGGCACTCAGCTCCAGGATGCAGGGTTTTGGGGACAATCTGGTTTTGGGATGTCTCTGAGCTTCATGGTCTGAGTTGTGCAGTTCAGAGAGAAATTGCAATGTGTATCACCAGTTTCATATATTTTGCTATAAAGTCCTGTTATTATTATTATATCTATCTCTCTGCTACCCCAGTAAACTCACCTTATCCCAATCCACAATGTTTTCGGTTGTTTTTTTTTTTGTTTTGTTTTCTTTTCCCTCCCTTCTCCCTCCCCCAATTCCCCCCCCTACTCCCTTTTAGAGAGCGAGCGGCTGCGTGGTGCTCAGCTCTCAACTGGGGCAAAACCGCGACACCCTGATAGGAAACCTACTGAACTGAGCCAACCAACTCTCCCCAGAAAGCCTGGCAGACTGAAGGCTGCTAATACCAAAAGGGGGATAGTGCTCATCATGGGATGCAGGGAAAAAGCATAGTCTTGCAGTCCAGTAAAACTTAATCTATGGCTGCCTGTGGTGGGTAAGCACAAATCATCAGCTAATACACGTTAGATCATAGTAGACAGTTTGCTGCTTTGTGGTAACTGTAGCCCCACCAGAACCAGCAGCTGGATACAAGGGTTACTGAGGGTACAGCGGTTTCTGTTTACTGTAACTTCCGTCAAGGCGGCTCTAAAACCAGCTCTAGGAGAAACAGCCACTTATCTCCATCTCTCGTGGCGCAAAGAACAATAAATAAATAACTGCCTAAGGTTTTTTTATGTTGTGTGAATGTGTGTACTTGTGCCTTCAGATGAAGATTGTGAACTCATTGCTGAAAAGCGCAGTGCAAATACTGTATTAGAAGGCCCTCAATACCTGATGCTGGGTGTTGTTTCTCTGTTCTGCTCTCAGAATAACAGAGGTCACTGAAGCAAATACACCCAAATGACAAATGGGCTGGTTAGTACTTCTGGCAGCACATTTCCACCTGCCGCCTCTCCCAGTGGAAAGAAAAATGTTTATAATTTAGATCCATTGGGTAATTCTCATGGGTTTTGTAACACAGGCTGTATAAATATATACAAATATGTATAAATAAATGATCCTGACAGAAAATCTTTTGGAATTGTTATTTTAAAAAAATAAAAAATATTACTCTGGTTGTTGAGTTACTTTGAACATATTTCCAAAGCTGTAGATGCAGAACTGAAACTGCAATTTTTGGCTTTAGCTATGTAAAAATTTATGCTGCTTTTGTTTATAAAAGAAATGGCATTTCCAATCCTAAAAGCAAGGCACTGAGAGTACGGGGATGGAGGAGCTATTCTTAGAAATCTGGATGCAGTTTCTTACTCAGCACAGCTACACCATGTCCTTTACACCTTGACAGAGTAGACAGATTATTTCTATCTGTGCTGGTTCTGAGTGGTATGAAGTTAATTTGCTTTTTCATAGCTGGTACAGCACAGTGGCTTGGATTTATTATGAGAATAATATTGATAACTCAGTGATGTTTTCAGTTGTTGCTGAGTAGTTGTACTATCTACACTAAGCCAAGGACTTTTTGGCTTCTCACACCAGGCACAGCTGGCCCAGGCTCACCAAGGGGATATTCCCTGATGTATAGCGTCATACTCCCTATATTGCTAGGGAGACTGACTGGGAAATGGGATTGCTGCATGGAAACAGACTGAGCATCAGTTTGGTGCTGTTTGTTGGGGGGGGTTTCCCTTCCACATGTGATGAGCTATTGCAATAGTGTATAATTCATTTTATATTACTATTACTGTTGTTGTCTTCCTTTGCTATATTAAACTTTTTATCTTAACCCACAAGTTGGGTTTTAGGGTTTTTCTGCATTTTTACTGTGAGGGGCAAGGGTGAGCAAGCAGCTGCATGCTTACCTGCTGGGGTTAAACCATAGCACTGTGAATTTTCTGGAAGCTATTAATTTCTATTCCTGTTTACTGAAGAGCACAATAAGGTCAGAATTAAAGAAAAATACTGAAAAAATCTAGAAGGGTTTGTTGTTGGGGGTTATATTTTTTCAGTTTAAGATATGCCATTACACTAATCTGTTTTATAGCAACACTCAGATGCTACACCCAAGATCAAAATCGAAAGATGACTGATTGTTATGCACTGATTTTTAATTATCATTCATTGCAACCGTAATTTAAGTTCATTAGAGCATCAACTTGTTAATGAGCAGATTTAGTTGAAATACAAAGATGTTGGCATGGAAGATAATTCTTTTTGCTTTGGTTATTTTTTTTCTTTTTTCTCTTGGTTAAAATAAAATCTACTTTCATAATGCATTGTACAGATTTAAAGGAATTAAAGTTATAATTTTATCTATTATGCATATACTTACATTACATTGCCTGCCTTCAGCTGGTTCAAATTAGTTAGGAGTAACAGATGGAAATCACCCTGAGGTTAATATCTCTTCCCTCCTGAACTGCCAACTTCCAGCAGGTTTTTTATATCCTTAATTTTGCTATGCTACTGCTTACAAATTCACACTGTAAGCATTTTTCTTCTTTTTGTCTTAATATTCTTCATTATACATCAAGGGTATCTTATGTCTTTTTTTTCATTACATTCATCATAACTATGGTGGTATGTTTGTCCTCACGAGTCAGCTGTTTCATTACTCTCACAAATATTTGCTATCACTTCTGCATTTCTCACAGAAAGTATTTTGAACATATCTGTCCTTTGCAGCTCATACTTCATACACTATTTTGATTTTCACTAAAACCTTACCAGAAATTGCACGAAAGGTACTTTTATGCAAAATGTTGAATGCTTAAGGTGCTGTGTAATATATTAAATGCATGCTTAAGGCATTAAATGTGTGCTCTTATATAATGCTAGCATGTAAATCTTTATCAGTGTTTGGTAATGGTGTTCACCAAGGAAGTGAAATGTTTCTGTAAAATAGTCAAGATTCCATTTTGCCACTATGTGACAAATAATTAAGTATATGTTGAAGTCAAAGATAATTTTAAATACATGCATTTGCTTAAGAACTTAAACATGCTGCTCAACCTCACAGATAATAGCAGAAGCAAGAACTGAACAAGATGTACACATTCTCAGACTGTCTCTTCCTATTAAGAAAGCTCTTCTAGACAGTAGTCCTGTAAAGCCTACAGAAAACAACCTGAGGTCTAAAATCTAGTTCAAAGCTACCATACAGTATCTCATCAAAACAGAACCCTTGCTCTATGTCCGTGTGTGAAAAAAATGAGTCTTCTCAAAAAATATCAGAATTACTATCCCTGTGTTACAGGAAATGTGTATAAAACTGCACAAGTTTCTGATAAACTTAGTCTTTAAAATTCTTCTTCTCAAAAGAATTCACCACTCCTGATATTGCGTACAACACAGGTTTTACTTTATGCTGTTCATTAAAGGCATACTCAGGATTATGCATGCTGGTGTAAATGTCTTCCTGTGCATGAACGTTAGAATTATGTGGGCAACACTGAGCTCTTTGAAACACTTGTGTTTGCAACATCAAGGATTGAATGATTTCCGTAGTAAGTTGTTCTTGGTTAAATCAGATCTAAAAACAAACACCTGAAAACAAGTATTTTTTAACGTTATAATAAAAATGTAATCCACTAAGCAAATCTTTAATGCTTCATTTACCAGAATAACAGGTTTACATTGCGCTCATCTGTGCATAGGATTAAAGAAAGAACACTTGGCCTTTGATTTTCACAGACGTGTATTGAGAGCAGAGAAATGGTGGGGCTGGGAAATATTTGGTTCCATTTCAAATTCTATTGAGCACTACACACGGCCTTTCATAGGCTCATCCCTGTGTTTCTTAAGATCTTTACCCCTTCTCTCCCTTACTTCTCAAATCTTCCTTACTCCTCAAATCTTCTCTACTCAGTTTTGGGTTTAACCATTCCAAGCCCCAGTTTCTCGGTGTTTATTGTTTCAGTTTCTTCTTAACTTTTTTCCATTCTATTCCTCTGAGAAAAACAATGCTGAAAATTGGGTTTGGATGATCTGTACAGACACTTTCTGTGGACCACAGGAGCCTAGTTATATATTCAATAACTACACCCCAGATAGAAGCATGACCAATGGAACTAAAATCTTTGAAAACTTCAAATTTTTAAAGCAAAAAAGTCTCAGAGAACATTGTGAACTGCAATTTATATATTTATATTTATAAAAGTCTTTAAATCTTTTGTAGCATAGAAAAGAGTCACATGTTTTATACAATGGGCCTTCTCCCTACTACATTTCAAGTCCTTTCATTAAAGCAGAAAAAGGACCAGGATTTTCAAAGAAAAGGTTGCCTTTTTTTTTCAATGCTGGAAAAAAAATATTTTCCTGTATTCTAATGCCTAAAAATGCCTGGATAGCTTTATTCCTTTTTTTCCTTTTTCTTTTAATCAGCCTACAGCCTGGGAAATTTCAGTCCAGATGGCTGAAGTTTGGCAAACTTATAAACAAACGAAATCAGGGTCTTAAAAATGGAAGTGATGGGCAACATTACTAATTAGGCATTCTATATTTATTTTGCCCAGCTGCCTCCTCTTTTCCATTTCCAAATAAAAATAACCGAGAAAACAGAAAACTGATTTTGGTAAAAGATTATGGGTTTGGGCCTTTTTAGGGGGGATGAATAAATGAAAACCTGTGCATTAATATCTAAACATGCTTTCAGGTAGCTAACTTCCTTGAGAACTTCAATCTTCTTTCCAAAATGCTGCTAGAAGTGTCATTGTTTGAATTATTCTAATTATGCTAATTCTAAAGTCAAACAGCTAATGTTCTCTCTGCAGAAGTAAATTGTTGATAACTATTTGTGTTCTAAAGAATGAGCTCTTGCATTTGCTTTTACAACTCACCTGCCCAGCTTTATAGGTTTACCACTTGTGGCCAAAGTAAATATCAAAATGCAAGAAACAGTAATGTAAAATTGGAGTGAAAATGTTGGTGACATTCTAAACTTTCAGTTCCTGGTTCCAGATGACTTGTTTCATCATCTTCTTGTATTTCTTCTTTACATTTAGTGCTTGGTACCTAACTGTATCCATTCTGTAAGCGGCACATCAAGCACCCACTGCTCACTGACAGACAAGCGTATCTTTCCTTGGGCCTGAGTGCCTTGCTGTCGGTTGGCTCCATGCTAAAGGCACTTTTGGTATTATGGTCTGTCTTTGAACTTTTGAGATCTGTGTTTGCTGGGGAAGATTTACACTCTGCATCTTGGACATGGTAATATGGGAAAGCTGGAAAAAGACAGCCACGGAGCCACAGCACCATCAAGTGACAGTTGCCTCTGTCACTGTAAACTCCCCTTCATGAGTACAGGTGAGGTAGCCTCACTTTTGTCTCTCACCCTCTCTCTGAAACAGGTAATGAAAAATTACCTTTGTAAATTATAATGGCTGCTCAAATAATTACATTTTTTTTAAGTAATTCAAGTGCAACTTTCTTCTGTTAAACCTTTTGTTCAGTATATATTTGAAATATCGCAACTTACTCAGGGTACCTACAGAAGGCTGCAATCATGTGACTGGGTTTCCTTTCCATTTACTTTTGCTACCCAAGGTGATGCTGGGAAAACCATTTAGTATTTCTGTGCTTTAGATCTTCTGAATGGAGAGTGGAAATTGGTAACTACCCCAGCTTTAAGTACAAGTATACAAATGAAACACATTCTATCAGGTCATTATGTATGTCTAAACCCTTTATCATATGTTCTTATTTCTTTTCTGTTTATCTAAGGAGTAGATAAGCATGGATATTCATGGGAGCTTTCTGAAGACCACACTAGCATTTCCAGTGATTTCCATGTTCCATCAGGTCTACCAAGAAGAAAATAGCCCGTACAGCAGGAAATCATCAAAGGAATCATAACATGGACATTAGTTCTTCTTTTATCAGGCCATGAAGAAGATGTAAGGATAGCAAGGGACACAGGTTTGGCATCTGTGCTGAGTGTAAGGCGATAGTGATTTTCATCTTCTACTTCTCCCACAGTCTAGCTTTCTAGCACCTGCTTTGATTCCACATGCAAAAAACCCTTCAGCTGTGATGTCTCTGGCAAGCCAAAGAGGCCTTAGAGACTGCCTTTTTTCATGTTCAGAGTTTTTCTGTTCAGAGCAGAGGACAGGGAAATGGGGAAAAATTACCTTCGTGTCACACTGAGACTCGTACAGATGGAATGTAAACCTGAATTGACACTGTATTTTCAAATAGCCGAGCTCCTTCCTAAAAAACACTGTGGCGTGACTGGAGAGATATGACAGGGTGTAACATAGGAGGTTTTATTGCCCCAAATTATTATACTACAATATAACCTGGAATGAGGTTTTATTGTCCATTAATATATCTCATATATATATGTAAAATACATATACATGATGTATATATATTTATATTATAACAATACATCAGGGAATTTTTTTCATCTTCATTAGTCTTGTGGTTTTTATTCTCAAACATGACCACTTAATAGTGGAACAATAAGTAAGGACATCATAAATATTTCATTTGAACACCAGTAGATTCAGGAACTAGATGTATGCCACCATTTATGCTCATCCTTGATTCTGGAGAAGTCAAAGTGAGAGGGAGAGTAATTTGAGTTAATGGTTGTTAGACTACCAGTAAGTAAATAATGTCAGGCATTAACTGTCTTCCTGAGGCCAAAATCTGCAATTCTGTTAATGTCCCAGACAATCTGACTGAAGTCAGTAGATATAATCAGAAACAAATGTAGCCTTTCTCTTGCTTGTAGGTCCCTCACTCTTGCTGGGTAACTGGGGCTTGGAACCCCCTGGAGGAACATACACAGCTCTAGGTAGATGGATGGGGACATTCAGATAACACAAACCCCTCAGTGAGACCCTGGATGGAAACAGGTCTTGTTGAAGCCACAGCATTCTACACAGGGTCTTACAAGCAGAGAAATGTACTGTGTTGGTAAACTATAAAGAAAAAATTGCAACAAACACAAAACCCCAACTTCTCCATCCCTTGAGAAAAATAATGATGTAATGGTGGTAAAACTGACAATAAAATATAAAAGTCTCCAGAGTCAAAAAATCTTTGTGTAGGTTTCTGAAATACGTGATTCCCCACTATGTTCAATCTGCCTGTACATCTGGTCCCAAAACATGATTTGTGATTTTAATATGGTTGGTGAGACATAAGCTAATATGTTTTTCTCTGCTGGAGCTAAACCATTCAATGCAGGGGAAAAAAAGAAAGAAAAAAATTCTAGAGGGAATCTCTAACAATTTTGCAGAACGAGAGACAGAATTTCCTGTGACAATAGCCAAGGGAAATACAATGTTTCTTAATCTTGCTGCTGACAGGTCACCCCGACATCTCCATAGACTGTATATTTAATAGCTGATTTGAATGTGGGGTACCTCACTGTTACAGTGAACCTTCTGCCTGAAACTTCATCCTGTTTTCATGCTGTTTACTTTTTTCAAAATGTACCTGTTGAGTTTTCGTATTAAATTTTAGTCAGAGCAACAACAACAGTTAAAAAAAAAACAACAAAAAAACCCACACAACAAAATTCCACACATAAAAACAAGGAATATTTTTTCCTTTCAACACTACCAAAGTTGTTCTGAGACTCCCGTAATCACTGGCTTTTCTACAAGGCAGCCTCAGCTGTCTGTGTCACAGTATTCACAACACACTAATTTTCCATTAAGACACCTAATATTATATGTCATATAGCAGCGAAAGGTTTGCAGTCCTGAGCAGCTTCTCTAGCAGCTGTCACTGTTTTCTCCTCTGGCATTTGTATCTCTCTGGTACTGTATGTAGTATGAAAGTTGTAATCAACTTGCCTTCATTTCATTTTTTTGGTCTGAAGTCTCATATATTCTGTATGTTACATACCCTTCTGTTTTAACAGCGTGTCCAGGAATTTCCCATCACAGACACCCCAGAAAAATATCCTCTTAAGATGTCCTGGTTTAATTCTGAAGTGTTCAGCTGATGCTTTTTGAGAATATCAGAGGCACCGTCAATCAAAATGGGAAAGTAATTCTGCAGTCTTAAGTGGTAACTTAAATTATAGGCTATTCAATATTTTTCTTTCACTGTGGACTTATTTTAGTTTTAAAATATGAAGCCTAAGTTTTCAGTTTGTATGGTTTCTTATGTTTTTTCCTACGAGGGTGAAAGTGGATTAAAAGTTCTATTTAATCCTTAGGGAATAAGGCCCATAAGAGTATTTTTATTGTAGTGTGATTGATTGCCAGTTTCTTCAGCTCTTACAAAGATGTCTCTAGAGATGTGATATTTGATAAGTACTTATTTTTATAAGCCAGAGCTCCAAAAGGGCCCATAGGGAGCCAGGCACATATTTCTTGGTGAATTTTTGAGTGGCAGGGTGACAACTGACAAACCTCTGCAAACCACATTCCAGCTTTAGAGCTTATATATTTTTCCTCTTTCTGAATGCCAAGTTCCCCACAGGGCTAACTCCAAGAACGATGTGTGTACTGTGACACTGGGTTTTGAAACACCTTATTTTTCAAATGGTGACTCAAAAAATAGAATTAAGGGTGCTACATTCAAGTTCAGGCCAACAGCCTTAGAGTAGATCTGCTGTGCTAAGACAATATTAGATGCCATGAGGAACCTAAAAGCCTCAGACTCCTCACTGCTTCATTCTCTGAGGAGAAGTACAAGGTGGTTGTTCCTTCCAGGGCTTGGACACTCTTTTCTGAAAGTAAGCAAATATGTGGCTTCTGTACTGATCACTACTTTGTAAGGTGAGAATGGAAAATATCAGAATCACTAACTGGTCTGGGCTGGAAAGGACCTCAAAGACCATCTAGTCCCAACATCCCTGCAATGGACAGGGCCAGACTCCACTAGAGCAGGTTGCCCAATGTAATGTACTCCTCCTTTTACCTGCTTACCTACAAAACTCAAGACACCCTGACTTGTATTTTTAGGAATACCTATGCATTTTATCCCCAACCTTATGTACCCAAAATGCACAAAGAATATAGGAGCAGGGTCTGGATATCAGATATCCTTTTTGTCATTCTTTTCCTCCATCCTTCATTAGTCCTTGGGGTGACATTCCCATTCTCTGTGAAATTACATGGGGTTTTTTTCTGTATTTTGGTTGAGCTGCAATGTCAGTAATTGGTGTCAATTATCTTTTCCAGACTATACAGGCTTGTGTGCTTGAGAGAGGTGAGAAACACTGATTTTGATCTACGCCGCAGGGAGATCTGAAGTTTCCTCTCTGTGTTGTGGAGGTATGTTCATGTCAAATACATTTTTGAAATATATCTCTTGCTTTTCCCAACTTACTGTGTTTTGGTTTGCATTACACGGTAAAATACGCAAGCTAGATACCTGTTGGATCAAACAAAGGTTATTCCAAAAGAAAATTCTCTCCAAAGTGTTTACAGTACAGAGACGGCGACCTCAGCACCAACAGTGTTTCGTGGGTTTTTTTCCTATAGATCTGGCAATATTTTCCTATAGATCTGGCAATATTCTCTGCACTACTTGTTAGTGCCAGCTGATGTAGGCTTCTCCAGAGACAACAGGGGAAGAAGGTGATTATACTGTCAGGGGCAGAAGCAGCATCTCTGTTAGCTTTTCATGGGGCCTGACTGAACGGGCTTACACTCAGCATGTTCTGCAATCAGACAAATATCCTCTTTCAGATCTTAGCCTTGCTCTTAATTTAATTTGGGAATATGATTTTCAATTTTCCGACCTGTAAAACTAGAGAATTTTTCCCAGAGCAGCAACTAACTTATTAAGTATAAAGAGAAAAAATCATCTTAGAAAATCAGCTTTGTGTTTATTAGGTTATAGTTAGCAAAGGATAATAACTTAGTTGTGTGTATATTTATATTTATGTTTTCATTTATATATACATTTGTAATTGGCAAGAATGGAGTATTCACATATATCGTGAGAGGATCTTTATTGCATCTGGAGTCCAAAGAAGCTAATGAATTAGTCACAATAACGACAGGAATAAATGAAATTAATTGTCCTGCAGAAACAAAAGTTGAAATATGAATTTATCATTCCTGCAGTATATTTTTTTCATGTAATACCGTGGTGGTTCAGCCCCAGGCAGCAGCTGATAACCACGTGCTGCTCACTCACTCCCAGAGGAGAAGCAGACATATTTGCAAGGAAAATCTTATAAACTGAATCATGCAAGATTTTTGACAGGTCCCTTCTAGAAGCATAATGGTACAATCCCTTGGGTTAATTTTATACAAAAAGAAAGACAGATAAAGACTAACCTGCTGTTCCCATGGCAGGTGATTATTCACGCTTTCTAATTCAATGGAACACTCAAAATCCAAAGAATTATTATTAATCAATGAATTAAATAAATTCCTAAAACAAGTGAAAAGTCCTAATTTAATTCTACTGCCTGAACTCTGTGCAAAGGTTGCTATCATTTAGGAACAGTTTCAGAATTTTCATTTTCTTCCAACACAAGATTCTTGTGTTGGTGATACTAGGAAATCAGAAATGCAATTGTAAAGTAAGGAACTTGGGAAACAGAAAGATTGAAAGAGGTTGCATGGCAAAGATTTTATAAGAAGAGATAATTAGATTTGTTCATTAAATAAAAAGGGCTTACCTTTGTAGCACCAAGGGATTTGGTACTAAAAAGTAGCATGCTACTAAAACGAACATATTTTACAATTCAAAACAGACAACACTACACCGTTGGCCAAGATTTCTTTTAAAGGTGATTAGCAGTATTATGTATCTTAATAGCTAATAATATCTCATGAGTTATTGTAAACTAACTTTATTCTTTTAATGCATCAGATGTACGTGTTTTTCTAAAGTCCTTAGTTTGTAGGGTGTTCAAATTTGAATCAAAAAGCTGTAATTGTATGAACTTTTGAAATTAAATCTAATAATTATTTTCCTTTTTATTTGTTCACAGTTTATGCTCTTTCTCATTTTCTTAAATGAAACATGTAGATTTCAAGGATTTGTCACCAATTATTAATGATAACTTCATTTTCAAAATATTCTAACAACCTTTCAGCCCTTTTCAGACATTTTTCAGCATCTACATTTTGAGTCCCAAAAGTTCTGAAGACATCCACTATCTCCTTCTGTCTCTGTTGATCAAAAGACGGGATGAAAATGTGAAGCAGGGAAAATTCTCCATGGAAAATCTTGGTGACCATTTAATATCATTTCTACAGTTTTGAAGTGCTCTGTAAGCACGAAGGTCTCAATACAGAGATTTCAGAATGCTTGAATGTGCTTATCTCCTGTGTTTTCTTCCCAAAGCGATCCAGTGGAAATTATGAACCGGAAAAATACATTTTTTAAAGATGAGAGCTGAAATCATTACTGCTCTAGCTTTTTGAAGCTAAATATGTGAAAGCATTTGTATCCTGCTGCTAGTGTAATTCGCCTTCAGATAATACTCAGTCTGGGTTAGGGTGGTAAAACTTGGCCCTTAAAGAGAGGAACAAATCATATTCAGCATTTTTAAAGCATCATTTTGATGCCAGGTGACAATGGCTCCTTTCAAAATGAGAAATAGAGGGCCATAGTATTGATCTTTCAATAGAGATCAGCCCTCCTACAGTTACAGAGTCTACAGCAATAGCTCCCGTGATACAATATACCTCTTATTGGCAAAAATGCTGAAAATGACTAAATGTGTCTCTGCATGCTCCTTCTTGCCCACACTATTACCGAGCCATAGAGAGGGAGGACAAAGAGCAAATCCCATTCAAAATAACGGGCTAAGGTTGTTCACTTCATTACTTTTACTGTCAGCAAGCACACCGAACACCTTCATTTCAGAGGGCTGGTTCTACTCTCCGTACAGCACAGCTTGGTGGTGTTGGCAGGGGCATCTTCATTTCTTGGGCTATAGAGCTCTGCTAAGGGCTCTAGCACAAAGCAGATTTGCTTGCCTTGTTGCAAGTATTTGGAGTGTGGAAATGATAAGCTTGATCTGAAGAATGACCTTGCGACCCACATCTTTTAAGTTATAATGGTGTGTGTATATATACACACCAGAAAGTAAATATATCTTTATAATTTACTTTCTTCTTTCATGACTTTCAATAGGTGGTAAATTAGGCTTTATCTAGACAGTTCACAGAAATGGGGATTCCAATCAGCAGGTTTCAGTGGCATTGCTCAGGTGTTGTTAGTTTGTACCAACTGAGCTCTTGACACTAACTTCTGAGCTTATCAATTAAATAGGTTCACATAGCATCACAATAAAACTATATATGTATTAATTTACATTAGCTAATGTTCTGGCCCATAAAATGAATTGGAAGCAGACATATTTATGAATAACCTTGATTAAAACTGGACGTTTTACACTTGTGGCCACCTTTAAGGAGGGTAAGGCAAAGCCAGCCTCTGGACTTACGACAGACATATCAAATTTTACTCTCAACTTGCATTTTGGTATGGGTATTCTTCTGAAAATTGTTTTCAAGTCCAAAAGCTGACACATTTGAAGGTAGTAGAATAGCAACTATGACCTCATGAGGATATCTACATCAGTCCTTCGTCTCTGGTATGTAGTGCCCCTGGATCCAGAGGGAAGACAACAGTTTCTTCTTCAACTAATGCAATAATATAATATTTCTCTAAAAATTGTAATGTGATTAATACTACACCAAGTGAAATAACATGTAAATATTGTCTTTACAGGCTCTACAAAGGTCTTAAAAATGAATCATATGGAGTGTGTGTGTGTGTCTCCATTTAAATCCCAAATTTGAGAAGCGATTTCTTTACATTTCTTCCATCATTAATCAACCAGTTCAACACTAAAATATCAAGCAGTTTCCACGACACAAACTGTACATAAATTATCTGAATTTATGTGAGAAAGAGAGGCAAAACTACCCATTGTGTCAAAACAAAGTGAATGAATGAAAATGAGTCACTTAAAGGTGCTATAAGTAGATGGGGTTACCAAATTTTATAAAGGCTTGAAAACCTATCTTCTCAAAATTTATTTTTTATTCAAAATAATGTAATGGATAAAATCAGTTAATCACAAACATTGTAGAAAATACATAGAGCTACAAATAGTAAATAGAAATATTTAAAATGCTTCTGAGATCCACAGAGATTCTTAAAACGTGCAATATATTCTCACACTGAGAAACTGAATTTACAGAAAGAATGAGGTTCTTTCAGAATTAATTTGCAATATTTAGAGGAATATTTCACACATTTTGTTCTTGACAAATACTATGACAATTCCGCATGTACTATTTACTCTGCCACAATGCTGGATCTCAAGTAAATACCTGAATACATAGAGGTTTAGGGTATTAAGATAACTACTTGTGCAATGTGAAATGTGTTTGTCATCAACTTCACAGTTCAGCCATCTATATATTATGAAGCAAGCAAGTACTTGAGCAATCATTAAGGTAAACATTCACTCTTCCAGAACTTTTTGTCTTACTGTTCATTTGGAGAGTGAACACTAGTACAAACACAGGTGCAACAGCATTTCAGGCATTCAGGAAAATGGAAAATGTGTATGTGTGTCCTTCTAGAATTCCTTGGGAGAAATAAGTGAAAGCAAAAAGGAAAATTAGAAAATCACCTCATAACAATGAAAATAAAGGTCTAAAAATGAGCGAAGAAATTTAGAAATCTGTTTGCAACATCATTGATCACACAGAATTTTCTGAATTTTTTAGGTTTCACATAGCTGATTATTTGGTAGCAAAGGACATTCCCATCCATGTTAGTCAGTAGAGAATCCCAAGGGTGTTACTATAAATTGTACCACTCAGTAAGAGAAACAGATTGAAACTACCACTAATATGCACCTGACTTCTCAAAACTGATGTTTCCATTTAGTTTAACCCAGAAGTTTGGAAATAACTGCCTAGGTGATCCTTTTGTTTTTCAGATGCCTACTAATTATTTTCTTCTTAAAGTGCATAGGTGTTAGTGATGTGCTGGAGTAATTCTTGACCTTTGAAGCCAAAAGGCACAGTTGATTACTATTAAGTCTAATTATCCCTTACAGGGATATTCAGAATTGCCAACTCTGCTTTGAAGAAATTAGGATTCTTGGTGCATACTTAATGAAGAGAGGAAGGTTACTCCAGGGGCTGAGTTAAACCAGGTGACTAATTTTTCTTTTTCTACAACTTTATTACATTTTAGCAACACACTTGAACAACTACAATTCCTTGAAGAATGAGAGGCAAACACTCAGATATATTGCTGGTTTTTAACATAAAGACACAGGGCACAAACCTTCATTAGTATCTGACCTGCTGGCAATCTGTCTAATGGAGATTAGGATACCATTAGCCTTCTTTGCTATAAGAGTACACTGCTGGCTCATGTTCAACTTGCTGCCCACCAAGACCCCCAGGTCCTTTTCTGCAAAGCTGCTTTCCATCTGGGTGACCCCCAGCATATATTGGTGCATGCATTTATTTCTCCTCAGGTGCAGGATTTTGCACTTCTTCTTGCTGAACTTCATGAAGTTCCTGACAGCCCATTTCTCCAGCTGTCCTTCACAATGACAGTATGGCCTTCTGGTAAATCAGTCATTCTTCCCAGTTTGGTGTCACCTGCAAACTTGCTGAGGGTACATTCTGTCTGAACCATTAATGAAGATGTTGAACAGAACTGGGGCCAGTATTAGTCCATTAACATATCTGTTGCAATTTATCAGTGACATACCAGTAGCCAGATTAAAGAAAAAAAACAGTGGATTGTACTTTGGCCTGAAATTATCTCGCCTTCTGGATTCTTACAATAATAGTCAGCAGGAATGCTCAGAATTTCCTGTACTGAAGAATTCAAATGAATGAACTCCAGTAGTAAAAGATTAAAAAAGCTTAAAAAAGCTTAAAAAAAGTACCAAAGACAATAATCTGCAGACTTCTTCAGTAACCTAAACTTTCCATCAAGGTAAGCCATTTATTTCAAGTGACATGTGTAGATCCCTGAGGCTTTGAGGCCACAGATCATTTGTGTCGTTAGACAATGACACACACAGACTAATGAAAGATAGGGGAAATGTGAAAAAAATGAAGAAATCATGGGACTAAGAGCAAGAAAGTTGTCAGGAAGCCATGTACGGACATAAGCAGCTTAGAGGAACTACATTCAAGTGCAATGTGTCTGAGGAATATGACCTTAATAAATGCAATCCATTACATCTTTAGAGTCACTACAGCTTCAAAGTTATTTGCATGTAAATGATTGCATTTTCTGTCACCCAGTATAATCTGATGACTACAAGCATAATATTTTTTGTTGTTGTTTATGCAATTTATGCTTCAATTATGCTTAAAAGCTATGGAGAAGAGCTACTGGTGTCAGCAGGGCTTGTTACTCTCCAGAAGTTGAATGTGAATGGATTCAATGTCTCCACACTTTTGGATTTTTTTTCTAATTTCCCAATATAAAATTGTGCTGCCTTTAAGTATTGCTGCATTTGATTGTTCACTAGAACACTGTAATACATTCCACAGTTATGAAACCCATTGAGACTGATGAAGCTGTTTATTGATTTAATATAACCTAATGATATGACACTTAGATGAGAAAAACGAAAACATGGTGAAGATGGTGATATCATTAACTACCTAGAGAGACACAAGCCTTTCCAGACTTGGTTCCACAGGGGGATGCCAATAAATATAAAAAACAAGCCATAGTCAGCATTGATAACCAAATACAAGGTTTGGAATAAGATGTTAAATGATGAGGAACATGGCAAATCCATAGAGCTATATTTTAAAATTTATTAGTATATGGAGAATAAAATGAACAAAAGACAGCAAAACAGATGCATATAACAATAATGAAAAATGGATAAGTAGAAAAAGCCATACCCCTTCTACACTCATAATCTCAGAAGAATTACATGACCTAGTTAATTCTGCATTTCAATTAAGACATCATAATCAGGCTAGACCTGAGCCCAACTGGATTATAAGACTTGCACAACTGTTCACCAGTCTGAAGACATGGCAGTCTACATTGTAGCTTAGGCACTTGAGAGACTGATATCTCTTAATTGAGATATTAAATCTCAGCTCAATGTTTGTGTCCCTGTGCAGCACTTTTAGGTTGTTTGAACTGACATACTGATCTGAGAAGTGAGCATTTTTCTCTTCTGTGCTCATACTTTTTCACAGTAAGTGTGACAGAACACTGACACAGGCTGCCCAGGGGGTGTTGTGGAGTGGCCTTCTCTGGAGATATTCAAGACCCATCTGGACACCTACCTGTGTGACCTGTCCTAGGGAACCTGCTTTGGCAGGGGAGTTGGACCCGATGATCTCTTGAGGTCCCTTCCAACCCCTACGATTCTGTGATTCTGTGGTATGTACCTCTTTACCTCCTTTCTAGTTCTACCCTCTTGTCTATAATATGAAGTTTTTAACATTAGATTATATCCTTCCCTGACAATGTCCACTTGTCAAGGATGCTGTCCATACCTACAGCTCTTCCCAGCAAGACAATTTAAAGAGATTAATCAAGACACATACATATTTTTAAAATTAAATTTACCACAGTGGACTATAAGCAGTCAGTGTAATAGTCTCCAGTGAAATCTGTGCTGGACTGTATTTCTGTACAGGACATAAACTTAACATAGGTCATGTTGAAGCCTAAGTTCTTAGTCTTATTTGACTTAAGCAATGAAACCAAGATTTCAAATACTATAAACCTGTTGCTTCCAAAAGAGAAACTGCTGAAGAATGGCCAGACCTTCAGTTTCTTGAACAAAGGAATAAAATGTCTTGCTCTTGCTATCAAACACCTTTCAGTCTACATTTAACCTAGCAGATCTCACTGCTGTGCCACCAGGCCTTTTTTGATTGATTCTAGAGATTCTCATCTGTCTTGCTGGTGTCCTCTTCTGCCCTGCCTCCACCCTCCCCAGAGCTGTGCCTCATCACCTCAAATTTAGCTGCAGTAACTGCAAAGCTTTTAGGCTCTAGCTATTTGCTCTACTGCTTCATCAGGCAGCATGTCTTGCCCCCAGCTAGTGCAGCTAAAGCCTGAAAATAATAAAGCAAATTCAAATTGATGGCTGGTTTAAGTTAATATGCCAAGTTATGAACTAGTACAGTTTTTTGCAATAACAGCCCCTGGAAGAAGTAGAAAGGAAAATCTGGAAATAATAAGCTCTTCAGACACCCTGGCTCTATGATTACATGATTACATGTGAACACATGAGTAGTACCCTCACACACTACTTCTGTAAAACAGGGTAAGAAGCTGTCCTTGCCCAGGCAAGTAACATTTTGTAGCATTCTTGGGAGTCTGTTTTACCAGGATTTGTACTTAAAGTTGAGTTAGAGGCAATTATTGTTTCAGCTATACCTAGTCCTATGAAGAAATTTAGACATATAAAACCAGGAAGTGAATGTATTAACCAGTACTAGTTGTATATAACTCAATCCACAGCAATATTATTCTTTAAGCATCAACATGTAGCAACTAGTAATTTATACTCACCAACATTTTGTGAAAACAATTATAATGTCATTTCATCCTTCACTAGGCAATATAGCATAGCTATGAAGATTATTTACATACTGACAGCTGGTCTGATAACGCCCGCCCCTCCCTGCCTATCATCTAAGGCTGTGCCCACACAGCCCAAGACTGCTTGCACAGACCCTAACATTTAACAATCTCAGTAGTTTCATACAGTCAGAGGTGGCTTGCATAGTTTCCATGAAGTTTGCATGGCCAAAATTTTCTTTGCATCATGATGCCTGGCTTCTTGCAGCACAGTGACATTGCAATCCCATCTCCCATGCAGCATAACTGTAGCCATATGCTGCTCCTCTCCTAGTGTAATCCTCTACTTCATATGGTTATCCCCATCTGCCTTATGTAAAAATATCTCTGGTATTAAATATCTTCTGTAGAAGTGGAGGTCAGTGGGTTTGGTTGGTTTTTTTTTTTCCAAATTGTTAGTCTACTCAATAAATTGTTACTCCCCTGTCCAACATGAGTACTTATGACAGCACAGAACTGCATTCCATCCCATTCAGTGGACTGTGGCATCCCATAGCTGTGACCTTTTTTGTGGACATGCTTACAGCTGTCAGGAATTAAGACTTCTAGTGATCCACAAAAATGCTATTGCATTATCTCCTGGTAATGTGGAGTAGCATATAATATAGCATGGCTGTAATAACAGGCTTTGATTTATTCAGTTCTCTTCCATTGTTTGCAGTTGGGAAATAGCAAAACAAAATATAAATGTATCAATTTGAAGCACCTTTTATTTTTTTCTTTTTTTTTCTGGTTTGTGAAATGAACTGGTGTCTGATGCAAGCTGTTTGCTTATCTTAGCTACTCTATTATTGGAGTGTAAGTTTAATTATGATTTTTCTCTAGGTGTAAAGACATCCATAGAAACACCTCCTTTCTAGACTACTCTGCACTCTTTCCATCAAATCTGACATTATAAATGTTTGAGCATAAAGATCAATTGCACGATACTTCTAGTGATTTTCTTAGCCCACAGAGCTGCTATAATTCATAGTTATAAGTCAAGCCATGTAAAACTATTTAAAATGACTAAACATATAACCCCCTATAAAACTGCCATAATCTTTCCCTGCTGGTTATTTCAGTGTAAATTTTCAGTAACATATGGATGCTCATCTGATCTTCCTGCACCTGAATATTTTGGAAATGAGGATTATTGTACACATATGAGCTGAACCTCAGTCATTCGTTTTATTTTTTATTTAAATATATTTTTAAAATAAGGCATCAAGCTTTATCCAACCCTCTACAAAAATTCTTGTATGCATTCCAATTCAACCACAGAGAATGAATTACTTGTAAAAACATCAGTAGATTACTTAATGCATTACTTAAAATTACTCAGAAAACAAAATATGTGATAAACAAAATTTAAAAGGTCAAAACTGAAATGAAACACTTCAAATAAAAGGTTATGAGTAAAACAAATTGCTTATCTCACTCTTTCTTTGCCTTCATTGTCACATTTCCATGCAGAGATCCTGAATTCTGCCTTTCTGCCTTTCTGCCCCCCACCTTGTTTTTCTAGATCTGTGTGGGCATTTCATTTCAATAACAACTCCACTGATTAACAACTTCAATTTTGGCAAAAGCTTCAAACCAGGCAGCCTTCATGGATTTTTTTTTCCCTTTCTCCTGCTCAGACATCTGTAGTTATCAACACAGTGTTTGAATATATCAAATGTATTTTGTGGGTGTCTTTGGGGGTGGGAGTGAAATATCACATCTCCTTTGCCAGGTGCAATCACTTAAGAGTCTTTCTTTTTCTTCTTCAAAGAACATGTCACAAGGGGCAAAACGAGATTAAAGTCTCTGATGCTCTTCCTTACACGTGTAAAAAGGATGCTGCCTATCTTCAGATTTTTTTTTCTTTCGTTTCCTTTATTATTATCTTCCTGGGGGAAACCAAAGTAATTTTCTTTAAAATAAATAGAGTATAACATTATACTTTTTTCTTTTTTTCTTTTTTTCTTCCTTTTTTTCCCCTTTCAGACACTTTTTAATCAGATCAGTGGAAGTGATGGGGGAGTATGCTAGTCTCTAACATTGCAATTATTTAAAGTTTTTTGAGCCTATCCACAACTACTCTTTTTATTCCTCAGTGCCCTTTACAACAAAGGCTGTTACAGCAAAGAGCTTGACTGCATTGTGGCTACTCTTAATGTTTATTCATAAGCATTTGCTTTTGGAATTAATTCATAAGGTCAGTCTGGAAAACCTTATATGTATTACACTTCCACAGACTTCTTCACAGTAACAATCACCCACTATGCAACTCAGTCAGCTTGGGGGGAAGGCCAGGGGGACCTGCAGGAATGGGCTGACAGAAACCCCATGATCATGAGTGTTAGACTCTTCTCTCAATTAAGCAATATAGAACAAGAGGAAATGGCCTCAAGTTGTGCTGGAGGAGGTTTAGATTACATCATAGGAAAAATTTCTTCACAAGAAGGGTTGTCATTCATTGGAACAGGCTGCCCAGGGAAGTGGTTGAGTGACCATACCTGGAGTTATTTTAAGATGCATAGATGTGCTGTTTAGGGAAATAGTTTGGTAGTTGGACTTGGCAGTGCCAGGTTTACGGTTGGACTTGATCTTAAAGATCTTTTCCAGCCAAAATGATTCTGTGATTCTGTGAAGGTCAGCAAGTACAAATGCCATGTGCTGCCCTGGGGAGAACAGGGTCCATGCAAGGGGACAGACTAAGGAAAGAGGCGCTGGGGAGCAGCTCTGTGGAAAATGCCTCATGGTGGTACTAGGCAGTGAGGTGAATGCGAGCCGAATGTGAGCCATGGTGAGCCCTGGCAACAATGGCAGCCAGCAGCCTCCTGGGCTGCATGAACAAGGATGCAGCCCATAGTCTGAGGGAGGGGGTTGTTGCCGTCCATGTGGTAGTCCTCAGACCAGATCTAGATAAGGTATCCAGCTTTGGACCCCAACACAGAAAAGACATGGTCAGACTGGAAGGAGCTTGGGGAGACACCCCATGGCAGTGAGGTTGTAGCATTCACCCTGTGAAGAGGGTCTGGGGGAGTAGGGTTGGTTCAACCTTGAGAAAGGACATATATGGGGGCATCTAATAGACTCCCACAGCCTATACAAGGTCATTGAGCTTGCCCCAAGAGGTTGTGCTGTATCTGTCCTTAGAGGGATTCAAGCCCCAGCTGGAGCAAGCCATGAGTGTCCTGATCTGATGTGGTCTTGAGGTGCCTTACAACCTAAATTAAAGTGTTATTCTGTGCTTACACTTTTGATATAAATTTCACATCAGAAATAACCATGCAGAAAGCTCCATTTTTTGAGTAAAAACCATGGAAGAATAGTACCACGCTGGAAATTTTATTCAAGGCATTAATTTGAGCTGGAAGTAGTGAGATCAGGAACTGCACATCTGAAGAAGCATAAATGCTGTACTGTAAATAATGAGTTTCTGGGAAACTGGGAAATCCAGTCAGTGCTGTGCTTCAATCACAAAAACTGGATGCCAGGAGTGCATGAGGTCTGGTGTGCTTAATTACAGTGCACGGCTAGAACACATCATGTAATCTCCCTTCCGTGAGAATATTCATGCATATTTCATAGTAGCAAACAACAAATGATGTGTTAATGAGTGTCACGGCTTGCCATAGCTGCAGACTGAACACGCCTTCTGAATAAGCCGGGTTGTCTGACTCTAGCTGTATGATGATGACACCACCTCTGGGAAGAGAATCCTTATGCTTCTTGTTTTGATGTCTTTGGCTGTTTATTTATGAAACTGTAGGGAAAGAGTGAAGCAACTGTGGAGCTGGAGAGTTTCCTTTTGCACTGACAATGCTGCACATTCTTGATAAATGAGATTTTTGCCTAAAATCTGAGGATTCTTCTTCACTTAAATTCTGCATAGCTGTTTCTAGTTTTCTTTTTTCAGTGTTTTGGTATTTTTCTTCTTAAGGAATACATCTATTTGTTTATCCTGAGAGGACTTTCTTGAAACTGTTAATTTAAACTGATGAGGAAAAAATATCTGTATGTTACGTAGGCCTTTTTCAAACAACATGGGTGAAGTTTGGGTAAGTATCCCTAGTTGGAACTATTGCAAAGCTAATTTGCACTGATGAAAACTGGACAGTTTGCTTACTTTTCTTTTTCTAATTCTATTGTGTTGCACATAATGTCTTTTTCTTTTTATCACCTTTTTCCTACAACATACTTCCTAAGTCCTCCATTTTGGTTCATTTCAGATGCCATAAATCAATGCACAACAGACAAGAAGTAACTGCATGTATAATATATTTGCCTGAGAGTACAAGTCTTTATATGTTTTCACTTCAATGATTAATATATATTTGATCTGAAACACATTAACTAGTGTAAAAGTAATCTCAAGTGTCATTACGACATGTATTTTTAATGGCATTTTTCATCAGTGGATTTCTGAAGTACCTTAAAAAGGAGGTCAGTATCATTCTCTTTATTTTACATATGAGAAAAAAAGAGGTGTCTTCAAGGATATACCACAAGCTCGGAATTAAACAATGAAAAAAACTCAATCCCAGTATTTAAATTCAGGTTGCCCACTCTCTATCCTTTAAATTCCTAAATTCATTAAATGTCTCCCTGACTGGCCTGCAAGGTACCAAGACATCTGATCCTGTGCTGTAGTACCTGTTGAACCATGAAAGGATGGCTTTCCTACCCAGCACTCCACTACCACCCAAGAAATTTCCAATTTAATTCTGTGGAAGTAAACTGACCAGCTGAAGCCCCGGGCACTGGCATGGGAGATTGTCAATCTGAGTCAGACACATTCCAGGAGGGCTCCAGAGCTGCCAAACCACCACAGTGCATCAAGGGATTTCACAACTTGTTTCTTCAATCCCAGTCGCCTGGGCTATCATCCATTCAGAAGAAGGGGGTTAATTTCAGCCTGCTGGTTACCACAGTCAACTGGGAAATACAGAGGCATTTCTGACCCGCCGTGCCAGAATTATTTCAACGACAGCATAACACAAAGAACAGTAAAACTGCCAGGATCATGTGAAGATCTTCTGCTATGGGTGAAAGATCAGGCATATTAAACACATGAAAAGTAGGTGCATCAGTTATCTAAGGTGGAGACAGTCTTCCAAATTTCATCTCAATGTTTTCCAATTGTACAAAGCAGATATGGGCATGTGTCTGATAAATCTTTCAGAAAAAAATAAAGCCAAAATGTATGCTGTCTCCCCGACCTTACAATCCTTTCAAAAATAGAGTTCCAAAAACCCAACGAATAACCCCCAACAAAACTATTCCAGTGGTTCACCCTTAGGAACTAATTACAAGTACTGTTTCCTTTGGTACTACTCTAAATACTAGTAACAGTAGTGATGGGAAAGTTGTAAGTCTCCGGTGAATGCAGTTAGGTAATCTGTCCAGTCCACTTGCTTTCAAATAAAGTCTTTGTGCTGGCCATGTGGGGTGCACAGCAGGAGGCAAACACACCTGAGAAGCTGAAGCAATATTCAGGGCACGCCTGTATAGTTTTTTCATCTTAATGGCTTTTTCAGTTTCTGCACTTTTTACCATTCTGCATCACCACACTCTTTCATTTCCTTTGTGAAATCTGCTACAAAATTCATTGAAATCTTTTTAAATAGTCATGGTTTTAGTGATCTGGTTTACAGACTGTCCTAACAAAAGGCATGATTTAGGCAAGGACTTGTGAGTGTTGAATGGCTGTAAGAGTAAAAAGAGGCAGAAGGAGGAGAGGACCTTAATTAACTGGTTTTACCTCCTTGCAAAGAAATGCAAGGTGATGAAATGATGTCAGAAAATTACCCATGGCAGCACTGAACTCGGAGCACTATATGATTAAGCCTGTTTTCAGTTTGCTTAAGGTGTCACACGTGTCTCATAAAACATCCCAAACACATTAGTATTTGCTAGAAGCAGCAGTGGCTTGAACAGATTTGTCAGCCTCTTTAGTAACATTTAGCTTCGCATCTGCAGCTTTTCCTATTGTTAAAAAATACCACAAAAATTGATTTAAAAAAAGTTAAGTCAATCATTTAGCTATTGCTTTTAAGGGATTAGTAGATATAGCCTACAGCTCATCTTCAGAAGTGTCGCTGCTCTGTCACTGTTGCCTTTTGTGTTGACTTAATACGGCCTCATTATTTCCTTGCATTCTCATTGCCCCATACATAAGCATTTCTCAAGTGGTTATATGTAGCATATCTTCTGATGTTCATCTATTCAGTATAGTGTCTGACCTTTTGTTTTCTACATGCACAGCTGCTAACACTTGATCCTGAAGGCTGCCTCAGCACAGATCAAAACGAGTCACTTCTTGACATCGTATTCACCTACCTGCTGGAAAGAAGATAATAAAACTAATAGAATATTAATTTAATGATGCTTTCATCCTCATCAAGAAGACACATACCTTGTTCATTATCAGGTATAAGCTAGCTATACAGTATTTTTTATCCATATAGGATACATGCTTCTTGTAAGTAAGAACAAACACGTGTATTCTTCAGGGAAAGGCATCATTATTTAACTAATAATAAAGTGGTCACACTGTTCAGAATAAGACTGTCTTTCCTCCTTTACTGTCACCAGAAAGTATGGTTGTGATTGCCTTTTACAGCTGATGATGCAGCAGAAATTATCACTGGCAATATGAAGGATAAAGTCAGAAATGAAGTTTGATAACTAAGGGATGAAAAACAAAGGTAAAGAACAATAAAAAAAAAGAGCTAATACTATCTGCAAAGTTATTCACTGTTATAGATACAAAGTAGGCTCTTGGTATCTGTTTTAGTTCTGTCCTGTAGTAGATCATTCTGTATATACAATTACTTTGCATTACTACCCTGCATGGTAATGCCGAGTGAAAAAAGTGTCAGAAAATGAAAAGTTCTTTAAGAACAAAAAGTATATAGCCATTTGTACATGGTAGAATTGATTAAACTTTCACATTTGTAAATCCCCATTACCTTACTCAAAGTAAAATCCATAAGAGAGGGCATAGGAATGTTCTGTATAATGTTCTTCACAGAAATGAATTTTTCATGGCAAAATATTTCATACCCAGAAATTTTCTGGGTCATCTATGTTGAAGTGACTTTAGTTTGATGGCAAGTGACTATGATGTTTCTTTTAGTGTTAATTCTTCCAACGAGTGTCAAACTAAGATGTCAAAAAATAAAAGAAGATGAGGTGGCACTATGCCTGAAAAAAGTAATTATGGCAATCTCATATTTCAGCAGTTTAGTCTACTCTAGGGAAATATACTTTTTGAATGAAATGTAAATGACTTTCACTTCTTTTACAGCTATAGATTCAGATATACTTTTATTATAGAATCATAGAAAGGGACTGCACAGATCATCTAGTTCCAACCCCCCTGTTATGAGCAGGGACACCCTCCACTAGACCAGGGTGCCCAAAACCCCATCCAACCTGGCCAGGGAGGGAACAGCCACAGCTTCTCTGGACAATCTGTGCCAGGGCCTCACTGCTCTCATAGTGAAGAATTTATTTCTAATGTCTAATGTAAATCTACCCTCCTTCAATTAAAAGTCATCACTCCTTGCCCTGTCACTACATGCCTTATAAACAGTCCCTCTCCTGCTTTCCTGTAAGCCCCCCTTGGTGTGTGTGTGTGTGTGGGAGAGAGCAGGGGGATTTTATTCTATAATGAAGAGAAGTGCTGTCATCTGGATTAATGGAATGTCTAATAGTTTAGTCTGAAGTTAAATATCCATTCTTTTGACTGGAAATACCTTTTTCATATAGTCATATTAACAGTTAGTAAAAGAAACATGTATGCCTCGGATTTTCCTTGTGCTTACAGTAAAGTGTTTGTGCACATCCTGAAGTACTATGGATATCTATTGCTCTGCCCACCAGAGAAAACCATGGATAATAAAAATAAATCTCTTCAAGCATTTACAATTCACAGTTTTTGTAGCTTCAGATAGCTTTTCAAATATCAAAACTATTTTAAGAAGGACTTTATTTTTAAAAATTAACAGATTGGAAAATGATATTTGGAACTGAAAACAGGGGAATACCTAAAGATAAATCTCAGGAGATAACTGTGGGCTGCTATTTGAAATCTAGAATAAAATTATTAATCAGCAGAATGTTTCTTGGAGGTAAATGACAGATATGTTACTATTAATGCAGCTTGAAGAAGGTAAAGGCATATGTGGTTAATAAATAAAATACATTGAGGATAGGGCTTCTAGCAACCCTGTTAAATTAGAAATAATATTTTTCATTATATTTGTTCTCAGACCGTAAGTAGAATAATAAATAATTCAGTTGATTTTTTTTCAATCTTTATTTTTTCTGTACTACTTACTTTATATAAGCAGTCAATATGGCACATCTTTCTTAATGGATTGAAAAAATACTTGAACACACTTTGATTTTAAAAGAAAAATTTCCATAGAAGTATTAATAGCAAAATTATGGACTTTGTTATGAATTTCAGATGTAGTTCCTACCATTTGACATTTTTCCTTAGCCTTGCACCACACAGCCATAAATAAAATCCTACTTCCCTAGAAGATATGTAAATCAAAATACTATTTAATTGTTATTATATAACATTACGACCATGAATTCATTTGAAGATTTCTGTTGGATGACCTACCGTATGCTATATTCAACATATATCAGTGTCTATTTTGAAAGGAACTGAAGAGATCTCTTACCAGAAAATCAGAAAATTCAACAAAGTAATCATTTCAATGTACATATAAAATTACTGTTTTGATTGTTAGCATTCTATGCCTCCTGCTAGCATAAATGGGAAAGAAAGTAAACCTACTACAGCTCCCATGCTATTCCCCTCTAACCATGTCAATCAGTATGTCCCAGTTTCACCTAATGTTGAGGATTAATGAGTTATCTAGTAGGCAGATCTCTGAATTTTGCTGTATGTGACTGGTACTACTTATAGTAAGAGTCCTTTTTACAGCATGAAGGTGCTTCTGGCAGTACCGTAATTGTAAGCATAATTTTGTGTGTTCCTTCCCATCTAATATTCAGAAATCTGTGTGATCATACTGAGAAACAGCAATACTTGAAATACCTAACTTTGCTCATTTTTCTTCTAGGTGTGTGCATGCCACATTAATGTTAGATAGAAGGAAAAAAGTGAAGTCCCTCTCACTGAAGTCACTGAAGAACTTGGCATGCTTATGACTCACTCCTTAGGATATCACCATTTTCCCCCAAGACACTCTCAAGGGTCTTAGAGTACTCTGCAGCAGCCGTAGTCACATGAAGTGACTTGTGGTGTGGGAGTTCCAAATATAATTGTTCTTTCCTGGCACTCTATCAGGCCTAAACACATAAGCTGCTGGGAAATGCTCACCCCACATATTCATGGCATCTGTTGGAGACTGCTGACTTATTTTCTACTTGCTGAAATTCCCAGAGTCCTGAAGGTAGTGAAACATATCCCCTGAACAAAGCAAACTGTTAGACACAGACTGATTTTCCCAAATTTTACCGTCAGGAAGTCTTTTCAAGACAGAGAGAACAATGAATTTAGACACTGTTAGGGCATTTCAGTATCACAGCAGAGATCTGAGCTACTGCTGACTAAATCTGGCAGAGAATCAGAAACAGCACAGGCCCCCGGTGTAGCACTGAGCCTAACATCATGAGCCTAGCTGACAGACTGATGCAGCTATCCCTTGAAACTGCTGTCTGTAGGTTCTCAGGGAAGATCCACAGGTGATATTTCACACCATGATGCAAAAGACAGAAGGGTGGATAATACCGGTTGTCTTTACTTAGAGCACGTGCAATTTAAATTTTCCCTGATTATGACAGGATATTGATAGTAGACCCAGGAAATCTGCTCCAGACTGTAAGATATTCTCAGTATTAAGAAGGACAGGAATCAGGAATCAGGTGTCCAGCATAAACACAGCAAGATTATTCTTGGATCTCACAGTGCCAGCTCTCTAATGAAACAGTCTATATGACACATTGAAAAGACAACTAGTCACAGCATGTACCTGGAAGGGCAAAGGAAAATGCACCAGCATATGCCCAAGCAATTTCTAATGTTTAGCAGAGATCGATGAAATAGGTTTTACAGAAATAGTATGCCATCCTACCATTGTAGTGACTGACTATAGACTCCTAAAGACTTCAATATGCCTACTGCATCTGTGCAGATCATGTGCATTGTAGAATGCATTAAATCTCTGTGGAACTCTCCTGATGAGATCTCTGGGATGCTTTATAAAAAGCTAAATTTGAGATTCTTAGATTGAGGTATTTATTTTAAAATATATCAGGGTATGAGGCCCCTCTAGTTGGGTGAGACCTGGAGTACTGCATCCAGCTCTGGAGTTCTCAGCACAAGAAAGACTTGGATCTGTTAGAGCAAGTCTTAAGGAGGGCAATTAAAATGATCAGAGAGTTGGATCACCTTTCTGCTGAAGACAGGATGAAAGAGTTGGGCTTTTTCAGCCTGGAGAAGAGAAGGCTCCGAGGAGACCTTATTGCAGCCTGACAGTACCTAAACAGGCTTATAAGAAAGATGGGCCTGTAGCAATGGGACAAATAATGGTTTTCAACTAAAGGAAGGAAAATTCAGGCTAGATATAAGGAAGGAAGTTTTTACAATGTTGGAGGCAAAACACTAGACCAGGTTGCTCACAGAGGTTGCAGATGCCCCATCCCTGGAAACATTCAAGGTTAGATTGGACAGATATTGAGCAAAGTGATCTGATTGAAGATGTCTCTGCTCATTTCATGGAGGTAGACTGGACAATGTATAAAGGTGCATTCCAACCCAAGCCATTCTATGATTCTATGCTGTAATGAAAAGGACCTGCTCATCTCCTTCCACTGAAAAGAGTTGAATAAGATTAACACATGTTTAGATTTTGTCAGGCTGAAATTAAATATATGAATGAAAATACTGCACATTAAAACCAGTATATTAGTTTTCACAAGTTGGGGTATCTATACCAGGTGGATACCATAAAGATAACTTAATATTACTTCTGAAGCAATTCTGCATGAAAAAAAATGTACCCAAGTCAATTTGATTTTACCACAATTGTTTACCAGAGGCATAAACAAAAACATGTGATTTTAAATGTCTATGATTTTTTATCCATTAACTTTCTTTTTTTGCTCTCCAGCAAACTATTGGAATACTAATTCAAGATGCTTTTTCTGTGCCCCTTCTCTCATCACACACTAGATATTTAACAGAGGAATAAGATAGACATACAAATAAAATACGATCATGTTTTTGTCTACTAAACCATATAGGCATCTCAAGGGTGCCTGAGAAGAAAAGAAAACTACAGGAAACCGAAATCTCTTCAGTAGATCAATACACAATTGATGCCAGCACAGCAACTTGGAATTAATGGACAAGAGAGTTTTATGACTATGTCTTCCATTTAAAACACAGTAGATCCATTTTTTGCACAATAATCAAACCGAGGAAATTCAGCCTTGAAAACAAAATATCTTCAGCTGAACATTTTTCTAAACAAAAGCCACTCAAGTGAAATTAATTATTTCCACACAGCCAAGGGGAACTGGTTAATGGAGCCCTTGGGATAGGTGCCACTCCTGGAGGAAAAGAACCCTACACATTTGTTAATGCAGTCTGAGCAGTATTTTTCATGTAGGCTACTCTGAGCAGCTCTGCAACCTAATGAGGCACCCTATGAAATGCATAGTGATGGGCAGTTCAGAAAGAAAAAAAGAGACTTTGTATACCTGAAATTTAAGCTTGCTGCCTCAGGTCTTTTAACCTCAGTGGAGACAAGTGACCAACTGTTGGCTGATTCATTAATCCTGCTCTATTCTTTGTTATATTCTCTAGAAAGTGCTAGAAGTAGCATTCAACATTCGGGACCCTGCTATAAAATCCCAGATAAAAAGAAATTGCTAGAGATTTACAGGAGCATGGTGGTTTCACCCTGGCTGGAGGCCAGATGCCCACCAAAGTCTCTCTATCACTCCCTTCCTCAGCTGGACAGGAGAGAAAGTATAATAAAAGGCTCGTGGGTTGAGATAAGGACAGGGAGAGATCACTCAGCAGATAACATCATGGGTAAAACAGATTCAACACAGAACAAAAGCATCTAATTGATTACCCAATCAAAACAGAGTCGGATAATGAGAAATAAAACCAAATCTTAAACCAATTTCCCTCGCCCCCCCCCTTCTTCCATGGCACTATTTTATTCCAAATTTCTCTCCCTCTTCCGCTTGAGCAACACATGGGGACGGAGAATGGGGATGGCAGTTAGTTCATTATGCATTGTCTCTGCTGCTCCTTCCTCAGAGGAGGGCTCCAGCATGGGCTCCTTCTCATGGGAGGCAGTCCTTCATTAACTTCTCCAACATGAGTCCTTTCCACAGCGGGTTCTGTTCTTTTTGAACTGACCCAGCCTGGGTGTCTTCCATGAGGTACTGACCTTTAGGACCAGACTGCTCCAGCATGGCCCCCCCGGCATCACAAGTCCCCCCAGTAAACCTGCTCTTGTGTGGGCTCCTGAATCCATGGGCTGTAGGTCCTGCCAAGCGCTTGTTCCAAAGCAGACTTCCCACGGGATCACAGTGTCCCTCTTGTGTGTCCACCTGCTCTAGCATGGAATCTGGTGGCATCCTCAGGCAGAATCTCTACTCCACATCATCTTCTATGGGCTGCAGGGCTACAACCTGCTTCATGATGGTCTTCTCCATGGGCTGCAGGGGAATCTTTCCTCCAGCACCTGGAGCACTGCCTCCTCTTCCTTCTTCAGTGAACTTGGAGCCTACAAAGTTTCTTACAGCTTCTCACTCATTTCTCTGGTGGCAAAAAGCTGCCGCTTGTTTTTTTTCCTTCTTAAATGTTATCCCAGACATGCTATCACTGTCGCTGATTGACTCTGTCTTGGTCAATAGTGGGTCCATCTTGGAGCCAGCTGGTATTGGTTCTGCAGGACCTAGGAGAAGCTTCCAGTAACTTCTTGGAGAAACCACCCCTGCAGCCCCACCACCTCTACCAAAATCTTGCCACGTAAACCCAAAGGAAGGAGCAGTGATAGCATTCTCCTAATGTCTACCCCAAGCCATAAACAATGAGATTTTATAAAACCCATCACTTTTTACTTCTCCTTTGCATCCTTGCTTCCTCTGGCTGTTAAATGGACAAGTTTCATATGTACCTTTTTTGTCACAGGCAATGTCACCTGTGTAGACAAGGCTAAGCCTAATTTCCAGAGCAAAGTCACCTTGTGAAGGCAGAACTGCTATACAATTGTCTGAATCTGATGGTGGAGATTCATCCACAGCTCTGCTGCTCTTCCCCGGGTGGTCGTGCACAGAAGCACCACCTTTCCAGCTAGAGGAACTCAGTATGCATCTCTGCTTCAGGCCTATAATCTCATAGCTGGCTCCTCAGCATGCTGTTGCATGACTTCTGTAACTGCAGGATCAGGGAAATCCTCTTTGATTCCAGCTGGGATTTTTATGGCTCCTTTAACAAAGTGCAAAGAGGTCAATGAGCATCTGGTTCTTAATCTGTAACCACCACTCAGCTGCTGATTCTCTTTGTATGAGTCCTCAAGCTTCATTTCTTCATGTAAAATGAGACTAACCCTACTTCTTCACAAGAGCACCAGGAAGTCTACTCAAGTGTTATACATTTCTTATGAAATGTCATATATATGAAAGAAATTCAATCTGTGCTCCACTACATCTCTTACTGCAGTATTATTTTAAAGAGGATCAGAAAATTGCAGAAACACCTGAAAACACCAAGTTGTAATATTAGAAACAGTAGGAATGCAATACATAACTAGTTTGAAGAGCAGTAGTACTCTGTATATTTTGAAAGAATAAAAATATAGAACTTGCTGCTTGTGATAACTGGGAAATTGTTGGCGTTCAAATCAGAGTTGAAGAAAAAAGGGTAATAAAGTTAATTTTCAAAGTTAATCTTGGAGGGTGTTCTAAAACAATTTAGGTAGTGACAGACAAAGTGCTATGATACTTAAATTTTAGCTGTTATAATTTTAGAATTGTGTAGTTTTCTTGCTATAAGTTTTCTTCTCCAAGCTAAACAGGCTCAATTCCCTCAACTGTTCCTCATAGGATTTGCCCTCCAGCCCCTTCACCAGCCTGATTGCTCTTCTCCGCACTTGCTCAAGGACCTCAATGTCCTACTTTTGGTGAGGAGCCCAGAACTGGACACAGTACTCGAGGTGTGGCCTCACCAATGCCGAGTACAGGGGCACAATCACCTCCCTAGACCTACTGACCACAGTTTTTGATACAAGCCAGGATGCCATTGGCCTTCTTGGCCACCCGGGCACACTGCTGGCTCATATTCAGCCTGCAGTCAACCAACACCCCCAGTTCCTTCTCTGCCTGACAGCTCTCCAGCCAGTCTCCCCCAAGCCTGTAGTGCTGCATGGGGTTGTTATGTCCCAGGTGCAGCACTCTACACTTGGCCATGTTAAACTTCATCCCGTTGGTCTCAGCCCATCGGTCCAGTCTGTTCAGATCCCTCTGAAGAGCCTCCCTACCCTCAGGCAGATCAACACTTCCTCCTAGTTTAGTGTCATCTGCAAACTTACTGAGGGACCATTCAATCCCTTCATCGAGGTCATTGATAAAGAAGTTGAATAAGACTGGACCCAGGACTGAGCACTGACTGACACCACTCGTGACCGGCCTCCAGCTGGATTTGGTTCCATTCACCACCACCCTTTGGGCCCAACCAGCCAGACAGTTTTTAACCCAGCTGAGGGTCCACCTGTCAAGGCCAGTGGCAGCCAGTTTGTCTGTCAGAATGCTGTGAGAAACCGTGTCAAAGGCTTTACTGAAGTCCAGGTAGACCTTCCCCTTGTCCATTAAGCATGTCACCTTGTCATAGAAGCTGATCAAGTTAGTTTGACAGGATCTATCTTTTGTAAACCCATGTTGACTAGGCCTGATCCCCTGGTCATCACATATGTGCTACATGATAGCTCCCAAGATGACCCTCTCTGTGATCTTCTGTGACTGAGGTCAGGCTGACAGGCCTGTAGTTCCCCGGATCCTCCTTCCGGCCGTTCTTATATATGGGTTTCACATCTAACAGCCTCCAGTCGAGTGGAACTTCCCCAGTCTGCCAGGATTTCTGATAGATGATGGAAAGGGGTTTGGCTAGCACATCTCTCAGTTCTCTCAGCACCCTCAGGTGAAATCCATCTGGCCCCATTGACTTGTTAGTGTCTAACTGGCCAAGGAGGTTGCTAGTCATTTCTCCTTAACCATGGGAATTTTGCTATTCCTCGCCTCTCTGTCAGCCAGTTCCTGAGGATGAGTACTCAGGGAATATCCATCTTTACTGTTATAGACTGAGGTAAAGGAATTAAGGATCTCAGCCTTGTCCTTATCCTTTGTCACTAATGCTCCCTCAGCATCCAATAAGGGCTGGAGATCCTCCTTGACCCTCCTCTTACTGTTAATGTACCTATAGAAGGACTTTTTATTATCTTTTACAGAACTGGCCAGTCTGAGTTCAAGTTCAGTCCTCTCAAAGTCTTCTCAAAGCCTGGATAAGCATGCAGTATATTTTATCAGAAAGAGTATGACATTTCTGTATTTAATTGCACAACATTGAGAAGACAAAGAGCCCAATCTGTGCCAATCATAATGCAATGCAGATTTGACCTTCCCTGTCACGGAAGCAGACGCAACAGTGATAAACAACTGTGTTCCACCTCTCTTACACAGATTAAAGAGGAAATTAATAAGAACTATGAGAACAGGCAGACTTCTACAAGGAGACCTTAAACACAGAAATAGTTTAATTGTTCTCAGGGCTTCAAAGAAAGTAAGAAGTAAGGGTTTTTTACTGATAAAATACTGTAAAAGAACTAGAAAGAAAAAGATACAGAAAAAATAAAGGAATTAAAACTTCAGATAGTAAAATAAACTATCATTTAAAGCCTGTAAAAATGGAATTGTATGAAAAAATAATTCTTGCTTGAAATAGTAATTTCTGATTTGGTCATTTCTCAGTTGGGAATTTTGTTTGATATCAAAGTAATTATTTTAGATTTTTTTATAAATTCTGGGGAAAAAAAAAGAGTATTATCTTCTTTTGATAACTTCTTTGAAATTATCTTTCTTAACTGGTTTTGTTGATTTTATATTTTAATAAAGGGAAGGTATTCCTGTATCTCATTAGAAATAGCTGTCATAAACAAATCCAAGGAAAAGATACATCTTTGAACTGTCCTTATCCTTCTCTGCTATGATGATGTGCTATGTCATTCAATTCAATATGTTCAACCAGAAGGGTACCTCTAATTTAGTATTAAGACATCCTTTGAACATAATTCAGAAATATGGTCTTTAATGTAGAGATAAGCTTGATCACATAGTAAAGATGTACTAATTGCCTTTTTCAACTAAAAATCTGAATATATGGAAAATTATCTGGACTTTTAAATTGTTTTTAAAATAATGGTAATTATTTGCAAGTGTTTTTAGCTTTCCAGTTAGAGATGAACAGAATAAGATCTCCCCTACTGAAAATCTGTGAGAATGTTAAACTTTTTATATACTGAGCCCATGAAAAAAAGAAACTTTCAGTCTTTCCAAAAGTTTTTTTTTTTTCTTTGTCAGGAATCCATTTCTTTCAAAATTTGTTAACAAACAACAAATCCTAGTTTCAGCCTCTCTTTTTTTAAAGAGTTTCTCTTTTTATGTTCTTGTATATCAGCCAGTGAGACAAGTTAATAGCTATCACTTTTGTTAAAATCTATTCTTAAGATTCAAAATAAATTAAGCAGCAGACTAAACATGAATTATTATTGGAACCAAAGAAAACATCTTACAGAAACAAATTTTCATAGAAGTTTAGTAACTGTTTTCCTTTTGTATTTAAAATTACTTTCATTTGGGAGAAAAAAGACACTATTTATTAAAGGGAAGAGCTTGGGAAAAATTCTGAAGAACAGCTCCTCGTATGTATTATATTATGGGCTAAAGCAGCTGTAATATACATCAGTTTACAAATCCTAGTAAAGATTTGTGTTAACTGTGTGGTGGAAATTTATTTAGTTATACATCACTTCTATGTTTACAGCAACTTTAGGGTTCAAATGACGTTAAAAACACCAAATTTCCTTCTCAGGTATCCTTGACAAAATGTTTTGTGTTAGGTGAAAAAAAAGTAATAAAAAAATAATCTCCTTACATTCTCATATCTGAGAATAAACTTATTGCCTTGTAAGAAATTAACATATGAAAAAATTGCATTTTGTTTTACCTGATTAACAGCAACAAAGGCTTTTTCTTGTTTTAACCTCAATTCATTGCCTATTCAATTTTTTTAATCAATAAAGTTCCTAATTAGCCAGGCCTCCTTCCAAGTCTGGTTCCTTTCCACTTGCACCATGAACTTACCAGCAATCTTTTATTACAGCACTTTTAAGAACCTTTGCAGGCGTGCTCCTTCTGTTTTATAGCGTTTCGGAGAGCCTTTCTGTTTATTACCAACCCATATAGGATGTTTCTCTTGATTGCCACACAACAACTGGGGGCACTCAGCCTGGGTATTTGCAGTACTCTGAGGAATGCTATTATGAGCTGGGCATTTATTGAAGTATATCTCATACATTGTTTGAAAACTCACTCACAAGGAATGACAGCTTGCCAGCCAGTTGTCTTGAAATCATCCTTAACGCAATTAAAAGCCAAGGTGAAATACAAATAAAATAGGTATTCACTATACATAAAATGAGAAAAACAATTTTAAACACTTACAGAAGACAAAGAAAAAAAGTAGAAGGAAAAATTCTTTATCTTTTTACCAAAAATTTAAAATGAAAAGATGCTCTCTCTTTAAAATCAACTAGTTTCCTGATAAAGTTTTCCTGATATTCACTCAACTGAGAATTCCTCCCCCACATTACTTTATGTCTTAGATTGCACTTATTACAAAAGCGCTTTCTTGATGGAATATTTTCATTTTGAAGCGGTTCACCATAGCTGAATATTCCAGGAAGTCTGGGTATATTTAATCTTTCTTATTAATGCTTCCTTTTCATAATTATTTCTTCCATATTCAAAGGCAGGTTTGACGCTTTTCTTGCTAAAGAAGGACTTTATCACCCCTCAGGAGATACATAAATACCACTTATTCCGACCAGGTGCCTTCTCATGTACCAGACTCATCAATTAGCAATTCCTATACTCAGCAATGGTAAAATTCTTCCTTTCCTTTGCCCTTGGTGACTCAAGGCATACATTTCATTGTAAAGTGTGTCCATGTATTAAACTTGCATTTATATCAGTGTGAAACTTCACCAAATCTTTATGTTAACTGTGAATTGGGATAAAAACATATAGCTCACAACTGTTTTTTTACCGAGGTCAGTTATGATGGTAATTAGCTAACAAATATAACTGTGAAAAGGCTGACCTCTCATATCTTTCAGTAGGACTATTGTAATGTTTTAATACAGTTTGTGACGATTAACTTATTGAGCTTCTCTTGCACTTAAAGTGCTACTTTAGCTATATCTTAAATGTTTTCATAATCTGTATAAGCAGTTAATAAAAAAATCCTGCCAGATGTGTATTTTTGTTCTTTTAAGATAATTGTGATATTTGTCTACAATTTTTGGCATGATTTTCTGTTTAAATACAACAATTTTACTGAGCAGCTGGACAATGCTTAGGTCAGTGATTTTTGCCCAGCTTAATCAGTCACTCACACTGTTACTTTCTGACACAGACTTCCCCTTCTAAGCAGTTTTTTTCTTTCATGCCCTTCTGCTGCTGTGATCCATATTTCCCATTTAATCCACTCTATTCTAGCATTGTCTTGTCTTGATTTTCTTCCAGCATTTTGCATCATTCTTTTCTGCATTCGGGTAAAATGTTAATTTTTTTCAAGTCCAAACAGGAACTGATCTGAATCAGAATGGTCTTTTTCCAGTTTGTGGCTATGATTGCCACTGTATTTTTTTTTTTTTTTACTCTTTTAGGGATTTCACAATCCATCTAAAATGACAAGGTGTAATTTAAACTTCTTCCAGTCGTATATTGCATTCCTCAGAGTACCACCTTCACAGCAGCTGCTGTTAGTTGCTGCTCCACAATGCTCATTTTCTTCCTGTCCCTCTGTTTTCAGTTAGACAATTTTGTTTGTCACTCAGCTGCTCTACTGCTGGTACAAAGTGCTGTTCTTAATGGATGATAATGAAAAATTGCAAATTAGTAAAGTGTATCACTGCTGCATTTTTATTAGACAAAAAAAAAGGAAACAAAAAACAATGAAAGAACTCCTCAAAGAAGAAAGAAAGGGCTCTCTTGATACATCTGTGCTGCAAAATAAAAGAGGCAAGTTGCATGTATCATGTTTAAGTTCATGTCCATAATGCACCATCTAAAGCAGACTGGCCATATCCATATCACCAACTACATGATTCTGGACCTCACATGGAGCACATGTGATATGACAACAGAATAATTGTTTTCTGTTTTCCAGCCCCCAGTACTATGACAGTTTATGTGTAGTACATGAGAGAAATTATTTTAATACATGAAACACTGTTTTGGGGGATATGGATGGAGATCATGGAGGGGTAGAAGCAAATACAAAGGCTGCTGGGATGAAGTTAGAAGACTGTAAAAGGAGCTAAACCTAGCACAAGAGCCAAATCTGGCAGAGTTCTATCCCTCATCAGCAGCTCCTTGTTTGAACTGTAAATGGTCTGGCACAGCCAAAGGGAATGCAGCCATTTGAGAAGTGGTCAACATTTTGGCAATCTAGGCCCCTGAGATCACTTCCTGGCCTGCTTTTATTTAGCTGTGTAGGCGGGCAGGCTGCTTGTTCAGACTCTTGGGTCAAAGCGGAAAATTACTTTTTCTTAAAGGCATCCCTCTTTAGTAGGCAACAAGGACAACCCCTGCTGTTTCTCTCTGAAACCACACATCTTCTACTGTCCTCTATGCAGTAGCCCAGCCTCTACTCAGCAGCAAAGAATATCCAGATTATTTCTGAGTCTCGTGTTTTTCTGTAACTTTTAAAAATATAGCATATGGGTATGATCATCTCTGAGGGTGTGCTAGCTGTCTGTTTCCCAGATGAACTAGATAACACCACAGCTATTATAAGTATGAAACAACACAATCCACCAATACTCCTTGAATGCCCACCTTTACAGCTCAGGAAAACAACATCTTCTCAAAGAGGCATTCCTTACATTTTTATATTTCTTAATATTTTAGTCTATTCTTGTTCAGTATACAGATTAATTCTGGGGAATTCCGGGCATAAAAATCTCACTATGTAATGTTCAAAGAACTTGAGATATGTAAACTTTATCTTGTTACTTTCAGAATTATGTGCATCAGAATCTTTTTTACCAGTGTGAAAAATGTTGGATCTTATGAATTTGAGCCTCCTGGATGTATTAGAGCTAGTGGATGGGTTATAGGTTATTAGCTATATGGCCTTATTGCAGGGTGATTGCATACAAATGACTTGATTGAATATTTTCCCCCAGGTCATTTAGAAAATCAAAATAATTCTTACACATATTTGGTTGTTTTGGCTTTTGGTTTGACCTTTGGTACAGATTATTGCAGCCACAGCAATGCAATTGTCTTTTCTGTAGTTGTTTTAGTCAGCACAACAACTTGGGAGATGTATGAACAAAAAGGAACCTAGGAAATTAGTTATATACACAAATATTGCCATTAGGCGCTAATGTAGATATGCCCACTGATTGTATAATGAAGATGAAGAGCTTTAGGGTTTATTTATATGTATGTTTACATCTAATGTTTCTGTTCAGTCTGGAGTAATGTTTCAATCCTGAACAGCAGCTTAAAAAATTGTCTCCCTTGCTCAGAGGTTTAGTTATCAATAAATTCTTTTCTGTGTGGCTTTTATTATGATATTTTCAAAATCAGTATGTCTATTTTACCCCAAGCATAAACACCTCTAGCCTGTGCTTTTTCTAAGACAAGCAAGGACAGCGAATGGAAATGCATTGTTTCTTCATTGTGATTTTTTTTTTTAACCTGACCAACATCAGGAGGATAAAGAAAGGATTTTAAAAGAACGTTTAATGCCATCATGGTCTGAAAACATAAAAGCTCAGAGATCCTTTTCTTTCTTCCATTTGCTTCTATCGTCATGTCAAGGTCTGAGTTGCAACAGCAAAACACTCACAAACCATCACCTGACCTGTTCTTGAAAACATATCTCAGTGTTTTTCAGGGTTTACCAGATGGTTCATTGTGTTAAAAGTGTCCTTGAAATTCAGCTGTGTGATGCTGGTATGCACCACTATATGGAAGTGGTTCAGGATCAGAAATAAAATGCTGTTAAATTGACTGCTGCCTGTGCAATTACCCTGCAGGTAATTTATTTTATTGAAGCTGATAGCTGATTTTTTTTTTTTTTTAATATTAAGTTTTTAGATCCAGGCTCTGTTACAGGTGACCCCAAAGGCAGGCAGTATCTGAGCAGAAAGACAGCACTATTCGTGAAGTTTGACCACATTTTGACAGCCATATCACACAGCTCTGCATGAATAAATAAAGAAGCTGTGGTTTCCCCTTCATGGAAAAACTTTTTTTTCCTTTCATGAGGTGAGTGAGGTCTAATCCACTTAATTATTAAAACTGGCCTACTTTTTGTCTTGATGCCTGCTTAAGTCCTTTTCTTACCATTACATCCAAGCACTCAAGCCACAAAATTTTCCGAAGATAATATGTGGCAAAGTGAAATTTTAAAGAAACTCCAAGTGCAGATTTGCTTAATAAATTTCCTTAGTGTCTGGGAAAATGACTTGCTCTATTTAAAAATGAAAATAAAGCCCTGTGACTCTAGAAGTGCCAAGTTTGTCTTCATGTTAGTAGGTTTATGTATCTTGCATAGTTTGCAGCCCAAGACTGTTTTGATTTCAAAAAATTTGTGGTCTTACACTAGGACATCATCAGGTTGCACTTCATTTGTTAAATATGTCCAAAAAATAACTCCAACTGCATAAAGCTGGTTAGGACATTACAGCTATAATAGCTCTAACTGGTTGATATTTAATACATTACTCTTTCCAATAATATTTTTATTTAACGTTCTGATCACTATGTCTTACAGGATATGTTAATGAAATGCATAATAAAAATACCTTCTTTAAAAGTGTCAACAACAAACTACAGGGGCAAGCACTCAAATTTAGTCATTTCTTTGAATTAAATTTTCTACGGTGAGGCAGTTGTCCAGGGAATTTATGTGTTCAAAACTGTATATTAAAAAAAATAATTAACAAAGAAAAGTCAACCATTATTTACATATTCGATATTGCTGTCACTATATACTGTTACATTTATTGCCTTTATATTTATATTCAATGCACATGGTTTTCATGGAAACAGTTTCTTTTATGTTTGTAATATATTGCAATATTACATACATTTTTAAGTGCATTTTTCCTGCTTACCTTTATTAAATATATAACCTCTTATTTCAGGCTGGTTCTCCAAAAGGGAAAAGTGTGGGGAAAACCTGCATATAGGGAAAATAATGAGGCAAACATTTTATCAAGGCCTTTGGACATAGAGCACTCTGCAGGACTGAATGTTTGCATTGCTGAACCCTCCCTGATCCTGACAAAAGCTAAGAACCTTGAGGTGTGGTGAAACTCAGAATTCTTAGTCAGGTTCTTCAAGCAATAAATGCAGTGCTAACTGAAACTCAGTACATTTTCTATATTTCCATCAGACATACTATAGACTTCTGATAAACACCCTAGATCCCTGTAATTAATCCTATAATCAATTTCAGTGAAATTAATACATAGCTTCTTCCAGTTCCTCCTCCTTTTACTTCCTCCATGAGCTGTATTTTTCCAGAGAATTGTGCTTGTGGGCAGTCTCCCTAATAAGTTATCTACAATTAGTGATTTTGCTTTTTTTCCCCCACGTCCCAGATTATTTCTACCTAATAGTGTCCTGGTAGCTAGGAGATCTGTCTAACCCTCCCTTAGCAACCTTTCTTACTGCATCACTCTCCATCTCTATACTGGGGTAAAGTAAACATCTTTTTAGGAAGACAAGTTTAAGGACATGAAATATGAATTTTCTCCATGCTGAAACACTATCTTAATGAGACACAAATTTGAAAACCAGATAGTAATTCGATAATTACGATAATATGTTAAAACATTTGTGCAGACACAAAACAAGTCACAGCAAGAGCACTTGTAGTTGAAAGCAGATTTTACTCTATACATCATTTATCATGTTCTCACACTTATGAGTTAACACATTTTGTGTAAGAAAGGAGCAGGCAATACTGGAATTATCACATATTATACAGTTGTTGCTGAAAGGAAGATCAGCGAAGGCCCCAAGATGTGTTTTCTGCATAAAGGGACCCCATGTCACAGACAGTGAGAGTGTTAGTCATCGTTAATTACTGATCACGGGAATAGTACTACAAGGGTTTAAAATTAATTAATATCATTTACAGTACAGCGGAAGGGAGAAAAGTAGAAATCATTGTCTAGGCAACTAATTTAGTGTTACACTGGTCACACTTTCATTATAGACCAATAGGTCTATAGATTGATGAGACAATTTTCTTTAGTGTTGAAAACTGATCAGCACTAAATTGTGGTAATTGATGGCATAGATTTTAGAGAAAAATTTGCAAGCTTTGAAATTCTTTTCAATTCCTTCTGTAGTAAGCATCACCTAAGACTATTAATCCTTACACTTAGCTACAGTGCAACTCTCTTGTGAAAATGGTTTTGGTTGGGACCGAACCTGGTAACACTGGACTCCACAATCATTGGTTTTGGTGACAATGGAGAAAAAGAGAACTGAGAAAGTATTTCTGGGTTGCTGGCAAGCTTTCTTACTTGTAATACGCAAGTTTTTGGGGAGCTAGATACTGAAACCCTACCTGTGCAACCCTTTTCTGGTTTCCAGTGAGATTTCCAATTTGAATCAAGATTACATTAATTACTTCTTTGGTTTAAGCTTATTAATTTCTATGATACTCATTCAGATTTCTGTTCCTGCAGGCTCAAGGGAAGCAGCATCTTATCTCATTCCAGGATTATGAGATTCAAATTTTGAAGGATGAATGCTTTTTAATAATAATTGAATGCTACAAAAGAATTTATTTTGATGGGTTCTCGCAGCTTTTGGGTTGCCCTTTTCCCTTCATTAAAAAATATTTTAATACTTTTCACTTTGAGTTTAGCTGCAATATAAAATCCTTTTACTACTTTTTTTATTCAGAGAAATTATTTAAGTATTTATTAAGCTTTCCTTAGCAAGACAGTTTGTTTTGGTATAGGAAATTGCCTTAGACTGGTATTCATCTATCAAAATGTGGGGATTTGATGGTGCTTTTTAATCTTCAAAAATATTTTCATTATTATTGCAATTTATCTTTATACAAAAAAGGCCATCAAACAGGAAACCACTATTCTTTTGTTGACGCTTGATAAAGAGAGCAAACACACTGTTTCGTGCCTGAAAATGCTTATAAACCCACTAACCAAACCTCTCAATTCCTTACTATAAAGAAGTCAGGGTTGAAAGAGAAACAGTGTGATGCAAACACATATCCTCTGGGAAGTTCCCTGAAGTCAAGCAGTATCTGTGGAGCTCTTTGAATAACTGGGAGCTAATGTTCTACAAATCATGGGATTTTGGAGAATTGTCTGTGTGTCATGTCATTATTTTTAAAAAAGGCAAACGGGCTGATTCGGGTAACTGTGAGCCACATAGTCTTAATAACAATCCTGGAAAATTGCCAGGAAAGTCTACAGGCTAGCTAGTAATTAAGGAGTGTTAAGGGAATGTTAATGATTATGCAACTACATATTAATGAATATTTATGTCTGTAGAGAATTTTTCATTTAAAATAAAATGGAGAAACAATTTTTAAAACTTTTTTTATATTCTTGTGCTGGTACTCACAGAAAGAAGGTTTGTTAAATAATTTTTGATGTTTTGGAATTTGGTAAGGCCAATTAGAATTTGGAAATCAGATATCTTGAACAGGATGGTGGGTTGCTGATTGGATGGTGACAAGAGCACCTGTAAGGGTCTTTACAATAGCACCTTCAACTGGAATAGGTCAACCAGGACTTGGTCATCTGCTCATGCCTTAAAATTTAACTGGGTTATAGTCCTGCTTCTCCAGAAAATTCATGACCTACAACTGATGAATATCATGATCTACATCCAAAAAGTCTCTTAAAGCAAAATACAAGAGACTATCCTGCATGGCAATTTCTGCATCTGCAGGAACAGTTTCTACTGACCATTTACAAATGTACACAATATAATGAATTTGTAGCATGAAGCACCTTAGAGAAGGGACCCATAGGGACCAGATTCTCTGCCCAGCACCTTAATCAACACTTTAAACAATACCAGTTGACTTAGACACAGCAGGAACTGCCTGGGTGAGTCTTAAGGACAGGCTGAAAGTCCCACAAGGAGGGCTCCTGCACTGATAAATCAAATACTTTGTTGTGAAGGTGGTTGGGGATTCAGTCACCTGGTTTGAAGCCAGTGCATTGTGTCATCTACAAAAACGGCTATCAGAGGTCTTCCTGACCAACCAGAGAATTAATCACTTGAAGGTGGACATGCAGGCATAGCCTTGATACCCGGTTGCATCACAGTTATGAGTAAAGAACAAATATGAATTTTGTGCTTACAACTTAAGTTCCATAGTTCTTGCCATAGGGCAGTCAAGGGGATCATTGTCGTAATACAATTAATTCTGTAAGTCATCATACTGAGTCTAGCCTGAAAATTCAGATAACAAGAGCATTGCTACACAAAATCAATGCAGCCCAGAATAAATGCATTACAAATAAACAAAAAAAAAGCTGTTTTAATAATAGATCACAAGCTTTCACTTAGAAATTATTGTGTTTTGAAAGCATTATGATTCTACACAGATTCATGTTTATATTGCAAGCTAACTGGGTCAATACTAATGTCAATACTTCTGAAATAAATAATAAAACATTTGCTGGTAAATTTTATATAAATGTTGGAGAAGTATATAAAGAAGAGGGTAGATTAGTTATACAAGCATATTTGATCATGTACTAAAGTAAGCTTATCTGAACAAATTGCATTTTAAACAGAGCTTTGACGTGATTAGCAATTCCATGTTCAATAGGGCTAAAAATTCGATCTTTGTAATATAATTTTATTCTGATTCAGAACAAAGTCAAGACATTTCAAAGCTTTCAGCTAAAGTTAATTGCCACTGCCTTCCCAGTTCCAAGAAACTATTGACTGTCCCAGAACCAGCTACCCAAATAACATCTGTAGCTGCACTGGAAGTGAAGCTGAGAACTGGAAAATTTAAGACTCTTACCACACTCTCCTTTTGAGAACTTTCAAAGAGATGTACTGGAAGCCTGAGCTCTTCAATGGACTGTCAAGTTGAGGAGCAAGGCAGAGGTGGCAAGAATTTTGGAAATATGTTAAAGATTTTGTCAACATCACAGTCTGGCTGAAGTTTTCAGGACTGATGAAATAACAACTGTTGTCCCAGCCATTCCTTCCTCCTCAGGGGAAAGATTCCTCACACTCTTCCCCTGCTCTGGCATGGGATCCCTCTCACAGGAGACAATCCTCCATGATCTCTTCCAACATGAGTCCTTCATACCAGCTGCAGTTCTTCATGAAATGTTCCAACAGGGTCTTTTCCATGAGATGCAAACTTCAGGAACAAACTCCATGGGGTCACAAGTCCCACCAGCAAACCTGCTCCAGCATGGGATCCCCTTTCCATGGGGCCACACGTCCTGCCAGGAGCTTTCTCCAGCATGGGCTTCCTACATTGTGACGGCCTCCTTCAAGTGCCTCCACCTGCTCCAGCATTGGGTCCTTCATAGGCTGCAGGAGAAACTCTGCTTCCCCATCATCCTCCATGGGCTGCAGAGGAACAGTCATGGTCTTCACCACAGGTTGCATGGGAATATTTACTCTGGCACCTGGAGCACCTCATCCTTCTTCTCTACTGACCTAATTGCCAGCAGAGTTTCTCACACTTTCTCACTCCTCTTTCTGGCTGCAAAAACTGCTGCTCCTTTTTTATTCCTTCTTAACTGTTATCCTAGAGTCACTACCACTGCCTCTGACTGGCTAGGCCTTGACCAATGACAGGTCTATCTTGAAGCCAGCTGGTATTGGCTCTATGGGTTTTAGGGGAAGCTTCTAGCATTTTCTTGCAGAAGCCACTCTGGTAGTGCGCAACACACCCCACCCCTGCTACCAAAATCTTGCCACACAAAACCAAAAGAGCTTTCAAGCAGCTAAATAGCTGCTTTTTGTTGGACAGTTGTTCCCTTTTGATCTCCTCACCAGTTTGTCTAATACACAGTCCACAGTATCACTTGTAACAACTTCGTCTCTTGTAGACCATGGGTATTTGATTCTCTGGTCTTTTTGTTGAGTATTATAAAGGAGGTTATTATCCCTTCTATAATGAGGATTAGTTACATCCAGTAATGTAATATAAAATCAATCTACATGAATAATTTTGTCCTGTAAGCTATACCTTCCATGTCAACACTGGAAATATTTTCTTCTTTTGTTTTCAATATATACTATTCTATCGTGCATCTTGCTTTCCTCTCTGTCAACCTGTATGTGAAAAGAACTGGAACATAGCAGCTAGATTAATTGCCTCTTAAAAAAAATTAGGCTAGAACTTTGAGGTAACAGGTTTCATTTTTTTGTGGAGCTTCACTTTCACAGCTTCTCTTTTTCAGTGCGAAATTTAAATTATTAAAAGATTAAAGTCACTCTGGCTTTTCTTTTTCCATGGAATGATGAGGCTTTATGTTAATAAAAATATACACATTTGTTTTAATGACTGGATGCATCAGTTTATCCTTTTTGCAGAGATTTACTTGGTAATTCTAGGAGTGGAGAGGAACGTTGACGTTAATTCCATGAAAATATGTCTACCTGAGAATTAGAGAAACGTTATTAGCCTTTCACTGTCGCAAATGAAATGTCACCCTCCAGAAACTGTAGGGCTCCATGCTGTTAGATTAAGAATTCTGCAGTTGTAATTTATTAGTATTTAGGAAAACTACTAATCAGAATATGATGAATTGTAATTTAAGTGTATGTGATGACAGTAATGAGTGATTTGAGTGCTTTTGGTAGTAATTCCTCCTTTTTTATTATAAGTGGATTTCACATTTGAGTAGTGGTTTCAAATAAAAAAATATAATCAAGACTAGTTTCTTATTGCTGTCTTTTACCTCTTCTGCACCTTCCTTTCATGCTTACTTACTGTAAGTACAGATAACCTAATAGTACATACCAATATGTGGTACACTGATTCCTAAAGGACTTTTTATTTGCATAGTGTGAAAATACTTAGAATCATTTCAATCATAATCTGGAGATGTGAGGGTGTAGATAACTTGTGGATGGATTTGAGGCTCCAAGATAAGAAAAGGAGTTGTTGCTGTAGTTCTAATTAGGGAAAGAAGGGCTTAAAAATCTACTTTAAATATTGGTGAAGGCACTCAGACAATGTGCACCCTGAAACAGGGTTTTTTTTTGCCATCTCTGATGATCTGTTCTAAAAATTAAGCATTAATCATGATTAATTTATTCCAAGACAAATCCCAGAATTCTGCAAAGTTGCTGGTCTTCAACAAAATATTTATTAGCCATCCATTTATTCTTAATTTTGTCAGCAGTATTTGAGTATTATTTTCTTAACCTGCACTTTTCTGATAATCTTATTGCAATGATACATCAGTGTCTTATCATTAAAAAAAAAAACCCTCACTCCAGATTCCTCAATTTCTTTCATTCTACATCTAATAATATATTTTTTTGCAGCAGCAGTTAGTCTTTATCATAACGTGTTGTGTAAAAAAATTCAACCTTACCTGCCATCCACAATCTTCTCTTTTTCATTGTTCTGAAGAGTTAATGAGTGAACACACAAGAGACAGCCTGAGTCACCACAGAGAGGTCTAGCAGTGGAATGCAATAACAAGTTGGTAATGTTCTATATGATAAAGCACTACAGGGTGTTTTGCAATGTAGACATCTGTATCTGAACCGATACATGGGTTTTTTTTCCCTCCATCGGCTATATAGGGTTGCTAGCTCAGAGGTAAACATCAATAGTTTCCCTTTCCCTTCCCTTCCCTTCCCTTCCCTTCCCTTCCCTTCCCTTCCCTTCCCTTCCCTTCCCTTCCCTTCCCTTCCCTTCCCTTCCCTTCCCTTCCCTTCCCTTCCCTTCCCTTCCCTTCCCTTCCCTTCCCTTCCCTTCCCTTCCCTTCCCTTCCCTTCCCTTCCCTTCCCTTCCCTTCCCTTCCCTTCCCTTCCCTTCCCTTCCCTTCCCTTCCCTTCCCTTCCCTTCCCTTCCCTTCCCTTTTTCTCTACTTTTTCTTTTGGGGAATCTTGTTTTTCCTGCTACTGATTTTAAGGGGACATTGTGATATATATCAACTACTTTTCCCATAACATTTAAGTGATCCTCTTGGTAGTAAATAATTGTAAAGCATTTGAAAAAAGGAGAAAGGCTTGAATAAGGCAAGACATTTGTTAAAACTTCAGGATTTGATGAAATATAAAAGAAAAGCATATTCAGGCTCAGGGGGTTATTAGAAGATCTAAGAAATCATGCTGATAAAACTTCTGTAGCTGTATTAATTGGCATACTTCAGAGAGGACATGGAGTAAGATAGAATAAATGAGAAAATGGGCAAATCTTTTCAATAGCTGCTTTAATTAAGGGCAAAACTACTGTTGATTCACATATAGAAAAAAAATAACATGACAGGTGGGAGCTCTGCTAATATTTATGATAACTATAGATTATTTTACCTGCATCAGAAATACTTTTATTATGTTATCTGGTTTTTGTTCAGATTTTTTTCTGGTTTTCCTTTTGAAATACACAAACCCCTGAAGGGCTGATATGAGACTGGTAATGTTATAGTACAGGTTTTCTGGTTAATCGATTTGGGTTATTTACCTCCAGTAATATGATACCTGAAATATAAAACATGCAGAAAGCAACAGTTGTAATATTTTAATGAAGTTAACTGTAATTGTTTGAGGAGATAAAAAAAGGAATTTTAACTTCTTTGGACATGTTTGGAATTAAAGCATTTGTTGATACGGTTTATTCTTGTGTTTTTTCCTTTAAGAAAATGCTACATATTTAAACATGGAATTATATTTTCTGTATAATTAAATCAGGTTGTGTTTCCTATGATATAAAATTCTTTGTTGTGATGCATAGGTCAGCTAAAAGCAGAAACAGGTGATAGACTTTTATAGTATTTTTAAGTTCCTTTTAAAGATCTCTAAGTTTTCTCAATAAAGGTTTGTCTGCTTTGCTTAGGTTCATCTTTCTTTTTTCATAAATGCACCTGTATATGTGTGTTTATCATGCAACTGTAGTAAAGAAAACCCCCAAAATAGTTAGAAGGACTCTTGACTTTTCAAGCTATTCTGGAACTCCAGGTATGGGTTTCATAGGAAAAAGATCTCACAGCCTCCTTGTCAGACAGTCTCTGTGCTTTCATTTTTTTGTATAACCTTGCTGTTCACTGAAGCCCCAGGGCACCTGGATGCTTATCTCTGTGAGACTAGAAGATGGAACAGCATTGCCATTGCCCTTCCACTTTCACCTGAACGACTGCTTTGCCTGTGAAAAGGTAGCCAGGATATACATTGCTGTCAATCCAATAGAAGTATAAGCCTTTCCATGGTATATGGTATTTCCTCTCTAAAGTTGAATTTTACATGGTTAAAAGTTGTAGGGTTTTACCCCTTCACTGCTACTTTTGAATAAAAAGTTAATGCTTTTTTACCGAAGAGGATTTTGTGGCTCCATGTGGTGGCTGATGCATTATTTATATGTTCTTTCTTATTTTATCTGCTGCTTTCCTTTAAGACTTACAATCAGTTCAGATGGATCCTTCTAGAGGGAAGGGCCCAAAATAGAGTTGCTCCTTTCCCAAGGAGTGACTGCTCCTCCTGATGGGAGAGGGCAGAAAAGAGCAACACATCAAGGCTTCACAGATCAGACAAGAGACTGATGCTGTCCCAACAACAGAGTGTTTCTCTGCGTGCTGGGTCTGACTAAAGAAGAAATTTCCAAGGGACCAAACAGTGCAGAAATCTAGCAAGCTTTCTTTTAAACAAATTGTTTATTTTTGAGCCCTCTGATGAACAACTGAAATAGAATCAATGACTTTCTTATCACTAGATCTTTCTTAAATCTGCTGCCTTTCTATCTATAAATATATACTATAATCAAGAAAGTAATTAATCCAATGTACCCATGAAGATGTTCTTGCAGCTCTGTACAGACAAATTACCTATTTCCAGAAAGAACTATAAATAAATGAACATTATATAGCAAGTAGGTCAAGTTTTAAAGGGTGTTTTAGACATTAAAGACAGAGACACCTCCTGCAAGGCATTTTTTCAGCATTCTTCAAAATCCATCTGGATGCTTAACTACATCTTATGTAAACCCCTTGAAAGCCTGAACCCCATGCACTGAACCCCTCTCTAAGGGGTCACCTCACTGTATGTGCCTAAGCATATTCATAATGAGCAATGCCTAGAAAAACATAAGCCCAGTGAGAGGATAATTAAGTTCACCAAAGGCTTGAATCTGGAGATCTGAACTTTTTTCTTCAGTGTAAAATAATCTAAGAGCAACTATGATCCCAGCACAGATCCTGAGAACATTTGTGATTTCCAGGTACATGAAACCTTTTCAAGGCAGAATCAACATGACTTGTAGAGTGAAGACATTTAAAGCCTGCAGAGTGGCACAGATCATCAGGCAGGGAGGACAATGAGAATGTTGCACTTGACTCTGGCCATCTACACAGGCAAGTACAATACAGCACAGAAATATGTAACCTGAAATATATATTAATCTAGCCAGAGAAGTGATATTTCCACATTGACTCGTTTACTCCATTCTAGATTAGCATTTTTTTTCTCCCCTAGATAAAGTCGTTTGGTTGCAAAACAGCCATGCAGCTTTGTGATCTACAAAAAAGAAATAAGACACTAAATAAAAACTTACTTATTTGGCAGATGCAAAGCACTTTCAACATAATTGATTGGGCTACCTGCAATATTAAAGAAATGTCAAAAAAATCAGCCCGTTTCCTGTATACACTACATAAAATCTTGGTTTTCCTCACTTTCATATGAAGTCATTGCAACCCAAACATAGAAGTAAATAAGCTACTTGGCATAGTGAAACTTTGCTAACAAAAGCTGCTTTATATGTTTGAACACTTTGAAATGGCTGGTCTGCTGAATTTAATATGCCTGGAACTCCAAAACAAGATTTTGTCCTTTAACAATCATAGACCTCTTTATAAAAATTCTCTTTATTTGTTACTATTTAAGAGCTAGCCAGTCCATTTCAATAAGGAATTAATCAGTTGTATCTCAGCTTTACAGTCTCTTTTTGTTCTGAAATATAGACCTTGGCATATATAAGAAGATAGAGTTTTCAAGATTTGCCAACCTTCATATCATAACACTTAATTTCCTTTTCTAGAAGGAAATGCTTTTTAGAAAATGACAGCTGTGAGTTTTCAGGTTACTAACAGCTTGGTAAATCTGACTGAAAGAACATCTTTAGTCTAGCAGTAGTAAACCTCAGCAGCCCAGCAGGAGAAGTTTTATCTGTGCTAGCTTTAGAAACAGGGAAAGTGATTTATTTCTCCTCAGGTCAAAAGTTTTAAGGATATATAATCCTAAAATTTTACCTCCCATCAGATATATAAATGCATGCACTGCATCCTACTATTGACTTCAACTGTACCATCTCTCATGCAATGCACTGTGGGACACAATGCTGGTTAACTTGGAAGCCAGAGGACTACGAAAGGACACACTGTGAAAGCTGTAAAGTAAGTTCATGTATTTGTGTACATATGTGGGATGAAGGGGCACAGAACAACAGGGATCTACATGCATCTGAAATAAAACACTTCTCTAAAATACTGAAATCAGTTAGTTCACCTTACACAGCACTACAGCTAGGCCTCAAAATGAAACACAGGAATAGTGGCATGAGAACAGTGTTTCAGTCTTGTCCCAAATTCCTCCTTCCACATAGCCAATCCTGAATGAAGGCAGAGTTTTCTGTTACAACTGATTTTACCATTGGGAGGTCAGGAATTAAGGAAAAAAGTCACTATAGCAATTAAGAACAGTATCATTAGTTTTTGGTACTAAATATAATTCTTCATTGGAGACTGACTCTCATACATCAGATTCATCACATTGTGAATGTACAACAAACATCCTTTTAAGCATTTTCAGTACAAATGCACTGATTGATTTTGATTTCAGAGAACGACAGGAGAGATTCCAGCAGAATGCTACAAGGATGATTAGGTGACTGGAGCATCTCTCTTGTGAGGAAAGGCTGAGAGAGCTGGCTCTGTTTATTCTAGAGAAGAGAAGACTGAGAGTGGTCTCATCAATGCTTATAAATATCTAAGTGGTGGAAGTCAAGAGGATCGGGCCACACTCGTTTCAGTGGTGCCCAGCAACAGGAAAAGGGGTAAGAAGCACAAACTGCAACACAGGAAGTTCCATCTGAACATGAAGACAAATTTCTTCACTATGAGGGTGACAGAGCCCTGGCTCAGGCTGCCCAGAGTGGTTGTGGGGTCTCTGTCTCTAGAGACATCCAAACCTGCCTGAACATGATGTTGTGCAACCTGCTCTAGGTGATCCTGCTTTATCAGGGGAGTACTACATGATCTCCAGAGGTCCCGTCCAACCCCTATCATCCTGTGGTTCTGTGATTCATAAAAATCAGTAGGTAAAAATAAAGAAACCAAAAAAAACCACAGAAGGAGCATTTATAAAGACTGGAGTTCTAGGCATGGATGAATTTCTTTCATTCAGAAAAGAAAAACTGACTGAAACAAAATGCAGCTTTAGTCAGGACCAGATCTACTTGCTAATTCATCTCATGTCCATTTGGAGGATAATTTAAAATGAGGAGGGGGATGGGGACGGGGGGACAGGGCGACAGGGATGACACAACACAACTAGTGACACTACTTGAATTTTTTTTTTCATTAACAAAAATATAATGGTTTTGTTTTATGGAATGTCAAAATGTTAATTTGCTTAATGAGGAAAGGATGCAGGATTAAATAAACATTTTACATGATCTAGGTGGAAATATTTGTTTCACTAAGAAACAAAACCAGTGTTTGAATCAAGGTGAAGCAGACTGAAAGACTCTGAAAGGGCAAGCTATAAACTAAGGGGATGATAGGTTTCAAAGATATTCTTAGCAAATAATAGCTAAAGGTCAAAATGCATCATATGTGCAAATCCCAGAGGAGCCAATGCGTTGTGACTGATGGTCATACACCACTGACAGCTTCAGACACACAATAACTTACATCAGTCCTCTATTTTAAATGAGATTCTACAGAGGAAGGAGGCTCTAAATGAGCGAGCACAAAAGGAAGAATAACACATATTTTGGAACTGCTGATGCTCACTGCTTCATCTTTTAAAACTTTTAAAGTATTTCAGCCACACATATGGCAGCCTCTATTCTACAGGATTTTTCCACCAATTTTTCCATCATCACTGAATTTGAATTACTAATAACAGAAATTCCGCTTCCCTCATTTTGTCATTCCCTACTGCATTAATGCCAAACCCTGCTCCTTTCATCAGTATCCATGCTAGTCCAGCTTTTGCTATCACATCTGATTCCACAGGAAGACTGTTTCTACTGAAAGATTGTAAAGCTATCCCTGCTTTACATAAAATCAGTGACAAAATTATGATTCTATAGGATTGTAGGGATGAGCAAGAGTGAGTAAACTGGACAATGCATAACTTCTTCGGAAAAGACTTTCAAGTCAATGACTAGATAACAATCTTTTGCCCCTTTATATTATTATTATTTTATTATTATTAGCTATCACAAAAACCAGAAAGGAAATAACTTTATTACAAGGAAAATCTTACCTTTAATTCTGATTTACACAAAGATTTCCTGCATTTTTTTACCACATACTAGAAGTAGGAGGTTAACAAGGAAAACTCTGAATGAGGAAAAATAGTGGGTTGATGTCAAACCCACTCAAATACTCATGTTCCATTTACACTAAACACTTACAGAAACCAGGACTGAGTTGTAGAAAAATGGATTTCACAGACATTACTAAAAAAATTTTCTGAAATTACAAGTATGATTCTAGGTTTCTTTCTAAATTTTTCTCCAGATCTGTTTCTGCTGCAGAGGTGACAAGAGTTATTTTATGTGGAATAAAAAAATACGGAGGCTAATGACAGTAAAAATTTTAACATTAGTTCTGGCCAGAAGAGCCTCTTGGATATGATTAGCTAAGTTTCAAGAGGGCCTTTGGAAAAAAGGACCATGGATTAACATAGAAATACTTGCTCTGCCCAATAAAATAAAACTAATGCAGTTAGATTTATTATGGTCTTTAAATCATATAAGTATGTTTGACCTGTGAGAGGTTTAATTAACTAATGCTAGTGAATGGATAATGTTTCACTAGACTGAAAAAATATATAAACAAGAAAAAATAGTACACTACACTCAACAAATGTCATACCAAGGGAATAAGAGGCACTGGAGAGACTGCAGAGAAGGTGGCGAGTTCTAAACGAGTCTGGTGGGAATCTTTGCAGGTACAGCTATTTCAGGAAATTATATGGCTGCATGGGAAATGATAAAATGTCAATTAAACTGGCAATGTCACAAGGTCCTTTTGTGAGCACATAACGTCAAAGTTATTTTAGAAAAAGGTAAAGAACTTCATGAAACCTTCATTTCTCCTCCTAGAGATTGTTTCTTTCCCAAAAGATTAAATATTTCTCAAATAATAAGAGGTTTATTAAAGCTCTAGGTTATTTTATCTTAGAATAAGAGATTCCAAGAGTATAAAAAAGTAGCAAAAAAGTTGATTACAGTAACATTATCACATAAGCTACTTACAGTAAAAGATGTATATGTCATCTTTTGTAACTTGAAATTATTAAGAACAAATATTAAATGGAGCAACAACATTTTGTATCCAGTGCAACTTACTGAATAGAAAAAAACAAAATGGATGTAAGCTTTTGCTTATTCAGATGCTCTCAAACTTTGTTTTGGCATGTTCAGAGATAAAAAGCAAGGATGATATTTTTGCAACCACTCTCTCTGAAAATAGAGCATGTTTACTGTGAACAGAATGACATTGTTTGCTGACTTCTGTAATGCTGCTCTTGCTTGAGAAAGGAGCAAACATAAAAGGAAAGTGGAATTGTGTTTTGGTTCAGAGAAGTGGATTAGAGATCTGTGTAAATATGATGCAGTGTTTGTTTAAAGGATTTCTGATCTATAAACACATGAGCCCAAATCCTAGTCCTATTGAAGGCAATGGCATAATTCTCCCCTGACTTTAGTAGTACCAAAGATTGGCTCAACACATTTTAATACCATAAAATTTCTCACTCCAAGAGAAAACTTGACTGGAATGACTGTTTCCACAAGTCCACTCTTCTATATCCCAAAATCATTGATGTGAAGAGTGTGTGTGAGCTCCCCATGAAAACTCTATATAGACTTTTCCTCTGAACAAACAAACAACCCAAGTCTGAATCCACAGCATTTCTTCTCAGTATTTACTGGGTAGATTAGTATCACCCTATCAATAACAGATGCACAGCCTTTCTGATAGTTTTCCTACACAGAGTCACTTATAACAATTTTTTTTGAAAACAGGCAGCAAAATTGCACCTTCCACTGAAATGCTTTTTTCCACCAGTTATTTGCTAACTTTCTTAAATAATTTTCTATTCTGTAGAGAAAAAAATGAAGAAACATACAAAAAGAGTCTATCTGAGAAGTCCATTCTCGACCACCTTCTTTTACTAAGAATGACATAGAATGGTTCTATGTTCTTGGCAAATTTTGTCCATCCACAGTATTTTTAGAAAATTTTGATTTTCATAATGCCCCTTTATTCCTAGTCAGTGGTGTGGGTTTTTTGTTTGTTTTTGGTTTTTTTAATTAATCAGTCCCACTATGTTATCTGTGGCTTTAATTCTTATCAGGTGACTACTAGCATTCATTTTCAATCTTCTGTGATGGATTTTTTCAAAAGCCCAGCTAAATGTCAGCTTGTTCTCCTTTATCTCTGTTATCTGCCAACCTGTTCTTAAATGCAGCAGTACAGTCCACAGTCATGTCACTCACTGTGTTTTATAACGTTGGCTTGTGATCCCTTAACATGTGTTCTGCCACACCATATTGACGAGGTCCATGAATCCTGTGAGGAAACAGAGGTTAGTGCACTTCATGGAGCTAGAGCAACACAGCAGTCCAGATTCATTATGCTTAGGTTAATATAAACAATTGTCTTATATAGGTTGGTGGTTATTTATGTTTTCTGGCTACTGGTGAAATCAAGTCTTTAGTCAAGACTGTGTGCTACAACTATTAGAGAATTAATTAAAGTTCTGGGAACATAATATAGCATATTTTAGTAAGCAGTAACTCATAATCACGACTCATCATATTTAGACATGGCCATTCATAAAGTTCCTACCTATTTCCACAAGGTAAACCATGCAAATTCTCAGAGATTTTTTAGCATTAATATGTAGCAAAAACTATAAAGTCAGATGCACAAAATAAATCAATTTGTTACTTGTAATAGGCTTCTAGATTCTAATTGTAATAGTTTACATACCCCAAAATAACAGAGACAAGAACAGGCTACAAACCCAGCTGCTGTTCCAAACATATACTGCCAACATTCAGAGACATGATCTCAGTTGTTATCCTGGCCTTTGCTGAAGGACTCCCTTTTTCCATGGAAGGTACAATCCACACAAGTTTGCTTTGCCCCCCCATTCTTCTCCTCATCCTGCAAGGAAGAGATGAGTAAGTGGTGCTCAGCTGCTGGCTGAGCTAAATCATGACACCCCTATAGTCAGGTCCACCCCTCAATTATGAGCCCATTCTTGTTGCCACATTTCTCCCTAGATGTCCCAATGTTTCATGGGCCCATCCATCTAGAAATAGCTCACAACTATGCTCCCCCTACAGGTCCACATGAGCTTCAAATTTCAGTTTTGGCAGCCTTGTCTACTTGTTCTTTGTTTAAATGTTCTTCATTGTCACTGCTTTTGGGCATGTGAGTGTGTACATGGTGTACCTTTAGAGCCATGCTTTCTACCTGGGGAAGAGATGTAGAACCTTAGAGAAAAATGTCCCTAGAAGATATTTTAATGTGTTGCTCTAAGGACAATGATTCAGCATACGCTTACTTATGTGTATCACCAGGTCTTACATAAGTCCAGACATGTAGACATTTGGAATTATTTAGAAGCAATCCGGAAGGTCTTGTGAAGCACCAAGGAGAGTTAACTTCAGAAGACAAAGGAGAATAGACAGGGAAAGAAGTGCAGCATTATGGGTGCAAGTACTGTTTCACAGGGAATGCTGATGGCAGTAGAAATGTTTTAGGTACAGTGACCATAAAGAGCAGTCAAAAGCAGCAGCTACTCAGCAATGAAATAGTGATATAAAAAAATGCCTAAAATGGGTACCTAAGGTACCCATTCCTAAATGGGAGCCCTAGGTACCCAAGGAAACCTGGGAGCACAAGTAATAGAAGGATAAGGCTGGTGGAAAAATTTAAACATGAGGATTTCTCATTCAATTCAGTGTTCTCGGAAGCAGAAAACGAAAGCATATCAAGTACACAAATACCAGTCAGAGAAAGCAGCCTTGGGGGCAGACCAGGTCCTGGGAAAGCAGACCAGGTCCTGGGAAAATAAGCACTGTTCAGAACTTCATTACCGGACCAAGAGCAGCACCTTGTGACTGAACCCGAGCAGAAATTGCCTTAAACTTCCATTATCCAGATCTTTTATTCTATCTCCCTTCTATCAGTCAACATTTTTGCACAGTATGGGTGATGATTAATGCTACTTTGAGCAGACATATTTGGTATACATGCCTCTCACTGCATACATGGAGGCATTTGCCACTGCAGAGTCATTGTGTCTGTGTGGGATACAGAATCACATAGAAAGGTTTGGAAGGGACCTCAAATAGCATCTAGTTCCAATCCCCCCTGCCATGGGCAGGGACACTCTTCACTAGACTAGGTTGCCCAAAACCCCTTCCAGCCTGGCCTTGAACACTGCCGCTCCTCATAGGGGCTGGAGGGCAAATCCTATGAAGAACAGCTGAGGGAACTGGGGATGTTTAGCCTGGAGAAGAAGAGGCTGAGGGGAGACCTTATCACAGCCTGTAATTATCTGAAAGGAGGTTGTAGAGAGGTGGGCGATGATCTCTTCAGCCAGGTGACAGGAGATAGAATAAGGGGACATGGCATGAAGCTGCACCAGGGCAGGTTCAGATTAGATGTTTGTAAAAAATTGTTTACTGAAAGAGTTGCCAGGGCCTGGAAAAGGCTGCTCAGGGAGTGGGGTTGATTCAGCATCCCTGGATGTGTTTAAAAAAAGGGTAGATGAGGTACTTGGGGATATGGTTTAGCTTAGGATGGGAATGGTTGGACTTGATCTTAAAGGTCTTTTCCAACCTTATGATTCAGTGATTCTGTGTGACTTCCAGGGAGGGGGCAGCCACAGCTTCTGTGGGCAACCTGTTCCCTTGCCTGATCACCCTCATAGAAAATATTTTTTTCTTATTTCTTATTTAAATCTACTCTTTTTCAGTTTAAAACCACAACCCTTGTCCTCTGACTATGTGCCCTTATAAAGAGTCCTTCTCCAGCTTTCCTGTAGGCCACCTTCAGGTACTGTCAGGCTGCAATAAGATCTCCCCAGAACCTACTCTTCTCCAGGCTGAGCAAACCCAGCTCTCTCAGCTTGTCCTCATAAGAGAGCTGATCCATCTCCCTGATCATCTTTGTGAGCCTCCTTTGGACTCGTTCCAACGGCACAATGCCGTGGTTTTGCCTTGTGGACCCTATGAAGCATGGACATCACTGTACCACCCTGCAAGCATAGCCTGGCTCAGGGGGCAGAAGGTGCTGAGTCTTCAACTTCACCCCATCCCTTCTCAGCTTCAGAGGATAAAGAGAGGTACGCCCTAGGGACGTGGATTGATAGAGGCCACACTGCAGTAAAATGGCTTTTTCTCTATAAGAAACTGAAAACACCACCGGTACCACGACCACTTAATTCTTTCTGCATTCAACAGGGCTGAGTAGAACTGGCTGCATCTAGTTGGAATGAAATATATCAGTAACAGGAATAAACAGCACCATAAAGGCACATTTTTAAAAGATGGCACAAGACCACAAAGAAACTTGCTGCAAAGATCATTTCCTCCCAGCTCACCCTTACATTCTAAAGAACTAGAAACCACAGAGGTTGGTAGTGGGAGCAAATATGAACCTTGGTGGAGATGTTCAAAGTTATAAAGGATGTTTTGTTGCCTGGTTTCTATAAACAGGAGTCATTTCTGTGTGTTTCATGATCTTCCTTAGTATGACATAAACCCATCTTCAGGGAGTCATATTTTTTGACCATATTTCATCTTTTACATGCTGAAGGATAAAATTAAGAAAAGCTTCGTGAAAATGGTATGACATAGATATGGGGAAATGCAACAACTGTTTCATTAGTATACTTTGATTTTTTTTAACACAGACTCCTTCACAGCAGCTGTTGTAGAAGACTTTAACCTGAAAATAGCCACAACTTCAATTAGTCTTTTTCATAGAAAAGGCCATTGTTACATTATCAAAACGCTGTGGAAAGGTTCACGTGTGAAACATTCAGTTTTACACAGTTATTCACATTCTGAAGGAATATCTAAGTGACATTTTTGGTTATGAGAACACTTTGGTAAGAACAGAAAACCCAAGTTTCTAAACTCCAGCAAGTCAAAAGGCTGAAGAAAGAAATTAGAAATGTCCTGTTGTGCCATCATATCTCTTAGCAAAAAAATAAACAAGGCATGTTTTAAAATCTTTCAGTTTCTCAAATTATGAAAAAGAATTCGATTGCTATTCCAAAAGAGGACAAAGATTTTGCTTGTGAAGTTATTACTATATGAAAATTTGTGCTTTTGGTACTTCTGAAGAAGCTCTTGCTGGATATCTTTAGCTTGACAGGAGAAATTATGAGCATTAGCATGAGGGATAGGTTTATGCTAAAGATAAAAGATTAAAAAAAGTGTTCAAAAAAGTTACAAGAGCTAAAATAAATAGTTTAATGCTGCAGAATTTTCTTGCCATCAAAAAAAGATTTGCAAAGCTTTGTGTGACAACAGTATCGAGTTTAAATTCACACAGATGAAATCAAACAGCATCAGAAAATGGCTGAGCACAGTGATAAAGTGACTGTAAGGAGATCTGGCAGAAAAGCACTTTTCTAATAATGAGGAAGATGCCCTAGGTGCAAGCATGCCAGGCAGATTATTGGCAACAATATATTCCAGGTGTATAAATAAAATTCCTCTGTCAAATCTTTCGCTGCTGAATTAGTATAGCAACTATACTGCCACTGATCTTTGCTTTTCTTTGCAAACCAATACTTACTACCATTACTGATGGTAAAAATATCTCCTAAGCTATGCTTTTTAGCCCCTCCATGAGAGACAAACTGATATAGTTTACACATGAGGTTAACTGTATGCCTTTGTCATACCAACATCCAGCAAGTTCGTTTTCATCCTCAGCGTAGGAATATTATGACTTGATGCTTGCTCCCAGCTGTTTGTCAGATTATGCTTTTAGCTTATTTTCTATGAATTCCACAGAGAGAAAGATTGGATACAGTTCTGTGTGTGGAAATCTTCCACCATAAATCAGCTCTGGTATCTCAGCCTCTGAGTCCATCCTACCATTTCTGTTTGCAGAGTACGTTTCTCCCCTTGCAGTTTATAAGACGCTTTTATATTCCAGAGCCCAAACCAATATGGTGTTATCGTAGTTTACTGCTGCTGCCTAGTTTACCACTGCACTGATTTTGATGTGGTCATGCTAGTAAGGAGCTGCTGCATTCAGGATTTCTACATGAATTTTTCAGTGCATATTGCAGCAATGTATACTCCTAGCACGTATTATTTATCACACATTGGACAGAGAAAGAATGCTCTCATAAAGTATATCATTAAAGTCTTCAATTAGACCTTTTTTGATATTTTTCTAACAAATGAAATATAAATAAGAAGAAATCCTGACCTTTAGATTACCATTAAGGAAAAAAAGCACTTTTGGGTTAATATCCACCCCTGTGGATTTGTTTTGTCCTTAGCTGTGCAGAATATTGTGCATGTCCCCACATTCTGTGCAGATTGCTAAATGCATTTGCTCAGTAATTCTGGTTTTAACTGAGTACTTATTTAATTACTGATTACTTACTATGTTTTCAGGTTAATTTAAGAGATAATAATATCAATATGCATAGACAGGTTTCTTACAGTCTCAGTGATGATGTCAGAGAAGCCTCAGTTACCCAATTCACATTTTATAGTTGACTTCCTATGTTCAGTTATTTTACCCCATCACATACCATTTCTCCCACCACAAAACCTGACCACAACCATACCACTATACTTTCTACAACATTTTTGAAACTGTAGCTAGTAAGAACTGAAATGGCCCACCGAAATGTCACCACACTTGTATTATGGAAGTTAAACAGAAGCCATGCCCTGTAAAATTTCCCTGCAAGTGGTTTGTCTTCTGATATTCTTAGATTTCCTGTTGTGGTCATTTGACCCTGGCTGGAGGCCAGATGCCCACCAAAGCCACTCTATCACTCCCCTTTTCAGCTGGGCAGGGGAGAAAATACATACAGAGAGACTTAGGAGTTGAGATAAGGACAGGGAGAGATCATTCCACAATCAGCGTCATGGGCAAAACAGACTCATGGAATAAAAAATTACCTAATTTATTACACTACATACATGCAAAAACCAGAGTCGGATAATAAGAAGTACAACCAGATCTTAAATCACCACCACCCGCCCCTCCTTTCTCACAGACTTAGCTTTATTCATGATTTCTTTCCCTTCTTCTCCCAAGAGTGGTATGGGGCAGGGAGAAGTGGGGGTTTTGGTCAGTTCACACAAGTTGTTTTCCTTCTTAGTCAGGGAAATCTTCACACCCTTCCCCTGCTGCACTGTGGGGTACACAGTCATCCACGATCTTCTCCAATATGAGTTCTTTCCCATGAATCTTCAGCTCCTCACCAGCTGCCCAGTGTGGGGCACTTCTATGGGGTGCAGTCTCTCAGGCCCAGACTGCTCCAGGCTGGTCCCCCACGGGGGTCACAAGTTCCCCCAGAAAACCTGCTCTGGCGCAGTCCCTTCACAAGCTGCAGGTCCTAGTGCCAGGAGCTTGCTTCAACGCAGGCTTCCCATGGGGTCACAGTGTCCTTCAGGCGTCTCCACCTGTTCTGGTGTGGGGTCCTCCATGGGCTTCAGATGTGATCTCTGCACCCCATCATCATGCATGAGCTGCAGAGGGACAGCCTGCCTCATCACAGTCTTCTCCACCTCTACACCAGAACCCCGCCACACAAAACTGCAACACCTGTGCATCATCACAATTTGTTTTATCCTTCTATACATTTCCTGCTTTCAGAACTCAACATTGCCTGGTAGGAATTTGTGGTGCTGCAAATCCACCTAACTCAGCAGTCTTCAGACATTACGGATACACAGGTGAAACTCTGCCTGTTCTTTCTTCCCCACAGACAAAGAGAAACTATGAAACGCATTTGATAGCAATCAGTCACCTGCATTTCCTTATAAATAATGTATTTATCCTAATGTCAAATTAATAACATTATATACTATAGAAGTTCAGGAGAGGTTAAATCACACAGACATATAGCGACAATAATTTCTGCTGCTTTTAGCAGGACCTGGAGGACTGAGTTTGGGTAACGTGTGGAAAGTGTAGAGTTTACCTTGAATGACAAATAGTTACTTTAGCCTTGACATCCAGACATTTACACTGATCTACCAAATCACAAGTAGTTCTCACAATCCAGAGCTCCTTTACATTTACAGATCGACTGTGTCATCCTCAGGGAACAGCTACTGTCTGCAACTTAAAAAGTTGAAGTATAACAACAGCTGTGTTTAGAAAAAATTAAACAGCAGAGTAAATTACTACTTCTTAATCCACAGAGAATGACTGAAACACAAAATAGTTTTACTAAAATAATAAATTGTTGGCAATATAATTTCAAAGATGGAGTGGAAGTAATATTGAGCAAATACAATTGATACAACAGAAGAGAATCTTTTGTGTTACTACCATGTATAAGTGTTCCTCATGTATTCCAGGCTAGAGAGAGACACACAACAGCCACACAGTCTGAAGTGTTAATCCTACATAAATTTGATGTGAGGTAAAAGTGGTTGAGGTGTACCACCTTGAAGGGATAAGACAATGAATGACACAACACAGCTGAGCAAAGATGCTCTTGCATTTCAATATAGAAGGCTGACATTGCCACAGAAAATTGCTGTGTACAAATACTAACCTGAAGTAACAAAGTGCTCTCAGAACTTAAATATGCCACTATGCAAGGATGTAAGTAGGTATGACATTGATTTTTATGATGTGCTATATAAAGAAGTTGAGAATAGAATATGTTTTGGTGGATCTTTACCCACTTCAGGTCCTGCCAAGATTGTTTATATCACAGATAAAGAGATAAGGATTATTAGAATCATTATTCTTCTGCCTCAGTCATCTATAAATAACCAGTAAGCCATTATTCACCCACAAAAAATAAGAATAAGTGCAAGATTAATGAGTTTCGTATAGTGTCCTGTCTCACCTGAGCTCTGGCATCACCAACTAAAGGAGTGAATGTGACCTATAGGGCTTCTGAACTCAGGAATGCTGGTAACAAGTTTGGTGCTAGATTTCTTTTTAGGGAAGGGAGTAGGCTAGAGTTCACTGGGAAACTCTCTTTCAAGTTCTCTATGAATGTACTACAGCTGTCATAGCTGTAGCAATCTTTCTATAGGCAGGAAGATTACACAGGTCAGCAGGGTTTACATGCAAATGGCATCTTTTGACTGCAATGCAGAGAGAACAGTTACTACTAAGATGCTTATTGTTTTTTTCTAAATAAGGAGCCATAAGAATTATTTCTAATTTTCATCAAGTTGCTGCTCAAAATAAAATACATTAATACAGCTTCTAGTTTTCCTTGTCTCCAGGTCTTCCAACTTCAAATTCGACAATATGACAAACAGGCTACAGAAGAATGCTCACCCTCCCCACCCCCATAAGCTTAATACTCATGGCTGCAAAAGAGCTCAACTGCAACAGCAGCCCTGGGGAACATTTATCCCTCCTCACAGCTGTAGAGCTGATAGCAAGGGTACTATAGCATGGCAGGAAGAAATGTGATTGAACTTCCTTACATAAACCAAGGGACAGGACAAAGGTTTGTGTCTGGTCAGTGGGCTTGAAAGACACATATTATCACATTTACAGTCACATTTCTAAAGAAAATAATAAAACCACCGTGGTCAAAGCAAGTTTGTAGATGAGAGTCTTCAACTGTGTCTGAGCTGAAATTCCCAGCTAGACGAAGGCAACTACTCTGCAGCCCTGATTCAGCCTCCAGAGACAGAGAGGTGCCAGTACAGCCTGCTGGTTAGCACTTCCTATGGGATAACCCTATGCCACTACTAATTACTATGCAGCATTAGGCAAGTTGCTCTTCTGAGAAACTTTTCATTACAGGACATATATAGGGTCCTGATCTTCGAGAGAGGGTTCTGAATTCCAGCCCAGGCCCTTTTGCTCTGTGCTTTAAAGGTAAATTGTACATCAACTTGATGTGAGACTGTGTTATATCTTGTTTCTAATCCCCAAGTGCTTACAAAGCATTTCCTTGCTTTGCAATGTTTTTCTGATTTTACATTTCATGTTGGAATTTCCAATATTTTTCTTGCAAAACTTTTTGACAGTCAGCTTCTTTTCCTGGGAAAATTAACACAGATGACTAGTCCCTTGGGGAAGAAAAAAAAAATATACAGAGTATGCCCTCTTAGAGGCAATTTAATTTATGACAATCACCAGACCCTCTGTAAAATTTCATTCGTCTCTACACTCTCCGGGTAATGTTAAGTGTGATGACATCTTCTCAGCACATTACACCCTCAACTTCTCCTTAATTTAAAACTTCTTGTTATCTTACGAAGGGCAATGATCTATATCCAAATTTTTGTTCTGCTTCAACTCAACTTCTGTACTTCTGTCTTGCTGCATATTTCATGGTGAGGTATAGAGGTCTGGTAAGGAGATTTATAGTCCTGACACATACATATCTTGAGGAATAATTATATGAGCTGGAATCCTCTTCTGGCTACATGGCTCCCTGTTATAGTCAAGCACTTTTCCTAGTACATACTGGAATGCGCATCTCTAGGTTTTTTATCCATATTTTCACTCTGGTTCTCAGGCAGAGCTTAACTGCTTCAAGGTGTAAAGAACTGGTCTCCTTATCTGTAGCTCATTTTTTACCTTGCTACCTGGCACGCAAGATCTCCTTGTGTGGTTGGAAGAAAAGCAAGCTTCTGTTTACTTCCCATTCCCATCAAATATACTCAAAATGCCATTTTGGTATAGATACAGAATGCACCTTGTGAGACTCAGTAGAAAGTAAATCTTGCTGTTGTACATGTAAAGTATCACATCCCTTCACTTCCCTGCATGTAAAAAAAGTTAGAATAAGGGATTGTGGTGGCTGGATGACCACCAAAGCTGCTCTATCACTCCCCTTTTCAGCTGGACAGGGGAGAAAATATATATTGAGAGGCTTCTGAGTTGAGATGAGGACAGGGAGAGATCATTCTGCAATCAGTGTCACGGGCAAAACAGACTCAACACACAAATGAAAGAAAACTCTCTAATTTATTACACTGCACTGCACACCCAATGACACCACAGTTGCATAATTGTGGCACAAGGAGGGTCAGGGACTGGGAAAATGGGGGCTTTGGTCAGTTCCTCGCAAGTTGATTTTCTTCTTATTGGGGGAAATCCTCACATCCTTCCCCTGCTGCACCATGGCATCCCACCCACAGGACACAGTCCTCCACGAACACCTCCAATGCAAGTTCTTTCCCACAGGGCTTCATCTCTTCACCAGCTGCCAAGTGTGGGTCACTCTATGGGGTGCAGTCATAAATCATAGAATGTCTCTCAGTCTCTCAGGCCCAGACTGCTTCAGCCTGGTCCTCCATGGTGTCACAAGCAAACCTGCCCGGGTGTGGATCTCTCTCTCTTGCTCATCTCTGTGTCTCTGTCTCTCTCCACGGGCTGCAAGTGCTGGCAGGGGCTTGCTCCAACACTGGTCACAGTGTCTTCTGTATGTCTCCGTCTGCTCCAGCATGGTGTCTCTCCACAGGCTGCAGGTGGGGTATCTGCTACCTGTCATCTTCCATAGGCTGCAGGGGGACACCCACTCCACTATGGGGCATTTTTCCCTCCCTCACTTGGGACGCCTCATCCCACCTTCCCCCCTTCCCTGGACTTAGTGTCTGCACAGTTTCCTACATCTCATTCACTTCTCTGGTGGCAAAAAGCAGCTGCTTGGGTTTTTTTTCTCCTAAATGTGATTCCCAGAGGCACTGTGACCGTCGCTGCTGGGCTTGGTCTTGGTCAGCAACAACTCTGCCCTTAAGCCAGCTGGTGTTTGCTCGGTCGTGCCTAGGGAAAGCTTCTAGTTGCCTCCTGCAGAAGCCACCCCCTTCAGGCTCCCCCCCTCCCTTCCCCACCAGAACCTTGCCATGTAAATCCACAACAGGGATCAACTAGACTGAGTTATCTTATCTGTATTCTTGTTTGCAATCCATCACCAGCAGCTTGCCCTTATTGCAGATGTTGCAGCTGCATTCACAGAAAGATCAGTCCATTACAGTCCCTGTAGCCCCCTCACCCAAAAGAAGGCTGGATGCAAACACACCAAACACAACTTGTATGCCTAAGCCTGTCCATCCTCAGTATCTTCCGTTTGTTCACACTGTCTCTAAGGAAACTCTGGAGTCTCTACAGCAGACTATTTGCCTTTTGTTTTCCTTGTTATTTTCACTCAATGACAATTTGCTGATGAATGGTGAGTGAAGGCGTATCATAGATGCATATGAGCTGGGGTTATTTTTTGAACAGTAGGAGCTTATGATTGATACTCAAGTTATGCAATTAATCTCCTAATTCATGTTTCTTTTCCCTGTCAGACAATTATTAAACCTATATAGAGCTTTCAAAATGGCTTTGAAAAATCTTCCTATGTGAATGTGAGTGCATATTTGTGTGCAGCTTATTTACATCACAAACACTCACATATATTAAATAAAAGAAATATCCTCTCAGAGATTTTGAATTAATATGTCTGCATAAATTTTTCTCAGTATTTCCCACCTTCAATTCAGACGTACACTGGAACTAACACCAGATAACTCTTTCTGTATTTTCCTCCTGCAAAGATATTAATAGACAAATACATATAGAAATAGGCACATAATTACACTAAGTGATTTAGTACAAAATCTTCCTTGACATCCAGTTCTCCCTTATCTTTTTACAAGCCTTCCATACTATGTGTTTATTAGAGCAATTTTAATATATATTGAATGAGCAGTTTACCACTAAACAGGAAACTATAAACATATTGCTGTAAAACAAGAATTGTCTATTGATAAATTGAAGCATTATGCATCTGACCATATCCCAAGAGAACCACTGAAGCAAGCTGTCTCAGCTAATTCAGTGAATTAGTGATGCTTACTGGTATGCCAAAGCCATCAAAAAAAGAACACACAACATTTTTTCTCTCTCTTTTTTTTTTTAAATCCTTCCCCAGTCATCACACTTAATATGGAACCCAGGGGAAAATTCTCCCCATATTTTTAATTCTGATCTTCTCTTTTGTTGCTTATTTGCAGTCAGAGATACAGGGTATACATTAATAAAGATTCTACCTGGATTTTCTTTTAGGTCAAATGCATCCTGTACCCTTTCCTCAGTTCCCAGGTTAAGGTATTCCATCCCAGTGGTGACAGAAGTTAAAATGAAACCTCTGAGACTCCAACTTTATATTAAGAAAATTCATCTTTTAAGACCAGTAGAGGGAGATCCTGTCATCTTAATGAAGTCCTATTTTAGTGGCTTCCTAGGGATTCCTGGAACACCTTGGGGTTTTGTTTGTTTGTGGGGTTATCTTTTTACCTTACAGATTTATTTTAATGTCTCTGAGTTCCAAATGAAAATACAAAGTCCAGTACTGCTTATCTGGCTCTTGCTTACTGTTCTCTGAACTGAATACTTGCAGAATAGGGCTCTCCCCCACAACCTAGAAGAGGACCCTGGTTTTCTGACAGCAGTCGAGGCCAAAAACTTGAAATAATCATTGTCACTGCTTCCCCACATTAGACACTGCTTCCTGTCTCACAGCACAAGTATTGAATATTCATGGACAAGAAAGGAGGTCAGGGAGATTTCAGATTAAAAGGAAAGATGATTGGCAAATTCAGGATCCTATAGGGTTAGAGACCCAATATGACTCTCTAGAGTCTGTCTCATCTTGTCTTATTAAATAGGGTGGAAAAACCCCAAAACTTTTTCATAATGTCCATTATTGTGTGATCCTCCAATTTCTGTGACATGTCAGTCTTACACAGGATGCTACTATCACAACGTCCCCTACAGAAACATTACCAGATATAATAAAATCCTTATAAACTTCATGCCTATTGAAAACTAACTAAAATAACTAAGCACTAAACTCCTGAAAATTAACTTGCCACATGCCTATGCTAGCTTCAGTAGCCCACCTGCCCTGCACCTGACATCAAAAAGCTTGTTGGTTGCACCACATTCCTCCCCTTCTACTATACTGCTGCTATAAAGTCCCTGCTACTAGTGGCTGCAAGGTCAGTGTTCATACTAATGCAACACTTTCATCACTGTTACTACCTGTTTTGGCATGCCAAAAGTATTTCTCTTTCTGGTTGCACAGAGCCAGTTGGGTTTTGTTCCTGTCAGTGTATTCACTACTGCTTGTGTAAGAGGTCTTATTTAAGCTGGCCCTCAAGCAGAATTGAATAAAGAGGAATATGAGACTGTGATGTAGTCATAAATACTAAAACACATTTTAGATGGAGAGAGAACCTTTAGACAGGGTCCAAGGGAGAAAACTTTGAAGTTGGTAGGGCAGTTCACTAAGAAGCACACGTGGTCAGTGGAGCAACAGGGCTGAGAAAATGAATCATACCTATGTCTATAGGCACTGGTATGCAATGAAGTCATAGAGCAGACTCACTGTGATCAAGATTTCCATCTCTGACATAATTCCTCACTGTAGCTTTTCCCTCTCCTTCTCTCTCTCTCTCCTGTCCCTCCTTCCTTACTGCTGTTATCTGTTGGCTACAGGTTTTGTCACATATTGAGCATTTTGAAATGCTTCTGTTGTTGAGACTGCTCAATTACCAAGTTCATATGGGAAGAGGAAGAGAGGAAAGATGAGTTTATAAAGAATTAATTATACTTAATGTTATACAGGCATCTAATGCTGGAAAGAGAAAGATTTGCGCTCTACAAAGGCAATATGAAGAAAATAAACAGACCAATTTTACTTAAGAATGAATAAACAGGACCAGCTCTCAAATGTGATAAAGATTCCTATCTCTTCTCTTTCTCTCGTAGATGCAGTTAGCCTCAAAAGGAGAATAAAAGGCCCATTATTGCCCACTGGTGGTGGTATTCAGACATACCAGCTAGCAGTAGAAAATCGGTATTTTCTAGGTTGCTGTAACTGAATTATCTCAATAAAATGAAGTAAGAATGCTGCTACTAAGCAACTTGGGCTTAGGCTCAGGCTAGTGTCACACAATTTATAGCTATGATTTTGTAGTAATTAATCAGTTGTCTTACCATGTTTGGCAGAAATATTATCACCAGAGACCACAAGGTCCATTACTCTAATAGGAACAAGCACAAAGAAAATACAGACATTAAATCTAGATATAGCTTCTGCCAAAAAATACTGCATTTTCCCATGCTTCAGCTTCTGAAACAACATTTATTAATATATATAATATATATAAACAGTATTTTTATGTATATACACACACACACATATATATATACACACACATATATATAAACACATATGTAATCTTGGGATAAAAATACCCCTGTATGCAGATTTCCCTTCTGCCAATACCAGAGAGAGGTTACAGGGATCTTGCTTCTTCACAATCATGCATATTTTTCTTCATATATATATATTTATGTAATAACCTGTTTATAGTATATGTAGTTCTGTTAAATTCCTGAAAGTCATTTATTTTTAAAGCTTCAGGAGCTTTATAATCTATACACCAGAGTTACAGTTTATATTCTAGTAAAGACTAAGTTTTTCCAGCACTGTATTTATTATAGCTATGTTCAGAAAACGATTTCTCTTCTGTAACCACAGTCTTAATGAAAAGACTGTACATTCAGCAATCAGAAACACCAAACTGCAAATCTACCTAATAAATCCATTGCTTACAGGACGTAGATATTGTAATACAAACTGAGTTTCATTGTTTTACTTGACAGATGTTTTAGAAATTTTATTTCTTTATCTTTCATTAAGGTTCAACCTACTAGGTAATGTAGGAGCTTTAAAATCATGAAATTATGTTTGTTGCTGTAACTCTGGCTTTGGATGTTCATACTCAAATATTTCAAATCTGGACTGTGTACCTTTTGGGTCAAATAGTTATTTGCTTAAGAGTTATGCTATATGCATATAAAAATGTAATATATAAGATTAGGTTTTTAATAATTATTAAATCTAAATTAATTATTACATTAATCTTCTAAAACATTTTTTGTTAAAATAAATACTTTTTTTCTTTAGTAATCGATTTATTGAATGTTTATTAGTTTTTGATATTACTTCTTTCTCTGCATATTTAATGTTATCTGTTTCCAAGATAAAATAATGAACTGGGATTAATCATGCCTTCACATTCCAGGTATGATTCTGTGACACCAGAGTAAGGGTTCCATTTCATTTTTAACATATTTTTAAAATGTCAGGTGTTGTAATCTTGAAATGTAACTTAACCATTTAACATAATGGGTCTCTCCAATTTTTAATCAATACAAATAAATTATCTGAAAAATCCTGTTAGGAATTATGGAGTATGATTTCCGTAGGCTGAAATTATGGGGCACTTTATCAGAGTTCTGCACATGAAGGGCATTCAGAAATAGCCCTCAAGGAGAAGCATTTCAGTACTGAGTTGCACTATTCAGAAGAGCCAAGCAAAAGTGGCATTTTTTTCTTCTGAGTCTTAAGAACAGTATTATGTTCCAAGAGCTGATCATTCAAGTACAGACAATTTAAACAGAGAGCTTTAAAGTGAAAAGGCTATGGAAGAATAAGGCCTGCAAAGTGAAGGTGAAGCAGCTAAGTAGAAAACTTGGTATTTAGAGGACCAGCAAGCAATAGAGTATCCTATTTTCCTTCTGGCCCTGGTCCACTTCAGAATATTAGTGAACAAGGACCATTGCTATCAATAGCCCATGGCTTTTATTATCTTAGGGTGAGCCAGAGAGCCATATGGGGTTGGGGAAGGGTAGGGAAAGTACATCTATGTCAGAAAAATAAGTTACGCTATTTTTGTCAGTCTCAGCAGAAGAAACCAAAACAGAAAATAATGGCCTGAGAGCATTCAAATGAAAACTAAAGCTGAGCAGAAAGGTTGTGCATGAGCTCAGCTATCCACCCAAAGAGCTTCATAAAAAAATTGCATCATTGGTATACCCATGAGTAACTATATTTTCAAGTTGTGGATAAAGGGATTTAAGTCAGGGAAAATAAATGGCAGTTCACAGAGAACTAAATTAACAAGTTCCCCAAGATACCACTCAGGAATACAATAGCCTTCACAACACTATCATCAGCTAGCTCCTTACAGCCCTTCATTCTGCACTATGACTGCCATGGTGTCTCTTCAAGCCCTTGTCATTACAATGACACCACTCTTCTCACCTCTGTCAGTCACCCTTTACAGATTTCAAGAAAGAATTAGTAGTAAACAAGATCTCTCCCCAAAACTTCTGTAGTAATAGGAGAACACTCCAGGCCAGTCTCCCTCATTGCTGCCTTCTGCAGTATTTCCTTCTCCACTTGCTGCTGGGGCAGCCTAGCCAAGGGCACCAGCGAGGACATCAACTCAGCATACCAAGTGTGAGCAGGAATGCTGATTTACATCTAAGAGGACCATAACAGCATATGAAAGAAGTGACCTGGACTGTTGCAAAGAAGACCTGCAAACTGAACCACGCCAAAATAAACCATTCTCACTTCCTTGTAAAGCTGGTCAACCCAGGGATTTTACCCCGAATGCCTTCCTTTGCCCACCTGCAGTTTTGCAATAGTCTGGGACTTTCTTTGCTCAGCAAGAAGTGAGTAGTGAGATCTCCAGATGTGAAATGATTTAGCAGTTCTCTAATTATCAGCTTTCTTCTAATCCCATATGACTAGAAAGAATGTAGCACTGCCCCAGTACCATTTATTTTAGTGACACTCTGTGAGTATACAGTAGTAAGAAATCTTCCCTGTTAAGAAAGTATTTTTCAGCATTTGACATTAATATTCACCATATATAATCTACCATAGTCTGCTACACTCAATACTCACCTTCTTAATTTTTTTACCATAGGTTGCTCTGTGTGTGGGGGACTATTAATACAAGTATTATGCATAATTAGAACGGATAAATAAGAATTGGCAATTAGAGGAACCTTAAGCAATTTTTCACCCCATCTGAACAAAATGACTAAACTGTAAGTGACAAGCTTGTAAATTAAAAATCTGAAAATATAAAAACTTTATTGCAAGTGTGTCATTTGTGAATCATTTAAGTGGCATATAATTAGATATGCAGTCACTTTATTATGGTTTATTTGTTCCTGGCTCATAAAGACTTTTTATCATGAAAAGCTCCCTGACTGTGACATTTACTGTAGAGTGGCCATGAAAGGAAGTGTTGAAACTTTGCCACTAAAGACTTGTAAAACTACTTGAGAGAAATTACATAAACAAATTACCCTGGAAGATGCTTGTAGGAGTTACATTGAGAAGTGGTACAAACAATTAATTTCTGAAAACAAGCTTTCTGTCATGGGAAAGGAAGTCTTGATTTCATTCTTTTGTCATTCTTTTCATAGCAAATGAAAGATAACTAGGCTTAGCTGGCAAACTAATAACTAGTTATATTTGGTTTATGTATCAAGGTTTTGGTAATGGGGGGGTCTGCAGGGACTACCCCTGGAAGAAGACACCAGGAGCTGCTCCCATGTTGGACACAACCAGTTCCAGACAGCTTGAAAATGAACCTGTTTCTGGTCAAAGCTGAGCCCAGCAGTGATGCTGTGAATCTATGGTAACATATTCAAGAAAGGGTAAAAAACACTGTGTAACAGATTTGAGGGAGAAGGGTGAAAAAATATGTGAGAAACAACCCTGCAGAAATACATGTCAGTAAAGAAGGAGGGAAGGAGGTGCTCCAGAGGCCAGAGCAGAGATTCTCCTGCAGACCATGGTGAAACAGTTCATTCCCTCATGAAGGACCTTGATGGAGCAGTCATCCACACCACAGTCCATGGAGGATCACACACTAGATTGATCAGATAGATGTGCCTTAAAGGAAGCTGCAGCCTGTGGAAAGGAGCCCACATTGGAGCAGAGTCCTGGCAGATCCTGTAGGCCACGGGGGACTACCCATGATGACATGGTCTGTTCCTGAAAAACCATACTCTGTGGGAGGACCCCCAAAGTAGAGCAGAGGAAGAGCATGAGGAGGAAGGAGAGGCAGTAGCAAAATCTTATGAACTGACTGCAACCCCTATTCCCCATTCCCCAAGTACTGCTCTATGGGTGTGTGGTGGTTTGACCAGGGCTGGAGGGCAGATCCCAACCAAAGTCTTCTCCATGGGTCCCCCACCAGGATCTTGCCATGCAAAACCACAGCAGGGTAAGAGGTGGAAGATTTGGGAATGAAGGAGTGAAGCTGAGTCTGGAAAGATGGTGGGAAACTGGGGTCAGCTGGGGTTAGCTTTGTTTTGTGTCCGACTATCCTACTCTGTATTTAATGGTCAATAAAATACTCTTCCTCAAGTCAAGGGTTTTTCCTGTGATGGTAGTTGATGAGTGATCCTGCCTGTTCTTATGTCAGCCCACATGTTTTTTCATTATATTTTCTCTCCCTGTCCTGCCGAGAAGTAGGACTGAGAGAAGAGCTTGGTGGGTGTCAGTAAATTTTAGGCATGTTATCTCTAGCTGGAAGCTTGGGGATGAAATCACTGATCTCTTCTGATCTTTTTCAGTTCAGTATGGCTCAGTACAAAGAATGAAACTAGCACTGCTTTAAACGAACTGCATTGCTCTTCAGACCAGTAGCTACATAAACCCAGACAAAATTTTAAGTGTAGAAAACATGTAGATTTCAAGTTTTAGCTGTACTTTCCAAACTCCCTCCTTTCCTTTTGTTCTGTCCTCTATGATGCCCTCCTCCACACATTCTTCTCCATCCCCCATCCCACTTCCAGGACAGAAGCACCTCCTTTGTACCTTCAGATGCAGAAGGAGCTCTTTGTTACTCAGACACAAGGAGTAAAAGACAGTAGGACAAATGAAAGCTCCATGAGGTCCAAGTTCAAGATAAGCCTTGCTAAATGAGTCTTCTTGAGTTCCTCCCCAGGTCTGTTTCTAATGAACACATGCAGAATCCCTGCAGAAATCATAGCACATTCACCATACTGTGAAGATATAATGAACCAGACCCACAAGAAAATGAACAGCTGTTGTTAAAAACACATGTATAAAACAGCATAACTTCATAGAAAATGTCATCTCAGATTAGATCAATAAAGTCTCTTGCACAAAGAGCTGACAACATTCTGTCCCAAAAGTTTTCTTGAGCAAATGAATTGTGGAATCATAGAACATATTGGGTTTGAAAGGACCTTAAAGATCATGTAGTTCTAACAACAGTGCCCACAATGGGCAATGTTCCTCTCCACTAGACCAGGTTGCTCAAAGCCCCATCCAACTTGGCAATGAATGTTTCCATGAATGGGGCATCCACAACCTCTCTGGGCAACCTGTGTCAGTGCCTCACCACCAGTGAGGAATTTTTTCCTAATATGTAATCTAAATTTACTTTCTTGTAGTTTAAAGCCATTAACCCTTGTCCTATTACTACAGTCCCTGCAAAACAGTCCCTTTCCATCTTTTTCTGGCTTTCCTGGAGGCCCCTTCAGATACAGGCAGAATGCAATAAGGTCTCCCTGTTAAACTAGTTTCCAGAATTGCAAAACAGTTTCTACACTCAATAGAACATAATGTGCAGAATCATCTTCAATTCCTTCAGCCTGTTCTAACTCTTGTGTGTTTATGGATGTATAGTGAACCATACTTAAGTCACCATTCTCTTCCAGTAAATCCATAATACGTGTTCCCCACTCCACATGAGTGTATGCATATTTCATAACTGTGCTGATGAACATTAATAGCTACACTTTAACCATTTAGTAGAGAAAACAGCTGCAAAACACTAAGCAGTGATTTGATATAAGTTGTCAATAACATCTGCAATGCCATAAATCAGAGCAATTAAATTGGGAATACTTGCCAATATCTGTGATTAGGTGACAAAGGCTCTCAGAGGTGTAAAATGAAAGAAAAGTACACTGTAATACAAGATAAAGGTGTCATATAAAATTGTGAAGAATTATGTCAGCTACAGAGAGGATTAAATGCATTCAGAAACATCGCGCTTCTTTTCAACTTTTCAAAAATGTAGTTATTGTGCTAATGGACATGTGAATCTGGCTATTAGCTCAGTGAAATGATGGAGGAAAAAGTCACATGTACCCTAATTCCTGCCAGTGAAGAAATATGAACTTTAGGTTATCAAAATTCTTACAATGCCTTTCATTGCAACTGTAGCCTTCCATGATCAAAATCATTACGAGTGTTCTTCCACAAGTCACACACAGGGAAAAAACCAAACCTTTCCAATTAATTTTGCTATATGCATGTCTCTCCTGAAGTCTCTACATTTTTCTTTGTGTTATTTCACAGAGCACTGGAACAGGCTGCCCAGGGGCTTGTGGAGTCTACTTCTCTGGAGATATTCAAGACCCGTCTGGACACCTACCTGTGTGATCTGTCCTAGGGAACCTGCTTTGGCAGGGGGGTTGGACCCAATGATCTCTGGAGCTCCCTTCCAACCCCTACAATTCTTTAATTTCAACGTCAGTTGCATATTTTCTTCCTTATAGTGATCTAATGGTTGCAGTGATTTGCCATTTCACAGATAATATGATTTCAGCTTTCTCCAGAAGTGTATTGAGGTTTTAATCGTTGTGTTGTTTGGTTGTTTGTTTGGGTTTGGGTTTTTTTTTAATAATCATGTGCTTTGGAACAGTGGAATAACTTGCATGTGTTTTTTTTAAAATATAGTTGCAGCATTATGGCATATGGTTATATGATGATTTGCTTCCTTATGCAATTTATATAACTGCAATATTCTATTGCTATTTACAATATATTTCAAATTAGTAACACTAGATATATTAAAGTGTATGTTTAGTTCCTTTTATGTGTCCAGGATGAAAAGGATGTTTGGACTGAAATCTGATCCAAAATTCTTCATATTTCCTTCAATGTGAATATTTTTTTTTATATTTTTGGGAGGTTTATATTCGTCAACTACTTTTTAGTTTCACTGATAAGTTTGTTTAATTTTCCAAACAAGATGTTAAATGTGGTATATAAGTAGTATCACCAAAGCCTTAGAGTGCTGTTGTTTTTTTAAAAAAAATATTTATTATTATTTAGGTGCATGATAACATTCAAAAAAAGAATGAAGTGAGGGTCAGTATACAGAATTGGGAATTGGTGTGATTGATTCATAGCCCTGAATCCTTCCTCTGAGTCTTGAATTATTCCTTTTATCAATGTAAAACAGGTCACTTTCCCCTTCCTTTTTGTACTACACTGGTGGTTTGTTGTATGCTAATGTATAAGAACACAGAGAAATCACTTTAAAAGCATGAGATTTAGAATCAGTTTACTCCTCAGCTTTGTGGCCTTTAAACTGACTTCTTCCATCTCCCAGAAGACATCCTATTCAAGAAGGTATGGGTAAATATGCCCCTCTTGTTCTGCAAGAAAAGAGGAGTCATTTTAAGGTCAGTGATTACAGTGAATCCTACATTCTGCTCCTGGTGTCCTTTGTGCATTTTATTAAGACTATTTCACGCAGAATACAGAAGACATGGTCATACAGAAGAACAGAAAAAGTACTAAAAAATGAAGAAAAAACTACAGAAAGCCTGGAAATTACTATGACTGTCCTATCTGGACCCAATGTCTGAGTCTGCCTAGTTCTGAAAGCAAAAGCTCTAATGTCTTCTATCCTCCAGCTGGGAGTCCAGACAGAGAGGACTGTAACTGCTGTGTTCTGCTAAACCCTCTTCTATAGGCTGGTATTATGTATGCTTATCAGTAGGAGAGGAGAATCTTCTTCCAGTCAGAGGTAGTTCTGGCCTTGTGCCTATATGATTTGCACACAGCTAAGAGGTGACCATGAAGGCTGTAATATGTACCAACAGCTGAGAATTTACATAAGGGATTGGGAGGAGGGAGCCCTACAGTGAAATCTGTTTCCACTGAAATCCCCGACCATTTTTCATGGCTATTAAAGGCACTAGTTTAGGAACCTCTGGAGCCAAAATGGTCATGGTAAACATTGAAGAAAGTTCTGAATTTTAGTAAGGTTCATTAAAAAAAAAATGTCTCAACTGCTGTCAAAAAGGTAAATTTGTTTTCCCCATGATTAAAGCTTGGCTAAGTGAGTGCTTGGCATCTCAGCTGCTTATCACCATGGAATATTCTGTAAATACTGAGCCTTTAGAAATAGGGTTTAACTTTTAAGTTACCATTACCTCCAGTCGTCATCCCACAGGGTGCTGGTGGACAAGAGCTCAACATGAATAGGAAATGTGCTCTTGCAGCCCAGAAAGCCAAACACATCCTGGGCTGTATCAAAAACAGTGTGACCAGCAGGTTGAGGGAAGTGATGTTGCCCCTCTGCTCTGCTCTCATAAGAAAACATCTAGAGTATTGCATCCAGCTCTGTGGTCCCCCCAGTGCAGGAAAAACATTAAATTCTTGGAGTGAGTCTAGACGGGGCTGCATCACTTCTCCTATGAAGAGACAGGCTGCTAGAGTTGGGGTTGTTCAGCCTGGAGAAGGATCTGGGTAGACCTTTCCTCCAGGAAAGTTAGAGGACTGTTTACAAGGCTGTGGAGTGATAAGACAGTGAGTTATGGGGTCATGCTGAAGGAGAGTAGATTTAGATGAGATATAAGGAAGAAATTCTTTTTTGTGAGGTTGGTGAGGCACTTAAACAAGTTGCCCAGAAAAGCTGTGGCCAGCTCCTTCCTGGAAGTATTCATGGCTAGGTTGAATGGGGCTTTGGGCAATCTGGTCTAGCAGAGGGTGTCACTGCCCATGGTTGGAACTAGATGGTATTTAAGGTCTCTTTCATCCAAAACCTTTCTGTGATTCTATTATTCTCTGATTTACTAACTTCCAGTCAATTGGAACCTCCCCAGTTATCCAGGACTGCTGATAAATGATGAAAAGTGGCTTGGGGAGCACTTCTGCCAGCTCCGTCAGTACCCTTAGATGGTACCCATCTGGCTCCAGAGACTTGCGTGTGTCTAAGTCGTACAGCAGGTCACTAATCATTTTCCCCTTAGATTAATGGGGTAATTAGGAAATTATGTAATAGCTAGGAAAATAAAGTATCCTGTGCTTTACTCTTCGACCTGTGACAAGGACAAAACAATCTTCCTAAGCATATAAACCCCTTGATACTGGTGGATTATTTCATTGAAATTATTTTTGTTGCCTTTTTCTTTCTACACTTATCTATACTTCCTTGTCTGTGAAGAAAATACATAGATAAATTCTATGGTAAACACTGCACATAAGTTTCACCTTTTCCTCTCCTCAAACATTTACATTTCTACTTTTTTTTTCCAAGAGAAGGTATATTACTCACCCTACGGTTCTTTCAGAATGGCATAATGAGTGTATGCACTCTTATTCAGATTAGTACAAACAAGCAAATATACCTGGGCTATATTCTGCTCTCAGTTATGTTTTGAAGCCACACTCAAATAATGAAGAATCAGGTAAAGAAAGGTGTTGTATTATGCCTATTTTTCCTGCACTGTCCTCCTCATCAGTGAAGGCAGGAACATATTTTATATAAGCAAAGAGGCTACTTGATTGAATGGTGTAGGTGTTATAATGTCTACAAAGATTAATTTGTATTTTAAAATAAAAACCTGTAACAATGCCATAGCTGAGTTTAGAGTTATTTTGACTCATTTTCTTTACTTTGAGAGTGTCCTTATATCATCTAGTCACAGCAAACATAAAGAAACTATATGAACACCATCAGCTTTAAGCCTATGACTCTTATTGACTATCATTCAAACTTATGGAGCTCTATTGGAAAACAAAACACAAGTCAAGCTTTTCTTGTATCTCAGAATGAAATATAAGATTCTAGCCCTTCTAAGCTTACATAAAATGCTTTGCACTTAAAATCCCTACTGACTTCTTATTTCACCAAATATCAGTGAGTCTTCTATCAATTACTAATGAAGATACACAGCTTCCAGCTTCCTAGGCAAAAGTGTTAGTATCAGAGTTTTGGGGAAAAAAAAAAAAAGAAGAAAGAAAAAAGAAAAAATGTTATTGAGGTTATTAGGAGGAGTTAGACATAGTTTAATATATCACAAATAGATGCCTACACACCTCACTTTTATGACGATTATTTTCCCTTGCATAGATAATAATTAAAGAGCTACAAATCCATTATCTGATACATGCAGCAAATCAACCTCTACATAGTTTCTGGGATGACTGTACCAAGATTTTTCATTAATCATTTCAACTTTCATTTTGCAAAGAAAAATACGAGCTTTATTCCTATTGAAAGATTAAGCACTTTCAACAAACAACAAAATGTTAGTGATGGTATCCTAAGCATTTGCATGTAAAGTCAACATCTCAAAGCTGTAATGATATTTTCTTTTTTATGAACACCATGTATAGTTACACTGTGACGAACACAGTCACACGTGGTTTCTCCTCTTCATATTCTACCTTCATTATCTCAAACAATGACAGTAATCAACTGACAGCACAAAACTTATTTTCATTAAAACTAATCAGTTATTTAAGCCTTTTTTTCAGTTGGAAGGGACCCCAAGGATCAGAGAGTTCCAACCCCCCTGACACAGGCAGGGCCACCAACCTCCAGGCCTGGATCTACACAAGGCTGCCCAGGGCCCCATCCAACCTGGCCTTGAACCCCTCCAGGGACGGGGCATCCACCACCTCTCTGGGCAGCCCGTTCCAGCACCTCACCACTCTCTCTGTAAAAAATGTCCCCCTAATATCTAATCTAAACCTTCCCTCCTTCATCTTTATTCCATTCCCCCTTGTCCTGCCATCATCTACCCTTTTAAAAAGTTGAATCCCCTCCTGCTTATAAGCTCCCTTGAGGTACTGGAAGGCTGCAATGAGGTCCCCCTGCAGCCTTCTCTTCTCCAGGCTGAACAAGCCCAGCTCCCTCGGCCTCTCTTCATAGGACAGATGCTCCAGCCCTCAATAATACTTTGTTTATGTTGTTGATGAATGAAATATATTGGATGACTTATTAGTAATACATTTTATGATCTTTTAAGTAAAATACTTTGGAAAAAAACTTTAAAAATCCTGGGAAGAAGTCTTCTAGTACAAATTTTTTATCTGCTAAATTAAAGGTCATTCTAAAAGTCTAGGCCAATCATTACAGAAAATTTATAAACTCTACAGGAAACAATTACTTTAACCTACTTAGGGGAAAAAAATACTCATATAATCATAGAATCACAGAATGGTTTGTGGGCATCCACAAGCTCTTTGGACAACCTGTTCCAGTTGAAGACATTGAAGAATGTCTTCCTACTATGTAACTATGTAACTACTATGCAACAATCTAACAATTACCACTTGTCCTGTCACTCCATGCCTTTGTAAACAGTCCCTCTCCAGCTTTCCTGGAGGTCCCCTTTAGATACCAGAAGGCTACAGTAAGTTCTCCCCCAAATCTTCACTTCTCCAGGCTGAACAAGCCCAACTCTCGCTGCCTGCCACCACAGGAGAGGTGCTCCAGCCCTCTGATCATCTTTGCAAGCCTAATCTAGACTCAATTCAACAGCTCAAAATTTTTCCTCAAGTCCTTCTCCTCAGGGCTGCTCTCAATCCATTCCCTTCCCAGCCTGTAGCTGTGTTTGGGATTGCACGAAACAATGCACAGGATCTTGCACTTGGACTTGTTGAACTTCATGCAATTCACATCATGTAATCTCTCAAGCCTGTCAATGTCCTTGACTACACCACACAGCTTGCTTTTTTTGGCAAACTTGCTGAGGCTGCCCTCTGTCCTGCTGTCCAAGTCGCTGACACAGATGTTAAATCATGCAGTTCAAACACTGAACCCTGAGGAGCACCTTTTGTCACAGGACTCACTTAAAATCACTTTTGAGTGCAACTCTTTGAATGTGACCATCCACACAATCCTTACCTACAATGTGGTCTATCTATAAAGTCCATGTCTCCAATTTGAGACACGAATATTATGCAGAACAATGCAACACAGACAGCTAGAGATATTTTCAGTGCTGTGTTGTACCCAATTGGCCATTGTAGAAGAGCATGTGTCCACAGTAACATCCATATCATCTGACAGCCACCTAAAATAGTTCAGATTCCTTCACAGAGTCTCAGGATAATTGAGGTTAGAAAGGACAACCGATGCCCAAGTCATCCAACCCGCCTACTCAGTCAGGGCCAACTTGACCTGATTACTCAGAATCATGTCCAGATGATCCTCCAAGGATGGAGGGTCCACTACCTCTCTGGGAAACCTATGCCATTTCTCAGTCATTCTCAGAGTAAGAAGTACTTCTTCATGCTTAGACAAAACCTCCTGTGTTTTCTTGTGTCCATGGCCTCTGGACCTGTCACTGTGTTCTGCTGAAAAAAGCCTGGCTACGTGTTCTCTGCACCCCCCTTTCAGGTATATGTACACACTGATGAGTTCCAATGCTGAGCCTTCTTTCTTCCAAGCTGAGCAGTCCCAGGTCTCTCAGCCATTCTTCATAGGAGAATAACTTGCACCAATCCCTTAATGAATTTTCTGACCCTTTGCTGCAATGCCTCCAGAGGATCCATTTGCCCCTTGTGTAGTGGAGCCCAGAAATGGACACAATATTCCACTGCTGAGGCCAGTACTGAGTAGAGGGGAAGAATCTCCTACCTTGTTCTGCTGTCTCCTGATGCAGCCCAGGATACTGCTGGCTTTTGTTGCTAGCTCACATTCCAGTTGGTGTCCACAAGGCCCCTCAGATCCTTTTTTATCTATCACCTTCACAGGAGGGAGTCTAAACAGGAACTTCTAAGATAAGTTTACTAGCTAAAGCTGAATTGTAGCACTTGCACTTGCTTGTGTTTCTGAGAAAAAGTTCCGCTGACTTATTTGGATCTGTGGTAATTTTTACCAGTTGAAGGAGGTCTCAATTTTGAGATTACTGCTGAGCTAGTCAATTACTCTGCTTTCAGCCTCAATTGTCCATCTATTAAAATAGATCAATATTTCACATTTTCATGAAGATAAACATATTTTTCAGATTTTCTGATAATCAAGCTTCTAACTATCAGATACTTATAAAATTAGAGTGTAATATCAAATACCATAAAACCCACACCAAAATGTTATTGAAATCGATTCCTGCTAGACTGTTGATTTTATTGCTATACAGAGAAATATGTACCAAGGCATTCATGTTTCTACATTATAAATCTTGTTTCACAAAGCATTCTAGGCCTTTTAAATTAAAAACTCCTTAAATTTTTAATTAAATATTTATATACTTTAAAACTTACAGGATTTCACTTTCTCATTTTATTTTTCCATTTTGTACATTTTAGTAATATTTTAAAAGTTGTTTTGGCTATACAAAAATGAATGATAATAAGACCCCATATATTGAAGGATCACATCATGATGTTAAGTAAAACAGGAAGGAAATTTACTTTATCATGACGTGTTCCTAAAAATTTTATATATATATATTCACAGATTCTTGGAAATTCACTCAATTTTTGTCACCTTGAAAAGTTTCTCAGCTCTAATTGAAGTGATGAGCCAAGTAAAGCTATTATTATTTGTTAGTTGTACAAAGATTTATAACTCCATACACATCAGAAGCTTGTGAATACATTTCTTACCACTGTAGTTTTACTACACTAGACAATAACGAGATTACTTCCTGCACAGAGTCCACTCAAGCACTGACTAGATTCTACTAAAAATATAACCAGAAAAAGCAAGGCATGTATATAGTAAGAGGTACCATTCTCTTAATCTTAAGGCTGTTGGAACTCAGTGATCAGCTACTGACACATACTTTGTTAAAGAACTCAATGTCCATGATTTAGGGAACTCCAAGTATTTCTTCTAAAACTAGAATCTTTTTCTAATTAACGATGTATAGCCAAAAACCTGTGAAATAAATCCTTCGTGGTGTAATTTGCAAGTTCACAAAATATTCAGATATCAAGGAAATTGAATTGCCTTGATCTAGCTTCAGCTTCTGATAAAGAACTACCTCCCAGATGATTGCATTTTTTGCTCTCCACTATTTCTTCATTTAGATGGCAGTTTCATCTGCAAAATGCTATATACTTTTTTTTTTTTTAAAGTTAGAAGGAATCTGTTTACTGAGAGAGAGAGAAAAAAAATCCAAGGCCAACAAGCATGTTTTGCTGGAAAAAGGCACTTCAGCTGTTAAGAAAAAGTGTCACAAGTTGAATGGGTCACTTTAGGGGTGCATTCCAGCTTGCCCTCATCTATCACTCTGGCTCTCTCAGTGGTACAAAAATCAATCTTAAATCATGCCTTTCCGGTAGAGATTGCAGATTTCAAGGGCATAAAACTAGCAGACAAATATAATTCAGCAAAAAGCTCCACTGGAGGTCAATGGAAAAGCCATTGCATTAGGTGTTAGGGCCACAAATATCCACAGATATTCACTGCAGCATCAGCAAACAGAATTTTGGAACTAGTTTATATCAGAATATTATCATTTGATTTCATGTCAATTCAGCTATACTACAATCCCATGATTTGGAAAAACAAGCTTTCTCCAGCAATTTTCAATAAATTGCTCTTAAGTACACACCACTGAGTATTTTTTCTATCTTTTCTATTTACTAACTAGATTTGGATACTTATATTCTGCACATTTGCAGCAGCTAGTGACTAAATTTGTTTCATACTTTTAAATTCACTACAGTGGAAAACTGTTGTAGATATATTTGTAGTAATTCCACAAACATTACAGCCATTTAATCTATTTCATGGTAAATCAGAAACCGCAATTTAATCTCTTGAAGTACACATTTTTAGTGCTTAGTGATGCAGAGCAGAGAAACTATCAGACCAGGAGGAATAAGACAACTTGTTTCATGCAGCTCAACAATATATGTGCAACCATGAGTGATATTCCTATCTTGACCACGTTCTTAGAAGTTGGTGGAAACATTAGATGGTTGTTGTTGCATTCATAATTACTTCCTGGGGTAAGGAAGATAAATTAGTAATAGTATCATTGTTAAGAAGGTGAAATCAACCTTTTTTTTTTTTTGAGAAAATTTCCAGGCTTTCACAGAGAAAAAGTAAAAAAAAAATAAATTCTGCATCTGATATTGTGAGTGCTGTTAAACTTATCAATAAATCAGAGCTTTGGGAAAAGTTTATTTAGACAAACAGGAATCCATATTCAAATGAGAGATGATGTTCCATGTGTTTTGATCAAAGACACAGAATGAACATTTACTAAACTATTTTAGAATAAATGCACACAATAATGCCTGGCATTCTATCATGGGATTACTAAAAATAGATTGTTTTGTGACATTGTGACAGAAAGATACTCGACTGCAGGGTTTAAAAAATAATTTAAGAAAATAATAATTTATATTTGAACCACGTGCATTCAATACGTCACTACTGCAGGTTTCAGGGATACAATGGAGAAAGGCACTATTGCTGTTTAGAAGTTCGACAACACTTATTACAACCACTAGAGAGTCACAAAACACACTCCTGCCAGCACAGCAGTCTCAGAATTCAGTATCACCGCCCGCAACCGAGTCCTGTCACTCACTGTTACCACCCACAGGCAATTTACAAGGTTCAATATCACAGCAGATTCACAGAACACACCATCACAAGCGCACTAAATACTACACGTGTGTTAGTTAATCACCCGAGACTACAAACTTAAAGCACATCAAATATTCACTTACCCATCTCTCTGGTAAGGGTTCTCAGTTACCTCAGCCAGCGGAGAAGCGGCTCCCCCATCCCAGACTGAATTCAAGGGGTTTTATTTGATATTTTTTTGTCTGATGTACGTGACAGTGGGCAGGGCTGTGCCCTAGTGGACAATGCCACCTTCCATGTCTGTCATTAGCAGTGAGCCCCCTTATCTTATGCCCTATTTGTTGCAACTCTTTGCATTGCCTGGGCCCATTATAGTCAAATGGGGACCCTCTGGCTTGCCTTTATCTTACTGCTAGGCAGCCGAATAGTGGATTGATTGGGACTCAGGGTATATTGTTAGTTGAAGGAATTCCAAGGCTCAACACAGGTTTTCTGGTCCTTGAATTATGCAGCACTGCCCATTTAGTCTTATTTTGCAGGACAGCTCCCCAAGGACTGTCTCTGCTGAGATGGGGCCTCAGGGCAATCCAAGGCTGAGTTGCTTGACAACCCCCCATGAGTCACCTGGTGGGCTAGACATTGCTGCCTGATGGGCTAGACATTGCCGACATCTGTTTTTGGAACTCTGAGCCAGATGATCCTTACAGATATATTCCACAATAGTTACTCCATTTATTTCCCAGTCCTGTGATGTATTTTTATAAAGTTTCCTTTCTTTCTGTGCTGTGGTCTAACCCCAGCTGATAACCAAGAACCACACTGTAGCAATGCTCCATGCACCACACAGCCATTTGCTCACTCACCCCTTCCCCCTGCAAAGGGAATGGGGAGGAAAATGGAAAAAAATAAGCTTGTCAGTTGAGATAAAGATAGTTTAACAGGATTACAAAGAAAGGTAATAATAACAGTAACTAATATAATATAATATAATAATATAAGGAAAATAGTGATGCATAAATGCAATTGCTCACCACATAGGAAAAAAGCCTCCAGTGAATTCCCAGTCTGTTTCTAGCAGCGATCTGACCCAGCTCATTTCCACAGTTCCATAGTGATCTTAATGCTATACGTCAGGGAATATCCCTTGGCCAGCTTGGCCCAGCTGTCCTTGCTGTGCTCACCCAGCTCCCCCAGCTCCCTGTGTACCTGTCAGGGCGTGAGAAGCCCAAAACTCCTTGGCTTAGCGTAGGCACTGCAGCTACCCAACAACAACCAAATATGCAAGTGTGTTATCAACATGATTCTCATCCTAAATCCAAAACACAGCAACATATCCCCTCTAGAAAGAAAAGTAATTCTATCTCAGTGGAAACCAGGACACCTGGGCCATCTGCCATAATTCCACATACATAGCTCTTTCAAAGTTTCTAAGTAACTGAATTTCTTCCACTCCCCTTGCTCAATTAGATAATGTTTTCTCCATCCAAGAGGAAACATATCCATGTAAGCTTCTTGCGCTGAATCAAGAGACAACTCCTTGTTGTCTTCGAGGGGCACAAAAATAATTGTGGAATAGAAGAATATCAAGAAATAAATCATTAGCTCTTTTAGTTCAACCAAGGTAGCTGTGTTCCCTGATCTCGAGAAGACTCTAAAGCTTTATGAAGTTTTGCATAAATCACGTGACCTCTTTTCCAAGTACTTACTCTTTCACAGTGCAAATCACTTCTTGTTAAAATTTTGTGGAGATTTATCCTTGTTTTTATTTTTTTTCATTTCATTTGCTAAAGTCAATGCTTGTGAATGGTACCTATTCAGTTTATGGTGCTAGACTGGGCCATGCACATTGCACTTTGCAACAGAATGTATCATGAAATGAAATTAAATTTTGCAACATGTTCTCATTTTTTTATACTTACCTGGTTAGTAACAGTGAACCTGAATATATCTGGCTGTTGAAACCCGTTGGATTCAAATATGCCCTGAGTCAAATTCTTCCAAGTACTTTTGAGTGTGCAGTTTTGCATTTGACAACTCTGGTGGAAATGCGGAAAAATAAGGTATGTATTTAAATATATCATTATGTCTTTTTGACTGAGTGCAAAATTTGAATAAATTTATTTTTCCTATAGAATTAATGTATTGATATAGAATAAAGCATGAGGACATTTAAATGATCTGTAAAGGCTAAATAATACAGGAATACTGTAGCTATCTTAAAATTAACATCAATCAATGCAGGACATAAGTATTTCAGACTCAAGCAAAAAACATTCTTTGTTATGGTAAAGCATCCACACACCCCTAACTCTGACCTGAAGTAACATTCTAAAAGAGTCTGACAACCATTATTCATGATTTCATGCTATCAATAAAAAAAAAGCGTGTGTTTAAAGAAGACTGTTGGGTTTTTTTATTCTTTTACAGTTCAAGTTGCACCATAGGAGGTTCAGATTGGATATTAGGAGAAATTTCTTCACTGAAAGAGTGGTGAAGCATTAGAACAGGCTACCCAGTTCCACAACAGTGGAATCACTGTCCCTAGAGCTGTTCAAAAGACGGGTAAATGTGGCACTTGAGGAGATGTTTTAGATGTTACAGTGGTGTAGGGCTGATGGTTGGACTTGGTGATTTGAAGGTCTTTCCCAACCTTGATGATTCTATGACTCTACCCGCTGTCCATTATTTAGGAAAAAAAAGTTTCATTTGTTTTTTAATAAATATATGTCCCTGTTAAAAGATAAATTGAATGACAATTGTTTTAATACTTAACTGTATACAAGTACATCTCCAAATCAATTAAAGCATCATCAGTGTGATTCAAAAGCAACTACTTCCCTGTCATTTAAACATTCATATAACAAGTCTATGCTATTAGTTTGATACAAAAGGTTTTATTATTGTAAATTCTTATAAGACCATTTAAGTTTTCCGTTTTTCTAAGACAATTGCCTGGCAATAGAATATCTGGAGGGTCTCTCTGTCAGCTAGTGTCCCTCTCAGCTGGAAGTTGGGCCCTTCTCTGAGCACTCACTACAACCCTTCCTGTGCTCAGGCTTTGTGACCATGGAAGGAGAGATGTCTCATGTTGGGAAAAAATTCACACGGGTAGAAAACTTTCAAACCAACATGAAGGAAAAAAAAATACCAAAGGAAAAAAAGTTAGCAATTAGAAAACTTAGAGAGTATTGAAATCTTTTCAGGAATATGTAATTTTTATATGGATTTTGAATTTTTAAAAAGCAAGCTCTTCAGATAAAGATAGATGAAGGAAATACTGAATATATAGTTTTGATGGGCAGGTAATGACCCAAATGTACTCTAAAAATGATGGCTAAGGAAAGCATTAAATACTACATTCATTATAAGCACAGTAAGATTATAGAAATCATTCGACAGCCTCAGATGTGTAACATTATTAAATTCTACATTATGCCAGCAGAATAATTGCTAATATTATGAAGGCTGTATCTGAAGATACAGGTTGTACAAAGTAAATTCACACTTAATGTCGGTATGATTTTAGGAAGGTTTTGAGAAAACGAGTTCGAGGCTCAGGTTCTGATGGTAATGGCAATACTTCACTACTAAAAAGCCCTGCTGTCTTCTGTGTGTGAAGCATTTCCATGTAAATAATTTTTTTACAGTAAAATTCATGCTCAGAAATTTGTTACTTGAACACATTTGATACATATTGATATATATCTCAATCACATAAAATGAATAAACATATAAAAACTTCAATATTCAAAGCTTTTCACATAACCAGAATGGGGAACTAAAAATGGTAAATGCATGACTGAAAAAGCGCTAAAGTCATCATCATAGTGACAATTAATTGTTAGAGTTTTTCAATGGAAAAAAAAGGGGGTTTTAAGAGCCATGTTGCAAATTTTAAAATTACTTTTAAACAGCAAGTAATTCTTCCAATTCAGGTAAAACTATTTTACTGATGTCAAAGAGAAAAAGCAATGACCTTTAACTTCTAAAATGAAGCAGTCCGATTCTACAGTACACAGTTGTCCTTCATTAGATTATATGGGTCAGTAGTGCTTAAGGAACTTTTCTTCATCTCTGGTGGCTCTTTTTTTTTTCTTTTCTTTTTTTCCAAATTTAAAAGGGCTTTTCTTATAAAGCAAATACTCACTACATAGTAAGAAGGTAAATGGAGGACTGAACATGTTGCAGTTTGGTATTACTTGTAAAAATATGGTAATTGATAACTATGTACTTTTTTCTGTACAAAAAGCATTGCTAGATGCAGTTATTATGTCTAGAGATTTTTAGCATCTACATAGTATGTATTTGGGAAGCTAAAAACAGAGCTTAAGTAAGTACAACGTCTTTCCAGCTGTGTCATACTAAGAAGAACAAAAAAAAAAAGAACGAAAGGTAAACAAGGGCTATGAAAGACTCAGGAAAAAATACAGAACTGATCATTTATCAAATTATTTGTAATATAAAATGTGGATACTAAGCTCCACTTTTCTGAAAATATCTAATCTACTCAAAAAAATGTGAATTTTATTCTCTTAAAACTGAAATATGGACAAAAAGGATATTTAATGACCACAAGCAAGGTAAGTGGTACAGTGAATCAAACCAATATCAAGCCTGTTTGTCCCACACTTCTGATAGACAACTTTTACAACTAGAAACTTTTAAAAGAGAGTTAATTAATGCACTGTTGAAAACTCTCTTGCTTTGAAATGACTAGTCAATGTTTCAGTTTTGACTAGAACACTCTTCCAGTTGTAAAAACACCCAGAATATTTCCCCAAGCGAGAATGCCATTGGCACTCACCAAGCGGGAAACAGAAAATCAAACCTTTTGTTCAAGATCATTCAGTTTGACTGTTTAGATGGAGACCAATTACCTTGAGATACGAGCCCAAGTGCCAGAACTTTGTATCATTCAGAACTCAGAAGTGATCTCATCTCCCTGCAGTAATTTTAAAACAAGAAGTGTGTTTAAGCTCAAATGCTTATGCCCTTCAGCCAGCCTTAGGCAGAAACCTACCATGAAGGTTTTAAAGGAAGCAAGACAAAGAAACCTGAATTCTGGAATACATAAATGTGATTATTATAATTTTTCACTGGCTATTTGGTAAGAACTCCACTGGGATGGCAACATTTTCATTGTGTTTGTGCTAAAGAAACAAAGAATCATAAAATTATAGAATCATAGAATGCTTTGGGTTGGAAGGGATCTCAAAGACCATCAATAGATATTTCTAACCTCCCTGCCACAGGCAGCAACACCCTCACTAGACCAGGTTGCCCAAAGCCCCACCTAACCTGGCCTTGAATGCCTCCAGGGATGGGGCATTGCTTCCCTCCAGTATGTTGACCTCACCACATTGCTTGGTGTTGTCAACAAACTTGCTGAGGATGCACTCAATTCCACTGTCCATGTTACTGGCAAAGATATTGAACAGTGCTTGGTCCCAGTATTGACCCCTAAGGAACACCACTCATCACAGACCTCCACATGGACATTGAGCCATTGACCACAATTCTTTGGGTGCAACGATCCAAACAGTTCCTTATCCACCGAGTGGTCCATCTGTTGAATACATGTCTCTCCAATTGTTGTGGTTTTGCCCCAGCTGAGAGCCGAGCACCACGCAGCCATTTGTTCTTTAAAAGGGAGTTGGGGAAAGGGAGGAAAGGTTGAGAGAGGGGGAGAGGAAAGGAAAAGGGAAGGGAAAAAAAACCAAAACCAAGGAATCAAAACCTCATGGGTTAGGATAAGGGTAATTTACTGGAATAGCTGAAAGATAGAGATATAACAATTATAACAGGACTTTATAAAAAAATATAGGAAACTGGTGATAAACAACACAGTTTCTCACCGAACGGCACAAACTCAGGCCATACAGCCCAGAGATGTCCCAAAAAAACCCTGGACCCTCCCCAAAACTGCGCATCCTGAAGCTGTCTGCTCCTCACCCCCCAGCTCCCCTTTTATGCTGAGTATGACGTAATTGGCATGAAATACCCTCTTTCTCTAACTTGAAGTTTGAAGTTACTTGCATTGCTGCGAAGAAGTTATAACTTTACCAAAGTCCAAAGTCACACTTCACAAAAAAAAAGAAAATTAGACTTGTCCTTTGTTACAGCTGCAAAGCAGTAACACAAGGAAAAGAAACTAATACAAAGTTTTGTTTTGCTCTTCCTGTAGTAACCTATAGTTTTCTTTATTTCAAAGCAATTTCTGTATGATGGAGTTCAAACTTAAGTTCAGCTTCAAGCTGTGTATTCTAGTGCAATTCCAATACTGCTCGCACTTCTGGAAAGCAGCCCAGATGGGTTTAAGCACAGCATACTGTAAAAAAAGCAATTTGCCTTGCACACTGTATGAGATCAGGTATTGCTGGCCTCCACAGAGAAATGTAATATTTACACAATAGAGTTTATTTATCTTTCCAATTTTCATTATACAGAGATACAGAAGTACAAATTCTTCACTAAGACAAAACTAACCTTTGGATACGCAGGTAAAAGAATATCATATCTGCAAACATGTAAGTCTCTCCCTTTCCACTTTAAGATTGGGAGTTCCTCTACATTTGAATGCAACTACTCTGTTACCCAGTGTACCACTGTGAAATGCATTTCCTTCACAAGCACACTCTTTTGTGCCCAGTGGTTCGGGGAGTCATGCTATTCCCTGGTTTCTGTTGGAAACAATGCTTTCCAACACAATGGCTGCAAACCCCAGGTGAGCTATTATTGTTTGTATACATTAGCTTGTCTCTTTCGCTTTGAGGATAGTTTCACTGCAAAACTGTACAGCATAAGGTTTAAAAATATACAATGTTCTAGTCTAACATTTCAGATCCCGTAGCTTAATCATATAGATTATCACCTGATGAGGATAGAGCATCCTTAAATGTAATTTATGTGTGTTTTGCAATGACAATGTGTATTTCATTTTGTTTCAAAAGCAAAGCCCTTCTGCATATGAAAATATGAAGACTATAAAAAAGCACTCAGCTAAAGGAGATAAGGTTTCAGAATTTCTTTGTTCTTTGTTGTGTCTCAATAACTGAATACATATCTTTCCGTGTCAGAGCAATGCTCTACAAACCCAGTGTGTGAACTATGAAGATTTTCTACTCTCTTTCCAATTCTGTGAGTTGGAAGCAATCTCACAGCTGGTTTAGTTTATGAGAGTTGATAATAGCTCCTTAGGAAGTGGAATTCTGAGTAGGCTTCAGACTGCAGGCTGTGAAAGGCTTTGGGTTTTTTAAACACCAGGTTGTGAAAATAATCTACTTGCTGTTCCTTGTCAGTGCACTATGAAAAAAAAAAAAACCAACAAACAAGAAAACCCAAACCAACTGGAAGCAGGAATCTGGAAAGAGGGATTATTCAGGCTGGTGGATCTAGGTTTGAACTGCCTGTTGACATACCTATGAATGAATCGGTGTTAATAGAAGCAGCAACTCTAGAGAAACAAGAATACAGTTGTAATTTCTTTCTTAAGGGCGAGTATGGGAAAAATACGTCTGGCAGGTAATGGGACACAGAGGCTAGGGTTCACTTCCCCAAGTGTAGATAACTAGTGCCAACTAGATTGACCTCAGATGTTTGTGTCCTCTGTGTGAGCCTGTCATATATGAAGTGTGGTCTATAGCAACTTTCTGAACATTACAGAGGCCACACTGGAAACCCTAAATTGCCTTAAGTGACATTAGAGGTATATGTTTAGGCAAATAAATCTCTGAATCTCATCCAGGGCATGAAATGCTATTTCTTTTCCATACCCTACTTTAACATTTCCAAGAAAGGAGCTTGGCCTAGAAAGTGTGAAGAAAAAAAAAAGACCTAGTTTTTCCCACCAATCTCCTTATTATCCTTCCATTCCTTCCATATTCTTCCCTGTGAAGAAGCATGGAAAGATTGTCATCTTCTAGGAAACAGTAAAATAACTACAGTAAAATTTTCTGTCTCTATTTTGCATTCCAGCAGCCCTTCCCTGACCCTAACATTTTGCTTATCTTTATCCCCTACCCAGGCAAAGATCTTACCACTAGTCCTAGGGAAGTGTGTATGATCTCATGACAAAAATAACAGTTGTGCATTACTGAAAATACTGCAAACAATGTGTAGCTGGAAAGCTGATAACTGGTTCAGAATGAGTTGCCATCTCTCATATGGCTTTCCTTGAAATACTGGGGTGTTTTTATTTTAGCATTTGTTGGTTTAGCAGCGCAAAATGTGCATGGGAAAGCTTACAATGTGATTAAAACCGATAAATCAGTTACAGATACAGCCATATGAGATGACTGGCAAGAATATACACAACGAAACAGAAGCATGTGGCCATTTCTGCCTGACAGAAAGCAAGCTAAAATTTAAGATAATGTGATATTAGCCAGACTGGTGGATACCAGCAGCGATACAATTTGTCAGTACAATACACGTGAAAAGGAGATTGTGGGTAATAAAATATTGCTATCCCTTGACTAGCACATACCTTTTTATACTGTCATGGTTTAACCCCAGACAGTAACTAGGCAGCTGGTCACCTACTCCTCTCCCCACAAGGAGATGGGGATGGGGTGGGGAGCAGATGGGACAAAGTCCACATGGGTTGAGATTTAAACAGTTCAATAGGATAACAATGAAAGATGCTAATAATAAAAAACAACAACAAAATGACAATAATTGATAATAAAACAGGTGATGTACAAATGCAATTGCCTATCGAGTGGAAAAAAACCAAAACTGATGCCCAGCCTATTTCTAGCAGTGATCCAACCTCCCAGCTCACTCCCCCAGTTCCATAGGGAGCCTGATGCTGTTTGTTAGAGAATATCCCTTGACCAGCCTGGGCCAGCTGTCCTGGCTGTGCTCTCCCAGCCCCTTGTGCACCTGGCAGGGTGTGAGAAGCTAAGAAGTTCTTGGCTTACTGTAGGCACTGCAGCTACCCAGCAGCAGCTAAAATATCAATATTATTCTCACACTAAATTCAAGCTACAGCACTATATCAGCTCCTACAAAGAAAATTAACTCTTATCTCAGTGGAAACCAGGACATTTACTTTAAAAAGAGACAGCAAATATGACTTCTCATCTGAAATAAAAAGTATTTATAAATATCCATATTATGAATAAACAGACCCCAGCCTGGTACATTTTCTTACTTTACATTCACATCCTGCAGATTTATCAGGATATTCTGAAATAAATTTTATCAGACATAGTATTAAAATATATAAAAAAGAGCCTTAACAAATAAAAGATCATTCTTTTGAAGAAATAATATTAATAACTGAAAATACATCCTCTATTTCAAGTGGAGCTAGGGTTTGTCTTTTGATACAACTTTTGATATGATTCATTTTCAAAATTATGTTACAAAATTATTTATCTGTAGTTGAGTCTTTTAATCATAATATATTTTAGATTATATCCTGCTTAATGTTTTGCTGTGCTATATGGGTTAAGGATTGAAAGTATACATTAGTCACAACAATGAAAAGATTGAGCAGGTGAGCTTAGCTGTGATAGCTGTAACACATTAGTCAGTATTTATCAGACTTTTCAGCAAATGAGCTGTTCTGCTGTGATTCCTCATACTTCTTGTGCTCTTTTTGTTCCATTTGCTTAAAGAATCGAGTCTGGAATATGCTGCTGCTATTTAGAGAGGCTGTCCAGAAAGATCCATACCAGTTTTTTTCAACACTATGGACGAGGCATATGTGTATGAATAGTAAGTTGCAAGCAATGAATATATGTTTTTCCCCTTGCAGTTGTCCTTGTAACCAGCTATAGTGTGCCATCTACATTGCAGTTTGTTTTTAATAACTTAATCTCTGGGTATGGTTGTAATAGTTTGGGCAGCTTTGACTTAGTGACTAAAACACTATGCATGTTACATGTGGCTGTAAATTGTAGTTTTGACTTTAGCCCATGAGTTGTTGGCAATGAGACCGGGCAAAGGATCTGTGTAAGATTAGAAATAGCCAAGTCTAGCAGAGTAACAAGTCTTGCAAGAGTGGTATCAGTGAGGTAATTTTGTGATGCTGGTCAGGATGCATGTCTTTGTCTGAAATTGCTATCTTAAAAACTGTCAGAATTATATTTCTGATTGCCTTTAACAGTCAGGATGTCAACAGCAAGAATATTGCAACCTTGAGCAATGTGGACATGAGCAGTCATGAACTGGCCAGTAAAGCATGACTCCCATCAAGATAGAGCCCAAGAGTTGTTTCACCTCTGCAACCTGCCATATTGATGAGACAAATGGAAGAAATTTGTGGTAAATGCTAGACATCACTAGAATCCTTTTATATTCAGTGAGCACATAATCACTGGCTATATTAGCAGGTGTAATCAAAACACAACAAAGTAAACAAAGAAATCCTTTTCTCAAAACCAGTGGGGATAGAATCAAGTGTTAAGTAAGAGAATGCAACTCATCATTCATTATGTCATCTGGCTTTCTATTCCCTGGAAAGAAAAGTGCTTTACAACAAGAGAGTCAAGGGAGTCTGGCCCAGGAGACCCTGCCTACCCAGATTCACAGCTGTGTTAATATGTAAGTAGATTTCAGAGTAATTCAGTCAGAAACCTATTTTTTCCTATTATGATTAGTGGCAAAAGTGCAACAATAGTCAGACCATGGTTTTGTCTTTTTTCTCTTTTGTATTCACTGTCCCACATTGGAAATCAGAACATTTCATACAATAAAAAAGCACTGTAATTAGCAATTTAACAGAAGATTGTCTGATATCTGCAAGAAGAATATGAACAAAGCACATTCCCAGTAAAACTGGGGTTTGTAATTGCAAAACAGGGAAAAAGCTGTGATGACCTGCCTGAGAAATTGGTTCACGGAAAACAACACCCAATTACTGAGCATGCTTATAGCATGTTAATAGTTTCAGAGAATGAGTTCTGGTTCTGGGACCAATACATATAGCACACTTAGCATATGTCCTGATAACCCTCTGTGCATAAAGTCCCTTCTAGCACACATCTGCTTTTCACAAAAGCAGTGTTGCAAAGTAAGGTGGCAATGTATCAAGTGATGGCTTCTTCTGCAGATTTATAGATGTCATAAACTCTCTACTGCAGATTAATTCACAATGACTGTTCCACATTTCACGGGTCTTCAAACATGTATAGGCTAGAACCTCCTTTTCCTAGGAGACATAATCTGTGAAACCTTCAGTATAGATAGCACAATGCAACCATCACAACCTCCATTAAGTGCCACAGTCCCTGAACAACCAAAGATCACGAGCACCTTTGCCCGGGCCCTGAGCACTTGCAGCATCCAAACAGACTGCTCATTTGGTTGGCCAAGTACTGTGAGATGCTGAGGGGTAGCCAAATGTGAGCATTTTGCTTGAGCTGTGTAAAAAAGGTAATGATTTATTTCGCTTGGTTTGGAGCCAGAACCGTGCCTTCCTGTATTGTTCTGGTTTGCTGGGCAGTGACAGCAACCCATCCTGGTTCAAGCAGCACACAGAACTCCAGCTTGCAGCCACTCAGCTGCAGTATCAGGTTGGCTTTATAAACAAGGTTTATTCCTGCATGGCTAGAGAACAGGTTATTCCGGCCATTAGCTATCCAAGATAGATTTCACAGCAAGCAGTACATAGATGTCCTCATCATGCAGCACAAAAAGACGTACCTTCAATTTGTTTTAATGTCCTCTGACATCCCCTGTGGAAATGTTATCTTCTTATAATTTATACAGGTAAAAAGGCTGGAAATTAAGTAAAAGAAAACTCTTTCATTTTTTCAATCGATCTTTTCCCTAAAGAACTGAAGAAACCTGTTATTTTCCTTTCCTCCAAAATCCAAAACCTTCAAGAAAAAAGGTATTAGTTCCCATATCCTTTTGTCCTCGTACACTCACTTCCATTTTAACTCCATAACTCTGCTCCAGCTCTCAGAAAGCTACCTGCAGAGACCAAGGGATGGGCACTTGTCAAAAGAAGCCCCTTTTAAACCCAACAAAATTCTGTAAGAGCTATCCAGTGGTTTTCTTTGCACTATTTGCATGCCAGTTATCTCCTTTAGACCTTGGCCCTGAATGATTCTTATGCTTCCGAGGCCCTTTTCTTCCTAGGAGCAGCCCACCACCCCCATAGCTATAGCAAGCGTGGGAAAAAATACTGAACAAGCCCCTTTGTTCCCATCGAAGAGAAAGACCCCATAATACCTGAAGGTTAGAGCATAGCAAAACAAGAAATACTGACAGAGAAATAAAACCCCCACAGGGACAAAAACGTGACCAACCATATAGATACAAATAAGCTAATACGTCTACTGAAAAACAAACAGGAAAAAACACATGTGCACACTGGATTTCCCAATACCCCTCCAAAAAGAGAGCTAATACTTGATTAAAAAATACCCAAACCCAAGAACAGCACACAGAAAATTAGTTCAGAAACAGAGACAAGTGTATGTGTGGGGGGGTGAGGGCAAAATAAACCCAAGAAAAATACATGAGTTTCTTCCATCTTCTCACTCCCTTCTCTGGTGGCAAAAAGTGGCTGCTTTTAGGATTTTTCTCCTAAATGTGATTCCCAAAGACGCTGTGACCATTGCTGATGGGCTCGGCCTTGGTCAGCAACAACTCTTGCCTTGTCCTGTGGGGCCTGCAGAGAGCTTCTGGCTGCTTCTTGAAGAAGCCACCCTGGCAGCCCCCCTTCTCCACCAGAACCCAGCCATGCAAAACTATGAGAGCTTTTTACTGTCTAGTTAACATGATTAAGTCAAGACAAAGAAACCTATGCATTTATGAGAAAGTAAAGCAGATCATGCCTTTGTTTTAAAAGAAGCCAAAAAGTCTTAACAGTCCTTAAAAACAGTATTTACGCCTTCTATGCATTGTGGTTGATTTAATATCCCCAGGTTTTGGAGTGTTGGCCTTAAAAGTATGTTTTGTGGCAAGATATTTACAACTGCCATGTCAATAACTTTAGGGGGAAAAAAATGCCACTCCTAAATGAGCACTATCAAAGGCTTTAATGAAGTCCAGGTAGACCACATCCACAGCCTTCTCCTTGTCCATTAAGCAGGTCACCTTGTCATAGAAGGCAATCAGGCTAGTTTGACAGGATCTACTTTTTGTAAACCCATGTTGACTAGGCCTGATCCCCTGGCCATCACGCATGTGCTGCATCATAGTGCCCAAGATGACCCTCTCCATGGTCTTCCCCGGGACTGAGGTAAGACTGACAGGCCTGTAGTTCCCCAGATCCTCCCTCTGACACTTCTTGTAAATGGGCGTGACATTTTCCAGCCTCCAGTTGAGTGGAACTTCCCAAGTCCACCAGGACTGGTGGTAGATGATGGAAAGGGGTTTGGCAAGCATGTCCGCCACCTCACTCAATACTCTTGGGTGGATCCCATCCACCCCCATTGACTTGTGGATGTCTAACTGGCCAAGTAGGTCACTAATCATTTCCATACTGATCATAGGAGCTTTGTTCTGCTCTCCCTCCCTGTCAGCCAGCTCATGAGTCCCCTGAATACCAAGGGAACATCCTAACTTTCTATTAAAGACTGAGGCAAAGAAGGAATTGAGTACATCAGTCTTGTCCTCGTCCCTTGTCACTAATGTTCTCTCTGCATGTAATGAGGGCTGGGGGTCCTCCTCGACCCTCCTTTTATTGTTGATGTATCTATAGAAAGATTTTTTTATTATCTTTCACAGAATTGGCCAGTTCCAGTTGGACCTTAGCCCTTCAGACTTTCTCTCTACATGATCTTAATACATCCCTGTAGTCACCCCTGTCCCTTCTTCCAAGCCTCACAGATTTCCCTTTTTCCTGAGTTCTTCCCAGATCTCTCCACTCAGCCAAGCTGGCTTCATTCCTCACCGGCTCCTCAACCAGCACACAGGGACAGCCTCTTCTTATGCTGTCAGGATTTCCTTCTTAAAGGGCATCCAGCCCTCTTGGGCTCCTTTGCCCTCAAGGACTGTCTCTTTTCCATCAAGCCTTCCCTTGTCACCATCCCCTTTTGCATCTAGTTTAAAACTCTATTAATGAGCCCTGCCAGCTTCTTTGAGACTAACCTTCTTCTCCTTGAGGACAAGTGCTCCCCATCCTTAGACAGCAAGGCCAGTGATAGCAGGCCAGCCCATTGTCAAAGAACCCAAAGATTTGCTCCTCACACCATGTTCAGAGCCAGGTATTCATTTCCTGCTTCTTCTTATCCATTCCTTCCCATTTCCTGTAGTAGGAAAGATGGAGGAGAACACCACCTGTGCCCCAGGTCCTTGCACCATATGTCCCAGGGCCCTGAAATCTTTTTTAATTGTCCTCAATTTTCTTTTATGGACTTCATTGCTACCCACTTGGAAAATTAAAAGTGGATAATAATCCATGGGCATGACCAAGGTTGGAAGTCTTTTTTTTAAGTTTCTAACTGAGGCTCCTTGAAGGCAGCAGACCTCAGACCAGAGAGTGGGTCCTCTGTTCCCTTCAGAAGGGAGTCCCCTAAGACAATGACCTGTCTTTTCCTCTTAACAGAGGCTGTTTTGATGGTCTGCTCCAGGGGTCTTGTCCTAGGGAACACTACCTCAGGTACAGTTACCCTATCAGCCATCTCATTATCAGGTTGCTCACTTTCCAGTAGTTCCGCATATCTATTACTCAGAGGAACCTGGGGAGGAAAGGCAGGCATGGAATGTGCTTGCCTTCTGCCCTTGCCATGAACCTACCTACACTTATCCCTTCCATTCAGGCTATCCTGCCTAGGGCAGGATACAGGGTTGCTTTGATCCTGTATTCTACTTACTTGGTGTTCAGGTTTCCGCTGCTGGGAGGACAGAGCCTGGCTCACACTATCTATCTCCATCTCAGCCTCCCCAATGCTCACGAGTCTTTCTGTTTTCTCTTTGAGTACATCTGCCTCAGCTTGCAGCTGTGCCTCTCAGCTGAGAAGATCACCTATCTGTTCACACTGCACACAGCCCTGGTCACAGCTGCTTCCTGCTACCGGCAGGCTGTGGTATTCCCTGCAGCCTGTGACCTGCACAGCTACATGTTTCTGTGGTTGTTCCATTTGGGTTCCCACATCCACACTAGTAGGTGTAGGAGTCCTGCCCCTCTGCCAGGTAGACACCACTGTTCAACTCATTACCAAAGATTAGTGACCCTCAACAAATAAACTCACCTGTCAAGCTGGCAGAGCTCCTGTTCTTTCCTCTGCCAAATTTATGGAGGGGATTAGCCTCACCCTGGGAAAATCACCTGCCTGATCATGGTGCCTTCTCTGCCAGGTAAATATGTCCATTTAAGTAAAAAACAAAGAGTTCTCATCTTTGCATCCAAATCAGTTTCTCATGTCTCTGAGTTTGTCACACTCTCAATGTAGCTAGAATGCATTTACAATGCATTTTCAATTGTATTTCAAGAGAGACACTGTGCTTCTCAGCATCTTTAAGAAAGGGAGAGAGATGGATGTAGTATGTATGGACATAGTATGCAAACATGGGCATAGTATGCAGATTTAAATATGCAAATCTATACAAAACAAGGAGGTAACTTTGAAACATTTTCCTCTCTGTTAATTTACTTTTAGTCTATTTAAACATAAATACAATTTATTTTATCTTGGCTGGTTGACAAGTTAGGAGTTAAACCTTTCTAAAAAAGGATATCTATTTATTAAAACCCTAACAACATTAAAAGGTATTATCCTGTTCATTCACAGTTCAGATCAAAACCTAAGTGCTGCTCAAGACATGTTAGGATTACTAGTAAAATATATTTGAAAATAATTGAAGTCAAAGGGTAAAGGCTTTTTTTAATTATATATCACCACTATTATTTTTTTTGTGCATAAAAAGGGATTGAGCACTGTGTGTGCTCATGTGTTCATGATTAAGTTATTTTTCAATAGGCCAGCAGAGTATGGTGATAATAATATAGGATTACATTTTTGCAAATGCTAACATAATCTATGCAGACAAAAAGCACAACAGTGAATGACAAGAATTCCCACAAACAAAAACATGGCAAAGATAACAATTTGGGAAATTATGAATTATGTTAATTTGCAAATTGCACACAGAACTGTATTCTTTTTACTAAATTGATATCCATAATTTTGCATGCAACTGGATGTTGAACATGCTTTTGTGTAAAAATGTGAATATTGAAGAGAGATTCTGCAAAAAACACTATATGGCACAGGGAGGGTCTGATGAGTTGTAGGCAGCAAATAATAAGATGGTAGCAAAAAAGATAGTTATCTGAAATTCTATTACGTTTTGGAAATCTTCAGTGTGCATCATTCAAAATATATATGTGGCAGTTAAACATTGTGCAGGCATTGATTGTAAATGTATGTGCTAACAAGGCAAAATCTGAGGATGGATGTTAAGTTTTCAGGGCAGTTTTTTCAGTTGTTCTGGCACAGATACTGTGTCAATATTGCGGATTGTGTGTGAACAGGCTCCAATAGATATCTATGCATATCAGAGTACTCTGATGACTAATATCTGGAAAATATTGTTTTGGACATTTTTAATGTTTGAGGAATTTCCCCCTATTTTTGTCTCAATAATGAGGAAAAAGAAAGGCATATTTTTAAACATGAATTGCAGTTGCAATTATTGCAGCATATATGCACTAAAAAGTAAAATATTGTTACTAGCAAAGAATAAAATCTTTCAGTAGATCCTAAGTAAACTAGGAAATCTGGGGCATCTAGCACCTCTAGGTGAAACCAAGATAGACAGGAATATGGAAATACCTAGACAAACTTCAGCAAGACATGTTTTACTCTCCTGGTTCAGCACAAGAATGGTTTTCCACTGTGTAATTTATATTCTGGAAAGGAAAAACAGGCCAAGACTTACTGGTGAATCTTTCTGAATAACAACACGTTTCCTTCGTTTTATCTTCTGCTGAGAACTGTATAAGGCCTTTTTTTTTTTAATATATTTTAAATATAAAATGTATATATTTCCAAGATTCTAATGTGGCAATGCTAGGTTTTTTTAATAAATAACAAAAAGAGTAAGGTGTTGCTTAAATAAATTTCAGTAGTAACTGAGTACGTAGTTGTTAATTATTAAATACAAACTCAAGAACTTGGATGAATTTCAAATGTCAGATTATAGTATTATTATTGCTACTTATGATTCTCATAATTTTGTGAGCATGTTTTCTCTTCTGAACAGAAATAAACCTTAAATGTGAAAACAATTGAAAGTATTATTGTAAGTATTCAGGTTCATTAGGATAGTAAGAGAAACCAAAACTATCATTACATTAACAACTAAATTGCCTCAGGACCATTAGCTAAGATGAACCACAAAGTTCTCATCTTTGGTCTTTTCTACTAACTAACTAATTAAATATTCATTATTATCAGAATGCTGTTTACCTCTTCCTTGACAAGAAATATCTCCTCTATCATTTTCACAGAAGGTATGTAATGAACTCTTCTATTATTTTGTCAGCCAGGCTACCCATGCAAATGCAAATATCCATCCCAGTGCCTCTTCAACCCTGTTGTTCCCCTTTCTCTGGAAGGAAGGGAGGAAGGAAGACTGCTTTGTTTCCTTCCTCTCTCTTTTATCTTGAATTCATGTTTCACAGTGATGAATTTTAGCTTTTATAGCTCTGATGGAAAGGAAGCTAAAATTGAAAGAGATTGGAAAAAGACTACTCTTGTTTATCAGATTTATGCCACACTTGCATTACCTCTGATTTACTCTTTTTGCACTCTACAGATTCAATGGAAAAACAAAAAACAACTGCGCTTTCCCCTGCCAATAGCTCAACATCCTCTTTCTCTTCTGCTTTCCCTGTTTCCTTTGTTCATTGAAAATAAATATCTGTGAATCCATCCCTGGCAGAGCTACACAAATCAAAAGGCAAAGCGATGCTCTGGTGATGGTCCTTCAGCACACTAGGACTTACCTACAACCCTTCCAACATAATTTTTAACTACCACATCTCTCCTTGGGAATATTTTTTTCAAAAAAGCAATTAAGAGTAACAGTTGTGATATATTTAATCTATAAACCAAGCAGAACAGACTGTTTGATGTACTTTTCTGCCTGGAGCACCATTATCCAATGCTGAACTGAGTCTCCAGAGCAGAATTAGTGAATCATCATCTGGCAGGGCCTTACGGATATAACCTGCAGGCATGAAGCAAGTCAGTAAACCAGAAAGGAGTATTTTAATGCCTTTTCAAGTTCTACAGAAGAACTTGAAAAGCTTGCTGAGATGCTGTACACATCTAGACCACACTTCCCTCTCTGGAGATGTTGGTATGGTATAAATGCAACATGAAAATGTCCTTAGACATGTCCTTGTGCAATGACTCATCGAAGACCATGAGGAGTATTTTAGAGGATAAAGTTATAGCAGGTTTGCCCAGACAAAAAAATCACCTTCCAAACAGCTTTATGCTTTTGTCAGGGCACCTCAGGGCTAGTGAGGGCTCACCATGGGGCTCAGGACAGGATCTGTCAGCCAAGGCCCATCCCAATCTCAGCCAGGCACAGGGCAGCTAAGGGTACTGGGGCAGTTCCAGCTCCAGGCATCGGGCACCTCCCTGGTTGGGGATGTGCTGAGGCTGGGCTGGGATCTGAGTATATGGTCGGGCTGTGACAAGGTGGAGACCAACCCTGCTTCTGCATTACTGTTTATTTAAAGAAAAAAAAAGAAAAACAAAAAAAAAGAAAGAAGAGTCAGAGTCATACATACATTTCAAATAATTTTATTGGAAAATTTGCTTTTACCAATCTTTAACACTGATTATTAATTTTATATTAAAAATTAGAAATTAACTTCTGAATTCAAGACTAGTATTTAGCATATAAGGTTCTTATCAGTTGTTTCTGGCATGACGGTTCAAGACATTGTAAGGAAAAATTAAAGGCAACCTGTCTGTTTGGCACTCAGCTCATGCCATCGAAGTTGCACTAATGATGTATTCATCACTCTGATGGTGGTGTGGACACCTCCAGCGTGTATGCACTGATAGTGCAGTCTCAGATGACTGCTGCACCAAGAGCTAGTAAATCTTTGGGGTGATGTTGAGAACACAAAGACAGATTCCTGAGACTGTAGCACCAACTATAACTAAAGTTTATCACATTTTGTTGTGTTTTTTCATTGACCATGTTTCCCAGCACATTGAACAACAGCTGGGAATCACTGAGACACGATATGCTCCTTTTTCCTTGATCCTTTTCCTGAAACATGGCATAGTCAGGCTCTTTATCAAAATGTAATGCTAAAAGTATTCTCCAAACCTTAGGAGGGAAAAAAAAACCAACAACAAAACCACCCACAATACTGCAGACTCAGGAATTTCTGGTTTGACATATTTAAATGAGAAAGTTCTTTAAATATTAAGAGCCTCAGCTGTTTTGCAAACTCATTTCCTGCTGGTCATATTTCCTATGTCAAATATAAATCATTCCTCTGTGTTCCCAGGAGTTCAGAGTACTCACATGCTGTGTGTTTGTGAACTGTGTTGGTTGTTCCTGGTATGAGAGAAATTCTTTTCTTCAGCAGGCAAGGGGAAATCTAGTCAAATCATGTTGAAGTCAATGGGGCTATTGCAATGAAATGGAAAACAGTCAGACCCATAAATTGTTTCTCTGCCAATTTATTACTTTTATCTTTTTTGATTACTAGTTTCCTTGTGAATCTAATTATTCCGTAACCTTTAAACGAATAAGCCTCTTCAGGGCACACAAAATATCACTTTCTTTTATTTGATGGAATTACTGTTTTATTTTTGCATGGAATTACTCTGAATCACCTATACTCCCCTGTAAAACAGGAGGCATACTAGTCCTATTCCCTAACACTTCTTTTTCTTCCCATGTTGTTCTTTTTGTATATAAATTCCAGTTTAAATTGAAATTTGTATATAAATTCCAGTTTAAAGTGAAAGATAACTGATTTCATTTGTGTACATCTGAGACGTTAATTCCTGCATATATAAATACAAAAGAAAATCAATCTTCCAGTTATATTGCGGCCAAACTATGTATGCATAGTGAAATCAAGGGTAAGAATAGGTTTGAAAAAGAAATAGGTAAGAAGAACAAGTAGAGTAGCAAAAGTCTTCTGACAGAAGTTTAAGTTAAGCAGTGTCTCTTTACACGCTGATAGAGGAAAACATTAATTAATTCTAGATTTCTCTACATTTCCTTACAAAACCAAAACCACCACTCAGAAGGGAAAAACTATTCCTGGAAATTATGGCTGAGCTCCGAGAGTTCCTGCTACTCAAAATGTAAAACTGACAACAGCAAAAATACCAGCCTATTCTATTTAGGAAATTTGTGGTAAAAAGGTTTGGTCTTTTTACATTTGTTTGTCCCTGTGTGGAGCCAGGAGTTGGACTAGATCCTTACGGATCTCTCCCAACTGAGGAGATTCTGTGATTCTATGATACATGATAGATACATGTCCTGGTTCTGGCCAGGCCAGAGTCAACCTCCCCAAGCAGCCAGCCCAGGTGAGCTGAGTTAGCCTGGGCTGTTGTGGTTTTTGTTTGTTTCTTTTTTTTTTTTTTTTTTTGGGGGGGGGGGGGGGGGGTGTTGTTTGCTTGTTTGGGTTTTTTTTGTTTTAATCACGGAACTCCTATCTTTTTACTGAGCAAAAAACCTCAAATAGTATTTATTAATTTTAAAAGACTCTTTTTCTCCTAGATGTAATGACAGAGACTTTATCTTTTTGACACAAGGGGCTCTCTCCTGCTCTCATTTTCACATTTAATTGTCTGGACCTGTCAGAACTACCTGCTAGTAAATTGACAGCATTTCTGCAATAAACTGACATTCTGGTTGTGGAAAATAATGGTTATGTACAGATTTAACTAGACATGAGTGTGAGAATGTGAGTTAGCAGGAAGAGATATGGGTGTAGCAGGAAAAGATGAAAGAGTTGATGTGAAGGTTCTTGTATCTCATGATATGATATTTTCTGAATTGTTTTTCCTGCTGTACAATAACCCCTGCAAACAGACACAGTGTCTCTATCTTCCTTACCCACACGGTGTGGTTTTTTCACAGCTGGTAAACAAACAACTTATTATCACATTTGGTTTAAAAAAATGCTAAATCCTAAAGTTGTTTTCAGTTAAGATATAATTCAATGCAATATGTAATTTGTGCAACTTCCCAGAACTTTCTTTGGAGACATATCCTGTTGATTTTATTCCTGTGCTTCTTTTCTTTTTACCCTTTATATTTTGGGTTCCAGTTATCAAGTTCAGAAAGCAGTTTTTAACACAGAAATATTTGGTAACCACAAATGAAAGCTAAATGCATGATGGTAGAAAAGTGCTGAAACACCTAAAATATGTTGAATATCTGAGGAAGTCTATAGGATAAAACTGTTATGGTCTTATCAATCATTCTATTTTATTCTCAACAAATACTCATCCAACATATCTCACAGAAACTCTAGTTAATCCTTTAAAATAATAATTTAAAAAAAAAAACACAAAAACTAACAAGTTCACAAAGAAAAAAAAAAACACAGAGAGAGAAAGAATATGAAGCTTTGGAAGATTTAAAATAACTTCCATTATGTTAAGGAGTTTGTTACACTGATTTCAAAAAGATCTTTACAGTTTCCCATATAATATAGATCAAAAGATATAAAAACTGACTGGAAAATAAGAACTAATTTCTAGTCTTGCTGAAAGCAGAAGAAACATTTTTACTGACTAGCTCAGGGAGAAGCTGCAGTTTTCTCAATGTTTTCTGACCACAAAAAAGTGTCCTATACAGTGCAAAAATCTGAGAAAATTTGCTTTCTGTATCAACTTAATAACCGAAAACAAAGTATTCTGTGCCTACATCAGAGTAGGTAGGTGTTTCAGTTCAGGTTTTGCGTGTCTCTAAGAAATAAGAGTAAAACCTGCATTTTTCTTTGCGTCACTTCAAAAAAAAAGAAATCCGCTCAAGAAGAATGTTGCAAGGTTGTACTTCTGATGTGAGAAGCCCATTGACTTCAATCCACTATTTACTTCTCTGCAGGGGTTTTCCTCAGAATGTGGAGTCCTGTTTCAGTGCCACCTGACAATGTCAGCCTTTGCCACCAGTTCAGAAGCAGTGGGCATGAACTGAGTCAATCGTAGTCAGAACCAGAGACAGAAATAATTTTCTGTGCAGAATTTCTCCATCACCTTCTCATTGGAAAAGCGTTATGTTCGTTTCTTCCCTCTCTGCCCTCTTCCTCCCTCTTCAGCCTCTAAGCTTCTTTATTTGTACACTTTAGCAAGTACACTGTACTGCTGTGGTGTGTTTGATGTGACATAGTTTAACCAGTTGAGAATTTTCTACTTTCAAGATTACTGTACTTTGGCTTCCAGACTACACAAAGCAGAAAAACAGTGGTTCTATATTGTTACTAATGAGAAGTAGTCTACTGTTGTTTGCTAATTCAGTGACAAATTCTTCACAACAAAGATATTCAAATTCACTTTGATATGATAGATTGCTTTTATTTCATGTGACCTTTACATAACTTTCACACTCTGTAAAGTGACAGTGTTTAATCGGTGATATAAATATATACAATAGCTATATGTATAGACGTAATTACATAGAAAGCTTTTATTTGTGTTATTTTTACATAATTTGTTCAACTCATTCTATACATTTATTTTTTCAGTGAAAAAATGTTTTGAGTCTAAATAAGGAATATTTCTGCCTGAAGGTAAATTAAAAAAAAAAAAAAATTGATACAACAACAGGAAACCAGACTTTTTCATTTAAATTTGATTAAAAAAACATTGTGGCTAGTCTTCAGGTCCTCACTTGTAATTAAAGTAGCCCATGGGCCAGAGACCTGAAGTCCTGACTTATCCAAATCCTTCCAAATTGTAAGACTCTCAAACTGTGACTGACCTGTTTTCCAAGGATATTTCTTATCAACATTTTAGAAGAAATACATATTTTATTTAAACTTCTTATGAATTTTGCTTTTCTCAAGGTTTCTCTCCTTATATATAATGACCATGTCTTCTAGTGAAAGCTGTAACATTTTTATGTACATCCAAGGAGAACTCAATAATTTTCCACCTTCATAAACACAGTTCTATGTGTGCTTCACACAATAAAGTGAATAGTCCTTGGATAAATGTATATTTTTAATTGTGATTTAAACAGTTTCAAGAAAAAAGAAAAAAAAGAAAGCAAATCAACAGCATGTCATTGTTTTCATTTATTTTTATAAAAAAATAAGGTTAGTACCTTACATTTATTTGATGTCCACATAGTTGACATCTAATCCAATTAACTTAAAATGTTAATTCCTAGTTATTAAAATTGAATCTCTGTGGATAGACTAAGAGGCCTTATGTGTGACACAAAACCCATGCACTTACTTTGGGGTCAGCTTCAGAAGAAGCAGATGGTGTAAAAAGCAAAGTTTGTGCAAGAAAAATAAATATTTATGAGGGTCTCAGAAATTTATGTGAAGAAAAACGGTATAAATTTTTTAGCATTGAAATGAACCTAAGTAGTGAGAGATCAAGTTAGGCTTTCTGCTTCCTCTGCTCAAAAAAACTTTATGACTTTGTGCATCATTGTCCTTTGCTGTTACAAGCAGATGCGTGTAGTGTCATCACCTTCACATACAACACAGCACAGGGACTTTTAGGACTGATGGGAAGGGAATACAAAATTGTGTTGGATATGAAACAATCATTCTTGTAGATACAAAACCATCCAGGTTGCTCTTGAACAGGAAAGATAAAGTCGTCATTATAATCAAAGGGGGGGGGGGGGGTTGAAAATTGATTTTTAAAGCTCATTTCACATTTCTGTATGAGGAGGACTAAATGCTTGAGGAATATTGAATACTAATTTAATATTAATCTTGCTTAATATTAAGATTAAATGTTTGTAGTAGCTTGAAAACAATAATTCTTAAACTATACTGTGGTAGCCATGGCACGGCACATTGGTAAACTCAGTAAAAGTACTTTTTTCTTTTATTCTTTCTAGGTAAAACCCAGACCAATAATAAACAAGCATACAACAACATTATCATGTAGTAATTAAATGAGGAAAGTATTTCCAAAGGTACACAATTCTTCTAGATACAGGATTTCTGCCAAGAATGCCTCGGAAGTCTTATGTAGTTTGATAGGTGTTGTTTGCCAAGCTGATGCGATTTTTTTTTCTCTCACTAAACCTGTTTCATTAATTTGATGTGTGAGAAATAAATATTTGCTGTGCAATTAACTGGAGATTATTATAGTCTAATGGAACTTTCCCATGCAAACAGATGCTCGGCCCTTTAGATACATGTAAAGCACATCAGGACTTGGTAAATATAATGAAGCTGTGGGGAAAATGTTGTTAAAAACGTTTAATTTGTGAACAAAATTGATGCACATGTAATAGTTTTGAATTGTCTTAATTGAAGTAGTGAATAAAAAATCACAGCTACTATGTATGCAGATATATTTGCCAAACTTGTAGGAATTATATTGAAGGTATAGACAGTGCAAGAAACAAACTTTTTTAAAGAAAATTACATGGCTTTGTTCTCAGTCTCATCTGTTTGTCTTACATATAAAACATTTTATAAAATGTATTATGTCACTGTACACTCTGATAAAATAAGAATTGGAAAAAGACACAAAAAATCATGGGCTAAAACTAATATTACTTAAGTACTTAGGCAAGACATTTATCGTCTGTGATATAGCAAAGTAGATACATTTACTGTTTTATCTAGGCAACAGAGCACTGGAAAGGCAAGTTCAGCTTATTGCTATTATACATTTGGCCACTTACCAACTGAGGGATTTAATCGAACGGTACTATTCTTGGGAGTACAATACAAAGTTGTAGTTCAAAAGTTATTATTTCTTCAACTAACATAAGTAATTAAGTAAATGAGTGAGTGAGTAACTAAGAGGAAGCCCTGTATGGTAGCTGCTCCTAACTGCATTTCAGAAGCAGTACATTTATAACAAGACCAATCCAGTGTACTCAAAGTGAAAATGTATGAATAAAACTAAAACTACAGAATCTGAGAAAATTTCAGGCTGATAATTTATAATTAATACTGCCTCTAATATACATAGAAATGTTCAGTTTACCATAAGGTGCTTCAGATATTCAGTTAGGACTCATGGTCTACCTCTTTCAAACGCTCCATGCACTGTTTTGTGTTTTACTTTTCATGTGTGTAACTGTGACAGGACTTCCTACAGTACAAGCTCTTCTCTCTGTAAGAGCTAGCAGAGGTAGTGCTGATAATCAAGGAGGCTCAGTGCTGATAATCAAGGAGGAACTGTATCTCTAATTCAATAAAATAATGTTAGAACAAAGGTAGCATTGAATTTTCAGAGAAGTTTCTTCTGAAATGGTATAGAACAGTTAAACGCTGATGTAAATCTAAATCCAAATTTATCATAGAATCACAGAATCTCCTGGGTTGGAAGGGATCCATAAGGATCATCAAGTCCAACTTGTGGCTCCACAAAAGGCCAGCCAGATCAAAGCAAGTGACTGAGGGCATCTTCCTGAGGCACTTCCTGAACTCAGTCAAGCTTGGTGCTGTGACCACTTCCCTGGGGAGCCTGTTTCAGTGCCCAACCACCCTCTTAGTAAAGAACCTCTTCCTGACATCCAAGCTAAACCCCCTCCTGTAACAGCTTCATATCACTGGTCACCAAAGTGTGGAGATCGGCACCTGCCCCTTCACTTCCCCTCATCAGGAAACCATAGACCATGATGAGATCTCCCCTCAGCCTCTTCTTCTCCAGGCTGAACAAACCAAGGGACTTCAGCCTCTCTTCATAAGACTTCCCCTCCAGACCCTTCACCATCCTTGTTGCCCTCCTCTGGACAGTTTTCAATATTATTCTGTCCCTCTTGTACTGTGGTGCCCAAAACTGCAAACAGCACTCGAGGTGAGGTCGCACCAGCGCAATGTAGAGTGGGACAATCACCTCCCTGGACCAACTGGCAATGCCATGCTTGGTGCACTCCAGGATATGGTTGGCCCTATCAGCTGCTTGGGCACACTGCTGGCTCATGGTCAACTTGCTGTTGACCAAGACCTCCAAATCTCTTTCACAATGGCTGGCTTCCAGTGTCTGACCACCAGTCTGTATATGTAGCCAAGGTTTCCCCTCTCCAGGTGCAGGATCCAGCACTTGCTCTTCTTAAACTTCATGCTGTTTGTGATTGCCCAGCTCTCTAAATTGTCCAGGTCTGTCTAAGGCTTCTCCACCCTCACTGGGCTCAACAGCACCTCCCAATGTGGTGTCATCTGCAAATTTACTTAAGACACCTCTAGTCCTATGTCCAGGTCATTTATGAAAATGTTAAAAAGAACTGGACCTAAAATGGATCCTTGAGGAACCCTGCTAGTGACTGGGTGCCAGCTAGATGTAACCCCATTTACTATCACCCTCTGGGCCCAACTCTTCAGCCAGTTGCCCACCCAATGCATGAGGGCTTTGTCTAGTTCTATGCTGGACATCACACAGCAAGATACTGTGAGACAATATCAAAAGCTATACTGAAATCCAAAAAGATAACATCAACTAGTTAGTTTCTCTTGGTCAACCAGCTGGGTCACCTTGCCATAAAAAGAAATCAATTTAGATAAACAGGACCTTCCTCTCCTGAACCTGTGTTGGCTCTCACCAATAACTCTGTTGCCCTTTAATCATGCCCAGCCCCTGTCACAGACTTATGCCATTCCCTTGGGTTCTATCACTGGTCACCAAAGAGAAGAGATTGGTGCCTGCCCCTTCGCTCTCACTCATCAGGAAGCCATACACCGTGATGAGGTCTCCCCTCAACCACCTTTTCTCCAGGCTGAACAAATCAAGGGATTTCAGCCTCTCTTCATAAGTCTTCCCCTCCAGACCTTTCACCATCCTTGTTGCCCTCCTCTGGGCAGTCTCCAATAGTTTTCTGTCCCTCTTGTACTGTGGCACCCAAAGCTGCAGACAGTACTCAAGGTGAGTACCAGTGCAGTGTAGAACGGGATGATCACCTCCTTGGACTGGCTGGCAATGCCATGCTTGATGCACCCTAGGATATAGCTGCCTCATTGTGAGTGTCCAGAGCTCTCCAGTGAGCAGCTCCAAAAGAGCACTGAGTTTCCTGGAATTAACCCATTCTAACCTCATCCCTGAGCTGAGGTCAGCTGCAGGACCAAGACTGGTTTTCAGTTATGCAGAAAGTGCTAAGGAGACGGAGTTCTAGTAGAGGACTCAAAAACATATATTACAGTAAGAGATCTTCCAGATCTAGTGGTGGGTAAAAAACACCCTGCCAGGGTTTCATTTTACCTGTGAGCAGCACATTCATTTTTGCTGATGTTTCTGAAACAAGTCAGGATTACCACACTAGCCCTGAGCACAATGCAAGGTCAAGCAGTGATCGGGAAAGCTGTTGATTCCTGGGTCAAATATCTATGCTGACACACAAAAACATGCACACTGCTTCACCTCAATGCTAAACCAAAGAAGTAACATCTCTCCATAGCTTCTCTGCAATCAGAACCTCACCCTGAAGCGACTTGCAAACAGCAATCTGACAGCAGACACGTTGTGAATGATGCAGCGGAGGTGCAAGGATATGCAGAGCTTAGAGGGCACCTGTGTCAGAAACAGATCTTGATAAAAAGCAGCAGGTTAATTTGCTGTAGTATTTGCCACAAAATATTACAGTTGATAACTGATAATGTCTTCACTGATAAAAGGGCTATTAAAGTGGACCAGATAAAAGACTAATGTTAGGAAACATAACATGACTCCCCCTGTAAAAGTATTCTGCCACATGACACAATGCAATCTTTTGTAATACTGCCCTTTGCAATGAAGTAGCCACAAAACCAGCATTCCCTCGTAGGAGAAGAGGAATCCCTCTCCTCAACTCTTTAAGAGAGTCTGTCCTGACTACTGTAAAAACAATTAGCCTAGGTAAAGCATTAAGGGAACGGCAGCCCATTTAGGGGCCCCATGTGAACGTCATGTGGTTTCTCTGTGTAGTACTCTTTCTTTTGAGGTTTTCACAGACAGGTCTGTTTGCTTTCTGTTTACATTTGTCACCAGTGGGAACTATGTACCTCTCATATCTCAACTGCTACGAGTAATAGAACAACATAGCTGGGGGCAGGCTGCCAACTGAATAACGCACTAACAGGCTGTATTAGAAAACATTAGGGCTGTTGCAGTGATGGTCAAGAAGAAAAGAAATATGAAAACAGGCAGTAGTAAAAACCCTGAAAACAGTTTATAACCAGAGACAATAACATTACACCAAGACAGGTAATGGGCAGAGGGTAAAGGGATGATCTGATGTTATGGCTAGCTCAAATTTTGTCCAAAGGAAGCATTTTAGAAATTATTTACCAGCTGTTGAGTAGGTCTGGCAAGCCATCCTCAGAAAATCATGAGTGCCCTCCTTGCCCTGAAAAGGAAAAGTTCATCTTAAGACCTATCAAATCGTGACCATTTGCCTTTCTAGATCTTAAAGTCAAATCACAGATCACCAATGAAAAATGCAACTAAATATCTAACAATATTTGTGATGTATGTTAACACTTTTCCAATTCCATCACAGCAGAGAAATATGGAAGACATAAAAAGACACTTTATAACATCAAGCTTCCCCATAACACACGGCACAGGTTTATGACACAGACATATGAATAGAACTTGCTTCTTCAGCAGCAGCCCCTGGTAATTTCAAAACTTCAATCCTCCACCATGTAAAGCACACTTTACATTCTCCTCATCTAATTCTGCTTCTCCTCCTTTTCTTTCTTCCCTTCCTACCTCATCCTCCTGCTATACTGAAGTGACAGTAGCAACCAAACTTAAATGATCTTTTATGCATACCAGCAAGTGCACACTAGCAGAGGCAGATGCTGTTCCGACCTCTACTTTTTAGGATAGGAAAGCTAGTCTAGATACCGTATGCCACCCTTTAGGGATGTCACCTGAGAGTGATGTTACTGATGCATCACAATGGCTCATTGCTGCCATTTATACAAATACTACAGTTCAGCAAATGGTTGGAGAATTGGAATGAAAAAAGCATTCTACTACAGGTGAACAAAACTTGACTCAACCTGACTGGCTATATAAAGGAAAAAAGTTCCTAAAATATTTCTCATGTGGGAAGAATATTTCATTCAAGCTTCAAAGAAAAAAAGATTAAACTCTGTTTGATATGTCACCACAGTGATAACATACTATGGACTCGTGACTATCAACTGAAGACTTATTTCCTGTCACTCCTTTTTTAAATAACTCAGTAAAAGTACCCACCTTTTCCTTTACCTTCAGTGCTCTATATTGCAGCATGGATATCTATCTTTTTTGTCTTTACTGCTCTAAGTAGCTGGACATTTTGTAAATACAGTCCCTGCAGCACTTAGGAAAGGAGCTTAAACTTTAGAATTTTACTACAATGTTAACAGTTTTGAGCTTCCCAGTCTTATATTTGAAAATGTAACAATCTCTTGATTTCCCACAAAAATAGAAACTAACCACCTGCCAGTTATAAATATATGATAAACTCAATGAGAGTGTCAGGTTTGTTAAAGCACAGCCTTCTGGTAAAAGCCAGACTTAGCTTGTTTTGTCCTGGCTCCCCATACAACTTTGTTCCAGTCGAGGCTACCCATGATCTTCAGATGCCATCATAATACTAAAAAGAAACACATCAAGAGGGATAAAAAGATTTTATGTCTTGAATTGTATAATTAAAAAATGGGATAGCATTGCAGGTAAAACCTTAAAAATCTATAGAATGAAAACAGGTAACAAAGTTGTTATTCCCCCAACTTTACTAAAGGTAAATTGAGACTCCAAATTTGAAATTGTTTAGTGAAAGTTATGCAGGAATTTCTTCCTTAGTTATTTGCTTATGATGTAATGTCCCTATATATCTCCCACAGAAATTGATCCACATTTCTACACTATAAACCTGATTAAAGCTACAAGAATAAAATCAGATGTTTTAATATGTATATTCCTGTAGGTCTGGTTCAACATACATGATAAACAAAAGCAAATTAAACAATGCAGTGTGCTTATCACAAACTAAATATGCTATAGGTGAGAGACCTGGATCCATCTTAATAACAATGCGTTATTCCTAAAAGCATACATTGAAATTACATTAATTTAACACTATGCTTGTTTGTGTTGTCAAAATTAATATAATGAAAAAGCTAAAGATGTAAGAAACCAGAATAAGAGAACTATGTGCAATTTCATTATTCTTTCTACATTCAGCTGCTCAAAAAGGACACGATGATCTTACACAAGCTACAGATTGGAATTGAAGCAGCGCCAAAAGGAAAGAGGAATGCAATTGAAAGGTTGTCTGCGTTTTTTCTTTCCCAACCTCTTCAGTCATCCCTCACGATTACCTTACTTGCCATTGAATTGGTCAACAGCTTTCCATTATTAAAGGGTGTTGAAGAGAATGGCAATAACACCCAAACTTCCTTTTCAAAAGCAGGGTTTGCAAACATCAGAACCTGACTACAAAGAGAAAGGCTGATGCTGTCAGTGATTTCCTACTAGTAGAAAATGATGTGTGTGATCTCATGATAGATAGAACAGAGACCCCACAACTGACACGTAAAATCAAAGCATTACTTTTTTCTTTCAGGTGGACCCCCTTAAGACTATAGTGTGACTGGCCTCAACATCTCAGAAGTTGTATTAAATCTCACTTTGAAACTCTTTGCTTCCTACAACAAACCATTATCATGTAACTGGGCCTTCAAATTTCTGTTAAATAGAAATACTAGAGAAGGAAAAGAAACAGGGTGGCTTCCTTTTTGTTCAGTTTCATTGCCATAAGCAGACAATACAATCTGATATCCAGAGTACACACCTGCAGGCATTCTAAAGATGGCCCTACTTCAGACAATAGACAACAATACTGTTCAGAATGGTTAACAATGCTGTGAGTCTTATGAGACAGAAAATGAGTTAGTTTGGCCTTGCTTTCAGCATTTATTTACTTCTAAATGAAAAGCATTTCTTGCCTCACTTGGTTCCAAATTCACCCTCAGCCAACCAGAAAAGGATGTTGAATGGACAGATCATAGAATTATAGGTCTTCAGTTACAGTAGAGCACATTCATACCCAGAGTCTCTCTCCCTGCATTCCACTGCAGAACTTCCAGCATCACCTGTTACAGCACACAGCTTGCAGCACCTTCCCTTTTGCTGGCTGTCTTACTGAATGAAAGTTGGTGTGGGTGCTTTGGCTGAACTCAGTCACAGAGGTCTGTGTTGCTCCTGGAGAGCATGGGGCCCTCCAGAGGATTCATTTATGAAGAGACATAACTTAGAAAGACCATGTAGCGTTGGAAATGGAATAGTCAAGGGACAATTCTTGGCTTTTAATAGCCACTCAGGACCTAAGCAAGTTCAGCAGGATTTTTATAAGGTCTCTCTTTGACTCGTTCTTAAACTTGGCCTTTATTCCTATTTGGTAACTGCACCTTATTTGTGACATTAAGCCTAATTGTATATTAAACATTTACTAAGACTGAAAAATATTTACATAGGAAATTTCCAGAGATTGAAAAGGAAGTGGGAGAAAAGAAGGAAAACTGTCATCAAAACCAAAACAGTTAAAATTATTTTAGAAAAAGCAACATTTTACAAAAATGCAAGAATTCTGATAGCTCCCTGGATATTTTTTTGTTTGCAGAAGGAGTGGATTAAATGTTATATTAAATGAAAATATTGCATGGGCCAATAATTTTTTTCCCTATGGATCTCATGATATCCTTTCTAATGGTACTGCTCTTCACAGTATACTTCACGTATTTATATTTTTTTAATTTCTGTTTTAAAATCAAAGGGGAAAAAAGCCCCACTAGGCTAGCAGTAGAAAACATTAGTTGCTCTGTGTTTTTTTCTAGGCTAAATTAAAAAAGAAACAAACAACCAAGAAAGGAAATTAAGAAGAGGAAGTTTTATCTCTCCAGACACTACCAGTTTACCCACAGAGCATTGTCACTGTTTCAGTTAGACAGTGTAACACATGAACCATTTGCTGATTAACGTAAGAACCAACTATTTTGCAGTTTAATCTCATATGTGTGTAAAGAATCTGAATTACCACGCTTGCTAGCCCATCTGTTTTCCTGGTTGCTGCTGGCTTCTCCACAGGGATAGAAAACTGTAATTTAGTCGCTACATGATTAACACCTCTGATTTTTGCTGGTTGAGAACAAATACGCTCAGTTTGTGAACGAGCCATACCAGCTGGTCATTTGATGTTGGGCAAAGGTGCAAAGTTGCTACCACTGGCAACTCTTGATAAATTTATTACAGGAAAAGGCAAAGGTTGTATGTGATAATATAAACAAGAAGCAATGGGCATAAACCTAAATATAGGAAGTTCCACCTAAATATGAGGAGGAACTTCTTTACTGTGAGGGTGGCAGAGCACTGGGACAGGCTGCCCAGAGAGGTTGTGGGGTCTCCATCTCCTCAGATAGTCAAAACCTGCCTGGATGCTGTCCTGCGCAACCTGCTCTAGGTGATCCTACCCTGGCAGAGACGTTGGACTAGATGATCTTTCGAGATCCCTCCTGGCTCAACTCCAGCATTCTCTGATTCTGTGATTCTGTAATTCTGTGATCATGAGCTCCACATTCCAGATATCTGGACAGCATCTGAAGATATAAGCTGAGTGCCCTAAGGACACTAATTTAAAATATTTTTTTAAAAACTCATTTCACATTTTTAATAGTGGAATTTGGAGCTGCAGCTACTGAAAAGCCAGCCATTTTTCTTCTTCATTTTCTTATAAGAAACTAAGTATATATTCTTAGAGCCATAGAATAGTTTATGTTGGAAAAGACCTTTAAGATCAAGTCTAACCATTAACCTAGCTCTGCCAAGTCCACCTCTACACCATGTCTCTAAGAAACACATCCCCACATCTTTTAAATATTGCCAAGGATGGTGACTCAACCACTTCCCTGGCCAGCCTGTTCCAATGTTTGACAACCCTTTCAGTGAAGAAATGTTTCTAATGTACTGTCCTGGTGCAACTGGAGGCCAATTCCTCTTGTCCTATCACTTGTTACTTGGGAGAAGAGACTGAAACCCACCTCACTACAACCTCCTTTCAAGTATCTAGAGAGAGTGATAAGGTATCTCCTCAGCCTCCATTACTCCAGGATAAACAATCCCAGTTCCCTTGGCCATGTCCCTGAACACTTGTGCTCTAGACAATTCACCGGCTTCATTGCCCTTCTTTGGACACGCTACAGCACCTCAATGTCTTTCTTGTAATGAGGGGATCAAAACTGAACACAGGATTTGAGGTGTAGACTCACAAGTGCTGAGTACAGGGGTACAATCATTTCCCTAGTCCTATTGCATTTCCGAAACAAGCCAGGATCCTGTTGGCCTTCTTGGGCGGCTAAGTACACTGTTGGCTCATATTCAACCAGCTGTTGACCAACAGCCCCAGGTCCTTTTCTGACATGTAGCTTTCCAGACACTCTTTCCCAAGCCTGTAGAGCTGCATGGAGTTGTGACACAATCTACCTGGTAGGTCCATGTTCCCACCAGAGGTCTGTCTGGGAAGCCGTGATGGGTGCAGATCAGATTCTTCATCACATCAACAGTCCTGAAAGGAGTCAAAATCTCTAAGAATTACAAGGATCCTCAGGCAAAAGGAAATGTAGATATTTATTCAAGGGATACTACTACAATTTGGGAAATAGATCAAATAGAAGCTCCTTTCTGACAATCTAGATTACTGGTTTCCAGATAAATCACAATACAGGATCAAAATAGTATTAACATCACAATTAATTTTTCATTCTTGATTGCAAAACTGTTGTTAGGAATTGGAGCATTCAATCTCATATAGTAAACCATACACAATAGGTAATTTAATTTATACAGCTATGAAGAACATCAAAAAGTCTTACAAGAAGAAGCATTCTGTCTGGGACCTGTAGATTTGGGACCACTAGTCTAAAGATATGTAAATAAATTAGCAAGTTCACATTTATCTTTAGGATCCTCTCTTCCTTTTTTTCATCTTCCCTTTAATATTTCTTTCTTTTACCTCTTCCCTTCGAATTTTGTATTTCTATGCATGAATAGAAAACACAGAGAAATCCCATGGCTGTACTAGCCAGCAAAACATCATGTCCTCCATCACTGGCCAGTGTAGGATCCACTAAAGCCTTGACATGCTTTACACGTTTGTCCCACTTTTCTCAGAGGTCTACAGCCTTCCCAGAGAAGTTATTCTAGATGTCTGCTGTTCTTTATCAATAGGAAACTTGTATCATTTTTGCTGGATTTGTTGGACTCTAAGATGAATAAACTGAAACAATAAATTGAATGTAAGTTACGCTACTTGTTTAAGATACGTTGAGCAGATGCTAACTTAAATCTGTTCTAAACTATAAAGAACCATTTCATTTCACGCAGACACATTCCCCTGCAGGTTTACAGACCTCATAAAATGCTTAATTTCTTCTTGTGGACAATTATTTACAAATAAGGATTGGTGAAGAGATATTACTCTCTGAGACTGGTTGGTTCTTCCATCGTGTCTTTTCATTTTACATTGCTTCAGTTTGAAATTGGCACAAAATTAATCTCTTGGTGACACAATTATACCTTTTCAAAACAGAATAACTATAGCAGTCCTCCAGGTTGCAACCACAGAGTAGTGAAGTAGCCATTCAGTTACACTCTTAACTCTCACCACTCATCAGTCTTAGCATAGTATAAAACAATGCTTCTAATGGAGCAGCTATAGATTATTCATTAAACACATCCATTTTTTTTCCAATCCATTGGAAGGACAATAATAAGCAGAAATCAAGGTATTTTTAATAAGCATTGTCATTGTTATAGGCCTATATATAATCCTTATTTTGGAAATGTTCTGGTTCCAGCTAGGACAGGGTTTATGTTCCCAATGAGCCAGCACAAGTGATCCAAGCTGGCCAAGGGTGTTTCTGTACCATGTGACATCACATCCCCATAAAAGGGGATGCATGGGGAGGGGCGACTCCATGCAGCTCTGGGACTGTCCGAGTGTGGGACGAGCGTCCGGTTGGTCACCAGTAAGTGCTTTGCGCTATCACTGTTTGGGTATTCTGTCATGAGTCCTGTTGCTGTTGTTCCTCTCTCCCCAGGTTGTCTCAGCAAACTGCGCCGGCCCCAACCCCAGCTCCATGGTTTGCTTTTGTCCATTTCTCCTTATTGTCCCACCAGGTGATAGAGCGGGGAGCAAGCAGCACCTGGTGCTCAGCTGCCATCAGGGGGTGAACCATGGCAAGCAGAAAATTTAAAATACATATTTCAGGTAATCAGTCTCAAGTTTCTAGGTTCCCTGAATTGATAGTTGAAGCTGGTAATATGAAACTACCCAGGACTGACAGAAAATCTAACTGTGATTGTATTTATATGTTGGTATCTAATATTTTCATAGAGCTAATTATTCTTATTTTTATCACTGTGAGATGGTCCTGAACTAGATCTACAAATCGATCCCTTAATCCTTAGGTATCTCAAAGTTAAGCACTTCTGTTTAAGAATTAGAAGTTCATTGTCCAGTTCTTAACTTGTCTTAAGTTTAAAACCTCAAAGTTCTTCTCTGTCTGCCATTTCATGCACAGGAAGAATATAAAACATTTAAAGATTAATATCTCTCCAGTGCTAGAGATTAAAAGAACTTTTTATGCAATGACATTTTAATAGTTCCCATTCTATGCCATAAAAAAAAAGCATTTTCAGATTTCATCCTATTTAAACTCTTCATTATTTCAAATCTTCCATCACGTTTTCTTGGTCACAAATTTCAGCAAAAGTCACCTGATTTCTCTTCATGAAGTCACTTATGCCATATACATATCACTCCTGTGGGACATAGTTTCTTCTCAGATGTCTTTAATGAATAGAGAAAGACTTAAGCACGTTAACCACTTAACATAAGTCTTTTGGTTAGCTAAAACTCAAAGTTCTGGCAAAACTTCAGCTCATTAGCAATTTCCTCTAGCATTTTAGAAAGACAGTAGCTTTTGCCTTGTATAACATTAACACTTAAACTTCAAAACAATTAAAATAATAATTTTTAATGGATTAGTTTGTCTACTTAGTATAGTCCAGCACTGCTGTCATTACATGTTATTAAAACTAGATCAAACTTTAGCTAAACCAAATTATTTGGATTGAGATACTGACACAAACAACTGAGATACTATATAGAACAACTCTATTGCTATCTGATTAATTAAATTAACTGGGGGGAGGGGTGGGAGGGAGGCAACACAACACACAAATCAAAACAAACCAAAACAAAAACCAACCACCCAAGATACCCTGCATTAAATTACTTATAGAATCACGGAATCATTAGATTAGGTTGGAAGGGACCATTAAAGGTCATCTAGTTCAACCCCTCTGCAGCAAGCAGGGACACCTTTAATTAGATCAGGTTGCTCAGAGCTTCATCAAGCCTGACCTTGAATGCCTCCAGGAATGGGGCATCCACCACCTGTCTGGGCAGCCTGTTCTAGCATACTTACGCTTGTCTGATCAGTTTTCTCCGAATCAGCTATTTTTTATTCAACTGAGTATCTTAAAAGGCTTTTGTCACCGTTGCTCAAAACATTATAGGTTAAAATAGTTATCTGAGGAGGTAATATTTAGAAATGGGCAATTGAAGAGTTTTGCTCTTTTTTACTTACCTCTTCAACTGGTTAGATCAGATCTGGTCTGTAAGGTTCATGTACAATTATGTGTTGTTAGATTCAGATGTTAATAGATATAATGAAATGCATCTGTTTATCTGCTGAGAACAAAATGAGGTAAGACTGTTCTGAGATGTACCTTTGAATGTATGTGAATTATAACAGTATTCTTTAATAACTAAGTACAAATAACTAAATTTATTAAAGTATACAATCACTGTTTTAAAATCACTTTAACAAACACTGCTAAAAGTTCTCACTGAGGAGATATCATTACATAGAATCTACTAGAAAGTTGGAGGGTTTGATTGTAGCCTTAATGTTCTTTAAGGAATTTCTGATATACCTGTACCTCTTTAGAAGGCAGTGACTCTGGAAAGATAAATAACATCCAAGTAGAAAACCAGCTGACAGTGACCTCCCAATAGGACTCTGAAAAAATATCCTTGGATCTGTAGAGGAGCAGAAGAGTAGGAATTCGATTTTAAACTGTAATAAAGGTTTTTTAAGGAGTCTGGCTTTAAAGCACAGCAATCACAAGAAAAAGGTTCAGATATTTTATTTCAGGATTGAGATGGTTTACAGCAGGAGATTAGCATGCTTTTTTTTTTTTTTAAAGAGTATCAGGAGTTTATCCTAAGTATCATCTTTAATACCTCTCTTTTTTCTTTTTTTTTTTTTTTTAAAGGACTCTAGAAGAGGTGCTAAAGCTGTTTCAGTGACGAGAAGCTGAAGACAGAGATCAGAATACAAATGAAGACACAGCATTTCTCAGTGACAATGATTAGTCATCACAGTCGCTAACCATTCAGTTGGTTGGCTCTCTGTCAAAACCTTCAGGTCAAAACAGAGTATTTCCATGGAAATTATCTCTTAATCAAACCAAGATATTAAAATCTGTAGGCAGTGTAGCTGGATGAAAAGAAGTTTTAGTTAGATTCAGGGGTAGTTTTGTTGGATGAAATTCAATAGTCTATACAAGGGACTACAAGGATGTTTGATAATCTAATGGGCACCTGTAAATTCAGAATTAGACGGGTAACTACGTTGCCCTCTTTGCCATGTTATAGTTTTTGGCAGCTAATGCTGAAGAATGATAATTAGACACTATTTCAGCAGAGAAATAATGTTTCTTCCGAACCATTCCTGTGGTATATTAGATTTGTTTAATTTGACCAACACTACGTATGTAAAGTCACCTTCATCCATATGATGTTTAAGGTGAAAATGGGACTTTGAGTAAGAATATCAGAGTTGGGTGTCTATTACAGACTCCGCTTTATGACATCATAACCAAATCTTGAGGGGTTTTAGTTGGGATTTTCTGTTGTGTTTGGTTTGGTTGTTTGGTTTGGTTTTTTTTACCCAAATGGGCAGCTTTAAATAAATATCCTATACAAACCTTATCCTTGTCCTAGTCATCTGAAGAAAGTGCTCAGAATGGAAAAAAAAATCCCAATGGAGTTCAATTTGAAATTTTATGAGAAGCTAATATGTTTCAATGTCCAGGAAGTGTGATGGTAGAAAAGGAAACAGTTATACTGATTGACACCACAAGACCCTCCCCTTAGAAACAAGGCTAAAATCGTGTTTTAGGAGAGCTTTAAATTAGTTTTCAACTACTTATTGAAAGCTATGTTATCACAAGTCTTGGCTTTGGTTTTAGAACCTCTGAATTAGCAACCCCAAGAAAAGGATGAGGCTCTGCACATTAATTACGATATATTACTTTGCTCACTTTGCAGGTAAGTAGTGGGGTTTCTGTTGGCTGTTGGGTTTTTGTGGGGTTTTTCAATTTTACCCCAGAATTCTCCAAACCCTAACTGATCAAGGAAGGCAGTAATTGTTAAAGAAGAATGAAAGTATCAGTTGCTCAGTTTTACTTGGTAGTCCTCAAAATGCTGTTCTATGAAGGAAAGCAGAAGTGAGAAAAAGGTATTAAAGTAAAAGAGTAGACAAAATTAAACCTGATAGACACAAAATTAAAATAATATCTGACTGAAAAAGGAGAAAATTATGGGTTTATTTTTGCAGTTAGGAATCTATACTGATATCTTTATATATATGTCAAATGCATAACATATTAAGTTTATTTCAGGATTTTTACAAAACTGGTCCTTAGAGTACTTTTAAAAGTGTTTGTATTCCCTTAGAGCAACAAAATTAAAAGAAAAAAAACCATAAATGTTATTTGGGACTGTGTTTTTTTAACTTGTATAGCCTGATGAAAACAAAAAAGATGTATTTCAGCTATGCAGCAACTTTCTCTTCACAAAGTTAGCTACATCTCCTTCACTGACTGAAGTGAGACTGGGGTTTTCTGTGGGTAGTGAACTATTGATGTCAATGTGATGTACTGACTTTTTAAAAAGATACTTATATTTCACCCAAATGAAAAGTGTGTCCCAGAATTTCCTTTGGATTCTTTCCACTTTAAAATGTGTTTCATGTTAGCTCTCAGGAAACTCTTTCAAGTACAGCCCAGTCATTTCTGAACATAAGTTTCCTAGTATATATCTTCAGATAAAAAAGTCTAAAAAGAATTAATGCAAAAATAGGAGTTAATAACTGTTTTAAAACATCTTACTGATTTGTTATTATGTTTTTAAAAGTATGTTTTTTCTGCTGTTAGCAATGCCTTCCAATGTTTTTATAGTCAGTGTAAAAATGCAGATGTAAAACGTAAAAAACAGTTTCATTTGAAGGCAATTGCATAAATCCAAGAAAATTTTTGATGGAAGTCTAGTTTTATGTCCTCAGATGGAAAAACAAGATTAATTTCCTGGAATTTTTGAGGTCTTTATCTAAACATTTTAATTTATGGGAGAAATAGGTGCCTCTATAGTTAAAAAAAACCCAACCAAAACAAAAAGAAAGCCCCTACAACATTCTATCTGCTTAAACCTTTATTTGGAGAAGAAATTAATCTTGAAATTACTATTTCTGCTTTTTGATTACAAAGGGAGAGTACAGTTAGATATAGGTATTCAAATGTGGATGTTTATAGTGTAAATAACAGAGTTTAAAGTAGAATAATCTCAGGTAATTTATTAGCAAGTGTGGGGGAATTACCAGTTTAGAAAGGCATTATCGGTTTAGCGCTCTGGATCCTATGTAATTAATATCAGATCTGATTCTTGAGGTGTGATGCCTTTTTTGGTTTGTTTTTTTTTTTTAACCTTTTTAACCTTTTTTTTAACCTTTTTTTTTTAACCTTTTACTTGTTCAAAGCACGGTAATAGATGTACTTCAGGTATGCTCCCAGTCGCTGTTACCTGTATACATGCAAGAATTTTCTCTCAGAATATCCATCACCTATGGATTTATAATCCTTCTGCATTAACCCTGTGCAATTAGTTTATGTGTCCATAGTATGCATATAAGGCTTTACTTGGGGAAAAAACCCAAACAAAAAGTCAAAAACCCAAAATAAAACCCAAAGACTCTGGAATGTCTTGTCAGGAACTATGAAAACTGAGTAATTACAGAAATTACAGATTGTTTTGAGATTGCATAGAAAATATTCAAACAGTGAGTCTGAGTAAACTTGAATAATCCTTGTATTTAGTTTAATACAAGCAAAGGATTTATTCTGCCTAACATATTCATTGTTGTGGTTTTTTTTTTTTTAATTTTTGCTCTGTGTAGCTGTAATTATGTTTCCTTGTTTTCCAGTATTCCTGCCCATAATAAAGGGCATGCAAATATTTAAACCATGATGTTTTGAAATAATGGCATAAAATTAATGGTGCATTAACATTACTTTTAATTAAGGTAATCTTTTGTTTCCTTTGATCTATTTCCATTTTAATATAATCCTGGATTTTTTTTCCTTTTGTGAAAGTGATCTCCAGAAAATTCTAACCGCCATTTTTCCCTAGATGTCCTTCAGATTCATAGAGTGGAAATAGGTTTTTGACATCTTTTCATTAATTTAATAATGGCATAGCTACCTCATACCATAAATTTTATCTGTGCTATTGGCAATATACATTTCCTATTAAAATCTCTCTTAAAAATACTATATACTCATATACAGTAATTGTGAAAAAAACCAAAAATCAGTTTTGCATGTTGATCAGAATAGTGGTATTTTCAGAACTTTTCTGGTAAATTATAGCCAAAATGGGTTTTAGAGTCAGCCTTCATTTTCATACAAACTGTAACATGCCCGATAGCCATGAGGTCATTATTAGTAGTGTAAATAATGTATATGACAAACTTTTAGAGGGAGTATAAAATTTGAGCCAGAAGCTATTGTGTGCATAGGAAATATAGAATCACAGAAACTCCTGAGTTGGAAGGGACCCATAGGGATCATCAATTCCAACTCCTGGCTCCACACAGGGCCAGACAATTCAGAGCACATGACTGAGGGCATTGTCCAGATGAATATACATTGTCCAATATTTAGAGGAAGTGCAGAAAAACATCTTTAATTTGTGAAAGTATTTGTATTTTTTGTAGAATTTTTTACAAGTTGAAAATAATGTATGAAATATCCCACAGCAAAGTTTAGTTATGAAGGCACTCGAAAAGTTTAAGAATAAGAACTATATACAAATATAATTTAGTCTTCTGCTCTGTTTATAAATCCTACTTTGTAACCTCCTGTGCTTGCCTTTCTTATACCGTTACACATTATGATCTTTAGGCAAAATTAATCACTGTCTGTCTAACTCTGCTGACTGCAGTGTTGGTTTTTCAGAAGGCAGTAGCAAAACTGTTGCTTGCCTCATTCTTGTGCACCTTTCACTTACAGTTCTGGCTTTCTGTACATCCAGATGTCGGCTACACCCAAGTATTCAGCTGGCCAAGACAACCCGTCCTAAGAGAGCATACCTGTTTCCTTGAATGTCTTTTATTTACTCCTTACAGCCAGCAGCAGGGCAGAACTTTCAGTCGTGCAATACCCTGAAGATGCCAGCGTGCTCCTGAACTCCACGGTGTGGATGCTGTGTGTATTTGAGTACCCCAGTGATGAGAATGAGGAGCCAGTTGTGTACTGGAGGAAAGGTCCCGACTGCTGCAACCAGCAGGGCCTCCAGTCGATCCTCCCTCACACGGGCAGGTCACAGGTACATATTGTAAAGAACATCATCAAAGGATTCTCCATCTTAAAACTGAGCAACGTTGACCAGAACGACAGTAACTCCTATTTCTGTGACGTGACGCTAACACAGAAGATCCATGGTAAACGTGGAAACGGCACCAAACTGACTGTGCATGGTAAGGACCGTTTAGGACTGACAGAAAAAGACTTGATGCATGCAAGGTGAATTAAATTTCCCATCGGTCTTACTACTTTTTCCCCCAACGATCACCTCTGCTGGAAGAAGGGTGGGAAAAAGCAGAATTTTGTTTGAAATTCTGGTGGGGGCCAGATTCCCACCAAAGCCACTCTATCACTCCCCTTTCTCAGATGAACAGGGAAGAGAAGATATTGTGAAAGGCTCGTGGGTTGAGATAAGGAGAGGGAGAGATTATTCTGCACTTACTGTCAAAGGGAAAACCAGACCCAACACAGAATAAAATTAATCTATTACCAATCAAAACAGAGTAGGATAATGAGAATAAAAACAAGTCAAAACACCTCTCCCTTCCCCTCCTCTCCTCCTGGGCTCAACTTTATTCCCAATTTCGGTACCTCTTTCCCCAGTGTGGCACAGGTGGACATGGAATGGGGGTTGCAGTCAGTTCATCACATGTTGTCTCTGCCTTCTCCTTAGAGGGAGGTCTCCTTGCTCTCTTCCCTGGCTCCAGAGTGGGGTCCTTCTCATGGGAGTCCTCCATGAACTTCTCCAACATGAGTCCTTCACACAGGCTGCAGCTTTTGAAAACTGTCCCAGTGTGGGTCTCATCCATGGGGTGCAGACCTTCAAGACCACACTGATCAAGCACAGTCCCCCACATTCTCCTGCCTACAAAACTGCTCCAGATTGGGCTCTGCTGTCCACAGGCTGCAGGTCCTGCTAGGAGCTTGCCCCAACACAGGCCTCCCATAGGGTCACAGCCTCCTTCAGGTGTCTCCATCCGCTCCAGCATTGGGTCCTCCATGGGCTGCAGGTAGAATCTCTACTCCCCATCATCTTCCATGGGCTGCAGGGGAACAGTCTGCATCACCATCGCCTTCTCTAGGACCTTTAGGGAAATCTGTCCTCTTGTTCCTAGAGCATCTCCCCTTCTTCGTCAGTGACCTTGGTGTCTGGGTGTCTGCAAAGTTTCTTGCATCTTCTCACTTCTCTCCATGGCCATAAAATCTCCCCAAACTTGTCACTCAGGACCTTTTTTTTCCTTCTTAAATGTGTTGTCACGGAGGTGCTATGACCGTCACTGATTGCCTCAGCCTTGGTCAGCAGCAGGTCTGGTCTTCAGCAGGCTGGTATTGGCTCTGTTGGACCTAGGGGAAGCTTCCAGCTGCTTGTCACAGAAGCCACCCCTGCAGCCCACCCCGCCCCTCCGGCTATCAAAACCTCATCACACAAATCAAAAACTGTACTACTTTTATAGTGGGACTGACAAACTTCCTGGGGACAGAGACTTTTATTTTAATCTAAACCAATTCATATGCAGTAAAACACTGATTTTATATTTTAAATATTCTAAACTATAGATTTACATATATAGCATTAATTAAATTACATTAATTAAATTATATTTGCCACACTCTAGATCTTTATGGTGAAAGAAACAGACCAGAAAAAAAATCCCTAACTAAATTTAATTATGTTTTTTAATAATTTTATCAATTATTTATAAGCCTTTGGTCTCCTTAGAAATATAGAATTTGCATTTCCTCTTCCATTACATACAGCTCTGTGAGGGTTTTTATAAAGTGTACACATAAAATTAGGGTTGAAACTTCTTTCCTTGTGAATGTAAAATAATTTTCAACACCTTATAAATTTCTTTATCCTCACATTATGAATCCAATTTCCATAATAGTGCTGGGGTGGTGACCTCAGTGACCAAGATACCCTATTTCAGATGAGCCAAATTTTCTCCATGCGGACTTTCCAGATAAATCTGACCAGCAGATACCAAATGCTGAAAGCCAACTCTCTAATTCTAGATTTCACATTATGTTTAATAATTGTTCAATTAAATTCTTCCGAGTTCCTAAAACACAGTAGCCAATGAAATTAGTTTGACTATTGCACCATAAGCATGTGTTTGGTTTAGTTTGGTTTAAAAAAAAAAAAAGAAAAGAAAAATAAAATGTTGCCTGAAATTTAGTATGATAACGGTCGTTAAGATTGGCTTTTTCACAGTTACCTAAGTGTATCCTGCACAACAAAGATGTTTTCAGATATGCCATTTTTCCACCTTTAGTAAATGTGGAATTTTGTTTACTGTCCATTTAATAAGTTGCTTACAACAGGTTTAAAAATCATGTGTCTGAAGTAAAAAGAAGACAAGTTCTTACAAGAGATACTTAACATTTTGACCTGAAATAAACAATGAAAGAAAATGTGATAAAAACAAGGAGCTCTCTGCTACCTGGCCAATCTTCAGTAATAACTTTATCAGAAAAGGGTTTGGTTTTTTTCTTTTTCAAATACTTCATTTTCTTTTTCTTTGTTTCAGATATAAAGTGCAAAGACTGTATGAGATTGGATAAGACCTGGTGGGGTTGGTTCCTCCTTCTTGGTTACAGCGTCTTTGTCACTACAGTTATCATAGTTCTTGGCGTAAGTAATAACTTCAGAACTACATGTGAGATACCACCTCAAAGATGGATGGTATCTCCTGACAGCAAGAAATGAGAAGCAGATTAGCCTGAGTATGCACCTGTGGCAAAATAAAAGATAACTGTTTTGTAAGCAAAGTACTAGAGCTATAACCCCTTGTCTATGAAAGTTTTCAGGACACGGCCGTGAAAAAAAAAAACACCAAGCTGTGACATATAGAGATATTATATGTGGTTTTAAATTGCTAACATTACTGACAACTGGGAATCTATTTTCTGTGTTGCTTGCTGATCTTCTTACTTTTACCTGGAAACAAAGAGAATGAGAAAAAAACCTCCTAATTAATTAGCTGTTTGAAACACATCCCACTCTCTCCATGCTTCTGGGATCTGGCTCCTAATTTCTTGATCTCCTCTGGACGCACAATGTGTGCTCTTCTTTTGTCTTACTCATGTTCTGGCCAACCAACCAGTTGTGCTAGGGTTTTATCCCCACTCCCACCCACTAGTTGGTTAGGGGTCACTGACTGACATTGGCCTGGCCAAAAAGGCCATTCCCTGGCCACTGGAAAACTTGAAAATATTTTGCAAAAGAAAGAGAAAACATGTTTTGATTACAAGATTGTCTAAATCCAGGATGATTTCTTAAGCTTCTCGTGATATTTTAAAAGCCCTCCTTTGTTTCCTAGTTGTGGTTCCACATCAGGAAAAAACTTCATAATATTTTTAATCAATTATTTTTTATGCAATTGAAACCTAAAAATCTAACTATTAATGAATAGCTCTACTTTGATCCTACATGGGAATATCCTTTATGTAAATGAAACCATTCGGAAAGAAAGAAACATGATCTGAAGAACTCTGAGCAATGCCACAACTTGATGCAAATGAGCATCGCAGTCCTTGAAGTCATGGATAGTGCTACCCATGTACCTAAACCTCAACAGTTACAAGGTGTTTTACTTACATGTATGAGGTCCTTTCTTGCAAGTATAGTTCAAAGATTTATGAGAGACCTAAAAATTCTTCGTGCTTGACCCACGTCTCTCCTCAAAACCAGTATTGTGCAGTCTCTTAAATGTTAACAAATGCAGTTAAATTGGACAAAAAGGGAGTAAGTGCAAACTTAACAGACCTCAAGAATGAAAACTTGGCTCTGGAAGACTCAACATGACTTTAAAACAGTGGCTATTTTTATCTCCAGAAAGATGAAAGTTTCAGGTAGCCACATCCTGATTGAAAGGCCGCATTTCCTTCAATTTGTCCTCTATTTCTCAGCCTGTGTAGTTTAAAGCAGGTACTTACGTTATACTGAACCTGGCATGGTGGCAACTGCTTTCTCTCTGCTGATACCATTGCACAAACAAGAACTTCACTATTACATAAAACTCAGCACCAGTGATAGAAATTACAAGACATTTCTGACTGCCCTTCTAGGTCATGTAAAGTTTGGGTTTTGTTTTCCTTAACAACCAGTTGGTAAGTACAGATATCTCAATGCCACATGAAACCCAAAAATGTTCACAAAGTTCAAGCAGTAAACTTGAGCCAGATGTGTGGTAAACCGTCAAATCTCACTAAAATACAACAGTAGCAGAATCCCACAAAAAGCAAGTAAACCAACCTAGACACTCTGGAAATGAGTCACTGTGAGCACAATTAGCAAGCAGTAGCAAGCAATTGGTTCTGGCTGGGGTGGAGTTTAACTTTCTTCATAGAAGCCCATACGGTGCCTTGTTTCAGATTTGTGGTTAACACCATCAGTGGTTGGCTGAGCATTCCCTGACTGGCACCAAGGCTTTCACTTTTCCTCACTCTGCCACCCAGCAAGTTGACTGGGGGGGCAAGAGGGCAAGAGGCTTGAGGGAACACAGTCAGGGCAGCTGAACCCAATTGACCAAAGGGATAAGAGATATCTCATTCCATATGATGTCATGTTCAGCAGTAAAAACTGGGGTAGGGGAAGAACAAAGGGGGTTTTTGCTTCCAAGGTGACCATTGCTCAGAGACTGGCTGGGCACTGATCCGCTGAATGAAGGTGGTGACTTTCCTGTCTATCACTTGTTTTGTTTGGTTTCTTTTTTTCCCCTCTCTTCACATGTTAAATTGTCTTTATCTTCACCCATTTTTTTTGCTTTTGCTCTTCATATTTTCTCACTAGTTCCACTGGGGATGGAGGAGGGAGTGAGCAAGTAGCTCAGTGGGTGCACAGCTGCTGGCTGAAATTTATAAAGGTCAGAAGTTTATAAATTTTAAAGATAATTTATTTACTAAATTACAAATGTTTTGTGTCATGAAAATGTGCATTACGGCAAAATGAAAGTGGGATTCAAGGACTGAAAGGCCCTTCGAACCTTACAGGCCACTGCTTAAATCCAGTGTGTCATGCCTGGTTAAGTCCTTCGGGGAGCTTCTTGTTTGGAGCTGTTAACCTGTCTTTTCTGATTCTAAAGACGTCTCAGCTGTTTCCTTGATTCTTACTTCTGACAAATTTTCTCAGTGCTTCCAAGTCCAGACCAGGGCCCAGCAATGCACTATAGCAATGTCTCCAGTGTGACAACTGTTTTATGGTGAAGCCATTACAGCAGTCACATTTAGATGCTCCACCAAAAGAAGGCACCCACCTCATCCACTCTCCCCCCCCCAAATTTTCATTAATATTATGTAAGAATAAAAAATGAATTCAAAGGTCTTTCTCCCTACTCTTATGCTCTATTTTTTTCTAAAGCAACAGCACACATATGTCTTCAAGTATAATATTGGGAATAGGAGAAGTACTACACTAAATCACTGGTATACAATTGGACATATTTTTTGCCTATTACTTGAGCACAATATGAATCACTCTTACTCTGCCACTTGTAAAATCTTAGAAATTGGCTTATTAGAAGCTAATTTACTGACATACATTAATTCAACACTGCTTGATATTAATTCTTGCTCTTATTTTAAGCCAAAATTTACTGTAATTGTTCTGCTGTATCACAGCAGCCCACATCCAACCATATTCCACTTGTTTGTTAGAAACAAATAAGCAACACAGCAATATCGCAGGTGTTAGTATCTTAGCCAACATATCACAAACATTTATTATTAACAATGACAATGAATAATCCGTCAGTTCACAAAGGTAGAGATCAAATTAGTATTTCTAGGATTCATTTTGACTATGATAAGGATAACTTTTAAAGCAATTCAGAATAAATGCTGGATTGCTATCCCAGTAAAGTTAGCAAAATGCAGGATAGGTTTAGATTGGATGTTAGGAAAAAATTCTTCACAGAGAAGGTTGTTAGGCATTGGAACAGGCTGCCCAGGGTATTGTAGAGTCACCGTCCCTGGAAATGTTTAAAAGACAGGTGGATTTGGTCCTGAGGGTTGTGGTTTAGTGGTGGTTTTGGCAGGTTAGGTTGATGGTTGGACTTGATCTGAAAGGTCCCGTCCAATCGACTATTCTGTGATTCTATGTTCTCTAAAAAGTTGGGGTGCCTGATGGAAATGTTTTTAGTGCTTAACAATATATTTTGTGGAATATTGCAACAGATTCATCAGTGCTGTAAGAAGGGCAAGAATGAGTCAAGAAATGCCAACAGCAGTCCTACTCTGCCAAGTGAATGGATTTATGAAAAGCCATCCAGACGAGCTAATAATGAGCTTAATCAAGAATATGAAGATATGTCACTAATAAGAACACTCAGTGACATTGGAAGGAAAATGACTTGAAAAACAAGGTGCTTGCAGTTGTAACTAAGACATGAGGATGTGTTATGTGTGCTACTCCTATCAAGGCAGAAAAGAAACAGACACCCAAATCACTTCATTAACTTGTCAAGCTTTTTTCTTCTGTTCATGTATTTATTTCTAACTAAAGAAGTTACCATTCCAGGCAGCTATGAATGAAATCAGCTTTAGTGTATGTAACTATCATGAAAATGCCAAACCCCATATTTTTTTCTACTTCAAACACAAGGACACAGTGTGATATTTGTTTTTACACAGGTTAAGACAGCTTCTTTTCTTTAAAAGTGCAATTTTTAATACAGTATCTATCCACTGTGATGACAGTTTTAAGAGTTTGTCAGAGATTAATTCGTCACAAGCACCATCTGACCTTATTTCTGACTCCTTACACATCCCTCATGTCTACAAATCTCTGCAACTTCTTCCCCTCTTAGCTATCCAGCCAGCTATGCCATTCATGTAATGCATATTGGGTACATGCACCTCACAATAGAATGAAAATACTCAATGTGCTTTTAAAATTGTAACATGTTTTCTGGAGAAGCATTAATTACCAAAATCATCTTGACATCTAGGTAGGCTACATAGATTTAAGTTTACTGCTTTGAGACTTGTCCTTACTGCTTATGTACCTAAGATTTGTAATAGAAACTATTTGGGTTTTAAAAAGTGTATTTTAAAAGGTTTTTAAATTATTTAGTGTACTGGTGGAATATATGTAAATAACAACAATAGAAGTAAGCTGCATAGAATGAGCTTATCATAATTTGCATAGCAATGAAGTACTGCTTTGGTATAATTATGTATGTGGGACTTGAAGGAAGCTAATACTTTCACAAAGTATTTAATTTGTTGATTTTTTAATTATTTTTTCCTAGTCAAATATTGCAAGCTGAATATTGTGTTTCAAATTCACTTACCTCTGAAAATATGTTGAAGGAAATTGTATATAGAATAAAATTAGAGAGGCTACAGACATTAATCCTACAGTAGTTCTAAAAAGTGAGTAAACTCTTCACTTGAAAGGGGACAGCAAGTCATATGGTTGACACTCAGATGGACGTTAAGAAGTAGACACAAACTGCTAGCTGGATGAATCTTCAGCATCATCACTAGCCTCTATTTGTAAATTATTTCTTTAGTCTATCAGTGAAGGAGCCAAATAATTTTCAGGTAAGGAATTAATCTGATCATTTGATTCCTTTTGTTAAAAGAGCTACCAAAACGCCTAGAAAAAGTGAAATGTGACTTTTCCAGGGACAGATAGATTGTGCTTGAGGATTTGGAGAGGGGGAGGAGAATCATGAAGAATGATTTTGTTAAAATTTTATTTTCTTTTTATTTGGACAGTGGGAATTAAACAATGATCTTCCCTCCTCCTCCACCTAAAACTGGAACTGCCTGTATCTGTAGTCTTACGTATTTAGATTTACAGAATAAGTAAATCAAACTCTAATTGTGGATGTAAACATGTAATAAATTTCTCTTCCAATAAAACTGTAACTTCAGAAGCGCTTCAGATTTTGTATTTTAAGAATATTTTTAAAAACTAAATCCTCAATACCTATATGTATAACTTAATTTTAAATTTAAAATTATAAATTAGGTTAAATACTAAAGTTTTAAATAGAGGGTATATTTATAGTTTTAACTTGGATCTTTGGAGGAAAGAGAAATAGCCATTCCATCCTTTAAAATGCAAGGTGCAAAGTCCATCTGAGCCAAAGATGCAATTCTGTGAAGAGATAAACTGAAGGCAGCAGTCGCTGAACCAAAGTCACCTTCAAGTACAAAAAGCACAAAGAGGTCAATGCATTCACTGAAACCTTCCAGCTCCGGCATTTTGGCAAAAATGACAGGAATTCATACCTCATCTAGCAGACGTAACTAGAAGGTGCATTAAAAAAGGCATCTCATTCAGATAAATCATATACTGAAATGGGGCTGTTCTCTTTCCACTTTATAACATTGCCTCCACTTCAGATCAATGGCCCTTCAAATGAAGGTCAGAGTGATTTCTGCACTTTTTCACATGCTTCTCAGAAACAGCCGAGCTATTTTCTGCGTAGTGTTTCCAAAGAAGTTGGATATAGACTTTCACTCTGAAAGGTTAAATATTCAGAAAGTTCTGGAGGACTGAGAACAAGTAATAGGTAATATGTTCCATCATCTAACACCTTTTGCATGACCTGAGGTAAAGAGGTCATGCATATACCAAAAGCCTCTAGCTGCAGCATCTCCTACCCGCAGCACGCTACATGTGTTGTCCCAAAAGTGGGGTCATAACCTGGTGAGCAGCACACCAATAAACACACAGAGCAGAGGTATTTGACTTATTCCACATCTGCATCGAGATGGGTGCTAGGTGGCAGCTCCACAAAGCCAGCACGCCACACATGGACAAGGTATTTAACTTGCTATAGGGTCAGAAAAACCCACCTAAATCTACACTAATTGGTTAGTAATTACTGCATTGTCTACTATTGGTCAAGCAGATTCAAATTAGCATGCATGCTCCTTGAAGGCATGGGGAGTTGCCAAGTCCTTGCCAAGTCCTTTAATTGGGAGGGTGGTCCCAAACTCCCCCTGCCAGCTTCACCTTTCCCCTAGTTACTACTGATTCTTGTTGCCTTCAGGCCTCTCTGGCCACCTCCCAGCTCTCTGTACCTGCCAGGAAGAGGATATTTCCTCTTTATCAGTCTTTCAGCTCTTCTCCAAGGACACATTTCAGCAAAGCCTGTGCTTCATCAGCCCTACCGCCCTTGTTCAAGGGTGGAGCTGTTAGCAAAGCAAGGTGGTAGGTTTAACCTGAAATTAATCAGTGTCTGAGCACCAACCCAAACACTTTTCTGTCCCTGCAAAGTGGAAAATTCTGCTTTACAGAGATCGCATGCACAAGTTCAAGGCCTCAAGAAGACAATAATTTCATTACAATATCATAAATGATAAAGCTACATTAGGCTAGAATGAGCAGCAGGAAAACAAAACAACAACAACAAAAAAAAAAAAACAACCCAGAAAAAGCTACAGCTGGGTTGTTACTTGCTCGAAGTGTATCAGGGTAGGAAGTTAAAGCTGCTCAAGTTGCAATGCCTCCAAGAAGCTAACTGTTGAGACTGCAATACAACTATAGAAACAAAATTACCAGGACCACAAATTCATGAAAAATGCCACTGTAATGTCCTAGAAACAGAAGTCACCAAGAACACCTCTCTTCTGTATTTCTTTCGTCCTACAAGTCTCACAGTAAATACCGGGGTGGTTCTCAGGGTCTCAGTGCCAACTGGATGTCATTCTGGATCTGGCTTAAGTCCTCAGGTGCGAGCATGGCTTTATCTCTGTGGAAGGAGCTCTCGCTTTCACTGCTTTCTTAAGGAATAAGCTGAGCTGGTTTTGCAAGGTGAAGTTAAGGGAACTGACTGAGGACTAAGCTTCATGGTGCCTGACAGAATGTGTCCATGTAGCCACATATGAGCAGGGGTTGGAGAGAGAAAACCACAAGCGGGTCACGCATAACTTCATTAATTATGGCAAATACTAATGGTTGAAGACAGACTTCAGGGTACTTCCATGGGGTTTTTTTATTTCACAGTTGGCAGCTTTTCTAGAATTTATTTGTAGCTTCATGAGGAAAGGGAAATTTACTGCCTTTTTCTGTTCTCTCACTTAAATTCCAGTTTTCTAATCTCTGTAGGTGTTGTTTCATATATCCTTATCAAGACTATAATTAAAATGGAAGGTGTAAAGTCTTACACAGCCATCCAATTCAGAAATATGAAAAACATTTTTCATAATGCTTCTCTGGCTTTCCCTAGTACAATTACAATTCAACAAGTTCTCTTCCTTGTAATTACCTAAGACTGATTAAAAAAAAAAAAAATTCCAAATTTGCCATTACTTTGTGGCATATGATGTTAGGTGATCTGACTGGAAGAGGATCAGTACAGCTTAAATTCTCAAACACAAGTCTTTTCTTTTGGGAAATATGAAATTACTTCAGAAAAAAATGCTCTCTGGCCTTAAATCATACGAGAGAAAAAATATCATGTAGAGCCCATTTCTGGTCTCAGACTACTTTCTTAAAAATCAATAAAGGATCTGTTCTGCCTAAAGCACTCATTACTATCTATAAATCAGGAAGGAAGGATACAGACACTGAATGGAAATTTACTATTCATAATAATGTCTTACGATTTGTGCCTCTTGTCTGTTTAAATATACTTCTGTCTGGAACAGTTCAGTAAGAAAAAAACCCAAACAACCTCAGAATAATCTAAAGTAATAAAATCAGGAAGACATATTAATATTGTTCTTTATTATAAAAATATGTTTGTGCTCAGGACAAAAGATTACTTTATCCTGTCTCATCTTCTAGATTTGACTGTCCGTACTCATGATTTTCAAAACAATTTGTGCAATCTGAGTTAAAAAAAAACAACCCAAACAAAAAAACCCAATAAAAAAACCCAACAAAACAATGGTTTCCTGGCTGAGAAAAACAGCAGATATAGCAAAGGCATAATAATCAGAAGTGGTAAAATAAAAAAAAAAAAAAAAAAAAAAAAGAAAAATATTTAAGAAAAAAAAGAAAAAATATTGTTTGGAATTACCTTCATTGCAACATGGTACAAAATAGTAATGTATTTTAATTTCCTTCAGCCTTCTAAGATATTAATAACTTAGTTTTTTAAAAGTTATGCAGCCTGTTTGCGTAGCAAGTCCACCACCAGACATTCTGACAGCTGCAGGTTCTGCTTTCAGCCACACGAGGACTCCACCTAACACACCCCAAACAGAACAGAACAAAATCTATTTCAGAAGTATTCTTAAAATTACAAATTATTATATTTTGTTGTGGTTTGTTTTGACAAGAGATCACTAACTGATTTTGAACTCCCTGTTTGAAAGAGGACTCCCTACTACCTTAGGCTTTTATGAGAAATGTAAACAAGGTGGTAGGATCCTCAGAACTAATTTAGGATGTTCTAACAGAAAATTCCAGCTATTAGCCAGCATAATCAGCCAGAAAAGATCCATAGCAAACTGAAGAGCTTGTAAAGTGGTAAAAAAAAAATCCCTGAACTTGCTTCCATTCAGCCAGGCTAACATTCACTCCTCAAAGAAAGCAACTACCAGTAACAGAAAAGTCTAAGAGGCTCTGATCTTGTTAAGCTTTCTCACTGATTCTCCCACAAATGTAGAATATTTAACCAATAAAAATGTACAAGTATAATTGCCCTTCTTTACATAGAAGGGACTTCAAACAGAAAATGATTAGGTTAGGAACACAGACATATATATTCCGAGTAGGAAAGCTGGGATGGTGTATAGATAGGATTATATCCTATCCAGCAAGCACATAAACAGGAAGGGAATCCATTTTTTTAAAGGCTAAACAAAGGGGGAATGGATTGAAGCTAAAGGAGGGGAGGTTTAGATTAGATATTAGGGGGATGTTCTTTACAGAGAGTTAATTTTCTTCACAGCAGCTGGTCTGGGGCTCTGGTCTGGGTTTGTGCTGCAAACAGTGCTGGGAACAGAGGGGTGTTTTCATCACTGCTGAGCAGGGCTCACACAGAGCCAAGGCCTTTGCTGCTCCTCACCCCACCCCACCAGAGAGGAGGCTGGGGGTGAACAAGGACTTAGGAGGGGACACAACTGAGACAGCTGACCCCAACTGACCCAAGGGATATCCCTTACCATATGATATCATGCTCAGCAGGTAAAGCTGAGGAAAGAAGAAGAAAGGGGGGAATGTTCTGAGTGATGGCATTGGTCTTCCCAGAGAGCCATTATACATGATGGAGCCCTGCTTTCCTGGAGATGCCGAACACTTGCCTGCCCATGGGCAGTGAGGGATGATGGTTTTTCCTTATGTATGTGGCTTTTACTTTCCCTGTCTTTATCGCAACCCACAAGCTTTCTCACTCTCGCCCTTCCTATTCTCTCCCCTAGGGGAGAGGGAGCAAGTGGTTGCTGGTGGGGGTTACACCAGAACACAATACCACATATATTCCTTGTGGATGACAATACATTATGGAGTCAGATTTTTATGGGTTAAAGAGCAAAGCAAACTCATAATGTTGATGCTCAAAACCAACATGTGTCATCAGTACAGGATCTTCACATTTAATAACCTTCTCCTTTACAAGCCAATCTTAAAAAACTGCATCCACATAAAGAAGCTTTGTACAGGCTTACTAAATATATATGGTGCTATTACTGCTCAGCAAGGTAACCAATTAGAAGACGTATGCTGCTCCTGAAAGACTGTGAGTAGCTCCAGGATCCCAGAACACTAAGTCAAAAAGAGCTCTTTCAAGTTTCCAGTAGGGTAGCAAAACAGGTATTACCATCCAACCAGAGCCATAGATCGTAGCAGGCCGGTGTGGAAGAATTCCTTAATAGCATTATCTGTTGTGAATCATGCTGGAATAAATAAGTACATAAGTGAGACAGAAACAGGTGCCTTGGTAGCACAAAGGTAACTAATTTCAGTTTACATGCAAAAATTATTTCCTACAGATCTGGAAATCATAGAATGGCTTGGAAGGGACCTTAAATTCCATGCCCCCAGTCATGGGCAGGGACACTACCCACTGGACCGGGTTGCCCAAAGCCCCATCCAACCTGGCCTTGAACACTGCCAGGGAGGGGGCAGCCACAGCTTCTCTGGGCAGCTTGTGCCAGGGCCTCACGACCCTCAAAGCAAAGAATTTATTCCTAGTATATAATCTCAACCTACTCTCCTTCAGTTTAAGGCGATTCCTCCTTGTGCTATCACTCCACAACCTTCTAAAGTGTACCAGTCACACTTTTTCCTGCAGGCCCCTTCAGGTACTGACAGACTGCAGTAAGGTCTCCTTGCATCCTTTTCCAGGCTGAACAAGCCCAGCTCTCATCACCATCTTCACAGGAGAGGTGCTCCAGCCCTCAGATCATCTTTGGGGCTCTCCTCTGGACTTGCTCCAACAGCTCAGTGTCTTTCTTACACTGGGAACCCTAGAGTCAAACGCAGAGTAGAGGGGCAGAATCATCTCCCTTGACCTGCTGGTCACACTTTTGATGCAGCCCAGGATTTGGTTGGCTTTCTGGGCTGCAAGCACACATTGTCTGCTCATGCTGAGCTTTACAATAGTCAACACTCCCAAGTCCTATTCCACAAGGCTCCTCTCAATTCATTCTTCACCCATCCTGCAACGTGCTTGGGATTGTACTGACCCATGTGCATGACCTTGCACTTGGCCTTGTTGAATATAGGGCACCATCTTTCTGTGGCCAGAGAACGGAGTGAGAAGAAGCAACGAAGTTTGCAGACACCAAGGTCACTAAGTAGGAGGTGCTCCAGGGGCCAGGAGAGATTCCCCTGCAAGCCCTAAAAGCAAGCTTGTGAAGCAGGTTGTCCCTCTGCAGCCCATGAAAGATGATGGGGAGTAGAGCTTCTAGCTGCAGCCCATGGAGGAACCCATACTAGAGCAGATGGAGACACCTGAAGGAGGCTGTGATTCTGTGGGTAGCCCATGCAGGAGCAAGCTCCTGTGGAAAGAGGAGCCCACTCTACAGCAGGTTTTCTGGCAGGACTTGTGACCCCATGGGGGACTGTGCTGGAGAAGTCCAGTCCTGAAGGTCTGTGCCCCACAGAAGAGATTCACACTGGGGTAGTTTTTGAAGAACTGAAGCATGTGTAAAGGACTCACATCGGAGAAGCTCATGGAGAACTGTCTCTTGTGAGACAGAACCCACAGTGAAGCAGGGGAAGAGAGCGATGAGACCTCCACCTGAAGAAGGAGCAGCAGAGACAACACGCAAACTGACCATAACCTCCATTTCCCATCTCCCTGTGCCACTTGGGTGAAGAAGGTAGAGAAATTTGGAATAAAGTTGAACCTGAAAAGAAGGGAGAGGTGGGGGGAGGTGTTTTAAGATTTGGTTTTACTTCTCATTATCCCACTTCGTTTTGATTGTGTAATAAATTCTGTTAATTTTATTCCATGTTGAATCTGGTTTTCCCTTTGACAGTAACTGCAGAATGATCTCTTCCTGTCCTCATCTTGACCCCCCCGAGCCTTTCATAGCATCTTCTCTTCCCTGTCCAGCTGAGGAGGGGAGTGATACAGTGACTTTGTTAAGAATCTGGACTCCAGCCAGGGTCAAACCACCAGAAGTATTAAGAAATCAACTTAAAACATTTAAAAAAATAAACACTCTTTGCTTATAAACAAACAGTTGTGAATTTCAGGATTTAAGCATTAAGGCTGAAAAACCTCAACTCATACTTAAGGTAATCAATACAAGAATGAGATACCCAAACCTGAGTCTGTTTGAAGCCTGTTGACTTCCTTCAGCTTCTCTCCAACAGACTGTTCTTTTGCAGATAATCAGGTTGTTATAGTATTCTGAAACATTTATAAATCAGCTCTTGACAACATTTTCAAGAAAATATATTTATTCAATTTCAGCAGAGGAAGAAAACATAATAAATATAATTTCATACACCTTTCTTCACATGATGTTTTTACTTTCAAGCATCACAGGTCTGTTTCAAATTTGAGTTACTATTTCAAATTTTAGAAGACCACATTCACCGAAAGAGGCAAGAACTTTTAATCTTAAAAAATAATGTATCAGCATAAAAAAGTGCAAATATTTTATTTCTAGTGGCTAGTTCTAGATGTTCAGGTCCTTACAACTCTGCAAAACATATATGAGACCAGCAATGTCACAAGCTAGCAATGTCACAGTTAGTATGCACAACTATTACATTAAGTGAATAATGTGGATTGGAATTTTTCACAGTACAACCTCAACATGTCTCTCAAGTAACATTGAAAAAGACTTTTCCAAATTTCTGCAGTTCAGACAATACAAGCTTTTTAATAAATCCCACAGTCAAGTCCTCCTTAGCTGAAACAAAATGGACCTGAGCTTGAATGTCCTCAAAACACAAGAGCTACCAGGCAAGTCAAGTTCCATTCTAAAACGTTTACACAGGTCTTCATAGCACAACTGATTCTTTCTCAGCAGAAGCAGATGTAATTTCACTGACACTTTTATCTCCATAAACTGAAACTGGGACAACAATGCCTTGGATTCTGTAGCAGGCCTGTAAGCACGTTTCACAGCCATCAGGTTTTGTTAATTTTCCATGTACCACCTATTCAAACCAGTTTTCTTTCAGTAAAAAGCGCACAGCATCATCAAATCCATTTTGGTAGAATGATTCCATTTTCTCCTGGTTCGGTGGGAACAAAGCTTGATTAAGTCTTACTAGGTTGGCCAGAGAAAGCTGCAACAAAGTGAGAAGCTATAAATTAGTTAATTAAAGCAACTTACTTAGACTTGAACTGTGCTGCTATCACATGCCACATGTAAAAACAAGAGACCAGCATGGCTATGCCTACCCCAGTAAATCAGCCACGCTCAGGTAGACCGCTGAGCGCCAAGACAAACTGGCACAAACAGCCTGCACACAAACCACTAAACTCACAGCCTCCAAGACAGGCTGCTTGCCTGTGAAACTGCCCAAAGTTTCTCAAACAAACTTCGGAAACATTCCCAGAACCATCTGGCAGAGCGGTAGCTGGCACACACTAAACTTGTGCAAGGAAATATTTTGACAGCTTACTAGTGCAAACAACCACATTCTTGGGAACGTTCCCAGGCAGTGTTTAACATACAAGTATAAATGTAGCCTGTACTACCAACCAATTAAGAGCTACTCAGCATCTCAAATGGTCACTTTGATGATGTAAAAAGATTTCAGAAAGGTTTTTTTTACTGAAGCTGTTATTAAATTTCAAAGTTATGAATTCTCCAGTTGTAAGTTAGCCACATACATTATTATACACAATTCTGAAGTAAACAATTATTCAAATTCCGAAACTAATAAGTGGAAGGTGTTCAAAAAGATGGAAAACTGTTCACATTCCACTCCAGACAAATTAAGATACACAACCCCTCATTTTATGCAGATTGCAATATTGTGGATAAATCCAACAAAAACTCCTAACAAAACCCAAAAATCTTAGTTCACATTTTTACTGCTCTAAAAGCTAATAGTGTTTCAAATAGAATAGTGTCACCTGAGATTCTACACGAGTCTGCACTTGCAGGACCCTAGAGAAGCAATGTAACTGCAATTACATTTTTATCTCTAAACTAAAAGAGGATAGATTTGGATTAGATATATGCCGGCAAGAAATTCTTCCCTGTGAGGGTGGCAAGGCCCTGGCACAAGCTGCCCAGAGAAGCTGTGGCTGCCCCCTCCCTGGCAGTGTCCAAGGCGAGGTTGGGTGTGGCTTCAGGCAGCCTGGGCTAGTGGAGGGTGTCCCTGCCCATGGCAGGGGTTTGTAACTAGATGGTCTTTGAGGTCCTTTCCAACACAAACCAGTCTGTGATCCTGATGTAATCTGCATCTTATTTTTCCTCCTCTAGATGCACTAAGTATCAGATAAAAATCACAACCAAGAAATACATAGTAAGCAACTGCATATATTTTCAATAAATACTACATTAAGTTCATGCTTTATGATCACTTACCAAGTACTACCATGCTTAAAAGCTCTTGCAAAACATTATCAGAAATTGGTCCAATTAAGGATGTCATTATTCAAATTAAGAGAACAAATACAGAACTATCTAAATTAAACTTTAAAAACAGTACTATTTTTTGCTTTTTTTTTTCTCCTTTCTAATGGAGTTTTGTTGACAGCTAGGTCTACTGCTATCCAATATTTTCTTTTATCATGTCATAGGAAATAATACTGTGGTTAAAGTTTATGAGACAAAGCTTGCAAAGACAGAAAACTCAGCGATGAAAAGGAAGCCATAAAAATCAGTCTCAGCCTATATTTAAATATATCGAAATGGCTCATAACATAATAAACAAAAAACAAACTTCTGGAAAAATGTGGTCATCAACATGCAAAATCTTAACACAAGCTCCCCTGAGCAATGAGGTGACATTTTATACCATTTCAGATGTACGAAAAAATCATATTTTAAATTCATTTCAAGGAGCTAATTTCAGTGAGTATGAATGGAATGAAGCTCTGGAGTTTCTCTCTCCTGAGATATTGTACATTAGTCTTTTTAGTCTTTGTTTTTTTCTTTCTTTCTACAAACACTCTGCCTAGCCAAAGACAGATGATACTTAAAGGAAGACTAGATTACTTATATTTAGTAGCCTACAATAATTTGCTCAATTTTCTACCAGATCGATACAAACACTATTCTGCATTTTCCTTCCCTTGTGTTTAAGAGCTTACACTCCATTTTCAAGACATAAAATGCCAAAATATTACTCAAGTTGGTATGTCAAGCAGAGAGTAAACAATAATAGTGACCTTAACTGCTCAACTGCTTCAGGCTGAGACTTGGGCTTGTTTGGTGTGGAGAAATGGCGGCTCTGAGTAGTCCTTATAGCACCTTCCAGTACACAAAGGGGGCCTACAGGAAAACTGGGGAGGAACTGTTTACAAGGGCATGTAGCGATAGGATGAGGGGCAATGGTTTTAAACTAGAGCAGGGTAGGTTTAGATCAGACATTAGGAAGTAATTTGTTACTTTGAGGGTGGTGAGATAGTAGAACAGGTTGTCCAGAGATGTGGTGAAGGCCCCATCCCTGTAGGCATTCAAGGTCCGGCTCGATTAAGCTCTGAACAACCTGATCTAGTTAAAGGTGTTCCTGTTTACTGCAGGGCAGTTGGTCTAGATGGCTTTTAAAGGTCCCTTCCAACCTAACACATTCTACAATTCTGTGATTCTATGAAATAGCTTTTCTTCTTCTGAAGTCATTTAATAAACAGTCAACTCACCATTATATCTTGCTTTGCAAATTTAACGTAAAGATCCACACGCCCTTTATCTTGTGGACAGATATCCAATCTACCACTGAATGGAGAAATCGTCACAGTTCTTCCAACAGGCAAGATAGGGAGGCCATTGGTAAGGCCACCATCAACCCACTTCTACTGGAAAATAGAAATATTTTCAAAATAACCTTAGTACAGCACGATCATAATGGAATTCTTAATCCTTCCTGTCCCTGCATCCTCCAACCCACCCTCCAGAAAACTTACAAGTTTCCTTCTCAGAACATCACGAATAAGTTTGAGTACGTGGCATAAAAATCAAGGAACTGGCAATGTACATACAGAGTGTTGATCAATGAGCATTTAAGGATATTTATAAACACGTGTGATGCATTTATCAAGCTATTAAGGCTTGTTAGCTGATCTAATAACAAAACGTCCCATGTAGAATTGTTCTCAACACATACAGGAAAAGACAAGATTGTTAATGTTACACATGAACCATACCATATATACTCCTCCAAAAATTACTCTGATTAAACTAGGAGCTGGTCAGTCTGCATGTGCAGGTAAACTGATTGCACAAGGTAAACAAAAAATGATTTCTCTCTTCTTCCAGAAAACATTTTGTCTTCTTATATACATACTACAAGATAGCAATACCTGGACAGTGAAAGGTAAAGGTGGGAAGGAGCTGAGCAACTACAGCACGTAAGAGGAAGCAGACATCAAGTCTGCTACAGTGGTTGAGTATTGGAAAGTATGAGGAAGTAAAAAAAAGCAACCAATTAATTTCTTGAAGAGCCCCACATATTTCTTGGTTCTAAAAGCAGTTCAGAGGTGCAAGCTTGATCTTCACAGGGATCACAATCATGTATTATCCCATCATAAGCAGGGACAGCTATGACATCTCCTTCCAATGTATTTCATACATTCATTGTTCTTTCTGTGCTTACTTGCATAACCCAAAAGTCAACATCATTCTCCTGGCTAGATGCGTTCACTGATGTCATACAGGTCTGCTGATCTGATGCCTCTCACGGAACTTTTTATAAACCTACAGTAAACTGGTCATTCTACACTTTCTTTATCATCAGGACAGAGTAAACCCACCTCACACACAATTCACTGGATCCTAAAGTATGCATTTACATCTGATCTGAATTGCACTAAGAAGTGCTTTCTTCTCCAGTAATAAAGAACCATATATTAACTATGTAAAGACTACTGATGACATCCAAAGCTAGGCAAACTGAAACGCTGTAAGAAATAATATTGTAAGATTCACCTCAGCAGTTCTTAAGGGTTTAAACTCCTCAAAGATGAACTGAATACTCCATGACATCCCATTCAAGTTTTGTTAAAGAGAACACTAGAAGTGGCAAATTGTACTAGAATTCTTTAGCACCAACCAGGCAGAAGAGTGGTTTTCAGTTGTAGGTGGTACTGTGTGTGACCACCACGAAATGGCAAAGTAATGCAAGTTTCCCCACAAAATTACTGAAGATGCCACAATTCAGTCACAAAATTTAAAAATAAAATCTTCCTCCCCCCCCCCCCCAAAAAAATAAAAAGCTACTGGGAAGTTCTTTATGACATCCAAATTAAATTGTCTTCCAACTGTTGGACACACTAGCTTTCAGTGCAGGGACTACTATACAGGAAGCATCATCTCAGGTTACAGTGTTTGTTGGTCAAACCCCCTGAGATTCTCTGAGGTCCATCACTTAGAGATCCTTCACTCTTACTTGAAGCAAATTCTTTAATTCTATAGGTATAGATTTTTCCCAGTGCCATATTTAAGTTCATGTAACCACAATTTATGCCCCTCCTTCCACTGTCAACCTCCACATCTGGCAATACATGGATTTACTCTTTTACACATGGAAAAACAGCAAGCACCATTGGGGGGACACGCACTGTTTTGTCCCTCCCACCCACCCTCTTTTCACTGTCTCAAATTGTATTTACGATTTCACACTTCATTTATGTTCCTGAGTTTAAAATATAAGCTACAAATATTCACATTCAATAGTTGTCGCGACCTTTCTCACCCTATTGTTTCACAATATGCTTTACACCCTTGACATTAGCTCTTGATTTCACAATCCACCACTAAAATCCTTCACTTTCCTTAAAGACCGTTATTTCTCAACACTTAGGATTCAGATTGTTTTGCCTCAGAATAGGAAGAAAAATAAATAAATCTAAACCCATTCGAACCTATCTTTCAAGACTTCTCAAACTCCATTACACCATTATTACAGTAACTGTGAGTAAAGCTGCAACATTCCTTAATATTTCTAACACCAAGGCTTTTTTTTATGTGTGTGTCAATAAACAGTCATTACTGATTTACATTCACTGTCCCTTGGAGTACGAAGGGGCTTTTTGCTGCGACTCCTACAGTGACAAGATCAGTGGAGTCCCTTTCTAAGCCAAGTCAAAGATGCTGTAACAGATGACATTATTAATGCCTTTCTCAAGTCTAGTGCAGTGCTTTTACAATTTAGAATTTTTCCACTTTTACAAATTCTGATTATTTAGGTTTTTCCCCTGTCCTCTTATGTAACTTCAATATTTATTTTAAAATAGAAACATTTACCAAGGCAAAGGCAATACCTTTTATTAAGCACTGTCTTTTGGAGGTACTACTATTCCTGGGTGATGTGCCCTCTGTCATTTCATTTTCTTTCAAGCACTTGGGAGAAGCTGCTTCTCAGTCAGAAATATTGTGGCTCCATAGTCCCTCGTGTTACATATTTAAAACATTTATACGCTGCAAATAAAGAAATGCAGTGCTCCAGGCTCTTAATTCTATTAACAAATTCTTGACCAATGCTTCTCAGTTGAGGCAAATTCCTTAACTTCTGAATTTTTTTTTGTAAGTGCAAAGGCAGAGAAAGTGCTGACATAATGTGCACTGAAAACCAAACCAGACAATGAAATTGAGGCGGGACCCAACAGGATCTGCCCATTTATCAGCAGATGTTTTTTACAAAGCTGTTCTGTAAGAAGTACAGTGACACAAACTACAGCCTCATCATCAGATACAGCCAACTCAATCATCTGTGGATCTTTATCTGTCTTAAAGATTAACCTTGAGAGAGACTCAGAGGATACCAAGCCAGCTCAAAGAAAGGTGGAGCAAGTTTGCCTTGCTGTTACTGGAAGCCTAGTCCAAGGGCACCTTAAATGCTTGTGTGCACTGCTGTACACATAACTCTAAAGCTGACAAGCTTTCTGACAAACTCCAACTCCCTCTTGCAAGAGACAAATGCTTTTTTTTTTTTTTTAGGGTTTTTTTGGCAGACTGACTCTGGGAATTATAGATGTTCTAAAGGTATCATTTGGATGCATATCAGGAAATAAACAAGAGTTATCATGTATTATTTCTCAAAGAAAAAAATGGCTATTTTCATGTTTCTAGTAATTTCAAACCGACTAAACAGTGAAAATTATTCTGAAAATGTTAATATATTTATGTAGACAAGGCAAGAGTTTCTGAAGCTAAACCAAGTATGGGAAACTGTACACCTCTGAAAATATCACAGGTGAGAAAAAGGTTTATTCTTTAATGCGTGTCCAGAGGGAAGAGATTTGCATAAACACACACCTAATCCAGCAGTGTCCAATCTGCCAAGACCTCCCTTATCCTTCCTTCCATTAAACAGAAGAGCAGAATGGTGGTTTTTTAAACTGCAAAAAAACATTTTAGAGTTCATACCATGAGAAGAGAAGGTTCTTTTCCTGATCTTAGACATTAACTTTTGGGAACAGAGCACCTACAATTTTTGAAACAACAACACATAAACAAACTCATGGCATCTTTCACAGTGTTAATCTACAATATCAACAGGAACAACAACTCTTCTACAAAACACAGTACTGCAATTCCCACCTATCCTTTCCCTAAGATCAATTACATCACAAATGAAGAATGCTCTTACAAAATTAAAAGAAAAAAAAGAAAAAAAAATGTGGTAGTTAAACTTAAGGAAAATTACCTCTCCTTTATATTCCACTGGCTTAATTCCTGCATATACTGGTACAAAACTACTCGCTAGCAATACCTAGAGAAAAGAAACAAGAAATTATGTAGAACATAAGTGAAGAAAAGGCAACAAAGTAATTCTGATACAATACATATTTTCATACTTATTTATCTACATAAAATAATATAGAAGTAGTCAGTAAAAATATTAATTTTACATAAAACAACTGTAACCAAAAAATGTCTTTTTGTTGTGGTATGTCAAAATACTACTAAGTAGGGTTCGGGATGTTTTTATGATTTGACAGTGACAGCTCTCAAAGCAAAGTATCATTGATTACAGCAATTCAAACTCAGTCTTACACAATGTGAAGTAGATCTGTGATCTTGCAAAAACTACCTATAAGTAAGTATTCGTACCCTGGAAAAAATGCAATAGAGACTTCCTGCCCTGAGAGAGTGTTACCACAGATGGCTTCTGAAAGGAGGTTGTAGAGAGGTGGGAGATGGTCTCTTCAACCAAGTGACAGGTGATAGTACAAGGGGAAATGGTCTCAAGCTGCACCAGGGCAGGTTCAGATTAAACATTAGAAAAAAGTTCTTCACTGAAAGGGTTACTGGGCATTGGAACAGGCTGCCCAGGGAGGTGGTTGGAGTCACCATCCCTGGATGTATTTAAAAGATGGGTAGGCGAGGTGCTTAGGGATATGGTTTTGTGGTGGACAGGTACAGTTGAATGTGATGATCTTGAAGGTCTTTCCCAACCTAGCCATTCTGTGATGCTGTGATCTCTATCCATGCTTGGATATAGTTGAACATGTCTAGGAAAGGCATAAGACGATTATATACCTTAACAAGCTCCAACCTGCGTGCAACTGGGGCAGCCACCATCATTGGCTGTTGTACAACCGATAGGTGCCTAGCTAGAGGCACACAAAAACACATGTATCACAAGATGCACTGGAAGAGCAGACAATATCAATTCCAATGAGCAATTACTTAGCACTTTTAGCACTGCTATTCTAACCCACTGCACCTCTAGCACATGGAACAAAAAAAAAAAAAAAAAAAAGAGCAGAAATGGTTAAGTAAACAAAAGAATTATTGAAATATAAATAAAATATACATATTCCCAACGTTCTCTCAAAGTGTCTAACTGTCTTCAAGTCATAAGGTTTCAATGAATAAACCCCATAAACTTAGAGAATAATAATCTCCATACTTGTTACTGCTGGCTACCATAGCTAGAAATAACACTGCATAATTTCAGATAATTATGCAGAGATAATTATGCAAAAAGATTAGGTCCTACAAATTTTGAGAACTGATTGACCATGTAGAATATAACAGGGTCAAGATTTCTTAAAAAAAAAGGCAAACTTCAATGCATATTTTGAGATTTTGTTAACAAGTGTGTTAAATATAAGGAATGTATTATAATTATTATAGGCATCCACAATGACAGGGAAAGCAGTAATTCTTCTTATTATATTTGCTCCTTTATTCTGCTATATCCTGTGATGTCCTCCACTAAGATACAATCAAGCACTAGAAAGAACATTTGCTTTACGTGCATCTGAATTAATCTTACCATTTCATATCCACTTATGTATACAATCCTGATCCAAACTCAAAGTGAAGGAAAAGAGATAGGAAGTAAAAGATATGCTTTGTAGTGACAGTTAAGATACAGTTTGTACAAAGTACTTAATATTGCATTATATCTATTCTCCAGAAGGACTTGTAGAATGTGCTGGATTTTTCATTTTTATTTTTCAAGAAAAGAACTTACTTTTTTTTGGGGGGGGGGGGAGGGGTGTGTGTGAAACATAGTAAAAAAGGTATTACTGAAGAGCTACAAGAGGATTCAGCAAATTGTTAAAAGATTTGGAGGTCTTCTATTGTATTTTCATCTACTGTAACCACTACTTACCCTGTTACTTTTTAAACAGGCTTCACCTAAAATGTAGTACTTCAAAAACATATGAAAGAAACACATACAATAAAAAAACTTTTAGCAAAATCTGTGAAACTGCAGGATTGAATTCTGCTAACATTTTTATATTATGGTTGTAGCACCATTGATATTTTAAGTGATTACTTGAGCAAAACAGTGGTTTACTGTATAGCTACTAACATACTCCTGAGCCTTGAAGAAATTCAAGCACTTTTATTTAAAGCAGCAATATTCAACTTCATTACCTTAATGAGGTCCTCCCTGGAGGCAAAACTTGAAACCAAGTGATTTTCCCCATTTCTAGTGTTAGTGACTGACACGTAGAGCCGGTTTTCAGCTATCTCATGAACATTTGGAGGAAGAATAGATTCTATGCCTTCCCTAGAGTGAAGAAAATGCTAAGTATTATTCATCATCATTATTTAAAAACCTTGCAAAGATGTTAGGATTGGAAGGGTGCTGAGCTCCCACGCAGTACAAAAAAATATGCATACTCTCAGTTTTTCATTTAGAGAGCTTCACACAAAAATGATCTTACAGATGCATTGAGATAGGTACCTAAGTGTCTTCATGAAATCATAACCAGGTGTTACAGCACCGAAGTTCAATTTTCTAACTTCCTCTGCAAATCCATAGGCAAACTGCTTGCATTTCTGCAAATTAAAATATTTACCATTAAGGGTGCTTTAAGTATGGAAAGTATGTTCAACTGTGGCATCTAAAACATAGTAGCGACTAAAGTTTTAATCAAGAGAAAGCTATAAGACTGAACCAAAATATTTTCCTGTACATGCTTGGTTTGTAAAAAGATATACATAAAAGTTGACCCTTTTATAATGAAGGATTTGTAAGAAAACAAGATCCCTATTTAAAAATAAGAACAACAATAATCACCACCCTCACAAGAATAACATTTTAGCAATCAAGGAAAGTTAAAGGCTATTTTACTATGGATTATCACTTCTAACTAGAGTTCCCTGAACCATCTCATTACAAGAACAATCACTCATTATATCAAGTGTAAAGCCACTTTTTATTTCAAAGATGACTTTGGTACTAAAACCAGACTCAATTACCTTAAGATGCCTATTAGCATTTAAAAAAATAATTACAATGAATAAAATTTCTTCTTACTATTAATAAATACACGCTTTTAATGAACAAAATATGATGGAAGTATTTAGCAAATGGAATACTACAATGTGTCACATGGGAAGAGAAGATAAAGACAGGAGACCAGGTAAAAGATTCCACTGCACACAGAATCTTTAACGCAACCTGAAACACCTGGTGTTAATGACCACAGAAAAATAGCTTGAAGCATAAGCCATAAGAAGAGTAAAGAAACAAGTAGTATTTACTCTGTAAACATGTGATTATATAGGTGAATACAGACATATTTACTGAGTACCAATTTCAGAAAGTTGTGTAAAATTGCCTTTAGTTTTTTTCCCAAGTCCCTAAAATCATTAAAGAAGTCTGCATCAATGTATAAAAAAAGAAATACAAATACTAAATAGGGAGTCTTAATCATTCTGAATCATAATTGTTTCATAATATTTTTGCTAAAAATAAATCCTACCTATTCCTTTACTCTTCTTATAGGAATTACTTTCCATTTTACAAGTGCTAAGAATAGGGCATATAATTCTTGCCAAAAGGAACAAGTTCTTACAGCTATCAAATGTTTTTATTTTTAGTGCTAGGAGCACTAAACAATACATCTAAACTTTAGGTAGTGACTGAGGGCATGGTTAGAAGTTGTAACTACTTACATTTAGTTAAAACACCTAGACATCAAACACAATCAAAGTACTTTCGAAATAAATGGTACTTATTGGTAACTCTAGAAGCCTCCTTAGAATTCCCAAGTCCCACGTCCTTTCAACAGTGACAAAAACCCAAGATACAATTGAAAAACACTTGCAAACTGCCTTATTAGCAAAGCCAACATCCAAAGCAAGAAATCCTAATGGTACATTCTCTCCAAGATAAGGAAAGGTTGTATCAAAGCTTTGAGACTAGGAGATGGAGAAAGTCACAACTACAGCTTGTCTAAAATAACCATCTCGGGGAAAAAAAAATTTTTGTAAGAGTTAGATTTGTGGACATAAAATATTTCAAGTTCTAAATGTAATAAAGGCAATAATAAAATTATCCCAATAGAAAAACTTAGTTTTATTCAGTACAAAACACTGGATTTACTTAAATTCTACAAATATTAGGAAGAGTTATTCCCCCTCCAAAGTAGCTCTCAATTTTCCATTTAAACAATACAACAGAATGAGTAAAAAATAAATAAAAGGACTAAAAAGGTCACGAAGCATTCTTCAGTTTGTATTAAAATTACCTACTTTCAAGGAAAAAGCCATGAGATTCAATCTAACATAGGCTTTTTTTCCACAAACATAAAAATTAAATACTCTTTTCATATTTTTATTTAGAGAGATCTTTGTAAATAGTCCAGAGACTAGAATAAGCAGAAAAATTCCCCATAGCTAACAATAGGCTAGCTGCTGTGCTCACTATATATGAAATTAAAGTCAGAGGCGTGCATTATACCAGGCAAACTCGAAACCAAACTGCTGGTCAGAGGCTACAGAAAAGGAGTAACACCTGAACAGAATACAAGTGAGGGTGTCTCTTCACAACAGAAGAAAAATTCCAAAATACTTAACTACACAAAGAATACACCTGTAATGCATTGAAAGAGGTTGAAAGAGGCCAAGGAAGAACTTAATGCTGAAAGCAACAGAAGCATAGCTAACTGCAAGCTAAATTCATATGGCAGTGGAAACAAACAACAAACAACCAGAAAGATCAGTGACAAAGTGTGGTATTGGCTGGGACTACTGTTTGAATCAAAAGCAGTGAAAGCTGTTAACAAGTAAGGCCTGGAGAAAGTTACCTGATACTCACAAGACACCTAAGTGTACTCAGAACAAGGATCTAACAGACTTTCACACACACACACACACACACACACACACACACTAAAGCTGTTTAGTAAGTACTAAAGCTGACATTCTCCCACAGAACCTGGATCAGAGTTGTCATGGAAGGTGGCATCTCTGGAGGAAAAAAAGGACCCACAAAACCAAATACACATGCATGGAGTGTATCAGAACACACTGTGAGGGTTAATCCTCCCTGGCATACAGTGGGGCTACCGGTGTTAAGTGACAAGCTGCACTGGGTTTAAAGGAGCTCCACAAGCCTCTTCTTGCACTGTCTAAAGGAGCACAGACAGCAAAGCAAACAGTTTGAGGTGGTGTGTGGCGTTCTTCAACTTTACCAAGATAAGTCCATCTACTTTCTCATCTCCTTTCACAAAAGCATGAAAGGGTGGTGCTATGCATTTGCTTTAAAAAGCCTAATTTTAGCCAAGAAAGCTAAGATTAACTCTGTAAAGTACAGTGAACGCATCTCCATTTCAATATACTAAAGTGCATCTAGATGCACACACCTGAAAATTTATATTAGCATGGTTTAAAATACAAAGTTCATATGGGAGACTTTCATGAAGAAATCCTTCAACCATCTCTGCCCATGAGTCACAGATTTTGTTAATGAAACCACATACACAAGTCTTGTTGCTTTACGAAGACAAAGAAACAAAACAGGAACCAAAATATTTCTAAAAAACCAAACCAACCCTTAATGGTATATAATTATTATAAAAATATCCTCTGTAAATAATAATTTACTATACCTAAGAGTTTATTAATTTACCATACCTACGAGTTTATTAATTTACCTCTATATTTTCTGGTACTGCTAATAAGACAGTGGCAGCCAGTGATCCCGCAGAAGCTCCCGCAAACGCTTTCACAACTTTCAGTAACTTCTTACCATGCCTGCAAAAAGCAGCTGCTGCCCCCAAGTGGTAAATACCCAGAAACCCACAAGCTGCAAATGACAGATTGATGTGTTTCATTTGTGCTGCGGAAATAGAAGTTTCACAGTCAGAGCAAGGATCGGTTAATTTTATCTTCAAATATATATATATATTCTTTTGGCAGAGAGCATATGATATCTATACAACAGAAAACAATTTATTTAAGAATAAAAGCCTTTGACTGCCAAACATACCCAACAAAGAGCAGATAGTTTAGCAACTCCAAAATCAATAGCTCTAAAATAGTCCTTAGCACAAAACCCTTTTCCAATTAAGAAATATATACACACTTACACACACAATGTAACTGCACACTTTCTTTTAATTTGTCAAAGAAATAAAAATGAAAGTAGCTACTCAAAAATGAATGCTACTGGAGAAGAAAGTCTAGAGTAAAAATCAAACTAATTATAAAATTGCTCGTTACTGTGTCATCACACTCCCCTTACACACAAACGCAGCCTTGAACACAATATAAGTCTCTATGAAAGCAATTTTTGCTTCACTTTTGGAACTCATTTGCTTACTAATGAATATAAAACTTTCCCATTTCTTTTGATTCTTCTGACTATGTCATGGCAATACTTGATTTGCAAGTTAGAATGGGGTATTTCAGAGATGGTAAGATTCAGCAATATCATTTGCTTTGATGATCTGAGTAGATCTACTTTTCTTTAGTCAAAAGAGCAGCGGGTTGTAACAAGTCCCAGGAGGACATACAAAGGATTAATTAAGTTTACAATATGACAGTTTGCTGACAATGTATTGCAGAGTACCCAAAATAGGAACAGAGTCACATCTGGAGGTAATGAATTTTTTCAGCTACCCAAGCAAGCAAGATTACTGCTGTTATCTCAGAAATGGTAAGACATATTTGTTCCGTGGGACTTCAGAGCAAATATTTCTATAGTGCTTAATGTGAGTTCTGAGCATTAAAGGTGTCATTGATTAACCAGAAGTTATCATATTGGCATGTGTTAAGAAAAAATGTCAATGAACCTTAAAAGATGCACAAACATCTTTCAGCAGTACAGTGCATTCTCTGTAGAGATATGACATAGCAAATGCTTTTGCCATTGCTTTTCAAAAACACTGCCATCTGACATGATTGTTAAATTTCAAAACATAAAAGATTTTAACTGGCTATGGGGATGGGTATGCTACCTTTGTCTACAAGATAAAAACAGATGTGTAAGAAAAGTCTAAGAAGAAACCAGACGGACAGCAGGGCTGTCCAACCTCATTACAGGAGCACTCAGGAATAAACATAAACCTAAGATTTCAATTTAAAAGATTCTTGCATCTGGAAAAAAAAAATCACACAAAATATTCACTGGCAATTAAAAATATACTGGGGAGGTAGGGGAGGACATTTCTGTTTACTCAGCATTATCTCATCCATTTTTAACACAAATCTACAAGAGAATGTATGTATGTACAGAGACAAGCCTGTACAGCAGAATTAGGATACGCTGCAACATAATTTTTTTCAGAAGACATACTGTCTTCCTAATTATAACACAAGAAATAGCACAACAGTTCCTCATGCTGCTGTTTCCTGAGCAATGTAATTACATAAACAGTGTGCAACCTCAGCGTCCTAGCCAGTTGCAACTACCTCCCTGTCATCCAATTTGTAAACAGAAGTTGAAAATGCCCAAAGCAACTGACTAAAAAAACTTTACCACCAAAACTAAATATACATAGAATGTGAATGACCAAGCACCCTGAAGCACAGGAGCTAAAATGTATGATGCACATTTGAGGACTAGTTATTAGCTAGGAATGGCAAAACAAGTAAAGTTACGGAAAAAAACCCAACTGTTCATATCTAGGCAGTACTGCTAAAACAGAGGTCATAATTGTAATTGCTACTTTACCTGAATCAGAAATCACCACTCACAGGAATGCTTAATTGTTTCTTCAGATTTATAACAGGAAAAAAAATCACTAGCATTACAAACCACTCATAGTGAATAAATGATGAAATTGAATCTCCTAGTCAAAAACAGGCTCGCACAAACTAATAACCCACCCACAACAGACCGCAGTCTACTTCAGAGTCGCCACAGTTGCTAGCAACCTAGCAGCAAAACTAAGTTCTGCATTTATCCAGTCACAGAGAATAAGCATTTTAAGAGTTGGATGAAGTCAAAGAAAAAAAACACACAACTACAAAGTAGTCAGTATACAATCCAATCAGGCATTAAGACACTTAGGAACAGTACCTGAGTCTTTGCAAACTCTAAAAATAGTGTATAATCCCGTTAAAATTAAAAAGTAAAACACATCACATGATACAAACCCTTCAAATTAAGACTTTAGACCATCTTGACCATTAACGTAAGATGTCTAGAGAGGATGAGGAAGGCTGACTTCTTAAGCAGAGGGTGGCAAAAGGTTCAATACCTTCTAATGAATGTCGGCTTCCATCACATACTCCACTGGGGCTTTTTTCAGCAGCTGCTTTTGCTCCCTCTGTGCTAACAGCTATTCTTGTATCTACTACTGATCGCTTATTTACCTTGGAAAGATACAATCATACAAATACTACTATTAATAAGCAACAAAACAGGCAAATATAAGATTTAACATAATTTTTCCTTAAGATTAATGAGGTTAATTAAAATAGTTACAAAACCATCTAGATTAATGTCTCAATCGCTTAGTTCCCCCTAAACTAGTTGAAACCACAACAATCCGCTACTAATACATGTGGAAATATATATTTTAAAGATTAACTTCATTAGACATTTAGAAATTCACTGCCATTTGGAACTGTCAGTATCCAAGATTAGCCTTAATTTTGTGTCATTTCACATTATTTTTTTATTTATATCTGCAGATTTATTTTTAAACAAACTCTTATGCTTTTATCCTCCCTTACCAAACCAGTATTTTTTCCCCAATTTTATGTAACATTGCATTAGTAAAAAGTTCTCCAGAGAACTTTGGCCCCCTGCCACTAATAAGCCTGCCAGTTATCATTCAGTAGTGTCTCAAGTATAGTTAAAAAAAAAATAATGTTTCTTCTCAACTTAAAAATAGCAGACACAAAAAGTTTATTCTTTAACAGCAGTTCTCCTACAACTTGTTGCTACCTGCCCCTTTACCTTGATACACTAAAGCCATCTTCAATCCCTATAGAAAGCTGCAAGATCAAAAGCTTAGCTTTGCGGATTCTAAAAGAAATTATAGTATCTCTGTCTTGATTCACAACAAGAGTGCCATAAAAACACTTACCTGGAATGTAACTCTGTTATGTGGCTCTTTAACAGTGCCATAGTTTAAAATTCCAGTCCAGAACTGCTGAGCTTTAGGCATCATGCAACCACACAATCTGCCTTCCTTCAACTGAGACAACAGTACTTGAGCACCACGAAGGCTTTTAGCAGTCCGCATTTTCTTAAAAGCGACTTCTGGAGCCAGATGATACAGTAACCAAACTGATACTCTCAGAAGCTGTTATACCATGGAGTTACAGAGGAAGCATCAATAGATGAGCTCGGACACCACAGAAGTACACAGTCGAAACTTTCTCTCTTCTAAACATAATCTGTTTAAAAATATTAAGGAAAATAAAAGGGAAAAAAAAAAAAAGACTAATTGGAATGCAGTTACACATCAAGGCCCAGATACTGTGGCAAGGCACTCTACACAACCCTCTCACTTAAAAGGCAGATGCCTTAACAGTTGATTCACTTGACAATGAACCAGGTCCAGGCAGAACTGTTGTTCAGTAGGTACCTTCTCTCTCCCACCAGCCTCCATCTGGCACTGTGTTGTTTACCACCAGCTATGAAGTCCACTGCTCATTTCAGACTAGCAAACAGACTGTACCCTGTAATTAACATGAATACACTGTTCCTTCTACTTCAGCTGCAAAACGTGGAAGGAGCATCCCAGCAACTTCAAACCAACCGTTCACAAAAACAATGTGGTGATGTCAAGATCCTAGCAAGAAAAACTCCAGCATGCTGGGTGGTACAAGGCAAGCCTTGCCATCTTCTATGCTACAGAGACATCATAGAGGTGACTCACAAACCAAATACAAGCCTGGTTTACATCTGGCAATACCCTGAAGAACAACATATGGAAATTTACTTGTTCAGAGGAAAAGCAGGCTACTGCCCTGGCTACCAGTGCAGAGAAACCCGGTGTGACTGTGCAGGCAAGGTCCCAGAGGTGTGTACTATCAACTTCAAACTTTGTCCCAATTCACTACGTGAGTCTTGGCTTTCCCACTTTATCCTGCCTGCCCACAGATGAGGCCTACCACTCAGCTGACTTTTCTTCCCCCTTTTGCTCTGTAAACAACCGGCACGAACAAGCAAAACAGACTGAAGCTATCCGACAAGGTATCTAAACTAACAACAACAGGACGTCAAGGGACAGCTTCAGCGAACACACCACCAGGAAAAGTCACCGCGCTTTTTAAACTTCCAAACCTACAACAGGAGGGCGATTTCTAAGCGGGCCGCACCCCTCCCCAGTCCCTCGCTGTCTCCCCACCCCACCCCCGAGCCGGCCCCTGCCTCAGGCCTGCCCGGGGGGAAGGAAGGGGGGGTCTACACGGCTAGGTGAGGCAGCGGCTCCCCGCCCTTCCCGACTGCCAAGCGGGGCCCGGGTCGCAACGCAACGGCCCCAACTCCCTCGTTAACAGCAACGGGGACAGCTCTGTCAGGGAGCGGCTGGGACCGTCGCTCGGGGGAAGGTGGGGTGGGGAGGTTGGCGGCGGCCCCCGGTGCCCAGTGCCCGGCTGGCCCCGGCTCGGCCCGGCGCGCGCTCGCGCCAAAGCTCGCGAGGTGCCCCAAGCGCTTCCCCCCCGCCCGCACCAGGCCGCGCTACCTCCGCTGACGGCGGCAACGCGACCCCCGAGCGCGGCACCCGTGGCGCCACCCTGGGGGGGGGAACGATCACTCCCTCCCTCCCTCGTGACGCGAACCGGCGCGCCTGCGCAGCACGGCCTTGGGCGGGGGAGAGGAGGGTGGTTTCTCAAGGGGTGTCAGAAGCCACGTCCGGGGTCCCTCCGCGGGGCGCAGCCCTCACGGGCATCCTGTCGCTGGGTGAGGTGAGGTCACTCCGCCCCCGCTACCTGCCCTGCAGGTGTCGGGTGTGGCGGCGTGCCTGCCGCGGCTGGCCTCGCCTCCTCCCGCGGCCTGCCGAGGGACAAGGCCCGCGGGGCGCCTTTCCGCCCGCCTCACGCCGTCAGCCTGGGAGCTGCCCCCGTCACTGGGAGGTGGTGTCCGCACCCCGCCCTCTGTGCCGGGCCGGGCGCCGTGTCGGGAGGGGCTCAGCCTGGCCGAAAGGGTGACCTCCGGGCGGCAATAAAGTTGATTTTCTTCTTCTTGTTTTTCGGGGGTGGTTTTTTTTGTTGTTTTTAGTGCGTGTTTTCATGCTTGGCAGCCCAGCCGCAACACAACGCACAGAGACAGGGACCCTGGAGCCAACAGTGAACGAAGAAAACTAGGGAGAGCAGAGATGCCCGTGAGATAACAGTGTAGGTGTGTGAGCTCTCTCTGGGGTCTGACTGGGGTTGAAACTAAGCTATCTGGGAAAAAAGAATGGATCATATTTCACGTAGGTTAGCCCCCTCCACCTCTGGCATCTATTTTCCTTTTAATATGAGGTGTGGCTTTGGGATAGAAGGAGATGCACCCTTTTTGGGGGAAACCTTGACAGCTTCTGTTCTCTAATGTAGTTGTGTATAGCTTAGTCATCTTTTCATCTGCTAAAAAACAGAACTTGCAAGATGGTCCTGGGATTACTTCACGGCAACCAAACCACCTCATGTAGAGTTCCTGTCTTTTCATCATCCTGCACTCCACTCTTGCCCCATATTTACAGGATGAGGTTTTAGATGAGAAAGCCAGATGAGCTCTAGTGGTGGAAAAAGAATCTCGTTTTAATTATAGACACAGTTCTAATTTGTAGTGGGCAGTGGTATCCTTAGGACCACGCTTGCATCTAAATTGGTATTTGGTTGACAGCTGTGGTAAGTACAAAGGTCACAAACATGGCAGGAGCACTCTTCACTACCATCCTTCCAGATGTCGACTCAAGTATGTTAGTTATCATTTTGTTCCTTCTGTACTGTTTCTGGTCAATTAATGAATTGGAAATTGAGTAATGTACGTTAAGCTTTCTGAGTTGATGAGAACTAAATCTTTAATCAGGGGTATTCCAAGTATAGGCAAAGCAAGTCATTGCCATGGAGACAGTGTCTCCCAAATATAGCAGCTGGCACTTGTGTCTCTCTTGCCCTTAGAAGAAAGTATGAATAAGACTTTTTGGTACCATGTCTCACCTCAATCTTTTCCCTTTCCCATAGCTACACTCAGACCTTTACACTTGAAGTGTCCAAGCTTATTTTACATGCTGTGTGTTTGTGTTTAGATAGATTTATCTATGTTCAACATTTTTATAGCATGATATGTATTTCATCCTTTGCTCCTTTAATAGTTGCTCTTTGTAATATTCTTCTATGTTCTTAAGAATAAATTGTAGGGAAAAAAAAAGCTTATATGACTTACATGAACATTTAAATAGTTTTACAACATGGTGTTTGCCAGACTTGCTCTTTTTGAGCACTGGTATAGTTAAATTACACATTATTTAGAGGGGTGTGTAAAATCAGTTCCCTAACAGGCTAAGCAACAGCAGCAAAGAGGAGCACTTGGTAGTATGACTTTACCTGTGTTACATTTTTGGTGAGCACAATGAAGGTGCTTACTGGTGTGACCACTGTAACATGTCTCTGCCAGTGAGGCTAAATTATTACTTCACAGGTTGAGCCCTTCATGGAAAATGACACATTAAAAAAAATCTTTGAGAGTAAAACGTAACTTCAAAGTTTCCATCATTCAGTAGTGACAAAAGATGTTACACGTATTACCATATATATTTATGGTATAAAAGCTATAAGCTCTGTATAATCAGTTTTCATGGGGAGGATAAAATATTCTTGATATGGATAGGTGTCATTGAAGGATTTAATGCAGCTTTTTGCAACATTAATTCAAATTGGCCTAGATCCAAATGCTGATACATGGATTGAAAAGTTCAAGAAAATGTAACAAATTATTGCAGTATATTAAGATGTGAAGAGATGTCTAATCATCTACCACAAGGAAAAGAATAAGCTTCTCTTACAGAGCATATAGAACGTTACTGCTGAGCAACTGATACTCACACCCATGGGTTTTACTTGTAGCTGCTTAGAACAGCTAACATTTCCTTACCTTCTGTTGTCACAGTTCCCTCAGATATAAGAAAGAGGAATGTGACTCCCTTTGCCTTGAAGTCTGTTTGGGTGTCTGTGCTCTAAGGATACCGGGCCCATTGCTGGTGCAACCATGGTGCAGCCTTCAGAGGAAATGTCTGAGTTGTGAGGGGGGAAAAAAAAGGCAAAAAAAAAAGCTATGAGAAAGTCTGAAGAGAAGATGTGAGATGAGAAAGCTGAAATTGCAACAAGGTAAGAGGGAAAAGCACCAACACGGGCAAATAGTAAAGAAAAAGCAGGGTGAGAGAAGAGGGCAGAGCAGCAGTTCCAGGGAGCGGCAGGAACTGCCCCTTCTCCTCCTGACCCTTGCCTGCCTGGCTAGCCAAAACTCTGTGTTTGTCTTGTAGCAGATGGTGAGCATATGAATGCCTAGCCCAGTAGCAATCATTTTTATATGATAACCAATAAATTTTTATACTTCTAAAGTGGGTATATCCTGCTTGGCTGAGGTTTCCATGCAGTGACCTAGAGAGGAATAATTAGAAGAAATAGAAGTTCACAGATAAAGTGTTTAGGAATTTTCCCCTCAAAAAATGAGCTCAAAAGAACAGAGGGTGCTTCCAGATTAAAAAAAAAAAAACAACCCTGTTTTTCAAGGGAGATCAGTGACACTCACAGGTTTAGAGTGGGGAATTAGGGTGGAAGCGTCTAGCTGCAAGGGAACAGTAGGGAAAGGAGTTGTTAACAGAGGTGAAGATGTGTGGCGGCTCATGAAAGGGAACAGCAGCAGCAGAAAGCTTTCAGAAGGCAAAGTTCAATAGCTCACTGGTAAAACAGCTGTGATACTACTCCCCAGTTTTATGAAATTAGAGTTAGCAACAGCTAGTAAAGATCTCCAAATGACACAGACGTAATATTGGAATATTTACTAAATAGGGAAAAATAAAATTAAATTCACCTTGTTGAAAGGCAAGATGAAAACAGATTGAGAGCATCAGTGAGTCATGACTGGCACCTTTCTAAGGTGTGCTTCCAGAGAGAATTTTCAGGGAAAAGTACTTTTTTCATTAATTGCTTTTTCCAGTTCCTGTCCTGCTTCTTTTCATGTCTGTGGGAAACAAATATAAATTCTGGGACTACATCTTTGCTAGTGAATTTTGTTAGTAAGTGGCAATGTTGCTCCCAAGACAACAGTTAAGGAGAGGGCTTGAATTTTGGAATCAGAACAAAACACCCAACCAAAGAAAGAAAGCGTATATAACAAGTGTGAGACAGTTACACTGTTTAGTTGATTTAAGCTAAAATAATCCTTCAAGGCCAAAGGCTGAACAGCCTCAGCCTTGCTGAACAAAAAAGTGCCATGCCTTAGAGTATTTAGGTAGTACGTAGCAGTTAGTTAGGTGTGCTGAACACTACCGGAGGTTTAGTCCAAGCCTGAAGGAATGTGTTGAAGTTTAGTCATATCCAGCGTTGCACACTGGCTTTTTATGACATAACTTGCAGGCTGGCCCTGCTGTAGTTGGTTTGAGCAGCAAGTGAGGCTGTGAGTGGCACAGTCAACTAAACAGAACATAAACAACTAAACAGAACATAAACATTGCGAAGACTAACTGATGTTGTGCAGTTTAAGGCTCCTTAAATAAAATGGTACAGTACTGTTTATGAGGAACAGATAACACTAGATAATTGTATTGATTAACACTTGTCTTTTATCTTGAGTTCTGTCTGTTTCTTTCTGCCCTCACTTTATCACTTGGGTGCCACTTAAATTTACGTTGATGAAGCTGATTAATCAAGATGCTCTTCATTTTTATTCCCTTGCACCTGTCTGTGCTTTATCTGGAGCATTCTTTTAATTAAAACTGAGCAACAGCAGTTAACAAAAAGACTGCGGGTGAGATTTCCCCTGGGTTGACTCACAGCTGCTATCTAGTCCAAAGATGACACGTTCAAGTTACTTCTAAATATCAAAGAGAAGGTAGTTCTTCCTCAGTTTCCAAAGGCCTCATGTGTCCACAGTGAACAGAGCAGCATTATTTAAATCATGCATTTGATCTGATTTTGCCACCTAGATACTGTACTAGGTCAGGCTTTTAGCAGCTTTACATCTCTCAACTGAGGTGTAAACCCTCAGAGTTTAGGTTGTGCCTTCACTTACTTATCATCTAGTTATAGTATTAAAAGTTGGGTTTGATACTGATTAGCATTGTACCACAGTTGCAGGAAGTAAGAACAGGGTTTGCATGTCCTTTGTGATATATAACTGGCTACTTTAGACTAGAAAAATCATCTTCACTGATGCATAGCCTGTGAAGTTAAACTTTGCTTTTCTTTGCCACACATAGCATTCCTTTTTCAAAAGGAATGGTAGTAGATAGAAACACTTTCTGCTTTCTTCCCCTAAGCAGAAATTGCAGGCCAAGGTATATTTTATTCTATTACAAATAAATATAATAATTTTGAAAACACTGCTCTCAACTGAGACTTGAGTGTTGTGTGTGTAGGAAGCTCAAGTGTAGTTGATATGTTCCAAAATCATGTAAAAAATCAAAACCACATTTGATTGTGAAATCAGTTGCCTTCCCACTTTATCCCTTAATTAAGAAATGTTTTTACCTGACTGGAATGATTTACGTTAAAAAATGAAACAGAAATGGAAGACAGTGATTGCATCCATGCACAGCTATTTGGGTGTTTTGTTTGTCTGTTTAACGCTACACTGTATCAGTTACAGAAAGTAATTCCTTCTCTACGTGAACTTTCCAATGTAAGCCATACGTGCAGTATCTGGACACGGCACGTCGGAGTTCCTGTCGCAGAAGTCTCAACAGTAGGTGGCACTGCTGTTTATCTAGTCTTTGTAGACCAGTATTGGCAACATCAGTGGCATTTGCCTTTCCCAGTCCCCACTTCCATAGTACCCTTGATCTGGCTAAGGAGTCAAGGAGAAATCTTTTCTAAATAAAAATATTAAAATGGTGTGTTCAGTTGACCAAGGGATTATTTTTTTTCAAAATACAACAATGGAAAAAACCCAACAAATTAGTATAAAACACAGAATGTAAAGTAGACCTTTGTGATATATTGCAAATTGTCTTGGAAAATTTCAGTATAATCTTGTGACCTGTTAAAAAAAAAAAGTAATGGTAGAATTAGGAGCAGTCAGAACAGGGGTAGTGATTTTGCTTTTTAGTTCTTTTTCTTCTTGTTTGATTTTATTACAGCTGAATCCAAAGACCTAAGTGACAATGATGATTTTTGTCAGACAATCTAGAATTGTTCTTTGTTTTTTAATCTCCTCCAAATACTTTTTTTTTTATTATTATCCCAAAGGGAAGGCTTTTTGTTTGGTATTAAGTTACCTTTCCTAAATGTCCATGTAGTTCATAAAAGGCCTAGTAATTCTTTTTTCTTGTTTGTTTTCATATTACCAGACTGTTTCATGTTTTTCCTCTCAGTTTTTGACATCTTGGGTGGGATTCATGAAAGGAATGCAGGCATGGACTACAGTCTAGACATGGATATTTGAGCTAGTCATTCTAAGCTTCCTCAATGGTCAGTGAAGAGAAATACACATTTCTGCAAAGGAATTAATTTCAACCCACAGTAGAATTTTAAAATATGTTAGATGAATCATTCTCTAAATCTGCTTATTTTTCTTTATTGACATTGAGGAAGGTCTAAGAAAATCTCCTCAGAGGTAAATGATTGAAGTTTGGCAGAAGGAGCCTCTGTCCTGGCAACAGTGTAGACTCACTTGGCTGCCAAATGCTGAGTCTGCCACCATTTGAAATTCTGAGGTAAGACGAATTACTGTCTGGAAGCAAGAGAGCAAAACCTGAAGTCATCCATTAAGTAGAAAATTCAGTCAGAAAAATGGACACTGTAGAAAGGGAATGGCACGTTGCTATTAAATCACTCCATCTGATCACGATTTGTCACATTGCATTTCCTAGCACATTATTTAAAATGTCTACTTGTGCACTCCATCTTTTTCTGCTTGTCACGGCCCACATGGAGGCCTGTGTTCAGATTCCCAGCTGCCATGCCCACGAACAGGCTGCCCAGAGAAGCTGTGGCTGCCCCCTCCTTGGCAGTGTACAAGGCCAGGTTAGATGGGGTTTTGGGCAGCCTGGCCTAGTGGAGGGTGTCCCTGACCATGGCAGAGGGGGGTGGTACTAAATGGTCTTTGAGGTCCTTTCCATCCCAGTGTGATGCTGGGATTTTGTGTTCTACTCTGAAAACCCATTTGTAGATGTTGTCTTGGTTTTTCTTCTGTTGAATGAGAGTAACTGAGGTTTGGTACAGGAGTGAGAAGAGGTGTGTTTGTAAAACGTGATGGCACATTGTCTTCGCTGTTGATGTGTAGGCTACCATTCCTTTCCAAGTTCCAGTTCAATATGCAGGTAGTTAAGGTTTTTGCATTTCACAATCCCTAATACTTCAACTTTAGCAGATTGATAACTTAGTACATTTTGCCTGATTCTCTGCGAAATAATCTATTTTTCTTTCCAGTACTGTACTGCTTTGGCAAAAATTATTTTTCTGTGGATCGGAAAAGATTTTAACACCCTTATATTACTGATAGATTTGCTGTATTTTGTAATGTATTGTATGTAGAATTGCCACTAGTAATTATTTTTCATCTGCTTTTTCATTTTCTTGTCATCTGTCCTCTTTTGACCCTTTATCTCACCTTCCCATTGTTTTGTCATGTCTCTTTTATATTTCTATTGTCAAACCAATTGAAAGTATGTACAGTGGAGAACACGAGTATTCTTTTATCACACCTGTTTATAAATAGTTCCTATGTATCCAGTGCATTTTTCAAGTAACATTACTAAAAATAGTGTTGCTGGCAACAGCATTTGTCTTTCAGTGACTAATTAGCAAATTACCAATTGGGTTGTTTTTGGTTTTTTTTTTTGTAATATGCTTTTTATCAATTTATTAGTCTGTTCAGCTTTTGTCTACATAGGAATAGTAAAGAAAAATTATCTAAATAAACTAATGGTGTGAATATGAAGTGGATTAGTCAGGCCTCATTAATTCTCTTTAGCTACTGATTCAGAATTAATAAGGTCATAACTGAGTTTGTAGACATAAAAAAAATGTTCAGATGTTAAAGTAGAGCGCTCAAATCTACTAATGCATGTTCATACATTTTTTCTGTTTCTATGCATAGAAAGGTAATAAAAAGAACAGATAGGACACTTGATTCCTGTACTTAGATGGAAATTGGATCTTTTTAAAACCACAAAACTAAGGACACAAATGATCACTTCATCATTTTGGGGCTACTTTTGATCTCTCTATGACCTCTTGTCTCCCCTCCTTATGAAAATGCAGCTTCCTTTTTCCATGCAGGCAGCATTTGATGGATTGACACAGCTTCAAAGTGCTCAGAAATGTATTTAGTGGCTGGAAGTGCGTTGTCCTCTCTTTCACCAGATGATACACCTCAAAAGCATGTGATCTCTTTGTAGGATCTACATACACTATTAAATACACCATCACTAACATTTAATTTAAATGTTTCCTACTCTGAATGAGACAGTTCTAGACTGGAGAAGAAAGCTATTTGTTGATTTACTGTGACAAAACATTTTTCTTTATCTAAAAATAAGCTGCTCAACAAGGAATTGTGGCAAGTTCAGTGCAAAGCAAAAGGAAGGTTGCTGAGCAGGGCAATAGGAAAGGGACTGGTGAAGCTGAATAAGAGATTCTGTAAACAGGAAGCAGTAGGAGAAAAAATTACCTGAATTCCTGTTTGTATTTTGATCTCATTGAGGTTGGTGCCCCTGGCCGTGACACAGGGGTTGGAACTCTATGATCTTTAGGGTGCCTTCCAACCCAGACCTTTCTATGATTCTATATGGTTTTGAGTAATTTTTTTAAATATTTGATCTACTTGTTTTGATTTCGGTTTTAGCCCCTCAGCTAAAGCAGAATTTCATTTTATATTTTATGTCTGTGAACTTTACTAGCTAAAATAATCTCCATCACTATAAAATGATCAAAGGATGTTACTGTAACAATACTTGGCAGTATCATTAAAAGCTATTGAGTGACATTTGCATAAGACAAACATTTACTAATTGAAGCTCTTTCTACATTACTGTAGTATGTTAAGATTTAATTGCTACCTTATGACAGAGATAGAACAAGGTTATAATTACAACTTGTTTGCAGGACCTTTCCTTTTGTAGGATTCTACCACCAGTTGGATATAATGACTGCACTTTTATAGTAACTATCTGCTTCAGTGACTTTGAGAACTTGTAATACGCACACGCATACAAATACAATACATTCATGCAACAAATAGTTTAAAAAGGAAGCAAAAGTAGATGTAAAATTTCAGTCCTTGAAGCAATCTACATGAAATGCATGTGCCAAATGTTTTGTGTGTGTCCTTCACTTTCCAACCATGACTACAAAAATAATAGCAGTCACCAGACTCAAAGGAGTTCAGCGAGGAACTCAAGCCAGGCAGAAAGATTTGTGAAATATCAACAGTCTAGTAATGTTTACTTTAAACTGTCTGGTGTCTGTAAGAAATTGGAAAATTGAATATGCCTCTCTCTGGAATATCTTTGCTAACTGTGACTGCTACGGTAACATTTTCTGACAGATCTGCTGAATCTTCCCAAGAGGTAAATGTGAACAAAGTGTGATTACTTTGATAATGCTATCCACCAGGAGATTAAGATTTTAACCTGAAAAAGCATGGTTTTGGTGAAATGTTATCCAGTATTACTATTTTCTGCCTGACAAGATATCCTGAAACAACTAGAAGGGTTGCTGCTGGGGAATAAAGGGAAGATGAAGCTGTAACCATCTAAGTAAGAATTGTATAAAAAAGATTCTCAGCTTATATCAATTATGTTTTCAGTGTTATCATTTTATAAATATTTCTAAGAGGTGAATTCTAGGCATAAAAAATTCTGTTTGGTCATAATGTTTCCCATCTCTTCTTTTTTGATATACAAATTAAATTCAGTAGGCATTTAAATTACTTAGCTCCTTCAGAAACTGCAAAAATACACCTGCCCTGAAATATCTAGGTGATTAAAAGTTCATTGGAGTTGAAATCTGTTCCAGATGAGACAGGGCTGGGTTTAGAATGAAGACTGTTGCTTAAACATGAAGTCAGTCTGGGGGGAGGCCTCACTTCTCTAACAGAAATACTGTCCCAATATTTTTTCTTTCTAAATAAGTCCCCATTTGAATGGTTTTGCTACTACAGGCAAAAGACATTGGCTGAAAAATTCCAGTGTCTTTGCAAGGTAGTGCTTTTTGGCTATGTTCTCTTGCTGTGTATCTCAGGAATGTTTGCACAGGTCTAGACACCGCATAAGCAACCATGTAGGGTTGTCCCCTGTAGTGAAGGGAAAAGGTCGAGTCTCTCTGAATCTGGTTTACGTGTGGCAGCAAACAGCAGGAGCCGCTGTTGAAGGATGATTCACCGACTACTTCTCAGGAACCCAAAGCAGGACCAAGGAGGTCTGCCTGCGAGCAAGGACTTCTCACTTCTCAGCTCAAACCATTCTCATATTGGGAGCAGAGCTTGTCACCTCTGGGAAGCCTCAGGGAGACTGGAGTCCTTTGAGAACAAAATCATTTCCGAGTGCAGAACTTCTTACAGGTGAAATTCAAACTAAAAATATTTCATTACTTAGGAATATACTTTAAAATATCTCATTACTTTTGATTTAATTTGCTACCTTATGACAACTCTTAAATACTACAAATAGTCTGTGGTGACTTTTGGTGTACATGTTTTCTAAGCATGTGGTATCTGAATAGGACTTACTATTGGGATATTTGTCTCGCAGTTCTGGCATTCACTTTTTTTCTTTTTTTCAATTAATGTTTTTATATTTGATAGTAATCTAATTCCCAAGTAATGTAATTATTAAATTCTGTTAAAATAGTCCAACATTAGAAATCACAAATGAAATATAGTAGAATAATAAAAACTTCATAGGAATTAATATAATTTCAGAAACTGTATATTAAGGGTATTTCCTGTTGGAGTTTTTTTGAAAGAAGTCTCCCTAAATATTCAGAAAATTTATTAATTGGTAAAAAAGAATATTAAAATCATGATTTTGTAATTTACAAAACAATGAATAGATTTCCCCAAGCATTTTTGAACTGGAGCACTAATACTAAATGGAATATGCAGCTTCTTTTCTGGAATCATCATTAGAAATGGGTGAAAATTGCTTTACGAATAATTTGACCATGAACTATTGAAAGTATTGTGTAAGTTCTTATAGTCAAATAAGCATGAAACTAACTCTTTAAACAGAAATTAATATTAACTTCAAGGTTTTTCTTTGTTCTTACTGGACAAAGCATTTCCTCTTGCTGTGTTAGTGACACCCCCCGCCTCCCCCCCAGTTCTCTTCTGTCCCTATTGTCCTGTGACTAATAACAACTCCTACCTTTAAAAAGTAGAAAACTCTTCCTGACCATCATGAGAAATGCCAATTACAGGTAAAAAGATGATTACACAATGCACAGGAGAAGTAACGACAGCTCAGTATTAGAACCCCTAATGAACATCTTGTACTGGTTGGGGATAAAACTATGTATTTTTACATACTTTTAAGAGAGATATAAAAGCAGATTTTGTTTACTTGCCTTCATCATGTACAGATTAGGTGAACACATAGCTCCTGAATTTGGAGGATGGACTGTCATAGAATCATAGAATGGTCTGGGTTGGAAGGGACCCCAAGGATCATAGAGCTCCAACCCCCCTGCCACAGGCAGGGCCACCAACCTCCAGGCCTGGATCTACACAAGGCTAAGACTGTCTCTAATTCTTTCTGACTGCATGGGAATGGACAGAACCTGAGGCAGAAGAAAGTTGATTTTTTTTTTTCCCCTCATAAGTCAGTGCAACTAGTAAAGCAATGTACATCTTAAGATGTTTTAATAGGTACACAGCCTTCAGATGTATCTTGCAGGCTCATTAAAGCCTTCTGTTTCTGCAAGAAATATAGAGCTCTTTTATAAATAATAAAATTATAACTGTCAAATTATAGTATACACAGTAATCGTTCTTTGCACTTTTCAATCAATGTGTAGACTTCAAGAAAATCTTTGGTTAGAATCACAGACTGGTTTGGGTTGGAAGGGGTCTTAAAGACCATTTAGTTTCAACCCCTCTGCCATGGGCAAGGACACCCTCCACTAGACCCCAAATCCCCATCCAAACTGGCCTTGAACACTGCCAGGGAGTGGGCAGCCACAGCTTCTCGGGGCAGCCTGTGCCAGGCCTCACCACCCTCACAGAGAAGACTTTTTTCCCAATATATAATCTAAATCTACCCTCTTCTGCCTTAAACCCATTCCACCTTGTCCTGTCACTCTGCCTTTGTAAACAGTCCCTCCCCAGCTTTCCTGGAGGCCCCTTTAGATACTGCAATAAGGTCTTCCTGGAGCCTTCTCTTCTCCAGGCTGAACAAGCCCAACTCTCTCAACCTGTCTTCATAGGAGAGATGCTCCAGTCCCCTGATCATCTTTGTGGGCCTCCTCTGGACACACTCCAACAGTCGAATGTCCTTTTTATTTTAGGGACCCCTGTGCTCCAGGTAAGGTCTTATGAAGTAGTGGGACAGAATCACAGAGTTGGAAAAGACCTTTAAGATCAAGTCCAACCGTTCCCTTCCTATGCTAAACTATGTCCCTAAGTACCCGATCTTCCCAATATCTAAACTAAATCTACCTTCCTTCAGTTTGAGGCCATTACTCCTTGTGCTATGACTACATGCCCTTATAAACAGTCCCACCCCAGCCTTCCTGTAGGACCCTTCAGGTACTGGCAGGAAGCTATTAGGTATATCCAGAGCCTTCTCTTCTTCTGGCTGAACAAGCCCAACTATCTCACCCAGTCTTCAGAGGAGAGGTGGTCCAGCCTCTATGGTCATCTCATATTGTGCTTCTTGTCCACCAATACCTCCAAGTCCTTCTCCTCAGGGCTGATATCAATCCATTCTCCACCCAGCCTTACGTTTGGATTTCTGTCAACCCATGTGCAGGTCCTTGCACTTTGTTGAACTTCATGTAATTTGCACAGGCCCACCTCTCAAGCCTGTGAAGGTTCCTCTGGATGGCATCCTTTCCCTCCAGTGTGTTAACTGCACCACACAGTTACCAGACATGGTAACTAACATTAAAAAATACAAGGGGAAAAAAAAATTCTTTGTTCTTGCAATCACACTAACCGCCAAAGTAGACTTGTTACTGGAGAAACTAAGGCAGCACTTGTGCTGTTTTAACCTGGATAAGACCTTCAGGGATGGAGGCTGTGGTGCCACTGTTTAAGTCAGTGTATATACTGACTGATGTTTTGATAGGAGTTGCATGAACCTGTAACAGGAACTACATTATTCAGTTGCTCTGACTACAATTTTATAGTTTTCTCGATCTGTGTATCTGACCCATGCTATGATTATCTCTAATAATGACAGTCCATGTTCAGATAATATGCATGGAAACAGAAGATTTCTGAAGTGCAAGCTGTCAGATAGTGAGATGCTGTAAATCCACCACATGCTCGTGTAGAATTCATGTTGCAAAAAGATTAGGTTTATTAAGCAAAAATCTGTGACATTCTTGCAACTATCTGAAACAAAAATCTTCTGGCATACTACTTTGTTTACTATAAGTAGTTTTTGTACCTTTTGCTTCAGGGTTTTTTACTGCAAAAGGAATTTGCTTATCTTTCAGGCTCTGATTTATTAAATTTTAAATTAAGATTGACAGATTATATTTTGTCAGTTTCTGGATACTTACACCTTCAAGTCAGGTGAATCCAGGAGGAAATGATTCTTATCATGTAATTATGTGGTTTACAACATGAAGAAATTTGCCTATGCTTGGCTTAATCTGTGAGGTGCAAATAACTTCAAACAAGCAAACCCTCTATCATGTTAGCTTCCTTTTGGAATAGTTCCAGCTGTGTGGTAATGCTCTTGGGATGAATTTGATTTATCAAATGTGATTGCAGTTTTTCATATCGCAAATGGTGCTTCCCTGTTCTGTACAAGTGATCTCTACCTGCATAATTTCTGTAGTTTAGAATTGAAAATTTTTCATTACACTTAAATTGTAAAACAGAAGAAAATCAAGCTTTGAAAGAAAACAGAAGTGGGATTCAGTTGTAACAATCTATTGAAAGAAATGTCCCCCATAATAATAAAGCCAACTAACAGCTGTAGTAACCATAATTATTTCATTTTTTGATGTCAGAAATCAATCTGTGTATGACCTGCTTGTATAGCTTGGACTGAATGCTGTTTCCAATTGCAGAGACACAGGTTAAAATGACTCTGTAATCCTGATCACATGTAGTTATTTAATATGATTACTTTTAAAATATTTAAATAAATGTAGTCTATTTCTATGGGTTAAGAATTTTTAATACAATACCTTCCTTTCTATTTTCCTCATAGTCATTCCTTAAGCAAAAGTGTATGTATCCTGTCATTTCTTACGAACAATTTTAACTGTGCACCAATTGTCATTGTTCTCTTATTCTGAGGGAACTTTTACAAACCCATGCATCCATTGTACATCTATTAATTCTGATTCTTCAGTGATTTTCTTTAACATTTAAGGCTCTGGGTATCTAATTGTATTTATTAATTCTTCTGAGCGTATGAGAAGATTCCACTCACCCATTTTTATTTCTCAAAATTTTCACTGAAAAGAAACACTTTTCTCATTTACTGGATTGTCTCCTGGATTGCTTTGCTGGGTGAAGAGGATTGGCATCTCCAGGTGACAGTCAGTGCCATTGCCCTTGAGAGATCTGTCACAGAATGGGTTGCCCCATCCCTCAATTTGGAGAGGAAGCCTTGAAAAGTTTCCACTCAGCACTCTTTGATACATAGCACTGTTTTTGTCTGAGTAGATATTTAAAGAAGAATCAAATGCAGGGACCTGTACCACAAAAAGCATTAACATAAGCTCTGCTGGCTAATCTCTGTTTCTTCAGCACTGAACAGAAAGGGTAGTAAAGGAGCCTTCAGATTTCTTTCTGAAATTTTTGTACTTGTGGGGTGTATGTGGTTTTATATTCTTGTGTAAGAGTGCTTAGACAAGCTATGAGATGAGACGTGGTTGTTAAAAAAAGCCTGCAACCAATTCTTTCAAGAGTTTCCAGATCTCTCTAGGCCAACAAAAAATTTCTTTTGATTTAAATTCTGTATTTCCTTAGAAAATAATGCACTGCTTTGAGTTATTATTTCCTTTAATTGTGCTGATTAGGATTTGAATTAAAAAAACAACCTTAGAAGTGATACACATTAGATTAACTAATTCAATAGATTAATACTGAAAACTGAACTGTGACCAAATAAGTCATTTGCTGGCATACAATTTGAAAGAACTAAGTCATACAAAAAACTCATTACCAACACATATAATTTGATCCTGAGACACAACAAAACCTTGGGAACTAGGTATGTGTAGGAAATGGCCACATCTTTGTTAGATCTTAAAGAAAAATGTTAATGTCTTCATCTGTCATCTTAAGACCTATTGTCTTTCCATTTGGGTGCAGCAGGTGATCCTAGAAGCTGCCTGAAGTCAGGGAAAGGACTTTCATGTTGCAACTGCCTCCCCCCTTTCCTAAATCATGTGCTATTCTGTTTGAGTTACACTACCTGAGCAGATCTATTACTGTCAGAAGGATTAAGGAGATTAAATTCTATGTGATGTTTGGGTTTGATTTTCAAGGTGTATACTTACATATGTGTATGTGCATTTATGGGCATCTATCTCAGTGGATATATATTTGCCACCATTGCTGCATAAAGCAGAGATCACTGAACCTGAGGTTGAGCTAAAGCTGTTTACAAATATTTCCTTAACTAGTTTTCTGACATCTAACTCTGAACACATTGTATTTTCAATTACAAAGTCTGGAATATATGTATAATGGCTAAAAAATACATATATATAATTTTACCGACTTGATCAGTCACTACCAATCAGCTTGACTAGGTATTTATGTAATTGAAGGAAAAATTTTACAGTCAAAGCCTTAGAACTAGAGTGTTCTCTTGTAGTCTTCTGAAATTATAACGTAGTGCTGCTGATGACAAAGTTGATTTAAAATTAGTGGAACCTCCTAAACACAAAAGTATTTTGGAACATTATTTAAGTTGTAATCTATATTTACATAGCTTCAGATAAAACTGACTTACTTTTGTCTTAATTTACTCTAGTACCAGATGCATAGAAGTATCTTCTTTGCAAAAACAATTGACAGAGTAAAGCCATTAATTTGTTAATTTTTAGTTATATATTTCAAATTTGGTGGATAAATGACAGGCAAGGGACTTTGCCTGTAGGCTCCTCTATGCTACCTTTATGTATGATGTTGTTGAAGCTTCATCTGTCCCTACATTGAGACTGCATGTGTTCCAAAAAATGTGGAGAAACCTCTGTATCAACAAAATGACTGTATCCAGTCATTTTTCCCTCAGCTATGCCCTATCTGGTTTGAGTGCATTATAAGTACTTCATAGAGCTTCTGTTTAACAACATTCCGGAGTTTGTCACATTTCCTGCTGTGTTAACTAGTATAAACAAATACTACCTGCTAACAACTGTGAAATCTACTTGCTTTCTCTGCTTTTTGACACACTTCCTTAATCAAACTACTAGCCTGTGGGTAATTTCCATAAATGCCTCAATTTACCTGGTTTGAGCAATGCAGTTGGGATACACCAGTCATCACTCCAGTCATACCAGCATAACTGCTGTTGAGTGGTATCAGGCCACCAGCTGGGTTTCAGAGGCTCACATTTCCTCCTCAGTCTTTTTGACTGTCTGCCCCATAGCTTTCGAACCAAAACCTGCCAGAGAGGTATGGCCACCCGCTATTTGTCAACGTCCTGCGACAGAGGGTAACCACATAGAGTCAGCGATCTGGGTTCATACTCAACATACATTGGTAGGGGAGGGTAGTTCAAAAACATATCATCCTGAGAGACTTAACTTACTTTTTCCTCTTGTGTTCACTTAGATAAACAACAATGACACGCAGTCCATTTCAAACTGTTAGAAATGACAAAGGTCATTTCTTAGCACTTTCCACAAAACTGAGGGCAGAAGTGTTGAATTCAAATTGCATTAGAGGACCATCCTATTCTTCTCTAGTTTAAACCTCTTAAGACCTACAAAGTATAGTCCAGGAGACTTTTTCACTAACTTTCTCTTATGTAAGGTGTCCTTTTTATGTTTTACCCATGTGGTCTTCTCCATCTAAGATGCAGTATATATCAAGGTGGGTTTTTTTCCTCTACCTTCTCTTTTTTATGTAAAAAGTTTGTTCTGTGATTGAAATAATGTTTGCAGTTAGCTAGGTTTTTAGAAGCCATACCTTTCTCAGACAAGATGCTCCACTCAGAGCTAAGGACGATGCTATAGAAAAATAGAGGATCTTTCATACCTGCAGGGGGCATTGAATACAAAGAAATAATCAATGAAGCTGTTGAGACTTTCTCCAACCAATTTGCCAAATAACATTTTGTGATGTTTGACTGTCAGGTTTGGACTCTTTCAAAAAGTGCCAAGGTGCTTTAAAAACAGTAATGAACTTTCTGGTACCTTTTTTTTTTGTTCTTTAGGAAGAAGATTTGAAATAAATTCTGAAGGACGCTTCTCTGTATTCTTGCACCTACTGATATTCATGAGGAGCACTGGGATGTGGGCATTGAAATGGAACATAAAATGCAAATTACAGTTTCTGTATTTAAGAAAAAGTCTTTGAAATGATCCATTAATAACATTTCAAGCATCTCTACTAATATGGTGATTCTAATTAGCTTGTAAACATTATGAATCTCTCACTATAATTTTTATAGCTATAATTATATAGTTTGAGAGAGAACAAGACATGGCATCTCAACTGGCCAACAGTTTAATATCAAATATTAGTAAGCAGATATGCACATATGAGAGTGCTAATGGATAACTTGTTACTCCTCACAGACTTCATTAAATATGTTTCATTAACTATTGTCTGTAATAATTTTACAGATTTATACGCTATTATGAGTGCAAATTAGCCAGTATGTGACTGCTACTTCATAGATAATGTAGATTGTCTCTTACAGACAGGAACATTGGGAATTATGCTCCACATGTAAATATTTTGGCTATCTTTGATTCCATATATGGCAGAACATGAGAATTGAATGGCCTGATACAGATTTCTTTGACCGTTCTGTGCTGCTCACAGAAAATCTTTCTTTTTAGAAGCCAATAAGAAAACTGCAACTGTCAGCACAAAAGAGAAGGTGACCAGACCTGAGAGCTGTCACTGGGAGAAAAAAAATGATGAGATGGATTTACTAACCACTCAAAAGTAAAAGACTATCCAAGGTCTGCAAGTTCAGGAGAATGGCTGTAGTGGTAACTGCATAGTCAACAGTAGTTCTATGCAATTTCAGCTTATTTTACTCCCTTTCACTCCTAAAATGACTGTGTCTCTTCTCTCACTACCAGTCAAACAGTAAGAATTCAGAAGGTTTAGATGCAGTGTGATTTATGATAGCAGTCTTACTCTTTCAAAACAAAGTCAGTCATCTTTGCAAATTTGTTTGCATCCAGTTATACCTAGGAAAAATAGAAGGCCTATGATTATTGTACCATCAAAATATATTAGAAACTTAGCTAAGGAGATGTAATTTTATTTCCAGTATTTATCAGTAAACTGCTTATAAAAGCTAATGATTTGTGGTCTGCCTCCTTGTAGCCTTAAAGCAAAGATTTGACACTGAGTTCCTGAAACTCTGCATTTTCTGATAAATTCTCTGGATTCCAATAACCATTGTGTTCTTGCAGCAGATCCCTACCTCTAGCATTGTCAAAATTGAATGAAAGACCATTAGAATTCAGTCACTGTATTTTTTTCTTTCATTAGCATTTCACTACTCTCAGTTGCACTTTTTGTCACATTATAAAGAAGAAAACAATGATTTGGGTTTTTTTTTTTTACATTTTCTTCTCTTTGATATTGTTCTAGGAAATAGTGAAAACAGCATTGGAGTTGCATTTCTGTTAGGCCTGGCAAACAGCTGTAGCCTCATACACACCCACCCCCACCCCCAAAAAGGAAAATAGATTATCCACTCTAATTTCATGACATTATCTACTTCAGATGTGCATTTAATTTACACAAATTTAAGTGACATAGCTTCCACATTTTTTACACTGTTCACGGAGTTTTCTTAAATGTCCAGACAAGGTTGTATTCTCTGTCTATGTACCTCTTCACCAAGTCACCCATATTCAATTAATAGGTCTCTAGACTGAAAACAGATTTTTTATTAACAAGAGAGCAACTGCTAAGTCTCATAATTACAAATGTTATCACAATCAAAGTTATTTTTGAAACAGCATTTCCAAAATGAGAAAATAGAGGAAGGAGAAACATCTTGATAGCATTCACTAAATGAAAGCTAACAAAATAGTGAACAATATGAAACAGCTTAATTCTTAATTAGTTAAAGATTTGCTTGCTTGATCTGGACATCACTTGTTACTGATGTAATAATGGTTATGCTTGGAAAGGCACAGATACTGCTAAGTTTCTTCAGATGACAGAGAGAAGAGTCGTCACCTCTTGACACGTATTTGTTATAGTTTCCCATTTGGTCTAGGAAGTGTTAAAGGTCAGAGCTCTGGCATTCAGGTTGAATCCCAAGAATCCATACTTGAAGTTTTGGCTTAAAACACATTTTACATGTTTAGCACACTTCAAAGCCCTTTACAAGTGTTAAGCGATTAAGATAGTTCTTTTTGGGAGTTTACATTTTAGATTGTTTACAAGATCCAAAACAGAATTTTATGGAAAGCAATGATGAAATAGAAGACTACATGTATCATCTGCTTATTATTGTTTTAAAGGTTCTCAGTTTATTCTTTTCTCCTTTGAAAACAGAAAGTTGACAAAGGCAAATCAAAAACCACTATAAAGTGAAGACAGAAAATACCCATCTTGTTATCAACACCGCTTAACTGTAGTTGTAGGTTACATAATAGATTCTTTAATATTCAAATTCCTTAAGCTAGAGTGACATCTACTTAAAAGATGTTACAGATCAGGAAAGATGATCGGATCAGGACAGTTACAAAGTAATTCCCTTATTACTAAACTCAAAAGGAATCTGAAAGCTCATGCTGTAAAATCATAATTTCCTTAGTTAGCTATATAGATCACTTGATACAGACCCAAATATGAGTATCCCTTACCCTAGTCTCCGCTGGTAAACACACAAAGGTAGCTGTGGATTTGGTTTTCTACCAGAAAGTAGTTTATTAGTCCTAGACAATTCCTAGAAGAGCAATGTCAGAAGACAACTTGAGGAAAACAATTGCTTAGATTTTTTTACACCTCGAGTTAACCAGTGAATAATTAAGAAAAGCTTTGGGATAGGATTCTTTAGTACCAGCAAACAGGAAGATCTTTTGTGTTCAGAAATTGTCTTTTGTTCTGTCTCAGGTGAGGTTGAGGTATGTACTTCATTGTCATTGTTTCAAACACCTTACTTCTTACTTTTCAGGCCATTTCTATTGCCAAGGACACAATAACTAGACACAGTGGAGAAAATTTATTTTCTGTAGTGGCTGTTATCTACAGTACTTTGAAATACCTACTCTGCCTTGGTGGTAATCCCACAGTCTGGGCAGATCCTTAGATCTGCTAATCTTCTATGTTATATAGATGGCAGCTTTGCTTCCCAAGGTAGGGATTTAGCAACTCATGTTTCTTTTCTTCATCTTTTCTAAGAATTCAAGACAAACCTGATGCTGGCAAAGAGTCCCTATTTGCCTTTGTGGTGGTTCAGCCCCAAACAGTGTCTGAGCACAATACACTGCTCACTCACTGTTGAAGGAGGAGCAGATTGGGTTGGGATAAGAACAGTTACTGACAAAAGCACTGTGAAAGGAGCACAATAACAGCCAATTACACTCACACCCGGTGATAACGCAGTGCACCTTACCGAACTTTACAGAGCTGAGGATCCCAGGACCAACCAGCCTACAGCACTCAGACTGCCCCAGAGGCACCAGGAATGCTACTCACCAAACAGTCCCTTTTACGGGGGAGTGATGTCAGGTGGTGTGAGAACATCCCGGGCTAGCTCAGCTCACCTGGGCTAGCTCAGCTCACCTGAGCTGGTTGCCTGGGGAGGTTGACTCTGGCCTGGCCAGAACCAGGACAGCCTTCAGCCAGTTAACACACAGTCTTTTACTGCTTTGTTGTACTGGATTGCACTAGGTCGTGGAGGAAGCCAAAAGAACATTCTCTATCTCCATTTTGTACTACAAAATAGCCTAGTAACTTGGCAGAAGGGAAAGAACATTTAAAAAAAAAAAAGTATTTAAGGCGCTCACAAACTTTCTGCTGAAAGATTTTTCACTGGTTTTGGAGGCTGGCAATAGAAGAAATCTTTCGGATATCACAGGAAATTTGAGAACTGCCAAAGATTTGATCGGAGTAGGACATGCCAGGTCATGAGAAATACAGAAATTGATTCTTCATCCTAGTCTTTAAGCCAGGTGTGGAACCAAGGAAGTGAATCATGCAGGAGACTCTCAGATACACAGTTGTTAAGACTCTCTTGGAAAAAAGCACTGTTTTGGGGTTGGGTGCTCATGAGAGAGGAAAGTACAGACATTCGTGGCAAGTCAACCCCTTGTATCTTAGACCACAACAGAAGGTAGCCTCAGATTGCACATATTTGAGTAGTCATGTCTAGGTAACCAAACACTGCAGTCCATCAAATGCTCTGTGCTATCAGTTGGTGATATGGGCAGGGACACCCTCCACTACACCAGGTTGCCCAAAGCCCCATCCCACCTGGCCTTGAACACTGCCAGGGAGTGGGCAGCCACAGTTTCTCTGGGCAGCCTGTGCCAGGCCTCACCACCCTCACAGAGAAGACTTTTTTCCCAATATATAATCTAAATCTACCCTCTTCTGCCTTAAACCCATTCCACCTTGTCCTTTCACTCTGCCTTTGTAAACAGTCCCTCCTCAGCTTTCCTGGAGGCCCCTTTAGATACTGCAATAAGGTCTTCCTGGAGCCTTCTCTTCTTCAGGCTGAACAAGTCCAACTCTCACAACCTGTCTTCATAGAAGAGATGCTCCAATCCCCTGATCATCTTTGTGGGCCTCCTCTGGACACACTCCAACAGTCGAATGTCCTTTTTATTTTAGGGACCCCTGTGCTCCAGGTAAGGTCTTATGAAGTAGTGGGACAGAATCACAGATTCACAGAGTTGGAAAAGACCTTTAAGATCAAGTCCAACCGGTCCCATCCTGTGCTTAACTATGTCCCTAAGTACCTTATCTACCCATCTTTTAAACACATCCAGGAAAAGTGACTCAACCCCCTCCCTGGGCAGCCTGTTCCAGGCCCCGACAACACCTTCAGTAAAAAAATTTTTCCTAACATCTAATCTGAACCTGCCCTGGCACAGCTTTGTGCCATTTCCCCTTGTTCTATCTCCTGTCATCTGGCTGAAGAGACCATCGCCCACCTCTCTACAACCTCCTTTCAGGTGGTTGTAGGTGGTGATAAGGTCTCCTCTCAGCCTCTTCTTCTCCAAGCTAAACAGCCCCAGCTCCCTCAGCTGCTCCTCATATGATTTGCCCTCCAGCCCCTTCACCAGCCTGGTTGCCCTTCTCTGGACTTGCTCAAGAACCTCAATGTCCTTCTTATGGTGAAGAACCCAGAACTGGACCCAGTACTCGAGGTGTGGCCTCACCAATGCCAAGTACAGGGGCACAATCACCTCCCTAGACCTACTGGCCACACTGGTTTTGATACAAGCCAAGATGCCATTGGCCTTCCTGGCCACCCGGGCACACTGCTGGCTCATATTCAGCCTGCAGTCAACCAACACCCCCAGGTCCTTCTCCACCTGACAGCTCTCCAGCCAGTCTCCCTCAAGCCTGTAGCACTGCATGGGGTTGTTATGTCCCAGGTGCAGGACTCTTGACTTGATGTTGTTGAACCTCGTCCCATTGGTCTCAGCATCACCTCCCTTGACCAGCAGGTCATCCTTCTTTTGATGTAGCCGAGGATACGTTTGGCTTTCTGTGCTGCAAGCACACATTGCTGGCTCATGTTGAGCTTTTTCACCAACATCATCAAGTTCTTCTCCTCAGGACTGTTTTTATTCCATTCTCTGTGCTTAGGATTACCCAGACAAATGTGCAGCATTAGGTATTTTTACTTAAGGTTTAAATGGAAATAAAAAATAGTCCTTGCTTTTTTTTAATTTTACAATTCATGTGAAAATCTTTCATGCACAGAAATTAATTTAGAGAAGTGTTATTTTCATTGCATTGTCCAACTTTCTAACAGACTTCTCAGTCTAATGACCTAATTAATATTCCTCATTAATGTTGAACACATATTGTAACTACATGAAGCAGAGAAATTAACTTCTAATTAGGATATGGCTGATTAACTTTACAAGGTGTATAAACTGTAAGACTGTTTCTTTTCTGAGATTGCTTTTACAAAATAAGATACCATGAAATTCCAGGCATCTTAGGTTCTTATGGGCCTTTAAACATTTACAGGATTTTCTGTTGAGCTAAGTGAAACAGTAACAGATCTGAAATATATTAGGGACTTAAAACTTGTATTCAAGTAACACTCTTGAATTGGCTGTCAAATGACAAGATTTTTCTGACATCTTATATTCAAGTGGATATATCCCTACCATCATTTCTGCTCAATATAGAATAAACAACGTTGCTAAATAAAAGCTGTATCTGGCCAAGACATCACCTGGTTTAACATAACCAATGTTAAGAGCCCCTGTGTCCACCTGAAGCTTTTTCCAAAGTGCTGCCTTAGATTCTCAAGCCGATATATTGTGCAATAGCTTTGATTCTTGAGAAGTAAGGAAGTCATCTGACCATCATCATCATCTGAGGAATCCTACCGAGTTTGGGTGGACTGTTCTTTCTTATCCACTTTAGGGCACCTGAAATACTCAAAATAGTCAATTCCTATTGTCAAAAGACACAGTCTCCCAGTTTATTTTTCTAACAGGTTTTACAACAGTGGTGTAGGCAAGAGGGAGAACTGGGAGACAAGGGTGGCCACGAATGCAGCAGGTCTGGGCTCTCCATAATGAGAGGTCCCATTCCACAGCTTCCAATGAGAAAGCAGTGCTGGAAGGAGGATGGTGACCAGGACCAGTCCAGAGCAATGTCTTGGCCTAGCGACATCATGGTGACAGGGCGGGCTGAGGTCTAGACAAGGAGTCAGCCTATGGATCTTTTGAAACAAACTTTGAGAACTTCTGTTAATGTCATGGCTACAGTAATTAGCACTGGTTTGTTATGAGTGATCTTGGCCAAGATTATTTTATTAACCATTGAGATTTGATACCTGAGAAAGGTAAGAAAAAAAAGAAATAATTTGAATATTCAAAATGTTACTAGCAAATTATGAATTGCTGGGCAGAATAAGTTTTCCAGCAATGGAAGCAAAAGCTTGTAAACATTTTAAATCTATTTGCAGTTGTGTTTTACTTGAAATTTGTAGGTTTGTAAGATACATTTTCTTCGGTAGTTTCTAACAACAAGAAACAGTGGAAAGTGAATTGTCAGGTTTTTAGTTATAACTGGGTAATACGCCAAAAAAGTCGAGTGTTAGCCTTTAAGGAGATTATGATTGGTTCTTGTAATTATTAAGGAGGTTATCACCAACACCAGAAATACAACTACTGAGAACAATGAAGCTCAGTTGAGGAGTCTAGGCTTCTCTGTAAGGATCCAAAGCAAAACGTGCAATGCAGTTCAAGTGGCAGAAGCTTACTGCATGAAATTTATTGGTTAGCTTTGGTATGGTGTTTGGCCATAATCCAGTTTACAGCCACAAAGCAGTGAATATAAGCTTATTAACTGTAATTTTATTGACATTATGAGAAACTAAATATGTACTGCAGGATCCAGCATTGTTGCCAGTTTCCCAGCTCCAACTGTCTCCATCCCTAGATGCACTCCAGCAATGTTCTGACTCTATCTAAAACATGCATAAACTCTCATTACCACATGCTCTGTTTCTCTTAGAAAGGAAAACAAAGCATCCATGCCACATGCTGTTACATATATATGATCAGAGAATTAGGTCTTACAATCCAGGAAATTTCGTGGCATGCCATGTCACATAAATGTTGTTGCAGACACAGAAACCAGGCTTCTTTATCTGACTCTTGGGAAGACAGTGTTTTTTATTGATTTCTTAATAAAGAGTAGAGATTAAGATTTGGCTGTTCACTTTTTAGTTAAGGAAAAATTTATTTTTAATTTTATTTTTTTCAATCTAATCTTTACTTTTAAATTGTCATAATTCTTTCCTGGTGTCTTTTTTTCTGCCAAGCCTAGTTCAGTCCTCCAGTTTTCTTCTCCCTTCCCACTTCATTACTATATCAAACAAGATACTGTGATGGTTTAAACCTGGCTGAAGGCCAGATGCCCACCTCTATCACTCCCCTTTTCAGCTGGACAGGGGAGAAAATATATATTGAGAGGCTTAGGAGTTGGGATAAGGACAGGGAGAGATCATTCCACACTTCTGTCACAGGCAAAACAGACGCAACACAGAATAAATTACCTCATTTATTAACCTACACACACACACACACACACACTGAAACCAGAGTCATATAATGAGAAGTAAAACCAGATCTTAAAACACCTTCCCCCACACCTCCCTTCTCCAGATGCAACTTTATTCATGATTTCTCTCCATTCTTCTCTCCAGGTGTGTCTGTCACAGGGGTAGACAGATAATGGGGGTTTCAGTCAGTTTATCACGAGTTGTTTTCCATATTTGTGGGAAAGGAAGTGGCACGACATATTCCTCACACTCTTCCCCTGCTCCAGCATGGGGTCCCACCCATGGAAGACAGTCCTCCATGAACTTCTCCAACATGAGTCCTTTCCCACAGTGCTTCATCTCTTCACAAACTGCCCCAGTGTGGGTCAGTTCTATGGGGTGCAGTCATAAAATTGTAGAATGTTTCTCAGTTTCTCAGGCCCAGACTGCTCCAGCCTGGTGCCCCACGGGGTCACAAGTCTCCCCAGAAAACCTGCTCTGGCGTGGGCCTCTCTCCATGGATGCATGTCATGCCATAAGCTTGTTCCAACGTGGGCTTCCCACAGGGTCACACTGTCCTTCATGTGTCTCTACTTGCTCCAGCGTGAGGCCTCTCCACTGGCTGCGAAAGGGATCTCTGCTCCCCATCATCTTCCATGGGCTGCACGAGGACAACCTGCTCCACCATGGTCTCCACAGGCTGCAAGGGAGTCTCTCTGTCCACCGCCTGCAACACCTCCTCCCCCTCCTTCTTCACCGGCCTTGGTGCCTGCACAGTTTCTTACTCCCTTCTCTGGTGGCAAAAAGCAGCTCCTTTGTGGTTTTTTTCTCCTAAATGTGATTCCCAGAGGCGCTGTGACCATCGCTGATGGGCTCGGCCTTGGACAGCAACGACTCCAGTCTTGAGCTGGCTGGTGTTTGCTCTGTTGGGCCTGCAGAGACCTTCTGGCTGCTTCTTGCAGAGGGCACCCCTGCAGCTCCCTCCCTTCTTCACCAGAACCCAGCCATGCAAAACAACAACAGATATCTATTCCTAATGCTCAATCACTGTAGTCCACATTATGTTTTACATTGTATGATAGAAATCTAAGAACTGTGACAGACAAGAAAAGTAGGTGTATATGTTAACTAATCCTCTTTTTTTTTATTTTTTGGTTTTAAATGGCTTTGTTTAAGGGAAAAGCATATTATTAGAACTTGTGAATGTCTGTTCATTAAATACATGAGGGCAGTATTTTTTCACCTTAAAATCATGTATATTTTTACCCATTTTTAATGCAAATAACTTTAGTAGCTGTATAAATAAGAATGCTTAGTATAATAAAACACAAATAATTCAGATCCAGTCAAATAATGAAAGCTGTCTTGTACTGTTGTATATTTCCTTTGTACTCTAATTTTCATCTTTTTAAACACTTAATGACTTTTTCTGTCTTCACAAAATGTGAGAAAATGTAATGTCCTTTTTCAAAATAAGATAATAAAAAAGTTCTTAGAATAATCGCAGAACTCAATTTCATTAAAAAATATATTCTCTTCTATGTGTATCTGTTTTACAAAGAGTCTTGAGGGTAAATAAGCAAAAGTGGTGTTCTATTCTATATTTTCCAGGACTATCTCAATGTTTCCTGCTTTTTTTTCTAACAGCTACCTATCACCAAGCCAGAATCAAATATAAAATTTAAGTAATGCTGTGATGATGTTTTCTTTTTTTAACTGATGAATAAACCCCATTCATATGACCTCTATTTAAATATTGAAATGGCCTCTGTTTCATTCCCCTGAGTAAAAGAAATGTTTTCTTCCTTTATACTATTTTCATTGTACGCCAAAAGCTCTTTCCTTTACCTTAAATTCTATTTCTAATTCTTCCATTTTATATAGAATCTAAGTTAGTTATATGACTGTACATTCCACAGCACATTCACTCTCACATTCTCAGAAATAGTTATTTGCTTGCTTATTTACTCATATGCCTATATTTTTTATATTTTTGTTATAAGTTCCTGGGAAATACTATGTGATACCTTTTTGTCCTGAAACTAAGACTATGTATACAAAAGTATATATATTATGGCAACTTAAACTCTCTAACCCAAGTCCTTTTCTGAATTTTGTGAACTTGTGTTTAACTCTTGGCAATATTGTCAAGTATTTCAGATGAACAATTGATGAAGAAAATTATTATGTGGAGGAAAATGGCGTCTGCTTTACAAGAGAGCTTTCTTTTTAGGGGGTTATTTTTGTCATGCAAAACTAAGATATGCTTGGGTCATTCTGTGACGCCTTCAGGGCTTATGCATCCTGTAACTTATATTACATGTTTTTATTCTGAAAAATGCTCTATATACGTTGTGAAATTTATGTTGTCAGTTTGAGAGATGTGGGTTTGTATGATAGCTATATATTTCTTATATTTCAAGAGGTGGCATTTCTAGGCAACAGCAGTATGTTGAGCATTTGTTGACATCCTACCATTACTGAAGAGCTAATCTACTTGTGTATGTGGTTACATGAGCCCTAGTTAGAATGGAGTTGGTGGACTCTAGGGGTGGACTCCAGGGGTGGACTCCACTGTGCAGGAACCTCCCAAATTCTCATGCCCTCGTGACCTCCAGCCACTCATGCACCACTGCTGTTCTTGAGAACTTGCTCATAGATGCAGCAGCCATACACTTCAGGTTAGTAACCCTTTTTTCTCATGACCTGTTGACCTTTGGGCCTTCATGCGTTATGAGTATCCATGGGAACTTGATAGGCTGTTACCTTCACACAACATTTGGCCTAGAAGATTTCTCTCAGTACTCTTGAGCAGTACAATGTCTTCAATACCAAGTATTGACTTGCCTTTCAAAACAGAATTATATGAGAATGATGGGAGTAATTTTATCATATTTAATATATTGATTATATAGAGATGAATTTAAGGCAATCCATATTATGAAAGTTTGGAGTTTTCTTAAGCAACATTAAATATCTCTGCTTACCTCTCAAGAAAGGGAAAAAATTAGCTTGCAATTTGGAAGAAATGAAATTCAGCAGCATACTACCATGAGTAAAGCATTAAAGGAGAAAGTAATTTGCTTGCTTTACAATTTTTCACTCATCTTAGTGAATATTATGGCATCGGGAATGAGATATACTACACTTTCAATAAACTTTTGTGTAGAGATATTACTGTCTTGGGAATGTTTAAATCTAAGAGTTTTAAAGAATAACAAAACCTTTTTTACACAAATTCTGGGAGGTATACTATTTTTACTGTCTATAATGAGGTCATTTTAAGATTTGTACTTGTCATCCAGTATTTACACTATCTGCAAATCGTTGTGGTTTCTGTTAGTCATCTCCATTTCATTGCTTGTTTTCACTCCTGCAGCATTACTTATAGACCACAATATTCATTCAATGAAACTACAGTAAGGCAAAAAGGACTTGCTTTGGGTTATTCACCCCAATACGTAGAATTGAGCCTTACTGTTTCTCCACTCCCACTTACAGTACAGGTTTTGGATGTTAACAACTACATTTCTTTAATCTCGTTATTATGAAATGTATAAATTTGAGCCACCCTTTGTGGCCCATGTGCTGTCTCACACAATCGAATGCTGTTACCAACATACATATTTTCACACATCATCTTGTTTCGGCAGATGATATTCCATTTATGTTTGCAAGACAAAATTTCTGCATGTTGAGTTAAGCAAGAGAATTAAAAATAACATTCTATTTTTCAGTGCTATATCTTTTAGTATTGCAATATCAGTTACAACTGTCTTATCAGTGTGGGAAAACATGTGTGTGTTTGTGAAACACACTTGTTTCAGAGAGAAAGTCCAGAAATTAAAAACATGTTCTATTTGAGAATACTGTTAGTTTTACAGTGTTTTACTTGCCATTAGCAAAAATAACAGTTCTGTTCTGAATGCAAAAAAGCATTGTGAGAAACATTCATTGTAGAAAAAGCATCTTGTACATTAAATTTTCTTTCATTCATCTTATTTGGTTTCCTATCACTGTAGCATTTCATATAGTGTATTATTTCATCTATTTTCTGATCTTGAATGTTCGTTGTGTTAATAATAGGTAATAAATACCCTTTGAGACTGTCAGCTTCCACAGAAAAGTGAGGTTCTGTCATTTCAGGTAAATGAAGTAGATGAAAAACACAGATGCTTGAAACTGTTTCTCCAGAATATGAAGGGGGTATATCCTCATTGTCCTGATCGTGTCTTCAATTTTTTTTGGGGGAGCAAAAAAATATTCAGCAGCTGATGTCTGAGAATTTTGGTCCATGATATACATTGAAAGTTTTCCATTGCTTTTCACTGTGAGCAGGAAAGGGTAAGAGGAAGTAGGAGGATAGAAACAAATGGTGTAAGGACACCTATACATTAGGGATTCAAAGCCTAAATCCAGTGCACATAAATCTGCCAGCTCCAGTGTAATTATGATGAATGACACCAATAGAGAGTTTGTTTTGATTTGTAGACTATATCAATAGAGGTGGAAGTAGTTGAAATAATTCAGCTACTGTGGAGTTTTGTGGTTATTCTTTATGTTCCTTCTTAGACTGTCTTTACTAAACTTATTTTCTTCATTTAAATCACAGTTCTTTGAATGTAGAGGAGAATAAAAGTAGTCCAAGAAACATTAAAAGATGGTTTTCATAAATATTTTGTATCTGTGTTAGACAACCTAATATATGGTTAACAGGTGGCCGTTATATGTCTGAGTCATACTATTTTAAATATCTGTTTGTTCCTCTCTGTCAACCTTGTGTTATTCAAATACTTTTTCTCCACTGTCTTTTAAATGCTTAGATAATCAGGGGATGTTGCTCCAAGTTATTATTGCAGGAAGAATTCATGAAATGGAGACAAAAATATTCAGTAAAGAAATATTTGACCTCCTTTAATATATGGTTATACTCTCACTACTAGTATGCTGAAAAGTGTTAAAAACAATAAAACCCAAGTTTCTTAAATAACTGTTTCAATGATGTATTGTCAATATCCTCCAAGTGGGAAAACTGAAAGTCATCTGACTTTGTGTCTCAGTCCTAATAAAGCTTCAAAGGTCAACCACGTTACTGAAGTGATGAGGTGTACTCACAGCCTTCACCATCAGTCTCTGCATTAGATTTCTGATGGAGCCTTCTGTTAAAAAAAGACAGTGTGAAAACTAGATGTGGAAAAAAAAAAAAAACAAAAGAAAAAAAGACAAAAGATAAGTCGAAGTAGGCATTGGAGACATCAAAATATAAGTGGTTTAATCAGAAGTATGTGGACTACAGATCAATTTTTATATGAATTGCGGAGATTGATGATCAACACCAAAGAAAATATGAAGATTACAGGGACATTTGAAAATAAAGCATTGTTTTATAAGTTCTAAGGATGCAGCACATCAATTTAATGGTTTCTACTCTGGCAGTTCTTAACATAAAACAAGCTCATCAGAAGCTTTGCCAGATAACCTCTGGCTCCTTACACAGATTTTTGAACAACATGTATAAATTGTACTGCATGTACAACTCTGTCAGTGAAACCCAAACCATTCAACTCAATAGCTACTACTTGCTAAGTTGGTTGACTTTTTCACTGACAATTAGGTAAACTGTGAAATTGCAGTAAAGGCTAAACCCATGTTGAAGTTGTTAAGTTGAAAGCTGCTTTTAAGTGTTTCTTATGGAAGATTTTGCACGAAGGAATACTTCAAACAAGATTTGAAATAAATCTAGAGGCTTTTTATAAGTTAGACAACTCAGAAATATGATGTTTTCACTTCTCTTTTTTTTTCCACCCTCTGTACTTGTCCATGTCATTCCACACATAGTTGGACTTAAAAGTAATTTACTGAGTAATTACTACTGTTCTGAAAGGGTGGGGATCACATACCTGAGATAATTTTAGACTGTAACAAAAGAAGAAAATAACTCAGGACAGGCTAAAATATATTCAAATTTAATTCTGCTGTACTCAGAGTTGACACCATTTTAATTGTTGAACAAACAGAGTAAAATACCTAATATTGCTCTGCAATTAGATGCAGCAAGTCTTCTAGTAACCAAAATAACTTTTAGAGCATGGGTTGGTATCTGTTTTCTACATTACTTATGTGTCTCAGGGTATGTCCAAAAAGCACAAAGTGGTTCTTGAAACAACAAAAGTTAATGTATAAAATTGTCAGAGAAAACTTAAGACCAATCTGAATGAACAAAGAAGCCTTACTAGTGAAGCACCAGATGGAACAATGGGCAGGAAAAGGGCTGTGAGCAGGACAGGTCCCAGTGACATCTTGAATAGGAGGTTACCAAGAACATATATATGCTGCTTCTCAGGACAACCAGCTCTGAGAGTAACAGCATGAGAAATGGGAAATCTTAAAACGAGGAATAGCATAAGCCAATACTAAACAGACTCAAGCCATTCAAATATGATGGAAGGAAAACAAGGAACAGGGTAGCAGCCAAAATACACCTGGATAAGTAGATGAAGAACAGCAAGTAAATCCTAATGTCTAATGACTAATGTCTAATGACTAATGACTCCCTGACTGTGAGCTTCAAAAAACACTATCACTGTCAGCCTATACAAGGGTACAAAAAGCAGACGTGAAACCATCATGGTGTTACATACCTAAGCAAGATCCAGAAAACATCAGGAGGACTCAAAAACTGACGTCCCTTGTATCCTATGCAGTTACAAGGAAAGCCGGGAACACTTCTTAGGCTAAAAGGTCTTAGTGTCGGCATCATAGGCAGAGTCTTCTCAGTGATTATGAAAATGTGAGTATGACAGGGTAACTGAATGCATAAAATCAATTTTGTTTTAAAATTTCCTTCACTTTCCATGAGGTATCACTAAGGTATTGCTACAATGATAGGGCTAGTTATGCCTTCTTAAGCCTGTTCCATTTCATTGCTGTCTTCTGTTGTCCAGGGTCTTTTGTACAGAGGAAAGTAAAAGAAAGTCTGAATATTTTTCCATTACCAGTTTCCTAAGTGAAAGAGATGCATGTAGAGTATAAATCTCAGCAAAGTCTATATATAGCATTTTTACTTATGATGACCTTCCCAGTATTTGTCTGACCATGGAAAAACATGTAGTTGAAATTTGAGAATGAAAATAACACATGTGCTAAGAGCAGTGTCTAATATTATTTTTCTTTCCTCATTTCTCCCATTTCACACCAGAAATCTATTTAGTGTTTAATGCTCTGGTGAAAATTTTGTGCAAAAAGCCTAGTTGCCCTTTGTGAGCATGTATCCGATATTAATTTGAAATGTCATAGACTCATAGAATCATAGAATTTGGAATCATGGAATGGGTTTTGGTTGGAAGGGACCTCAAAGACCATCTAGTCCTAAGCCCCCTTCCATGGGACACCCTTCAGAAGACCAGGTTGCCCAAAGCTCCTTCAACCTGTCCTTGAACACTGCCAGGGAGGGGTCAGCCACAGCTTTTCTGGTCAACATGTGCCAGGGCCTCTAATGTCTAATCTAAATCTACCCTCTTTAGGCTTAAACCCATATCCCCTTGTCTTGTCACTACACTCACCACTCCATCTTTCTTGTAGGCCCCTTTCAAGTACTGCTAGGCTGCAATAAGATCTCCCCAGAGCCTTCTCTTCTCCAGGGTGAATAAGCCCAACTGTCTCTTGATAGAAGAGGCGCTCCGACCTTCTGATCGACTTTGAGGGCCTCATCTAGACTCACTCCAACAGCTCAATGTCTTTCCTGTGCTTGGAAGCTGGACACAGTGCTCCAGGTGGGGTCTCACAAGAGCAGAGTAGAGGGGCAGAATCATGCTTCTTTTGATGCAGTCCAGGATAACGTTGGCATTCTGGGCTGCAAGTGCACATTGACGGCTCATGTTGAGCTTTTCATTAGTCAACAACCACCTTCTTCTCAAAGTTGCTCTAAAAAGTCCCTCACAGGCTCTATCTCCTGCTTTTATGTTTGGTTTTTGCTATTGATCTCCAGCCTTTCCTGACTTACCAGACATCCCACAGACTTGCATTTTCCCAACTCAGCTAACAGATTTATTCCCCATGAAATATAAAGTTTAAGTTGTCAGGTAATTGAAAGAGAAGACCTAAACTTCACTGAAAGTGTAAAATGCAAACCAAAACTGAGCACAGTTCAGTGTTGCAGAGTACTAACTAACTGTGGATGTTGCACTTGCTAAAATCAGCTGTATCAGCATTGCTTTCAACAGCTCCTTCTTCTTCTGTAACGTGGACTGTGCACTTGCACATGATGGCAAATTATACCTTATGACATTGAGAGTTTTCTTCATATTTCCCCTCCCAAGCACATGGGGAACATGGCAAACGCAAACTGCGGAGCACATCAGTCTCAGAACAGTTAACATCCTAATGGTCATCTCCATCAGGACCAGCTCACAACTGAGCTACAATTCTGTTTGCCATTTGGTGTGGGTGTGGTATCAGTTTGGTCAAGACACAAAGAGTCTGGAAAAAAAAAAAAAAAAGAATACAACTCTGTAATAAAACTCTGTAACTCCCAACTTTAACAAATTTGGCCTTAGAAAGAGACAATCACATTTCAAGCTTTCACTAAACAAGATTTCTAAATGCAAAAGTAAAACCTAAATATATGAATTCTTGAATAAAAAGTTGATAGCTTGGGCTTAAGTCTAAAATAATATTACAGTGAAGATTTGAAATTACAAGAAGAGAACCTAAAAAGAACGTAGACGAGAAGAATCAAGAACTGTGAATTTCTTCTGGAGTCAGCTGCTGTTGAGGAGTACAATAAAAGTTTTCTGGTGCTAGTTAGCAACAAAGATTTTAAATATTCACCTCTAATTTTCACTCTGTGAAGAAATTGTACACATATTAGTTGAGATATTTCTCAGTTAAATTTAGAGTTATTTTGCAAAATTAAAATTGTTAAGTAAAATTGTGATGGATCTAAATGAAAAGATATGAAACATCGAGCTTGTTAAGTGAGCTAAACATCTTTCATTCAATTATGGACTAGTTTTTATAAATACTATCTTACTTGTCATGTGTGTACATGTATACATATGAAGGAAATCATGTAACCTATCCTTAATAAACTGTTTTGAGCTCCGTTCTGCCTCTAGGAAACTTGCTAAATTACCTTTTTTCCCGAGCTCAACAGAGGACTAAAGCGCAACAAAAGCTATAAAACCCTGGTAGATCAATCAGGTTTAAAATATTACTGCATCAATCGTTAAGCAGCCAGTTTAAGCATGGTGCATTATTCTTTTGTATGGTAAATCTTGTTAGCGAGTTAACTAAGAAGTTATTGGATTATTTATTTTCACTCATTCAGTTTAGGTCTCCCATGTGTTATTTCATAATCCCTTGGGTGTGAGAGGAATTTAAACCTAATTGTGGCTTATGTAGTTTGTTTATAGAGCTAACACTTTTCACTTCTGTGCCTCTACATTACCTTTTTAAGAAATTGCTGTTCTATGAAATACAAATTAAAAAAGCAAACAAGTTTAAAACAAATATAAAAATTATTACCTGCATTATGTTATAAATACATAATTAAACCCATATTTTTCATGTACCTTTTTTAAAATTTATTTTATTTTCTGAGGAAAATTTTTACTGCCATTCGTACAACCTGTAAGCTTCATAAAAGTAACATATGTGTAATAAATGTCAGGATATTTTTGTTTGGAATTTTTCTCTCAAATACGTATATAATGAGAAATACATAAATAGGCCTAAAAATCAGTAGCGAGACTATGTCATTTATAGTATTAAGGCAACAAATTTTGTGGACAAGTAATATACAAATCCTTTCTATTTATTGCCTTATCATTTTAAAATTAGTTTGCAAGATGCAGCTGCATTTTTGATCTTTTTACTGGCTGTTACCTTGCTCCTAGAAAATACCCATTTAGAGATAAGTACTTCTCTGAATATCTAAGTTTTCTTAAACCTGTGAGCACCAGTATTAATGCTTAGCCATCTAATTACATTGTAATTAGTGCATATATGTCTGTATGCAATTGTGGATTGGTATAATGTACTAATTGTATGTTACATATATATATATGCACTAATTATACATTACATATGTATTTTTAATATATATCCATGGTATGAGTATATGGTGTGTGTATATATGGTATATATGGCATATGCATGAAAAGATATATGGATATCTGTATGCATATATATATATATATAAATATAAATATATAGCCCAGTGCTTGATTGCCCTTATAATTAATTGTAGAAAACATTTAGACTGCAAAATTTTCTTGGTGAAAAAGCAGTCTCATTCATTGCTCAGCCTTTGTTTTTAACTTTTACATAATTCTTTTCCCCTCATTGTAGATAAAGGGTAAGTATCAAAATGGGAGCTATTAGTAGTTGATGCTTCTCAGCAGTTACAGAAGCAGCCAATACTCTACTGCTTTTTATTTACTAGATATTTGTATCCAAAGGGAGGGAAATTTCTGAGCAGCATAAAATGGCATTTTCCCAGGTGTAGGTCTCTTTCTATGTATAAGCAGAAGAAGGCTGCCTACATGTACTGCTGTCGTCAATCCCTCTTCCAACAAAGTATTTCAGAGCTGTACATCCATCTGGACCACAGCATGGAGCACAAAAGAAGCTCTGGGGCTAGTGAGAGTTTCTGCAGAGACCCACACAGGCTGTCCTGCTTCCGGCAAGATCTTGGGCACTCTGGGACACTTTTGATGGGACACAGAGAAATGGGTAAACAAGCTTTCAAGGCATCCACCCCCACAGGTACCATGAATTTTCTCCCGAGGTTCTTGCAGATGTAGGCTAGGATCAGTCACTGTAAACAGCAGGTGTGAAGGAAGCATTTTCACTTGTGAAAGGGTTTTAAACCCACTGGGTTTAAAAATCTGGGGTTTGTTAAAACGTTGCTGCTTTGAACCGCACAGACATCTCTTTTTATGGCCTTTTAGATTTTCTTGCTGTTTTAAAAGATTCTTCTTCTTAAGAAAAACAGCAGAGACGCTTCTATTTCAGCAAGGCTTTCTGTAAGGGTGTAACAAGGTTCAGTCTGTAACCAACATGCTTAAAAGAAAGTGGGTTTTGAAGAAAGGCATTCTTATGAGTCCTTTTGAATCTCCAGCCAGGATTTTTTTTTAGTTGGCAGTATTAATCTTTTCACTGATGTAGTCTAATAATTTTGCTTGTCTGACCAATAAGCTGAACACACTGAAACCTAGTCTATGGCAGCAAGGCCAGCTGGCGTGAAATGGTCTGTGTCCGCACAATTAAACTCTGCTGGCCTTCAAAACACAGTGGTGGCAGGCAAAATAATTATTGGGAGCAGTCCCTTGAATGTGCTCATTCCTGAACCTCTCACAGAAGTTGTTTGGGAGAGTAATGTTTGTTTAATTTAAGAGCCTGCCAGGACTATTCTACCAACAGTTTTCTACCAACATAATATTGCCTTTAAAACTAACTTACAAAGTAATGAGTTCTTAAAAAAAAAATAATTTCAGACAGTAAAAAGCAGAGGTTAGTGATTGAATTGGAAGGAGGCATACAGCTGTGTTGATATTGGCTGGGCTTGGGAAGTTGTGTATATGTGTGTTTCAACACTTATCTCTTCAACAAAATTAATTTTTTCTTCTGTGACTGTTGAGTGTTGAAGGGTTTTCTGTAAACAATGGGCTGTTAGTATTTGGCAGGCAGTTTTTAGCTAAGCACTATAAAATCTTGTAAGTGCTATGCATGATTATTTTAAATAATCCATATTTTGATCCCATTTTGCAGCATCTTGGTTCTTTCATAATCTTCCCTTCCATTTTTGGAAACTTTCTATCTAAAACATGTTATAAAAAGCAGCACTACAGAACATATTTTTTCCAAAAGAGAGAAGAGTGGGTTTTAAATTACATCAACTTCAAAATACGGATTTGTTCCCAAAGTATGAATTTCTGAGAAAATGCCACCTCTCAAAGAAATAAGTTATGAGACCATGGGTTTTTGTGCTTTTTAAAAAATTAATTCTCAATATCAGAGTCATCTGAAAACTATTCAAGCCCTGCCTAATCTATGAAAAAGAAGGCATTTTTCTATCCTTTTTAAAAAGCATTTTGTGTCTAAGAGGCTAGTTTAGATTTCTCCAAGTGTTGCTAATGAAGTAAAACTGCACTTAGTTTTTTCTCTCAACTTCAGGAATGAGGACAGAATACAGATTAGTCAAAATCACTTCAGAACATGTCTGAAACAGTTCAGTCTTTGGTGGTCAGTAAAGTTTATCTTCACTTTTGTAGAGGTGACACAAGTCATGTTGACACCTCTGATGTGGACAGGAAAGGAGAGGGGAGGAGAGGCAAGAATTTCCTGAGTGGCATTTGTCTAAAGAAGATTCACACTTAGCCTGACAGAAGGTCTCACCAGCCCTGAGTACCACTTCTATCCAAAACCTTTCCATCCTGCTGGAATGCCCAAGCGCTTTGGAGGAGGATTCAAACCCCTTGTAAATAAAAATAGATGTTTTCTTCTATTTTGCTTTCCAGTAATTGCTTAGTTTTGTTTTCCCCAGTTCATTTAGAGGTAAAAAAAGTTTATTCAATAAAGACATTGACCTGAATTCGAGTTGCTTCTCCAGACAAGCTAAATATTATAACTGGAGATGTTCAGCTGCTGGTGCCCATTGTGCTGGATTTGTGTGAGGTCCTGATCCAGTTGAGTTCTACTTAGCGACAAGTTTTCGCATCCTGGGGTTTCATTTTCCTACATTTTCCTTTGCATGATGATGATCATGAACCTTGATTGCTAGGTGTAGCACTAGATTACATGTGAGAAGATGAAATTATCATTGTAAAGACTTGTTGATTTATTTTATTTGATAGAACTTTTGTTTGTATATTTTTTATATAATGAGGAGTATTGAACTTTTAATCCAATTGCTCTTTCTTCCCCCACCCCTCCATCCTCCCAAATCCAGTCTTTGCATTGTTTGATATTAATTCACCTTTGTTTCTTTGAACTGAAAGCCAGCATATAACTTTTTGCTTTCAAATATAAAGTTGTAAGATTTTTTTCTTTTGTACAAGAATGCGATTTGTAGATTTATTCTTTTTAAAAACCTTTTTAAAATGTGATTGAAAACATATATGGCAACTAAAAAGATGTATCTATCTTTTATGGATCATATATCTACCCACAAATATATGTGAACTGAAACTAAAGATTAATTTCACCTCTTGCTTAGAAAAGTTTCCAGACATAACAAATCTTCATTAATAGTTTTATCACTTGGAAGAAAGCATTTATGAATCTCAATTTCCTTTTGAAATCCTATATGACGTACTTGACAAGAGCCTGTGTGGTGACCTAGAATATATATGTCTGAAAGTTTTAAAGCCCATTTCTGTACCTGGAAGCAAACTTCTAAAGTGATGGAAACAGTAACTTGTACCCATGAATTATTAACATGGTGAATTGTACTAGTTGATACCATGCTGCATGGCAATCTACAGTGAATTATGGTGTTTATACTTTATCCAGTATTTTGTTTTCCCTACCACCCTGTTACCATTTGCCTCAGGGTTTCAGACCTCTTGTCTTGCAGCTCTGCTGTAAATATTTGACCTCTCATTCTCTCATTTGTCTGTTTTCTCCTGCTGAGCCTTTTCCTCTTCTCATAAAAGTCAGCTGTGGAGATGTCAGGCCATTGAATGATAGCATCTCATGTGCAGCTGCCCAAGCTGTGCTGTGCTGCAATGCTGCCCCTCCACAGGTCATATCCCAACAGAGGATGCTGCCAGCGTGGCTGGATCCAGGCAGAGGGGGATTGATTCAGTGTTACTGGAAAGGACAAGGGTCTTTCTGCAGCTCTTACCTGGGAGAGACTAGTAAGCAAGGCAGATGCCACAACACCTTGCCTGGCTGGCATTAAAGGTTCAGCGCAAAAGATGCTCATGACAATATCTTTCAAAATTTGCTCTCCCCAGACAAAAAAACTACACCACCTCCAGCCTTTGAGAAATAAAAAGAATTTTTCATTTCCCCTATGCATTCAGCTCTGTTGCACTGCAGGATGTTTTGACCTTTAAAAATAAGATTATAAAAACAATAGGCCAGTAGCCTAGAGGACTTCTGCAATCCATATGTATATTCATTCTGCTCTGGTTAATGAAACAGTTGGAAAAAGAGTGACGGTGAAGACTCAGATAGTTTCTTACCTTGAGATATTAGGTCAATTTTAGGAAGAATATAATCTGCAGCAAAAAGATACAGAAATATACAACACTATACAGTCATTGAAATGTTATTTTCATTATTATAGCACATAGGCTAGGTCACAGAATTTTGAATTAGTACACATAGGGGAAAAAAATCCCATGAAAAAAACAAAACCAAAGCAAAATACCCTGACACTCCAGAAACAAGAATAAGTTAAAAATTTCTTTTTATAGCATTTGCTGTTTAACAACATAACTTTAGCCAAACTAGTATTTAAATGGTCAAGATCAATTTAGCCCTATGAGGGTTCTCTCCAACCCTTGTGCTGCCTGGGTAGAAGAAGATGCAGGCGATGGCTGCTGGTGAGTGCTCTGCTCACACAAGAACATCCTGCCACAGAAAAACCCCTCATTCCGTTAAACTGTTCGATTGTCCAAGGTTTTATAGATCTGTTCCAGAGCTGACTTGGGGAACATTTTGCTTATATAGTATTCTTACTGCATCCTTCCAGATTAGCTTTAATTTCCCAGACCAGAGAAAGACTTTTATTTTTCCCATTACAGTAACTCTGTGACTTGCCTTAAAATTAAAGGGTACTGAGCTCTTACTTGCTATCTGTGCTTCCCTCAGTGAATAACTCAGGATCTATAGTGCCTTTTGTTTCTAGGAGCTGATTCTCTTCCATAAAACTTGTTTCCTACAGTCTACACACAGACTTGGTTCACATGATAGAATTGATTGTCCTGACTGGTCCATTGGATTCCTGGCCTGCTATTATCAGTTCTTATTATCTGCATAGGCCAACCACTAGTGAAGGCTCCTGGAAGAACCTACTGGGAGTCTTTACATTTAGTTTTTTTCCAGACAGTTATTCTTTACTACTGGCATGTGGGAGCCACTTCTTTCACATCCTGGATGAGATTGGGAATATCACCAGCTAAATTATTTATCTCAGTCAAGTGAACCTCACTTCAGTCATCTGAAGAGAGAAAGACAAAAGTCGATGTGACAGACATACTGTATTTTATTGCAACTTCATCGCAGTGAAAGTAGTGAGCTCTTAGACACCAATACCTTGCTAGAAGCGTTTCCATGGTCTCCAAAGATTTTCTACATATCTTTCTACATAGGCTTTATGGAAAATTTAGTTGCTAAATTGGCTGCAAGCAGGCATATGCTTTCTAATAAATAAGAGACATTAAAAATGCTAAATAAATGTTATCATGAAAAACAAATGTTCTAATACAACATTTGGCAGAAACCTGCTTACAGCTCATGTCAATGTCTCGCTAGAAGACTTCAGAAAGATTAAATAGTTGTTACATTGTGGTAATTTAACAAAAAGTGGTTTAAAATATTTCTGCTAAATGCAAAACGGCTTTACATAATAAAAAAAAAAAAGTGGAGATACAGAACAATTCATTTTTAGGTAGCTAGGGGAAATCATTAAGATTAGAACTATAGAAGATTAGAAATCCATGGCAAATCCTGGATCTAACTGAAACACATTTTAGTATGTAGCTCTCAGTGCTTTATGAATGTGGCAACATGAATTTGCATTGTGGACAAGTCTATAAGTGAATTATATGTTTCTACACTTATCTTTATTTGCACTGCAAATTTCACTTGATTATCAAATCAGGGAATCTACAGTAAAAAATCACAAGGCATAATTGATCCACTTCACTGATAATAAACAAACAACTTACAATTACTGTGGCATTTTGTTGCAGCAAATTTTATATGTTCTACTAAATATAAAAAGAAGTGCTCTTCTTTCACAAAATGTGTTTTCCAGTACTTTGAAGTCACTTAGGTCATTCGCTTCAGGCAACAGACAGAAGTTGCTGAGTAGGCTTGGAAAGCAGATAATCATCATTTATCTGGGCTTCACTCAACTATTAGATTACAGTCAGCATGAAATATAAAAAAGCATGAGGAAAAGGCATTTGACCATGGTGTCGGCATGTTCATTGTTTTAATGCCAGCTGAGGAAATTCTGAGGGTGTTAGTGATCTGGAGACATTTTTGGAATTGTATTTGATCTGATTTCCTCCATCAATGCGGGTTTTTTTTTTAAAAAGCTGTTTCTAACTTCATGGCTGCTTACATCTCAATTAGCCAGAAAAGAAGATCAAATGAAAACGCAGCTATATGCACAAATATTCTTTAATTCTTTTCATCTGTGAACCTTACTCTGGGACCAAACAGGAAGCAGGGATCAGGAAAGTCAGGAAAATTAGTATCTTCAATTCTGCAGAAAACTAAGCATTTCACAGTCGTGACTCAAATTTCACATGAAAGAGAGAAGAGAATTCCATATTGTGGGAGGGTAATTTTGCTGAAAGCAGTGTTCAGTGCTAAAATGTCAAAATGCCTTTTGGGGTACAGCCACTATTCCACCAGGGAGAAGAAGAACAGCCAGAATCTTCACTGAGCAGCTGTGGCCAAAATGGAAAACATTAAGGATGGACTGAATTTCTGAACACATGGGTTATTGCATGAAGTTAATCACAAGTTACGGGTATTCTTACTCATGATTCCAGCACTTTGCATGCAAATTTTGAAACTCCTTCAGAAAAGCTTTTCCAGGATACTCCGAAAAGGTCAAGCTAAAAATACTAATTAAGAAGCAAAAGCCACTAAAGGTTCAGAAAAATCTTCAGAAAAAGTCCACAAGTGTCCTGTGCCCCGGCGCTAGGAATAAAGTGAGGGTTCACCGTCAGGTTCTGGTGCTGCAGGCCTGAACACTGGTCTTGGCTCAGTCTTTGGCTGCACTTGAAGCCCAAAGAGGCCACTCTGGATGGACTGGAGGAGCAAGTCCGTAACTGAGGAACAGCCCACAGTTCAACTGAGTTGGATTAGACTGCTCCTGTATGTTAAAGAATCCTAAAGCTTATTCCTATTTGTACAGCATACCAATTATCCTAAGGACTCAAAGATCACCTGCAGATCATTGGAGTTCATAACCCGTCTCCTTCAGTGCACGTTATAGCTGGGAAAAGCGACATCAAATTGTTCCCATCAGATTTTTCCCAGATCTGTTACATAAGGCTGCTACTTCTGTTGCCAAGTAGATGAAGTAACATGGTGTTTTAAACTAGCAGAGCTGCAAAAAATCAACTGGAACGCAGCTAAGAACTGCAACAAACTGATTTTTCACTTTGGCTTTTGAGGTGCTGACCATAACAGGTGGAAAAAAGAGTAGCTATCCTTAGACAAGTTTCATGTCTAACACAGCTTGCTCAGCCCACTGGTTGGTGGTCCACCCAGTAAAATTGCTTACTGTCAGCAGAAACTAAAAAGCATTAAATGATGCAGAACACAGAGTTTGCTGCAGTGTATCACTTACTGAGTAAAGTTGCCCTCCCAAGACCAGTGGCCACAGCTTCAGGCATCAGATGGGGCACCAGCTGAAGTTACCTCTCAAGACTAAATAGTACAGGCTTCCTGCAGAACAAGCAGCCTCTTCAGACTGCAGGCTTACTACTCCATGTGTGCTTCATTAATTATTATTATTCATGTTTTAATTGTTATTATTTTACAGTGCCCAAGAGGGATGTGGGGTTTTTGTCATCTGTTAAAGACACAATTAGAAGAACTAGGCTCAAAGGAGCAGAGGAGGCAGATGGTATATTGGCAGTTAAATTTATAAAACGCTTCTCTCAAATCTTGCCAACAAGCAAAATAGGGGTTTTTTTCCTTTTTTTTTTTTTTCTCTTTTGCATTCAGGAAAACAGTTTAAAGATGAGTTGGCTGTAGCAGAGAGGCTAGAGAGGGACTTGATTGGGTCTCTCAAGACTTTTGACATTCAGAGGAAAAAATAAAAATAAAATAAAATCATTTTGACTGAGTCTGAAATCATTTATTCTCCTGTTCCTGCCACAGAGAAACATTTGTTAATTTCTAAACCAAATAATACGTGCCATGTGTCCAGCTTCTCTCTTCAGTCTGTCAGGTTTCTGGTTAACCTTGTTAACTGGGTTAGTGGAAAAACACTGGTGTAATGTAACACAGGCAGTGACCTGCCAGATGACCTATGCAGATCAGATGAAGAATATCAATTTCGGGGTGATTGGGGGTGTGAATAGGACCACTACTGCTAATAAAAGCTAGGGGTTTTTATTTTTTTACAATCATACCCCTCCCAGCCAAGCAGCAGCTTTCTGAGGTACTGGGAGCTGAGCTGAACTGAACTGCAGGTGAGAGTGCAAGTGCTCACATACCAGAAAGAAAGAAAAAAAGAAGTTTACTGAAAGGGCAAACAGTGAGGCTGTCAGAGAGCTAGGATTACTTGTTTAAATGGCATTTTGGGTCAGGAAGCAGCTGGTCTTAAATAAGCAAATACTGCTTAGAAATGAGTATTGTGCTCTGTAAATATGATGATATGCAGGAGTTAAAGGATTTGAAGACCAAAAAGGTATTGCAGAGTTTTCCAGATTTCTGCTGGCAAAATGCACAACTTGCAGACATTTAGATAACAATCCATTACAGCTCATGAGTTTTGTATGAATGAAATTCATGTATTTTTATGTAGGATGCTTTGAATCCATTCAAGTTCACAGACCTGGGCCAGATTCTGCCAGTTTGTGTGTTAAAAAGTTTTGCAACACCCAACACTTCCCACATGGAGGAAGACTCTGCTAAGCTGCATGGTGAAGTGATTTTTTTGAAGGACACATTATTTAGCTCTGCTTAAGGGGGTTCCTTCTCATCTCTCTCTAGCACCTATACAGAGCAAACACTTTACTCTGCCCACTCTTGCCCAAGGACTACACGGGTTGGTGAATGTGTAGCCTCTCTTGGTCTCTTCCTTCTGCCTGTGCACTGTGGAGTGGGGCCAGGCACGTTCATGAGAATCTTTTCTTACTAGCCTCCAGTGAGTTCGCTAGACCTGGTGGAAAAACATGTGTTTCAGATATTTTGGAAGGGAAGAAAAAAAGAAAAGATTTATGGGTTCTGCCATACTTTCCAGTCGTTTTATAGAAAAACTGAAAGTTTTCAAAGGTTTCAAAATATAGAAAGGAATAGCTTGTTTTAGAAAACTAAATCGATTATGTCTTTCTCAACCAACACATTTTCCCAGGCAATGGGAGGGGTATGTGCTATAGCAAAGAGGAGAAACTCTTACTAGTGAAGTCATTAGTTAGTCCCCACAAAAGAATCTCCAGTGCTATCAGTAACTTACTCTGCTTTCTTTCTTTGAAGGAGCCAAAAGCACAATCAGGTATGCAGAAACAGAACTGAACAGCTCAACTCCTCAGTGAGTTGACATGAAAACATGAATAGCAACCTGAGTCGTTCCAGGTCCTTAGTCCTACAGTCTCTTTTGTAAATTCATAGGCATCATCTGAAAATTGGCATACATTTTGTCCATATAATTTCTGCGCAAACACTTTATCTTCATCACCTGTTTGCTGTACTTACATTACTGTTTAGTGTAAATAGCTCATGTTCTGCCCTGCTGTTTATACTTCTGTCAAGTGGTTCTCATTCTTCCATTTGCATAGGGACCTTTCAGGGTTTTTTGATTGTCTTAATAATAATTATAGAAATTATTTGGGCAGTGTGGTAATAACACATGATAAAGTAAAAAAAAAAAAAACCAAAACCAAACAAAAACAACCCACAAACCTAAAAACCCTACCCCAAAAGCCCCCCGAATGTATCAAAATTAGCATGCACAGTTTGATTCTGGCTTGAGTCAGGCACACAGCTCCAGGAGAGCTCTTTCCCTGACTGGATGCTCTCCAGATGGTTGTGTTAGCATTACATTTTATGGGATCTCATACGCTGTAAATCTCTGGAGCCTGTGCATGGTGCTAGCATTGCTTCTAGCTCGGGGCTCTGAGGCACGTTCCCCTCAAGAGCACAGCTTGCATCTGACACCCTTCTGTGAAGTCAGGACCCTATAGTTTGGTGCCTAGGCACAGGAATCCATGTGGGCTGCCCTGCTGTGGAAAGGAAAAGCATGTATTACAGCATCAAAAGTCACATCCAAACACAGCAATTTCACAATATGTCAATTTAATAGTGCGATATCAGCTGGAGACCACAAATGGTGCATAGAAAGACTTCCCAAATTACCCCAGCTTGTAGGAAAACATTTGACAGCTTGATTATAATACATGATTACAGGCTACAGCAAACTTCGAGACTTAGAAAGCTGCCCTAAATAATTTTAAATATACCCACAAAACCCCCTTGTATTTTAGCAAGGACTGTTGAGATCTGTTGCACAGATATGAATTTTCCCTGTGAATAGGATTAGAGTATGAATGGAATAGCAATTCTCATTTATCCAGTTTGGTACAAGTTACTTTCCCTCTGATTCCAGTAAAGAACATTGAATATCTAAATATTTTTCCATCCTGAAAAGGATCAAGAGAAATCTGTCAAAGAAGATCTCTTGCTGATCTTACACAATGTAACCAGATTATACCCACCCTGGATCTGGTCTAGCAGGGCAGTTGGATTGAATGATCCCCAGATGTCCCTCCAACCCCTTGCTGGTCTGTGAATCTGTGTACCATACCCCAAAGATCTTTGAACAATTAAGCCACAGAATGTGTCAGCCTCAGATGCCTCGAAGATACAAATCACATAAAAGGTCTCTGTAGAAGAAAAGGGAGGCTTTACAGGTATCATCTCTGGATGGGAGTGTCTAATCTGGCAGCTGAGGGTCCCTGTCTGTCAGAGGGGTTGGGCATGCCTTGACTGGCACTTGAAACATGTGAGACACCAGAGAACTTAGATGAGAGATAAAAGCCTGCAAGACATCGGCCTTCCTTAATCCTGATTAGGCTTATAAAGGCCAGGAATTTACAGCAAGGAGGTAATAAAAGGACCAAATTTCAGACCTGGGTAATAATAAATAAACACTGAACTGCTGTGAATGTAAACCCTGCTCCTGAGTGCTCCAATAAATGTTTGAGCTCTTAAGACTAGGGAGATGAGGACCTCACAGGTGTGAGGTGCATTACCAGTGTTGATTTAGTGCTAACACTAACTATCTTTATTCTGTCTCATTTTCAACTAAAGTGTGAATGTAGTTGTGACTGATGACCCAGCTGTGATGCTCATGCACCTCTTTTCAGTCAAAATGTACTAAATTATTCAGGATTTACTTTTTAAGATGCCTAAATTAAACTAGCTCATGTTCCCCAACCCTGTGGATACCTCACTCAAAATAAGAGTAGACATTTTAAATAGCTCATCCAAATATTTCAACTTGAACCGTGCAAAGGAGCTCTACCAGCAAACTGGCAAGAGAGCACATCCAAGAGCTGGGGAACAGCTGGTGAGCAGTAAACCTCTCAAGAGAAACAGCTGTTTACGAAGCACACCTGTCTGCACCCCTGTTTCACTTACCCGTACATCCTAGGAAAGTGATTCAGGGATGTGCACACTGAAATGTTAGCTGTCTCTCAACTAGGCAACTAGTCATCTCATTTGGGGACCCCAAGAGATGAAAATTTTTAGGAGGTAATGGTAATAGAGGCAGACGGTGTGAATTAATTAGCTCAGATGTGAATCAATAAACTAGGTGTATGCCTGTATTTGTGGTGCTGTACACTAACCAGTCAATTTAGATGAAGTAGTTAACTTTTAGAACACTAAACTGGGGAAGATAAATGCCACTTTTAAGATATAATAATTCCATATTTGTATCCATATACATGAAAATACTCATAGAAATGTATTTATGGAAGATGTTTTCTCTGAAGAACTTTCAGCCAGTCCCAAAGATATCAGAAATAAAGGCTGCATCTATATAATCTCTCAGCCAAATACAGAAAGAGTTAAAGAGGTATTGGAGTCAAAGGCAATCGCTCCCTTTTCTCTGACCTCGACAGATAATGGGCTCTTAATTTCTCATTCCTTAAATTTGGAGTCTTTGTTCCAGAGAGAGTCTTTAAAATGATCAGATCACATTTTATGTTTTTTTAATCTGTGTATCCTGCAATGACATTTTAAAATATAAAGAATTTTACAGTATGTTATTCCTATATTTATGTCTATATTTCAATGTGTGTACATTCATTCAGTCATCATACGTTGTAATGTTTTAGAATAAAATAACAGAAACGTCGTGAGGAGTGTTGTAAAAAGACTATTAATGGTTTTACATTCACCGTTGTTCCTAGTAGGGAAATCACTATATAAAATTATAATATTTCAAACAAATAGGAGTCAATGGGTGAGTTTACAGTCATTTTTACTTTTCTAAAGTACTTATGAAACAAAGATGCAATTTGTCTGTATTTTAGAAGTGAGAGTAACATAAAGGATGTTGCAAAAATATTTTTTGCAATGTTGTAACAAAAAGATTTATTCATTCCTGAGATTAAAATAAGTGTAATTTTGATCATAAAGAGATAAATTATCTTGCCTTTCTATGAAACATTTTTCCCAGGTCTAATGCTTACTCCTGAAAATACAATGAGAATTCAGAGGATATTCACAACATTATTTGAATTCACAGATTCACAGAGTGATAGGGGTTGGAAGAGACCTCTGGAGACATTTAGTCCAACCTAACCCCAGTAAAGCAGGATCACCTAGAGCAGGTTTCACAGGGTTGTGTCCAGGCAGGTCTTGAATGTCTCCAGAGAAAGAGATTTCACATCCTCTCTGGGTAGCCTGTGACAGTTCTCTGTCACCCTCACAGTGAAGAAGTTTGTCCTCATGTTCAGATGGAGTTTCCTGTGTTCCAGTTTGTGCCTGTCACCCCTTGTCCTGGCACTGGGCACCACTGAGAAGAGTCTGGCCCTATCCTCTAGACATGCACCCTTTAGGTATTTCTAAGCATTGAAAGGAGTACACTCCTGTCCCAAATACGAAGACTAATGTCACGCCTTCATTTTAAATAGTGTGATAGTAACTCAGCCTCTTCAGCTGTGGTTTCTGAAGTGGTTAATCTCTTCCTCAAGACATCCGACAAGAAATCAATGGGCTGACTGAATGGATTCTTCTAGGTCTGTAGCATTCATCATTCCTTCCCTCAGTGTTCTTTTCTTCTCTTAGAAGTCTCCGTCTGTGTTAATGCCATGTCTGACACATGGGAGTAGACAGCTCTATTTTCAGGCAGGTGTCCGATCATACGATGAAAGATGTTGGAAAGGACAGTGATGGGCTGTATGATAGAGGCAAGCTACCCTCCAGAAAATCAATATTTATCTTTCTCCTCTCTTAGCACCAGGGATCAGTATTGAAGAAAGGGAGCGGCAAATTGACAGTACAGTCCATTGTATGCAATTATATGCAAGGGGAAAAGTTCTCCGGAGATGAGGAAACCAGCATCAGTTCCTCTACTGAACCCAGTATCAGAGTTTATTATTGAAAGCATTCTTTCTGCACTCACTGAGGTTAAGATTTCACCGTAACACCCAAGCCCATGCTGGCTGACCTGGTGCTGTTCTAGGAAGTATTATATTCTTACTGCATTTCTCTCCTGAGACGGGTAATAAGTTCACATCCTGAAGGAGCACCTAAATCTCTGTGCCTCTAACCTTTTGTCAGAGCTACCTATGGCATGGGTGAGAATGTAAGGGGTTTAGCCTAATGAAGCACCTTCTGCAGGCTCCCAGCTCTGTGTCATCTGTTTAATCCATCACAGTGAGACAAATGGATTAGCCATTCCACACAAGGCGGCCTCTGCAAGCCTGGAATAACGGAGGCTTAACCACACCGTGACCGTTCCTGTGTGGCCTCAGATGGCTACTTAAGCACAGAGGGGGAGGTTTCCATGCATTTTAGAGAAATTAATGCTGAAGCACTTTTGAATTTATACGCTGGGTGACCTCTCAGATCAATAAATTTATGTATAAATGAGACAGCGTGTACCAATGAGCTAGTCCCTCATGCCTGTTAAATCTATATGAATGTCAACTACAAAATATGTTGGCAACAACATACAAACACATATGCCTTAGCAGAAAAAAATTAGGGTGGAAAAGGGTGATTTCCCCCCCTCCGATTTTTTTTGGGAAGCATATAGCAGAACCTTCTGTCTGATGAAAACAATGCATTTGAAAGACTTAAAGTTTTACAGCTTAAACTTTTGTTTTAATGCCAGACCACTGAGAAGTGAAATAAATTTCCACACACATTAAGAAATGTGAAGAAATACAAGTGGTTGCTGTCAGTGACTTTAGTAATTGGCCCATTTTGAACACACAAGCCTCCTCTGATACAGAAAGCAATTGATAATCAATTACTACTTTGTGCAGCTGCATTTTGAAAAAGATTTGGCAATGTAATGTTGAATCTATTTATTTATGCATTTATTTTATTGCTACTTACATGAAGAGGTGTGTATTAATCTTAACCATTCTGAAGTTAAAATGAGTTATGCCATCTTTATAAAGGTCTGAAGTTTCATTCTGTTATTTATTAAAATATGCTTTATTATCAGTATTTTAATATTATTAGCTAGCAATAGGTACTTTAGTATCTAGAAAAAATGTATTCACAAATTTAATTCAGCTAGTAACTTTCAGTTCACTGCATGATGTCTCCATTCTTTGTTATTAATTATCCAAGAACATTCATACACTTATTTTCATTCAAAAGTACTTGAAAACTGAAAAAGTCACATAAAAGTCCATTTTAGCAATATAAGTCATATGTTCTCATGTTCTTTATCAATGATGCGTATTACTATGACAGCTCCCACTGAGATGAATTTTTCCTTAGCTAGTATTACATTGGCTCACTCTTCTAGCTCTGGAAATTCCCAGATTAAGGCCAAGGGATGATCACTATAATGTCTTTTTATGCTTAAAACTCACACCTACATCCGAAGCATCCCAAAAGGTTTATAGATGTTTGTGTATGTGATAAACTGCACCTATAATTGGTCCATAGTCTGCTCTATATAGAAAAATGATACTGGCAGTTCTTTGGTGAAAAATAAAATTCTTATTTCTGGTTGTTCCAGGCATGTGGCCTATAGCCATGTTTAAGAGTATACAAAGCTTAACAATGTAATGGTTTCATTGTTCCCTGTTAATTTCAGAACTGATTCTGTGTGTTCTAGAAAGTAATAGTGTCACCATTAATTCATCTCAGAATTGGTCTGGCTGCCAGTGCTTGAATAGACTAAAATTTTTGGATCATGGATGCATTTCAATCTGTCCCATATTAAAAGCTGAGAATTAATAGCAGGCTTCCACTTAAAAATTGTATCTTCACAGGGACAGAATACAGATAAGTATCAGTGTCTTTCATGGAGATGCCTTTCATGCAGACAAACGTTATTTCTCTATCAACATAATTAAGCATTGCAAAGTAAATGAAACATGACAAACACAGTCATTTTAATTTAATTGAACACAGAACTTGTCATAAGAAAACAGAAAGATATACAGAAGTCTTCCGAAATGGTCATATCCAATTAATTGAACTGTCTATAGACAGGAAAGGGTCGGTCATAAAAATTAGGTAGGTGATGTGAGTTATGTTCTTATAATAAGAGGTCAGAAGGCAACATTTACTTTTTCCTGGTAATTGATTATCACTGCTCTCCCCTGCTTCCTGACTAACTTGGAAATGCCTTGTATAGAGAACCTTAGTAGATCTTAATACTCAAGGACAGAAAGACTATTCTGGAAGGGCTATTATACTGTATGATCCAAAAGATTTCTCATATCAGAAATCAGTAAGATAATCTGCAGGGAAAAAAAAAAAGAAAGAATAAACCAAACCCCAAAAGAAACAACCTGGTACAATTGTTTGAAGACATATACGTTATATGTATACATTATAAACAGTAAAACCACTTAAAATGTCAAGTTAAATAAGAAGAATGAGAGTTAATTGGATTCTCTTCAACAGTTCAGAGCTCCCACAGTTGGCTTTATGAACTTCAGGCAAGGGAGGGAGCAAAGAAACACTGAGCAATTCTCATTAACCATTTGAACAGTAGCTGGCATTGACAGTCCTCTTCCCTGCACAGAATTATACATTTCATAGATCTTTCTTCCCCTTTAGGCCCTTGTTCCTTTATCTTCCTTTTTTAACGGAGGTGTGACCCACCTGTGGAAGAGCTCTATTCTGCAGTGCCAAGAACAGCAGAGCCTTGGTCCATAACTGCTCTTATAGTAGGAATAATAGATCTTGATAATGGGCTTTGGTTCTCTACACTGCAAACCAACAGATTCATACCTGCTGAATCTGTACTTTTACTCTGAGAGGTACCTGAGTTAAAAGGCATAAGATGCAGGACCTAGAGATACTAAGGATGAACTACTTCTCACTGCAGTAAGAAGGTCGTAATTGTCTTGACTGATTTTACTGCGGATGTCCTCCACTCCCTTGCCTATGGCCCAGGATCCCTTTCATCTCAGGCTGGGCCCCAGTCCCTGTGTGGGCTGTGCTGCTGCATCCAGACCAATGTCTGCCTTCTGCATTGAGTTATTACTAGTTCATTCATAGCAAAAGAACATTGTTCTTATTAAAGCAACAGAACAGAGGTAGGAAAAGGTCTTTCCTAATTCATGACAGATAATAGAGTTGGACCTGCTTAGAGATAAACGTGTTATCATTCTCTCTCACAATAGACACCTGCCTAGAACATGAGACCAGCTGATCTAGTTGCAGCTCGCTTACTTAAAATTGTCCTCTGTGACCAAAGGAGAGACAATGTCATGCCACCATCTAACACTACCTGTGACTGGATATGGGGCCTGACTTCCTCCAGGGGACTTCTGATTGTTTCGCTCAGTACCAAAAGTCAGTCAGAGTACTCATGGCCAGATGCATTCAACAAAACATCAACGAATTGTGTCTGCTTTTAAACTGTGAAGGGCTGATGCTCTAATGGACAAGAATAAGCCTCTATGACCCACTATATACTCAGGTGCTAATTACTTCAAAATTCTCTACCAGTGGTCTGCTGAATTAAGGCCCTGTTACAGTAAATGTCTTTTACTCAAACTCATTGCCATGGATGTGTACCTTTTTAAATTATTCTTTTCAGAAAAATTAGTAAAACATTTCCCCCAATCTATTAAGAACATACGCTGCTCAGTAGCTGGCTTGCAAATAGAGAAATACCTATCATTAATGCACAAAATGTGCTACCACTACAAAGTACTGACTAATGTTAAAAACCTCCTAAGGTTTCATTCAAAGTCATTAGAACCATGGGTCCATAGCCTTAAGTGAAAACCTAAAGGGCATCATGACACCCCAACCATCTGAGAAGTGATCACCTTGAGAAAGACAAGAGAAGCAAAGGTTTTCCTTCTGTACTAAAGGGCTACGGAAATTTTACCTCCTTCTTGATGTTTCAACAGAATTTCTCCAGGGCACTTCTGGATGAAAACCGCTATGTAAGATTGTAATAGATACCATAGGTGAAGGAACCTAAATCAATTTTGTACTTTGCTATAATGTTGATTTAAACCTTTGAAATATTTTTATTTCAATTTCTATGTTTCTTTCTACCTTTAATGTGACATTGGATTCCCTACAAAGATTACAAAAATATATTCAATTTCACCTACATGTTTATTATTTTATGCAGTCATTTAATGAGAAACTGTATAGGAATAGATTGTAGATTTTATCTGTGTCTTCCCTTTGCCTTATGTAAAAATATAATTTCAAATAATATAATTTGAATGTTTTTAGAAGAATTAAATGAAAAACAACCATCAATTCACAGTCATTTGAAACTGAATGAGATTTCTTTCAGCCACTAGGTATTACACATGGAATTGAGCAATACACTTGGTTTCCAAAGCCAGGAGCAGAACATCAGAGGACAGTATTCTCAAGAGTCCCATAGTCAGGAAAGTAGTTCTTTCATTTAGTTAGATGAAAGGGAACTTGGATATTCCCTACTAATCTGCATTCCATTGTCAATAGTCTTAGTCCCTGTCAAACAATATTCCTGATTTTAACCAATTTCTAGAGGATCTGTGGGTTTTTTATTGTTTTGCTTGCTTCACCCAAGGCTGAAATCACATGAAAAACATCAATCAGAGAGGGAGATGGCAGAAATCCAGACATAATTACTTGCTATGAGAAGAATTCATTGTGGCCCCATCCTCTAGCTTCAACTCTGGTTCCTTTTCACTCTGAACTTTGAACAACCCTCTCTTAAGGATTAGTTAAATCTGATTTTGAATACTGCTTCTTTTGATCAAATACCATTTGCAATCACTACATTTTCTAAACACAACTTTCTCCCAAATATCTTCAGAAATCTTAGTTTTTAAAATAAATTATTTTTAGACTGTTCGGTCCATTAAACATATTCTGTACTTTCATGCTATGTGATTATATAGTTTGTACCATCTTTATACAATAAATCATGAAATCTATCTGATACCGTGTGTATGGTTCTTACAAAATACCAAACAAAATGGCTTTGAAAATGTATGTCTATGAAAGAATTTAACATGAAAACCATCAAAGACTGTTTAAAATTTTGTGCAGAAATCCAAAGTTCTTGGGTTGATTTGGTTGCTGTTTGGTTCCCAGTGACAGACTATCATCATCTCTTGGCTTGTCCATCCTGTCTGAGACATCAACTCAGCAAATTCTGTCTCATAGACTGCTCCCAAAGATGGCTGGAATCTGATTCTCTTATCTAAATCATGTTAGATACTGCAGGATTCTTACTTGGCCTCCATGGGCAGAAGAATAATGGGTGTTTCCTTGTCCTAAGTCATTTGTTCATCCTGTGGGAATGTCTGACACCCTGAACGTCTGAAATATCACTAAAAGTGTTCCTGGAGTGGTGCGATGAGGAAAGGACAGCCCATTGTTTTCACTGAAACCTGGGGTTAGTTTTACTGTGTCAGTCTGGAAAGAAGGAGATAGAAGGATGAGAAGGAGGAGAAGTGGAGAGGGAGGTGCTGAGCTCTCCTCCCTGGGATCCAGTGACAGATTGCTTTGGAACAGTTCAAAGCTGCACCAGGGGAGGTTCAGACTGGAAATTAGGAAGCGTTTTTTCACTGAGAGGGTGGTCTAACACTGAAACAGGCTTCTTATCCTATCCTATCCTATCCTATCCTATCCTATCCTATCCTATCCTATCCTATCCTATCCTATCCTATCCTATCCAGCAGAATGATTTTTAAAAAGTATTTGCTGTTCTATTTTTCTCATGTCTTTGATTTGAATTAGTATATCAATCTATTATTTGTTTGTGATACCATCTCCTTATAGCTTCGTTTGGAGACTACAACCATAATTGGTTCATGCTCTTAACAAGCTACTCTAAACAAGGAGCACAGATTGTGCCATGAAGGCATGGAGGTTCAGAGCTGTATATCTGTTGTGGATACAGATGATGTATCTTTCCTCCAAACTGTCCTAATGGGGTCTGCCTTTGCTCATCTGCAACCTGCTGTAACCTTGGGTTTATGGGAATTTAAGGGGGTCCAACAAGAGTTTGTTGTAATCTGTAGCAGTCTTTAATCCATGAGTCACAGCTATGGTGTTTTCTGCAGCACAACCAAGCTGTGGACGAGATTCCTTTGGGTCAGCTACATGGGGGGCATTCAAGGAGGCATTCAATGAAGTAAGTGGGTCACCTCCAGTGTGACTGGCACTAGTCCTCTCTGCTACTGCCCTCCGCATCTATCCAGTGTGCCATTAAATGGAGCCTTCTCTGAGGTTTGTAAATATGTGACTGTGTTCCTCTTCTGAAGAGGAAGTTGTTTGCTGCCTCCCTTTGTAGTCAAATCTCACTCAGGATTATTGCTTTTCCCTAAACCTGTGCTCAACAGGCTTTGTACCTCATTGACAAAAGGTTTAGTGACAGGAACTGAGTTATGGCCTTAAAGATAGAAGCAGAGATGGGACAAATAGGCAGACCAGCCATGAAAGTAACTTACTGATGTAACATGTCCACCAATATACATTTTAATACCATGCGGCTTTTGCTTTTGTGCTGTGAAATCCACTAAATGCCTTTCTTTGATGGCAAAATAATGCAGATTTGCAATGATATTTTTGAGGGAAAATGCAAACAAGCTAATACCTGTCTTTCCTAGAAAAAGCAGCTTTGTGTTCTTGTAATAAGCACGTAGGGTTGTGTAATATTATTTGTATAGTAGTGTTCATCTGTATAACCCTAATTAGATATGCAAAAAATATTAGGTTAAGAAAACTTACTTTTATTGTGATAAACTCCCATGAAAAGACATAGGTGAGTAATGAGCTATAAGAAAAAGAAAAGGAAGAAGAAAAAGAAAGCAAGAGTACCATTAATATGTAATTTCTTAATTCAGGATTAGTGATTTATATTTCTGAAACAGAAGGATAGACTTTTTCCTGGTGTTCTCCTCCACCCCCCATCCCTGAAGTTCATTTACTATTGGGAGAAAAATTGAGAGATCTGTAGACAACACCAAATACATAGAAAATAGAGAGACCATAAAATAAATCACTACAGCCAAGTCCTTTGGGATATGTGAGTTGTCAAGCCACATGTATTTTCAGTGTTTGGGTTTTTTTTGAACTAGCATCAGTGCTGAATATTAAGTATGCATTCTGCCTTTTAAATATAATTACAGAGATATGCAAAATCATGTAATTCAGTAAAAAGATGACACCTCTTGAGTTCATTTTGGAATATATCTAAGGCTCTTACTATTCAAGGAAAAAAAATTGTTTCAAAATGAAGAAAAAACACTCAGAATTTTAATAATGAATAACTGTAAAACTGTTCCATCAATCTAAAAACCAGCATTCTTCAGTCTTTGTAAAATGGTTTCTAGTCCTGTTTAAATACGCTCCTGGAAAAGCTGTAGGTCTGACTTTGTCTTCTTCCTGTGTTAACCGGGAAACAAAAAAATCATGTTAGATTGTTTGCCTGTTTGTTGGTTTTTTTTGTGATTTGTTTTTTTCTGATTTGTTTTGTTTTTTTATTGTGAAGTTGTAGCCTTAATTTCTGGAAGAACTGTATAGTCAGAAGGGTAAAAAGTGAGCAAAGACACCAGCTGCTTTCCACAGATATGCAAGATTTTTTTTCAGAATATTTTTACTAGCAATGCAAGGCAAAAACTTTGTTCAGTTCTTTGGAATAAATAAATGTGAAAATTCTTACTAATAAAAAAACCAACGCAAAAAGCCCTGGACTTACTTTTGTTTATAAAACTCTCATTGATTTGAGAAAGCGGATCCAGTAGGAAGGAAAACGAATGTTCTTTCTACATGAAAAAACATGTCTGCTCGGAAAGACAGTGCTTACCATAACTTTGCTTTTGTTTAGCAAAAGTTCAAACTGGGACCCATCACTTTTAATAAGGATGCATTTAAGAATATGAATTAAGTCTCAGACAGAAGAGGTAGGTGAACTTGTCCTAACCGTGGGTGGTGCAGTAATTAAAAGTCAGGGAAACTGCACTCTCTGACAGTAAATTAGACAAAACAGTATGTGGAAAATGTCTTGTCATGTCTAATTGCCACAGCTGCTTGGATTTCTCTGTTATTCTGGGACATCAGCTATTCATAACCTGGCAGGAGGAATTAATCTGTGGAAAGATGCACTTCCTACGTTACATGTACCCTGTTTGATCAATGCTTCTAGTCTTGGGCTAAAAGCTTAACTAGGAGAAGTGGCAAATATAACAGTAGAAAATCAGTATCAAGTGATAGTGTTAGAATTACTGAGTTGAGCCAACAACATTACTTAGGAGCGTAATGCTGCCTGAGTAGGATTATACTGTGTTGTCTATCAAGATAATTTTTACATATACATTACTAAGCAGTTCCAGATGTGGAATTTGAGCTAGAGCTACTGTTGCTGGAGCTTTCTTATTTCATCTCATGGTATGTAGAGAAACTAGTACATAGGTGAATGATCTTGCAGCATAGCAATTCATTTGCTATTTTCCTTTGTGCAGAATATTAGGCCGCATTTGCTTTTTGCATAATAAAATGAGAGGCAATATGGAACAGGGCAGCTTTTGGGCTTGAATTGGTTGTAGTTCAGATATTTACAGAAGAGACCATTGTGCCATAGCTGCTCATTTCATTGATAATTTCAAACAGCTGGGATTTCAACTGAAGTGACTATATTGACACGAGACCAACTGAAATCACAGTCGAATTCCTTTTTGCAAAACTGATTTCTGCTTTCTAAGAGGGGCTACATCACTTGGTATAGCCATAACCTTGCAAAATTTGTCCATGTTTTTTTAAATTATCAGCATTGGTAGACACATATCTTTTCATTAAACTTTAGGTTAATTGGACAGCTATTGAATGCTCACTGAAGTAACACTGGTCAGCAGTTAAGGGCTATAGGGAAATCAATACAGGACCCATCTAACATGAGTCTTTGGATTTATTAATATCCTAAACTTTTGCTTCAGGGACTACTTTGATGGTAAGAAGTTTTTCCAGTTGGTGCATGCACATACTGCCTCATGCCCTGAGGCATCTACTATATCAGAGTTGATCTTGCTTGATGTAGATAGACACCGTCCATTGAAACATACTTTTTATAAGGGATTTGTTAACATTTTTCTGGACATTGATGGACCATGGTTGAAAACTTTCACAAATTTTGTTCTACTGATAGTATTGTGCAAAGCAGAAAATGATAATGATGATGATGACAGCAATTATAAATAATAACAAACCAAATCTACACAATTTCACTCAGGCTTTTGAAATAGAATCTTTCATGTAAAATTAAAATGTAGCAAGTGGGGCGGTTCACTTGTTTGATGGTTACAGTGTTTGCAGGTAGTTTCCTGTGAGTAAAACTCATGCAAATCATCCATCTTTTCAACTCATAGTCAACAGAGCATTAAGTATACATGATCTTACTGATGTGTAGGAGGTATTTGCACTCTGACACCATGGATTAGTTGTGGTCTGCTGCCACTCTTGGCAACTAGAGTAAGTGGATGAAAAGCATGCAGTATAGCTGCAAAAGCAGAGGCATTATGGAAGATAAACAGATGATGTCATTTGATGAAATTCTGTGAATGCATGCAGAAGATGTGACTGATACAAAAAGTTTGACTTTCAAAAGTATTCAGCATTGATGCAAAGCTTCCATTAATTTTAATAACAGTGGTACTAGGCTGGTGCATTTCTTCTTTAGGAAGGAGAAATTAAATCTATGACCAGCGATGAAAAATAGCCTCCATCAAAGAAATGGTTTAGAGCAGAAGCCCAAGCTTAGGTGCTCTGATTTATTTTCTTCAGGGATTTTCACTCTCCCTTGAGGATAAAGGGAAAAGGGATATATTGATGAATATAATAATGAGTTAAAATCATTACAATATTATAAAGTGTTGTTTTATTCTGCACCAGTGTGCAAAACAAAGGTGGAAAGAACATTGATATATCTGACTGACTGTTTTATAGCTGTGTGGCAGAGAGAACAAAACCTAACTGGAAGTAAAGATATATGAATTCTTCAGTTAATTAGGAGTCTGCTGAACGTAGCATCTTTCTTTTGGGGCAGTGAGTAAATACTGCATAAATTCTTTCTTACAGAATCACAGAATTGTAGGGGTTGGAAAGGACCTCAAAAGCAGATTCCCTAGGAAAGGGTCGCATGAGGAGGCGTCCAGATGGGTCTTGAATATCTCCAGAGAACAAAAGATGACTCAGGTAACTATAGTACCCCTGGTACTAGGTAGTGACTCATAAGCAAATCACAAATCACATTGTACAAGCAATGTACAAGCAATAATATACACTCAGCACTTAGTAGCCATGATTAGAAATTGAAGATGTGGCCTACATTTTTCCGTGCTTCTCTACAATGTTTACTTGATTTTTAAGGCAGTTCTATGGCACAATTCTACCTTAACTCTCATACATATATTTTGACTGTTGCACTCTAATACACAGCAATTCTATATGTCTTTGATGTCAGAAAATACTGAACAAGCATGTAGCTATTATCTGCAGTAGTTTTTCATTCTTCTGAACTTACTTTAAATTTTTTTCTGTACCTTATCACCATCCAGAATTTAAATATTTTTTAGCACTCTTGACTCTTCATCAAAATCAATAGATTGTATTAGTCCCTGTCACAAGGCTTAGAGGAGGGTTGCAAGTCACAAATTGCAAGCATGAGTTTAAATTTCTTAACAAGATGACAGTTTAACCTTTTAGTTAACCCAATCTTATTACAGCTCCCTCCAACCCCCCCCCGCCCCCCTCCCCCGTCCGTCCCCCCCCAGGCTGTATTTACCTTCAAGGCTTTGAACATCTCAGCAGGAGTATTTAAACATTCCTGTACTAAAGGAGCTGGTGGAGGAACTCTGAAAGGGTTTCAGGTTTAGGGTAAGACCTAAACTACTGTGTTCAACCCGTCACTCAAATTCTCACTATAGTCCCAAGGTCAGTCACCCTGACCAGGATAATTTGATGCACAACTGCACTTTATTTTTAACACTGCTGGAAAGGAACTTCTTTATTCTTTGCAAGTTTTCCTTAAAAGTGCCAGTGCTTTCAATATAACTCTTAGTGGTAACACTTAGTAGGGCTGACACTATCTTTTTAATTTTTTTTTTAATTTATTTTCTTTCCAGGATTGGGAACAATGCATGATTGATGAGCTTAAGCATTTAAGTCCTCTTTTCATCTAAGTACCAGGCAACACCAGTCAATACTTACTGTAGGCTTCAAGAATACTGATACTTTTAGATTCTTAGTAAAATAAAAGAGAAAAGAAAGCCATATCTTGTCACAGGATTCAAAGCAAAGCAGGAACAATTCCTCTGCCAGACAAATTGAACCAAAACTTATCCTTCATAGGGTCTTGTGTCCATATCTGAATGTCATTGCTTGGAGCACTCTCTCTCTTCTTTTCCTAAAGGTTATGCCTATTTAATACATGAGCTCTAAAAGCAATGGGGTGGTTTGGGGTTTCTTTTGCCTTGCTTTACCTCTAAATTTATGAAAGTGATAATTCCTTGATAGTCATGCACAGTATAAAGTGGTGAGGGCTCAGATGAAGGTATGGGCCAATATGTTACTGCACACACAGATTGAAATAACACCACACAGGTAATAAAAGAAACATATTCATAGCAGTACACAATTTACCTTCTTTGTACATACCTAGTAACAGTTGTTCCAGGATTTCTAGATAAAATGTCCGACTGACCACTCACCTAATAGATTCCTCCCCATTGTGGTAGGTCTAGAGGTCTAACAGCCAGATCAGCAGTTCTCATATCTTTTCCATTCATATTTGGAAAAAAGGTGCTCATTCAAGCACAAATAAAACAAACAAAAAAGAATAAAACAAGCATTTAATTTGAAAATAAATGTTGTGGGGTTTTTCACTAAAGGGTTATATCCTTTTCTAAATTATGTTTACTTCTTGTCCTGATAAGGTCTGGTAGTTCCAAAATTACTGCTTTTGCTTACAGTTCCATGTAATTTTCCAATCAGTCAAGTACATGGCTTTTCAATACGGTATATTCTAGTTGGACAAGATATCAAACATGTCAAACAAAAATTTCAAACTAAGGAAGCACATCAGTGTTAGTAAAAGAGCAAGTCATAAACATGAAATTTGTCTTTCGGACAAGATTTTTAAAAACAGGTGCCTACAATTTTGTGTCTGAAGTCCCTATGTTGGTGCCTAACTAAAGAATTACAAAGCCTAAAACAAAAGACTGTCATTATCTAGTCTAAAAAAGTTGGTCATAGACTGCAAATGTTTTTTCATTGTTCTCTTGATGATTCATGTTCTAATCTGACAAAATGCCAGGTAGACTTCAGATTCTACTAGTTAAGATTCAATTAAAAATGTTTTTTTTCTTTTCTTTTTTTTTTTCAGAGCTTGTTTTCCTATTGCATCCCAGGCGGCATCTCATATCACAGAATGGTCTGGGTCAGAAGGGACCTTAATGATCACCTAGGTCCAACCCCTCTGCTGTGGGTAGAGACACCCTCCACTAGTGCAGGTTGCCCATAAACCAAGTTGAGAGCACTGTTAATTACAGGAAGGATGGAGGACAGAAATTGTTGGAGAATTGCTACTGGGTGGGAGGCAATTACAATGAACCAGGTAAGAGTTATTTCAACAACCATTTAAAATACTTGAAGTGTTTAGGCACTTATTTAAATACTTTCAGACTGTCTTCACCCACTTTTTTTTTCATTCTTGTAGGCTGTATTGACTGACAATGTTGGGAAAAGGCAACTTCAGCAATAAGCCAGTTAGTTGTCGAAAAGGAGTAGAAAAGAGAGAGTTAGAGATGTGATATGCACAGTTATGCAAGTGAATTTGCTCTGTCTCCTAGAAGGGGCTTTCATTATCATTGACTGCATGCATGCCAGAATTAGAAGGAAAATGGCATTAAAATGTTGCCAATACTAAAGACAGAGGTTTGCATTTACTCATTAGAGAAAATTCAGTAAGGTCATCAGCAAGGTACTGCTAAAGAAAGTCTTCATAAGACCACATTCAGCTATTGGAGCAAAATTTTATGCAGTTGACCAAAGCTTTAATCAGAATTGGGACTTGCTTTGAATACATAAAAATAGGTAAAGTCACTCCTAAGTTGGAAAGGAAAGACAGGGTAAGGAGCAGGAAAAGCATGCAAGTCATTAAACATGGTGAAGTGTTAACAGAATTCTCTTAATTGTCTTTTTTCTATATAAACATAACCAAAAGCAGGATTAAAATTTAATTATTGAAAAAATAATTAAATTCACCAGCAAGCTATTTGATTTATCTTTTGAAAAGTTTTATTTTTCTAAAAGCAGTACTTTGATTTCTAAAGCAAATAACATTTGCTTTCTGGAGGAATTTCAGTATTCTCTTTGCTATAATAATAATAATATGTACTTAGGAAATAATAGCCTGCTTAATTTTATTCTTATAATTATATAACACACTGCTTGTATTATTGTGTGTAATAATAATAGTAACATAATATCAATCTAACAATATCCTTCAATTTAAGCAACTCCCTAGTTACTCTTTTTATTATGTGTGAGAAAGCAATGTCCTTGCAAAGTGGATTTGGAAAAATGATGGGAGATACTTTTGCAGATGCCCATGTAATGTGTATTATTCCTTTTCCCAAAGCTTTAGGATTTATTATCTCCCAATTATCTTGTATTAGTGCCAGTAATTCTTTTGCAAATTCATCATCTCCTGCTGAGCATGAGGACACTACAGAATCCATGTAACATTATAATTCACCACATTTCTGAATGCTTTTTCTAATCTATTGTTATAAGTGAATCAAAATGTGGAAATGAGATTGGTATACAAATAATAAATGGCAATCAAATATGCAGGTTCTGGCTCTGAGCTTCCAAATAGTTCACCCAAAACTATTCAGTATTTTCTTAGCTAAGTCTAGAATTTAGTCTCTAAATACTCTTTACACAGTTTAACCTTGTCAGGAAAATATTTTATTTTCTTTTCATAACTTGACTGGATAATCAAACTCTTAGCCAAGAACAGTATAAAAAAATCTCCAAATGTTTCTGTCCAATTTGTCATTCTTTAGTTCATTGTATTTTAAGAACACTGATTATCAGGCCTTTGTTTTTCATTAGCCCCCAACCTATATGGTTCAAACACAAGAATATGGATTCAGAACAGCAAGACATTTCTGCTGTGGGATAATGGAAGCCCAAATTTCCTGCCCCAACCCAGCAGGACTACCTCAGCAGTCAGCACTGTGTATGTTATAATGACATGCCTCAATAAACAACTCCAGTGTTCAGAGCTCACCCACGTACTTGTCTCTTCAGCTGCCTGGCTGATTCAAGTGGAATCTTGCTTCTCTCACTCAAACTGATCAGGGGTTTCACTCGTATAATGGAGCAAAGTGTAAATGCACAAGTTGTTTGTCTTGTCACTGGCAATGATCTGGAGCCCCTCTCCTCCTTTACCTGACATCCTGGTTATCAAAGATGTGACACATAAAAACAACCGTAGCACATCAGGTTAAAGGTCCGTATAGCTTAGTTCCTGATGATACCTGACATCAGATGCTTGAGGAAGAGTGAAAGGATCCATTAAGTATCTAGTAGTGCTTTCTCAGGATATATTCAACCTACAGCAGTTTAAAAGTCAGTATTTCTTTCCAAGACAGAAAGTGTCTTTACATTTAATGGCCATGTCAGAATTCTTTCTTGTTTTCTTAGAATCATTTTTTGAAAATATATAGAGATAACAGCCACACCATTGTGGGCCAGGAAGCTTTGGCATGTAATGACATGTGTGGGAAACTACTTCATTTTATTTATTTTGCACTAGCCTCATTGAATAGCCTCTTGCATTTGAACGAATGAGGAACAATTACTTTTCCAACAAGCCCAGATCCCTTCAGCTCTCTTCTTACATTATGCCCTTCATACCCCACCCACGTTTACAGATCTCCACTGGACCATCTCCAGTTTGTTGCCTCTTTTACACCTGGAGGCCCCAAACTTATCAAGTCATTCACATACAGCACTATAACCGCTGAGTAGATGGCATCAGACACACAGGGACAGCACAAGCATTGGGAAATCGTTCAAAATTTGTCATCTTTCAGGAAGTCACAGGTGTGGGCTGCTAAGGTTACACGGCTCACAGAAAGAAGGCAAAGGACAAGCAGCAAGTCCAAAAGTCAAATAGCATAACATTTACAACTATAGAGCTTTGAACTAGCCTACTTTGGAGTAGACTGGCTTAATCCATGCCATTTAGCCTCAGAGACAGAGTCTATTTGGTGGCACTGTAGCTGAAGAGCTTAATTACTGTTTTGTGTGGTTTTTTGGCGTGCCTCAAGTCAATTCAGGATTTTACTACAGCCCTCCAGAGTAGTGGCTTTAGAACACAAAACCAGGTGCATGTATGACATGAAAATCTGTGTGTTTCATAAGGATCGAGAATATCTCTACCAAGAGAATGGCTTTATAGTGTTCCTAATTGTTAGAGGTGAACAAAACAGGTTTTAGTCACTGCTTTTTACAGATACATATGAGCTGATTGAGGTGACTTGAAGTAATGGATACTTTAGCCCTTACCGCACATTGATGTATCAATTTTCTCAAGTAAATTGCTTTTCAGGTAATATTTTTAGGAATTTACAGTATGTACTGTACATGAATAATAGTACCTGTTCAGTAAGCTTTATCAAAAGTATAAAAGCTTCACTCTAATTAATTTTATTAATTGTTGATACTAATTGCTAGCTAAACTACATCTATCTATGTAGAAATGATTCCTTCTCAGTCTCAGAATGAGTGGACCTTCTATGACTGATTCATGTATTTTAGACAATAATTTTAGAAAATTCTATTATTTTCTTCTGATACAATTCAATCCCACTATATCACTGTATACAATTATTTATAATACATAGGACATACAGATTTGTATATAGAGTATATATCTCTCAAGTGTTGAAATCAAAGGAAATGCAAACCCATATAGTCCTACTATTTGGGAGGAATTAATCCTGGAATTTGGAGTTGGTTTTTTGGTGGTTTTTGGGTTTTGGGTTTTTTTTTGGTTTTGCATTTCAACTCATGCACATAACGCTATTTTTTCAATAGGAAGAAATCTGCCTGCAAAGTATTGTTTTTTGGTTTGGTTTTTTTTCATGCTGACTGAACTGCTGTTCCTTGACCCTAAGGAAGGCGGAAGTACTTGTTTTCACACTGAAAATGTGGCTTCAAAGCAATTTTGTTTTGTCCAGCCTGTCTTCTAATTTTCTAACATATTGGGGGCTAAATCCACAAGACTTAGGAGAGTGCAAGCTTACAATAAAATAGTTCCTTGAGACAGTGGGCTACTGTGAGTCCTTTTGCTTTTCCCAGTGGCTTTACCAAGACAATAGTCTTGGTAAATTGAAGCTTAATTTACTTTGAAAAGGGTGTGAAATGGATGCTCAAACTGTATCTACATAATCAAATACATTTCTAGTTTCAGCTCCTTATAATTTTCAAGAGGTCCATATTTCTGACTGCACTCATCTGAACATCTACCCAGAAGCTGATTGTGCTCACAGTGCTGGAACAACTCCGCTTCTTTAACATAGTGAAGCTTTCTATCATAAAAACAATGCTTACCTGCACATAAAAAAATGGCTTGTAATGTCTCAAAGCAATTAGATGAAACATAAATGGAACATGTTAAATATGACTGTGTCCAGCCTGTAGTAAACTGTTATCAGGAAAACACAATACTTCGGTGCCAATCAGAAGACAAAAGGAGGACAAACGTATATGGCAGCTATCAACCATCTTGCTTCATTTTCTCAAGGAAGTAACTTAGATGTGATGGTGATGATGATGGTGATCATGATGATGACGACAATGACCACAATGACAATGACCCAACAAAAATTATTAAGATAGCAATGAGGTAATTACTTTACATAAGATTAGGTATGTTGAGAATGCCTCAAAACTCCATCAACAGGATTTTGGCATTTCCACAGTTTGGCACACGTCTCAAACAACATTTTAGTTGCAAGTTGCAAACAAAGCAAAGCCAGATGCTCCACATGGCCACTTTCCCAAATTTTTCTGACATAATATAGGAATCCTACAATATTAGTAACTTACCATTTTACCTTTGAGTCTTAGGGCTTTTTTTATTTAATTTAAAAAAATTGCAATTCTGATAGTGAAATGCTACATATACTCATTGTTCTTTTGAAATTTCTTTTAGTGCCAGTTCCAAGTTAGATCCAAAAAAGGCTGGATTTCTAAAAGCAAAACTGTACTTTACTCCTAATCCACTCCATCCTATTAAAACAGGCAGAGAAGTCTCCACATTAGCTGATAATTAAACAGCAGTGACTTCAGAATGTAAAATTTAATGGCCTGGAATCCCATGCCTATTAAAGACTACATGTTTTCTTTAAAAGCTCTCAGGTTACAATTGCAAACACATAGATTTTCAGGAAATACCTACAGCGTCAGAGAGAATTTAGTACACTGACATTTGTACTAACAAGTAAGACATTGACTGGCAGGTGTTTAAAATCTTAGATCAGGTAGTCTGTTCAAGCTTATTTATGGTCAGGGCTTGGTGATGAGTCCCAGAATTCATTAGATACTAGTGAAATTCACCTCTCCTTGGGAAAAAGAAATTTTGAGTCTTGAGATAAACCAGAGCAACATTATAGTTCATATAAGGTGGAAAGTTTTTAAGACTACTGGCAAGTTCATTAAAATAAATAAATAAATATTTTAAATCAGAATGGGCTATTGTTCTAAAACTCTAAAAAAACTCGAAAAACAGTCTGTGTACATTGGCAAGTTTTACTGTTATATGGAAAAAACCCAACCCCCACAGACAGACAGACACCCCCCACACACACACCAGTAGTTTAAAGCTGTTGATTAGAATCAAGTACTGTATTGTCACCTGAAATTTAGCCTCTCCCTGCTAGCAAGAAACATTGTCTAAAACCTAACTTCTGTGGTGATTATCTATATATTAAAAATATTGTCTGGGAGACCATATTGAGACAGGAAACATTTTCCATGGCCTAAATTTGTATCTACTTTTTTGTGTTAAATAATATCTCAGAAAATCTTACAGGTCAAAGTTTTAATTTAAACTAAGCAAACATTTCTGGTTGTGGTCACTGTTGGTTCTTCACAGTTCCTTTTTTCCACTTGGGAGTAAGACTCAAAATTTTGACATGCAAAATAAAAATCACTAGTTTTACAAAGGATTTCACTTTTATAAGCAATTATCTGCTTTTTCTTCTATTATTATATTATTATAGCCTGGATACCCATTGGGTATTATTATCACACGGATATTTTACAGGTAATGTTTTTGCTTGAGATTGGACAGCTTGAGATAGAGAGTAGTTCCAGGCTAACAGTAATTTTATTTCTGCTAGTACAAATGCTGAAAGTTGACTATCCCCCCAAAAAATACACCATGTTTTCACTGAGATGATTCTTAATATTTTGCTTGTGGTCTTGCTTCACTTGTGAACCTTCAGAGCCTGATAGTATCCAAGAGAAAAAGAGCAGAGTGGACATTCATTTTAGCTAAGCAAGCGTCAGTAAGGAAACAAGGAAAAGATGGCCAGCTTGGGGTTACCAAGCATCAAGAACCAATCTAATTTAAGACAGCTGGGAAATACTTGTGAATCAATCACATCATGCCAGCAGAAGAATTTTACAATTAAGGAGGAGAGAAATATACCACCTGATAAGTTTTGAATGTTTCAGCCAAGTACTGATTTTATTGGCTATTTGCCAGGTAACAGGATAAATAACTGTGTGGTTCATACGTATGTTAAATAACAGTAGTAGTTAACTGGGTCTGTTAAATAACTAGAATTACTAGAATATTATTTAATATTGTTTAGAAACATGTATTGGCTCTAATCCAAAGTTTATGGTGCTGATTTTTTTTCCATTACAAGAAAGTTTCTGACCCTCTTTTTTAGTATCAATAATGTCCTGAAGCATGAATTCAAAGCAGAATTCTTTCTCTTAGCCTGCCTTGAATTCCTTGCTTATGCATCAGGTTCTAAAGGGCCTCCTGCAGTTTCAAATTGTCTTTTTAAATTCCATCTCTAAATATTTCCAAAAGGATAAAAAAATTCAAGAGCTGCCACAGCAACAGGCAGTATTGGAAGCCAAAATGACAGTGTCAAGCAACATGTCAGGCCCTTGGGAGAAAGGAAAGTGGATGAAGGTTTAAAAGGAAATCACAGGTAGTGATTTGAACCGCGAATTTTACTGAAAATAGTGCTCTCAAGATTTGAGAACTAAAGTTATTTGTCGTCATTCTCTATTTCCTTATTTCTTAGCTTCATAAAAAGCCTTTCAAAGTTTACTGAGACTTAGAAATCAAATTTAATTCCAACATTTTATCACAGGAAGGGAAAAACTTACACTGAAGTTAGGAGAAATCCATGGATTTTCATCTGACAGAGGAAGAGAAGAAACTTCAGAGCAGGAGACCTCGAGTCAGTTGTGTAATTTTTTGCCAAGAGAAAGCATAACACTGGTCACTAGTGTCACCTAATTTCCACAACACAGTAACAGTCACAGTATTGATCAAACAAATCATAGTCTTAGGTGGTTCTTTACTTCCATTTGAGTGATGAACATTCAAGCACTTGCGACTGGATAATTTAACAAGACACCCTGTAATAAATCCTCTCTCTGAAACTGGAGCAGAATAACAAAAAATCCAGTCTCGTCATGGCAATTATCAGAGAGATCTGAGATCTTTCAAAATCTCTCTTGCATAAGATATCTAGGCCAATAATAAAAAGTACATGTGGTAAAACCCTGCTATTTCACAGAGAGTTTATGTTGGAAAGAGTTGTCAGTCACTGAAATGCATCTTACTGGCATCAGTTTAAAAAAGGAATAATAACCTGCAACAGAATTCACTGTTTTGTATAATTGCAAGTCTAATGCCAAAGCAATTGTTTTTTTTCTTTGACATAAAACAGCCATGCTGCTGAAAACTGCTTTTACACTTTTATTTCACATAAGCAAAGCTGTTAGAACTCACAGTCATTGAAGTCCTTACACATAAAATACACATCTGTTCTCAAACTGTCATATACACTGCATTTTGTTGTCTGTTTTATACACCTTTGTTCCAAAAAACCTGAAAAAAAACCCATCAGGTTCACATTGAAATAAAATTCACATTCCTTAGTGACTAATGTATTTAATCGCCTTCCAGAACAAACATGATGAATGTTTAAAAACATCCTTTCATTTTAAATGAAGAGGTGGATTAAGGCTAATTGGAATCTTATCAACCAAATATTATCTACACACAAGGGACTGAATTTATGTCTTCCTTCAACAGCTTTTGCTTTAAGTTAGATATTCTCTAAAACTGGCCTTTCTTTCACAACATCTTCAATCCCTTTATTTTTCATCCATTTTCAAAGACTTTGGCCCAACTATTCTGAAACTGTACTTGTGAGTTAAAGAACAACATAAGCAGTACAATGAGTGGCACCATAAAGCTTTATCAAAACCATTTGTTGTATACATATAGAATATATATTTTCAGGGTAAAATTTAATTGCTCATTCAAATATTTTTGTCTCAGTGCTGGAAATCAAATACACTGGATTAGAAACAATTATTGTAAAGTGAATAAGGCTTCTATAGATAAACTATTACAAATATTAAATTATGAATTTTTCTGGGAGTTGTCCTCCTGTACTGTCCATTTTTAAAATGTCCTGACACCTTTGAGTCATTTTTTTTTTTTCTTATTTACATTAAGAATGGGGTAAGCCTATCTCTTTCCCACAAATTCTTTCAAGCTCATTGAATAACTATTTTCCAAATAGAATTTTTTTTAAAGATCTTGTTCAGATATATTAGTGACAATGAGCAAATCTTTATCTATATCTTATAGTCGTAAGGACATTAAAAATAATTTTATTTCAGTTAGAATTTAATAAGTACGTTTTTTATTCGATCCTTTTTTTTTTCACTTTCTGTTTTTTCTCGTCTTTCTTTTTATTTTAAATTTGATTTGAAGTGAATGCAATCAGAAAGAAATGAAAGAACGTTTTCTCCTAGGCATATCAATAAAGTGCAGGTCTATGTCCCAGCATTTTTTTTGAGTTTCAAAGAACTCCACAGAAGTTTAGACAGAGACGAAATAATGTATTCAACTTTCTAATAATCTTCCAGATTTTCAGACCTATGCCTATTTTTGGGTTTTTAACACTGAAGTATCCTGCAAAAATATCTTCTGTTATTAATGCTCCGTATTATGGCTATCAGGGCAAAACATGTCTCCAAACTGTTGCTGCAACTAGAGAGAAAGGATTAAGAAAATATATTTTGCTTGTTCAGAAATGTGGCTTAATGTTCTCTGAGAAGCTGACGCTATAGAGCAAAATTAAATGCAGCCAGACTTATTTTGGCTCATACTACTTGTCTTCTTCACTTTAGCACATGCACTCTAACTACGAGAAAATATGCAGGTGGAGAAGAATACCACCTTTGCTTAAAAAAATGTGTTCATTTCTACTGCAAAGGTGACTCTTTGGACAGAAAGTACCAGAGTTAAAGGTTCTGAAGTACGCACTCAATCATTGCCAGAAATACCAGGAAGAACATCTGAATTTTTTAGAACTGAAAGATTCTGTGGAAGATTCTTCTTTTCTAGCCCTGGTTGCTAGGTTATGTCCTCCTGTCTCCAGAGTGCCTGTAAGAGAACTTTTAGGACTCTAAAAAATGTTCTTTAAAGGGTTTTGCTCTTCTCACCGGCTGCTTGGGATAGAAGTAAGGAAAAAAATTAAAAAGATAAAAAGAATGGGATAAGCTTATTCTTCTTTAGCTGTCTCCAGATGACATAACATGGGAACATTAAAGTTGTATGTGATGAAAGGCTGGGCGCCTTTGAGGCTGGTCCAGGGAGCAGTGCAGTGGCCAGAAAGCTGCTTCCCTTGGAACAGCCTTGGCTGAGCAGATCTGAAGACAGAGCTTTCTGTGTAGTTCTCCCCTCTCTACTTCTGCATGTTGAAGATTGTCTTTCAGAACACATTGTAAATCACTCAGGAGCAATCCTAAATCCAAAAACAGAGTATCACGTAGGGGGAAAAAATAATTAAAAATCAACCTTAACCATCACTCATCTAAACAATTATATCAATTTACATTATAAAATATGCACTGGAAGAGATCATTATTTGGACTTTGTTACAGTGTTTTACATTGACACACCCATAACCTACCAGACAAGTTTGCGAGGTTTATTTTTACTCCAATTCACAGCTTCTGAATTTTGCATTCCTGTTCCAGCCTCTAGTTTTTTAAGGAAAGAAAACACTTTTAAGAGATTCCATAGGAAAATAAAAAGAAGTTATCCAGTTTATTTCCTGGTCTATGCTTAATAAATTATTTTGCAGGTTTTAGGAGTATAATAACACCAATGCAGCCTTCACTGCTCTGTACATAAAACTAGAGAATAAGCTATCTTTGCTGAATATCTTTCCTGCACCAAATAGTTATGAATTAAAAAAAAAAAAACCAACAACCATTCCACAACCACCACCAAAACCACCAAAAAAACTATGGTTCATCAAAACACATTTTGAATTATTAATATATACTACAATTCCATTCCAGAAAGAAATTAGACACCATCTGCAATTAATTAAATAGAATTTTCCAAAAGCAACTTCAGTTTTCCCATTGCTAAATGCCATTTTCACAAATTAAGTTAGGCATCAGCTGGTAAAAATATTTGGCAGAAAATAGATTTAGGAAAAAAGTTGTAAATTAAATTGTTGCTCTTAACATTTTGAGCTCATCTAGAAGTTGACAAAGATATATTTAATTCTTTGTATAAATGTGTATAGATAAATGGGATGTGAAATGATAGCATTTTCAACATATGGGAGATCTTCTACAGCTGTGTTTGGTTTAAAATTCAGGCTATTGTATCTACAAGATCCAGCATCCCTCTATCTTTCATTTTCTATCTGGTGTTAATAGGAATAGATTTCATAGTCTGAGGTTTACATTTTCCTGTAAAAATACAAGCACAGTGAATTAAACAAGAAATAAAACTGGAGACACTGTAGTAAGAAGAATCTGTTTGCTATGGATGAGATCTGACGCTGAAGTAGCAAATGCCAAAATTGTAGCTGGTTTCAGTGGTAACAGAATTTCAGTCTGGAAGTAGAATAACAAAAATTAGAACTTTCTAAACCTTTCTGAAAAATTTCCTGAGCTCTCTGTGTAATTTCCACAAGATCCTGGGCTGATAATTCACCCTGAAATTTTTCATCATTTAAATGTTACTTTATTTTTTTAACCAAAGAAGCACAAGTATGTTTTCACATGGCAGGCTTGAGTGGCAAGAGTAGAGCTGCCTTCATGTAGCCTCTATGAGCTAGTGGTATATCAGTCTGAAATCATCACTTAACTCTTCCAATGCACCGTGCAGCTATTCTTTGTCTTGCTGCTCTGTTTCCCACTCTGCACCAATGCTCAGACTCACAGCAAGGCAAACAACTCAACTTCTCTGTATGTCTGTCATTCTGTCAGCCATGTTAAGTTAGGAATGATGTAGGCTTGTCTATATGCAATTCCTGTTTCACACCTTGGAAAAAATGCCTCTTTGAGCTCAGCTCATTTCCTAGTAGTCATAGTTTATGTGCTAAAATCACCACCTTAAAAGCCAGTAATTGTTCTTCTAATGAAATTGGCAATTTCATATAGAAAAGCCAATTACTAAATTGACTACGCAATTTTCATTCTCGCATCATCTTTGCAGGTGGTTCTTCCAGGTCTTGGTTGCCTGGAAAGGCAGCCAGGAATGTTATTTTTCATGTGCCTTAAGAAAAATCAAGAAAAAATGTTCTTGTTTGGCAACCCTGCACCTTATCCACTTAACACAAAGCTAAATGCTGTACAGGCAAGACTAGTAAATAAATTTTGCATTTAAACATTTTAATTTGCTTTGTCATGGGGTTTTGTTTGAATGTATTCTTTCTCAAGGACAACAAATTGAGATAACCTCTCTCCAGAAAGAAAAAGAGAATTAAAAATAATTTAGAGAATGTAGGACAAAGTAATGAAATTGAAGTACAAAGCTTAAGTTTGAACCCGAAACTTTACCTGGATTTAGAGCTATGTGGGAATACAAAAAATTTTGAAAGGGTTGAAACTCATTCTTGTGCAGTATTTCAACCATTACTGAAATATTTGTAATGAAGAAGGATTTTGTTTGTTTCTTTGCTTTTTAAGAAAGGATTTTCACTAAAGCTGGCCAGAGATCTTAGATTTATATTAAAAAGAGAATGCTTATGTTGTAAAGGAAGAAAAGCAACCCTTTGAAGGTTTCCCCAAAGAACTGTGGCAGAATGTTCATTCTGAAAGACTGAGCATTTTACTTAATTTTTCTCTTCCTTTCTAAATGTTGTTTTCATTAAAATTTGTATTTACATGTGAAACATTTCAGATTTTATGAAAAACACATTTTGACAGGCAAAAAAAACCCCATGCAAATTTTTGAAAGAATTGTCACATATTTTGCTTTGGAGTACGCTTTAACAAACTACTAAGATTCAGTATTTTACTGATGAATGTATTCTAATTACTATATTCTGAACAAACTATTTTTATTCTGTGAAAGCAGTATTTCTCAAAATGAAAAAAGTCTTATGGAAAATTTTCAAAAATTTCCAGCTTCAAATTTGAAAAATTAAAGCATAGTCAAATGTCACATTCCTTTTTTTTTTTTCCTTTTTCACCTATTATAGGAAAATCTAGAAAATGGAAAAATAAAACCAAAATAAAATGTTTAACTGAATAAATGTTTAATAGAAAATTGTGACACAGTTATTATAAAGGAGTATTTTCTGTATTACCTGCATAGATTTCTTGTAAGTGAGGGAAAATGTGGAAGGGAAACTGGCTGTCTGAAAATGGAAGAATCTCAAGTTATTGTTTCATAACATCAGGGATGCTATAAAGCACCATTCTTTAGTAGAATGAGATGAAGCCAAAAACTAGATATGGCCTGGCCTGGCCACTTCAATTAAGTCCAGCTAAAATGGGGCAGGGGTTTACTTTTTTGCTCTCTTAAGCCAGTAAAACTGCAACAGGACACTAACGCCGACTTGCTAATATTCCCATAACTATGGGACTGACAATGAAGTAGTTAATTGTATTTTTGGTTATTTTTCCAAGCATAAAAGTAACTAATTAAAAAAGAAAGAAACTTTGTGAGCTTCTACAAAACTGGCATTTAAAATACTTTTTTTGCTTGTTTGTTTGATTCTTTTATGCCTCCATTGATTTCATGCATACTGTTTTCTTGTGTTCTGAGGAGGTGGAGGCCTTTTTGTTGGTTTTGGGTTTTTTTTCAATAGGGAGCTTTTGCACACCAGACAGCATTCTTTCCACTCTGCTGCAGCTCTAATTCATGTTCACTAAAAAAAAAAAAAAAAAAAAAAAAAAGAGAGAGAAAGAAAGAGAAAGAGACCTTTAAGAAATTGGCTTTTACTTCTTTGGAGAATGTAATACTTTCTGATAAAATTAACTTTGTTAATAAACTGTTTATTTAGAAAATGAAATCCAGGGCCTAATTTTCCTGGAAAAGGCTATAAATGAACATGTTATGTAGTAATCACAGCAATTTTACAAGTGCTGCAGAAACTAACACACATGAAGGAACAAGCAATAACTAAAAAGCACTTCAGAAATATGAAGGTGAGGTACATTATGAATACCACTTTTCTTCCCTGGGCAAAAAGAAATGGTATCTTATGTAATTCCAAACCAGTCAACTAGAAACATTTATTTGCTTACACTGGAATAAAGAAACTGTATTTTATTTACCTGATTTTTGCATATATTTAATGTCTATGTGAATTTAAAATTCTAGAGCTTATTTACTCTTTAATGCTCCCTGTTAGCTATAGATATATGTTTTCTTGTTTAAAAGTAAATCTGATGACTCTGGCATCTACATATTGATTAGGATTAGGTGAATGTTTAGAGTTACGGTTTAATAAGTCATCTAATGGTAAGGGCCTACATACAGCAGTTCTCATAAAATTTTCATGCTGAATCAGAAAAAAAAAATAATACACAATCAGTTCATGTAGCAGGTGATGAAAAATTTACAAATTCAACACTCTTACTGAGCATTGCTGTGAACAGCGTGGAAAATTATCTCTTTTGGTTTCTCATTTTGCTCAGAATAAACTTAAAGTCTGGAACACAAGCTTCCTGATGAAACATTCTGAAATTCAGAAGGGATGAGGTATGAGGTTTCAGATAGCAACTATAGCTCATTTCTTTGAGTTGATTTCTTCAACTAATGTCTAGACACATAAAAGAGGACAGCTATTGAAATGCTGAGCACTGCACTGATTAACTTTTAAATGACTTGCTGCCTAGCTTGAGATGGATAGACAGGCTACAATGAATGGAGAGAATAATGACCAAAACTGGAATCCATGGGAGCCAGATTGTTCAGCAGGGGGTTGCTTAAAAATACCTAGAAGGAAATGGTGAGGATCAGTGACTGACTAAAGTCCCTTTCTGGAGTGACATCAGGACCCACAATTAACAGTTATGCTTCAAGGATCTCAGCATTACTGCATGTAAGAAGGTAGCAGTTGCCTAACCCAGATGCAGGATCACAAACCTACAGGGACTTTGTATGAACACATGTAGAGAAGGTGTTTTTACAAGTCAGTCTTCTTGAGATGAAGTATTAAGGTGGCTGAGGACAACAGATTGCCTATGAGGGCAGACGTATTTTGGCAATTACCCAATGGTACTTGGGTATCTGCAGGTTAGTTGACTTCTTTGTATAGGCTCCTGGCTATGAGAAAGGTGGAAATGTCTTTCTCCAGGTGAGTATTCCCAGCTCCAGGTTTGATCCTGGGCTTCAAGTGGACACAGGAAAAGCAATGGACATAATCTATCTGGACTTATGTAAAGCCTTTGACACAGTTCCCCACAACATCCTTCTCTCTAAACTTGAGAGATATGGATTTGATGAGTGGACTGTTCGGTGAATAAGGAATTGGTTGGATGGTCACATCCAGAGAGTAGTCATCTATGGCTCTGTGTCCAGATGGAAATCTGTGACAAGTGGTGTCCCTCAGGGATCTGTACTGGGACTGGTATTATTTAATATTTTCATCACTGACATTGATGATGAGGTTGAGTGCATCCTCAGCAAATTTGCAGATGCCACCAAGCTGAGTGGTGCAGCTGTAATGCCAGAAGGATGAGATGTCATCCTGAGGGACCTGGGCAAGTTGGAGAAGTGGGCCCATGTGAACCGCATGGAGTTCAACAGGTACGAGTGAAAGGTCCTGCAGCTAGGTTGAGGCAATCCTTGTCATCAATACAGGCTGGGAGATGATGTGATAGAGAGCAGCCCTGCAGAGATGGACTTGGGAATACTAGTGAATGAGTAGCTCGCCATGAGCTGACAATACACGCTCGCAGCCCAGAAGGCCAACTGTCTTGGGCTGCATAAAAAAGAGCGTGGCCAGCAGGTCAAGGGATATGATTCTCCCCCAGTACTCCACTCTTGTAATACCATTCCTGGAGCTCTGTGTCGAGCTCTGGAGTCCCCAACAAAAGAAGGTCATGGAACTTTTGGAACAGGTCCAGAGAAGGGCCAAAAAGATGATCAGAGGGCTGGAGCACCACTCCTTTGAAGACAGGCTGAGAGAGTTGTGCTTGTTCAGCCTGGAGAAGAGAAGGCTCTGGGAAGACCTAATAGTGGTCTTTCAGTACTACAGGAAGCTGGGGAGAGACATTTTAGAAGGGCATGTAGTGATAGGATGAGGGGGAATGGTTTTAAAATGGAAGGGGGTAAATTTTGATTTGCTATTAGGAAGAAATTCTTTTCTGTAAGGGTCATGAGGCACTGGAACAGGTTATCCAGGGAGTTAGTGGCTGCCCCCTCCCTGGCAGTGTTCAAGGCCAGGTTGGATGGGGCCTTGAGCAGCCTAGTCTAGTGAAGGGTGTCCTTGCCTATGGCAGGCAGGGGGGTTGGAACTTGATGGTCTTTAAGGTCTCTTACAGCCCTATTATGTGATTCTTTGATTCTATAAATGAATTTTCTTCCATCTTAAACTTCATGGAATTACATATTTTGGGGGGAGAGGAGGGGGATATGGCACGAATGACAGACAAATGCAAAACAAGCAGATTTTTTTTACTTTCTTAAATCAACCTGCAAAATAGGCAGAATGAGATTTCCAGAAGTGTTCGTTCTTGATCATCTACATTTATGGCCTATGTGCCCAACATACCTACTGATCTCATTAGGACTAAAGTTTGCCTCACACAGCCTTTTGAAAAGTTTACTTAATATTTTTCAAGATAATATAATTCTTCCTAGCCAAGAGGGCAGAGACTTTGCTGAAAAAGTCCAATGAAACACGAGAAAGAGTCTCCTAAATTTATTATCCAAAAAACTTTGGTCTTCCATCTCAGGATAATGAATAATCTTACTGAAAAGATTTACAGGCAAAATCGTATCAGTGCTTCATACTGCTTAACTGACAAAATTGTTATCATGGCCTTGTTAACAGATTAATTTTCGTATCATCCTTGTAGCATAAAAAAATCATTATCTACATTTTACTGATTGAGAATTGTTATAACTCACATTTTAAAAAACAATCCCTTATTTGCATCCTTCATTTTTTGAGATAACAGATAGAGTTCTGCTTTAAACGAGATGATTTTCCACAACTGTTAAAATCTTGTGAAACTTCAGACTGTCTTACTGGCTATCTGAAACTTTTTGAAAATGAAATTAACATATTTGAGAAATTAATTTAATTAGTCTTTTAGAATCATAGTTAAAGAATTAACTTAAAATATATTGAAGTTCAATATGGTTGCAATTTCAGGTCTAGCTGCTATAAATAGACAGTACCTTTTTGGTCTTTTGTAAGGTATAACATGAGGAAAAAGAAACATTATGTTTTTGGAGAAAAGATATCTTAGAATTTTCTCATTTAAAAGGAGAAGAGGTGGTAAAACATCATATAGTTGTGTAGGCTGATGTCATACAGCAGTGTCTGAAATCTAAAAATTGTTATGGCCAGGTTGTAGAAGTGGATGTATCTCATCATCTCATGTACACTAATCATACCGATGAAGAGAAAAATGGTAAGCATCAGAGGAAAAGGAAAAAAACCCCAACCAACCAAACAATAAAAACGAATACTCCATATAGCTTTAGAAATCACATCCTAATTATTCTTGAATTTTCTGAAGTTTGATAACATCAAGATTTATATTTCTGAGAAGGCATTGTGTCAAAAGATGCTTTTTCTTTGCTGCAAAGAAAACTCCTCTCTTATTTACACTGTGTCTTTGCAGACCCCAAATTTGGAGTAATAAGAAAATAATCATTATCGTATGATTTACTGTTGAAGCCAAAACATGTACTTCCTAAACTTAGTTTGGCTGGGGGATCCATCTGTTAGTGGTGACAGACACATAGTTCTGTTCATGTTGCTCTCACGACTTGGTGCGTTCATTAAGCTCCCTGAGTACAGCACATTAGCCTTTGTGCAGAAGCCCATGCAACTTACTTGCAAGCCTCTGCCTTTTTGGTTTTCTCTCACAATATCTGCTGAAAACTGGCTACATTTTTCTCTTTTTAACCACACATTTATCCCTTGTACTGGCAAGAATGGTGGCCCTAAGAGATTATGGGGTGGTTGTGGTGGTGGACAATGAGGAAAGGGAATCAAGAGAAAAAAAAGAAGGGAAAACTCAGTGTTGGCATTTCCATCTTTCTACTCATTCAATTGAATAAAATAAAACTATGATAATGTGCATTAAAAGGAATATTAAATATTCATTCATATATACATACAGGTTCCTGTGAAACCAATAAACTATTACCTTTATTGTAATTACAGTTTGTTCTTAAAATTTAAATAATAAAACAAATTAAAATTGCCATCCTCATGAGCAATGAGGCTTCCTCCTTCACAGAATCACAGAATCACAGAATTGTAGGTGTTGGAAGGGATCTTGAGAGATCATCAGGTCCAACCCCCCTGCCAAAGCAGGTTCCCTTGGACTGGATGCACAGGTAGGCATCCAAACGGGTCTTGAATATGTCCAGAGATGGAGATTCCACAACCCCCCCGGGCAGCCTGTCCCAGGGCTCTGTCACACTCACTGTGAAAAATTTCTTCCGCATGTTGGTGCAGAACTTCCTATGGTCCAACTTAAGGCCATTGCCCCTTGTCCTTTCTCCACAGACCACTGAAAAAAGGCTGGATATCTTCCCTTGTGTCCCACACTTAAGATATTTATAAACATTACTAAGATCCCCTCTCAGTCTTCTTTTCTCAAAGCTGAACAGCCCCAGTTCCTTCAACATATCCTCATAGGTGAGATGCTCCAGTCCTTTAATCTTCATAGCCCTCCACTGGAGTCTCTCCACGAGATCACTGTCTTTTGTATACCAGAGAGCCCAGAACTGTACACAATACTCCTTCTCTCAAAGTGAAAGTCATCCTGCCCTGTTGCAGAGCATTTTCTCAGGACACCTCAGTGTTATATTATAATTAAATGAACGTGTCTGTAAGCTCCAGATAGAGACATGAAGATCTCAGCTGTGTTCCCTAATTGAGAAAAGGTAAGTGTCGGTGAAAACTGTAGCAGCAGTAGGTTTCCAAAATCCTTTAAGAAATTTGGGAAGGAAATAAGGGCTTTTTTATAGATTTTTTTTTCTAGTGTTGGGTGGGGTTTTTTTCTTTTTTCTGCTTTTTTTTTCCCCAGAATATTCTATAAAGTGTTGAACGAGTACCCCATGAAGAGACAGCTGCTGTCGCTGTTACAATTACTTTTTAGAATAGAAGCATAGAATATGATGTTGGCATAGAATATGTTATTGGCATTGTTGTTCTTCTTCATTTACTTCTTACTGAACAGACCTGACAGTTTGATTTCACTTGCCTTTTAAATTAAAAGCTTTTCCAATATATCTCACATGATATACAGTTTAATGAATCTGAAGATCTGGAATTCCTCAGTCTTTACTGTCATAAGCATTTCATGCCTACTTGTAGAAGTAGGCTGTAAAGAAAGAAGAATAAGGAAAGACAATGGCTTGTGAATTCAGAGACTCATCTGATTCTCTTTCACTCTGAGAAAGACTGTGACCATGGAGATCTGCTGTCCGTATGGAACATGCAATCACACTTATGAAAACAAATAAAAGGGAGAAAACTTGTTTTTATGGGAATCAATCACAAAATTTTCACTGATTTGATTTGGAGCATGATATTCCTTTGTTAGCCAAGGGTACTATTTGGGATACACCCATAAACCAAAGAGAATTTCAGACAGGGTGGAAAAATAAACCATTTCCCCATGAGGACAGTGCAGCAGTGGAGCACGTTGCCTTGAGACTCTGCTTCATGTCTGTACATGGAGGGTTTCAAACCCTGACCTTTCAAAGCCATGAGCAGCCTGGTCTAACCCCAGAGCTTGCCCTACTTTGGACTGGAGACCTTCTGAGGCCTTTCACAGCTTGAGTAGTCTGCAATCATATTTCTCGATAGAAGTGTTGTTGGAGCTTTTTAAGTAGACATCATTAGTAATGAGTTTACAGATATTCATAAGGACACATGAATCATCTCACTAGAACAGTTTCTCAGCATGAATTGGAAACGTTAGTCTTTCTTTCATCATCTTCAATAATTAACAATGGTTTTATCATCTCAGAATTAAATGGATTTTTTTAATAAATCACAATAGCCTACTCTAGGTGTTTAGACTGATGGCTGGACAAAGTACATAATGGAGGGCATTCTAGATGCTCTGCTTTTGGGAAAATCTGGCTGTCAACAGAAGTTGCTGGAAACAATTTGTCAGAGAACAGTATTGAAATTACCAAGATTGTCTTAGTAGGACAGACTCAGTCTGAAAGCAGACTTTGAGATATAGATACATATTAGTTGAGATAAAAAGTATTATAAATTATTTAAAAGTTTTAGGTTGGTATTAATTTATTATTTATGCTGCACACCCACAAGCTACATATGGTCCCTACATACATGTGCACTTGTTAATACAGTTATTTTTTTATTTGTTTCTATTGCATTTAGGATGACACATACATCTTGCACTGAGTATTGGTTGCACAGAACAGTCAAGCTCTTTGACAATTGTCATAGTTTAACCACAGCTGGCAACTAAGCCTCACCCAGCCGCTTGCTCACTTCCCTCACAGTGTGACGGGGAAGGCAATTGGAAGAGTAAAAGTGAGAAAACCTGTGGGTTGAGATAAAGACAGTTTAATAGGTAAAAATGCCATGCATGAAAGCAGAGTAAAACCAGGAATTCATTCCCCACTGCCCACGGGCAGGCAGGAGTTCAGCCATCTCTAGGAAAGCAGAGGTCCATCACGCCTAATGGTGACTTGGGAAGACAAACGCCACCACTCCAAGCTTCTTCTTCCCCGGGTTTATAGAATATCCCTTCAGTGATCTGGGATCAGCTGTCCTGACTGTGTCCCTTCCCAAATCCTTGTGCACCCCTTGCCTCCTTGCTGGTGGGGTGGTGACACAAGCAGAAAAAAACATGGCTCTGTGTGAGGACTGCTCAGCAGTAACAAAAGCATCTCTGTTTTCAGCACCAACCCAAAAGATAGACCCACACCATCTACTGTGAAGAAAATTTACTGTATCCTAGCCAAAACCAGCATACTGGGGAGGAGACTCCTAGCAGAACCCATAGTAGGCTCTGCCTGTCAGACATTCTTCATTCCCTCTTAGAAACTACTAAATCCACTTTCTGTCATGGCTTTCCCATCTACCACACACTGAAAGAGATTTCTGCCTTCACATCTGTAGTACCCATTGCCATCTTCTCTGTGCTCCTCAGGCATAAAATGTTGCTGTTGCTTATAAAATGCCTTAGGACATCATCATCCTGTCTGAACCTTTCACTGAAAATTCCACATGACATTGTTTAGTTCTTGAAAACCATGGCCTATGCACCATGATACTGCCTTACATTTATCATTATGAGCATCAGGAGCATTGGTTTTCCTGAGCACTGAGATGGAAAATAATTTTCATATTCATCTTATTTCTTCATTGTTTTGGGATGCCTATATGGTGGTTTCAGGCAGAGAGGGGAGTAAGGGCAGAAGAGGAAAGCCCATTTTACAACTGCATCGTTCAGAAAACCAGTATTTTATGTGACAAATTTTATTCAAAAAAATTACTTAATTACTTCAAGATCAATGAGAAAGTCTGTAATAGGACTTCAGTTCATGACAGAAATGACAGATTAGCTTTTTTCCAAGAGATCATTCAGTGACTGATGAACTCCAAAAGCCAGATGTAATAAATACATGGTTTCATAACATGTAAGTTAGAACCAGACTCCACGTTCTGGATCTACATCTTTTAGCCAATTTCATTAGAGTCAACTGTTCTTGACTTTTCCTTTGGTCTCAGTTGGAGTCAGATATCCCATATCTCTCGATACACCATAACTCATTAAAATTCTTTTTATCTTTAATATAGGTTCCACTTTCACAGAATCACAGAATCACAGAATCATAGGGGTTGGAAGGGACCTCAAGAGATCATCGGGTCCAACCCCCTGCCAAAGCAGCTCCCCAGGACATATCACTCAGATAGGAGTCCAGACGGGTCTTGAATATCTCCAGAGATGGAGACTCCACCACCTCCCTGGGCAGCCTGTGCCAGGGCTCTGTCACCCTCACTGGGAAAAAGTTCTTCCGCATGTTGGTGCGGAACTTCCTGTGCTCCAACTTGCAGCCATTGCCCCTTGTTCTGTCTCCACAGACCACTGAAAAGGGGCTGGCCAATTCCCCCTGAATTCCATGCTTAAGATACTTATAGACATTAATTAGATCCCCCCTTAGTCTTCTCTTCCCAAGACTGAACAGCCCCAGCTTATTCAGCCTCTCCTCATAGGGGAGATGCTTCAGGCCCTTAATCATCTTCATAGCCCTTCTTTGGACTCTCTCCAGGAGATCCCTGTCTTTTTTATACTGGGGAGCCCAGAACTGGACACAATACTCCAGGTGGGGCCTGACCAGGGCAGAGTAGAGGGGGAGGATCACCTCCTTTGACCTGCTGGCCACACTCCTCCTGATGCACCCCAGGATCCCATTGGCTCTTTTAGCCACCAGGGCACCCTGCTGGCTCAAGGCCAACCTGTCATCCACCAAGACCCCCAGGTCCTTCTCCATGGAGCTCTTCTCCAGTAGGTCATCCCCCAGCCTGTACTGAAATGAACAGTTGTTCCTTCCCAGTTGCAAGACTCTACACTTGCTTTTATTGAACTTCATCTGGTTTCTCCCTGCCCAGCTCTCCAGCCTGTCCAGGTCTTGCTGAATGCCAACGCAGTGTTCCTGCGTGTCAGCCACTCCTCCCAGCTTTGTATTTGGGTTTGTTTGGTTTGGGTTTTTTTACGGGGAGTGTCTGGAATTTTTTTTGTTTTTAAAGTTTTTCCCTTGATGTTAACATAATGCTACACAAAAATCCAACAACTTTCATCCTCTGGAAAACAGCAAGAATATCCACTATCTGTCCTTGTCACACCAATCTAGTACATCTTGCACTCCAGCATTTTTGGACAGTCAATTTCTTTACTAAGCACAGTTTGTGTAGATTTATATGTGTGAATCTTGGCGCTGGTGATCATTCCTCTTGCTGGAAGTATGGAGCTCTGTGTGTCAAACCTGCTCTGTCATTTGGCTCCAAAACCCTCAGCTACTGTGTCAGTACTGTGGGAAAAAAACCCCACAAGAAACCTAAAGCAAATCAAAGCAGTAGCAATGTTAACTCACCTAAACAATAGAAATAGTTGTGCTGAGGAAATCCAAACCAGCATAAAAAGGCTTTGAGTCAATATGACCACTGGGTGTCATTGTTTACTCCACCATGTAACATTAATATCTGTAAACATGAAATGCAGCTGGATGCAGTCAACTAAATCTATTAGATCGTTGTCTGAAATTGGCAATCTATACTTTCATTAATTAGCTAAGAGAAGAGACATTTTTTGCTTAAAAAAAACCCCAATTATGGATATATTGAAAGGCGTTTTGTCTTTTCTGATCTGATGTTTCTTAGACTTTGGAAGTTTGGTTTTATACACACATCCACTACATATTTAAAAAACGCCCAACAAAACACAAAATAGCAAGCAGCTCTTTTACTTTACTTTATACATTAAAGTTGCTGTGGAAAAGAATGACACTAGATCAATGATATTGCGATTTATAGTTCACAGATCAGACACACTAAGACGCTGCTGAGGGAAATTTCTGTTCTCCTCACAGAATTTATCTTTCATTTTGAGAAGTTGACCAAAATACTATTATGCAGTGTTACAGGTTATTTTGACATAAGGTGAGCTGCATTTGAATAGCAGGTCAGCATGATGAAATGAATTGTGTTTATTTTCCCATCTACCAATTATGAATAAAATATGACATATTTTAGTTAGCCTTTCAACTTGTAGTTGCTTTAAGCAATGTCAAACATGATTTTACTAAGTCTATGCTAGGCTAGAAGTTGTGGGGATCATCACGTCAATTAAATCAACTGTGTTCAACAGCTCAATACAGTGTATTATTAGGTAGACCAGATCATAAATGGAAAAGATAATTCAGTCTTCAGGGCCATTCATTCTCTAGTCAGACAGCCAACCTGAGTGCCAAAAGTTTAGCAGTGTGAGTAGATTGGAGTATGTACATACTTCTGCCTACTGCATGATATATTTCTAGTATGAATCCAGTACTGTTCGGCATTAAATAATCAGCAATTGTCAACATTCAGTGCTTCATGACATCTGAAATGCATCTCATGCTTTCACAAATGAATAATTTCAGCACTTCAGGTCATTTGCTCACTTTAAGTGGCAACTGCTGATTTTTGAATGGCTGTGAGAATATTTCATAGTTGGTTTATGTTGCTGTCAAAAGATAAATTCTCATAAAACAAGGGGATGCCAAAGGCTCAAAATGATTATTGGTAAAGAAAGCAAAAGAAAAATTGAAACCAGAAAATATAAATTAAATGGAATGGGTAATGAGAATATTACTCCTATCTTTACTTGTTAAATTTTTCCGTGCCAAAGTATTTTCTCATTTCAAATTCCATCCCTTTGCTATATCTAAGGAAAAAGGGATCTGATAGGCTGAGTTATCCTAAGAAATAAAGGACAAAGTACAGCTGCCTTCTTATGACTGCCAGTTTCATGGTCCATCTCTGGGATTGTGGTGTCTCTGTTTGAAAGCCAATGGCAAGCTGTCTCAGATGATGCAAATACTGTGAAGGGCTTAGTAGCCACAGAGAGATTAATCAAAATAAGAGAATATGTAGGGAAAAGACAAGCCAAAAAGAAATACAAGCCAAGAAATCCAGCTCAAGGTATTCATTTATCAAAGGTTTTGCATCTGAGACAATACTTTGTCTACTCATTTTCCCATGAAAATATGGATCGATCAACCTGTATACACAGGAAAAAAAGTTTTTAAGCCATTTTAAAGTATTTCCCTTGCAGAAGTTTTGGTTTAGTTTGGTTTGTTTTTTTTTTTTTTTAAATTGAAGACACTCCTATCATAAAACAATTTTTTCTTTCTCATTGGAAATGAGAGAGGCTTTTTTAAACAAAACATATGTTTTATCTTTTCTTTTTTAACTTTTAAATTTTCATGTTTAATTAAGTATGGAAGTTGTGAAGAGATGTAGATATACTATTTTGGTGTTTTTAAAGATAAACTACATTGAAACATTTATGATTTCTCTCACTTTAGCTGATTCCTGAGGTTGGTCTGGAGTCTTTGACTGTACTCCTGGAGGCAGTCCTTTTCAAGGACAGAAGCTCCTTCAAGTTTAGGAACATTTAATGCTGCTATCATTTTATTGTCACCAGACATTACAAGCCTTTCATGTTTCCCTTGATCTGTTTTTCTCACACTTTTATACTATTGGACATACACTTTGGAATAAAGCACATGGTAAAACCATATTATATCTTAAAGGCTTCAGCTCTTTCTTGTATTGAATCACTGTCTAGATTAGAAACGGGAGGCTTGAAAAATGTGAGTTTTTTCCAATTTTAGAACAAAGTTGAAAATTTGTGATTGACAAAAATTTGTGATTTTTTGTTGCTTTTAGAACAAAGTTCAAGATATTTCTAAGACACGCTTAAAAAAGCAACAGTCACCACCCCAGCTCCATGTGGATGTCTTTTCTGCTTCATGAAGAATTTCAGAGCCACTCTTAGTTTTTTCCTCCCTACCTTCTGTAGCCCCAGACTAATTATAGATGCTCCAATAATTTACTTTTAAAGAACTATTAACTACAAAACAGCAAATTGTTGTCAGGAGAAGAGTGGGACTGATACAGGTTTAAGGTAGTGAATGAACATGTACTTTGTATGTGCCTTGGTGAACCAATCTAGAATTTGACAATGCACTCTTGGGTTTAATATAAGTACCGAATAAGGAAGTCCAAATTATCTCATCTGAAAGGCTACGTGAATTATTGTATTTTTTTTTAAGGAAGGCATTTGGAAAGTCAAAGCCAGACATTTACAAACATACATATCTCAGAAAAAAAAAATTGTCAGACAAATAGCTGCTGCTAGAGTAATACTAATGGAATAAGAATAAATAACGGTCATTATTTTCTAGATCTTTTCATCATAAAAGAAAAATATGATTTGGTATAAATATTCTATTCTTCAGTCAGAGAGATTATCTCAGTGATAAGCAGAGTATCTGTCTTCATCAGCTAGACATGTTCAGTCAGCTCTGAATTATTGTTTTATTAGATGAGAAGTCACCAAGTGCTTTTAAAAGCATCTGACCTGGAAACACTAGGCTGACTGTGCTGCACTTCACCTGCAGCTGAGCTAAGAGGAGTTTAGTGTCAGTATGGACTAAAGATCCATACAAACATCTCTGTCAAATCCTCAGTGGAATTTTCGTTTTAGTCCCTGACATTAAAAATCTGATGGTGGGCAAATAACATCTGCTGTTAGTATTCTGGGTCATCTATACAATACCTAATGAGTAAAGCTACAATATACTCTGCATCCTTTGCACAGAAGCAAAAATAATTGTAGAGTGTGGTAAAATTTCATTTTTATACTACACTGCTGCACCCTGAGTAGAGCTCATACAAATATTTAAATGCTGTTTCCTTTAATTTTTCAGTCATCAGTTCATTTAGAAGCACACAGGAGACTTGCAGTCTGGCAGCTTTACAAATGAGGAATGGATTTTTTTTTTCCATGCCAGTTAAAAATGATTGTCATGAATGGTGAATGAAATACCAGACGCTTGAAAAGTCTTGGTTTTTTATAATCATACCTTTTTTAAAACTGAGCTTCAGCTCACAATGCCTGAGACTGTGTGTATCTGAGCATGTGTGCACTTCTTAGTGAAAAGACAATTTCAAAAGTCTGACTAACAATTCTTTTGGTTCATATATGTGTATGTGTAAGAATTATATGCATGTATACATCCATGCATCTATTTTTTTCCTATTAAAGTCCTTTATGAGTTTTATTATCCCACCAAAATGCTTTTAGCTTCTATTTTCCTCACAGGCTTGTAAAACTAAATCCCTTAAAAGAATATGAGTGTTTTTCTTTTTCCCTTCCTCCTTTTTAATACACTTCTATTATTTTTTTTTAATAAGATTTCTGCACTATTATCTCAGTGGTAGCAGGATTAGGTATTATACATTTGCTGGCATCATAAGTTATGATTTATAAACTAGTATGGCTGTGGTAGCCATACCTTTTCTTTCCCTGCAAAAGGGCAGCTCTGACAAAACCACAAGTAAAATTGATTAATTCTCATCCTTCCCTTTAAAAAAGAAATCCAGGACTTAAAAAAATGTAAGGATTTGGGGCAAGGCCATACTAGCCTACTTCTTTGCCTTTCTATCCTGCAACAAACTGATGTTGCAATAATTGTATTATGGCTTGCAGTATTGTATTACAGTCTACTGCTGAAAAATAGGTTTTGTGAATATTTTGGTTCTTTGAGTTCCTTTAATGTCAGACAGATAGTCTCAAGGAATCAGCCAGCATAGGATCCAACAGACCTTCGGAGTAATAATCAGTGAGGTATGAAATTAATTTCCCATTTAAAAAATAAAGAAAAGTAAAAATATCACAAAGTTACAGACCAGCGGTCTAACTTATCAGTAAACCCTTAAGCTTAATGGAAGTGGTAGGTCTTAACTTCAAAAAATTTGCACAGATGACCACCAAAATCCTTGCATAAGCTTCTGTAAAAACCCAACATATTTGGGTTTTATGTACTTATCTGAGGTCATTAAATGTTTCTATCACAGATTTCCTGATTATATGTTGATTTCCTTCTGAATTCTGTAATGTTCTTATAAAATAAGTCAGTAAGCATTTATCTTTTGCATCATCTGTTCAAAACAGATGCAAATGAAAACCAAATTCTATTAGGCTCCCTTAACTGCTTTTTACACAGTAAAAGTTCTTAGAGGTAAAACAGCACAAGCATTTGGTGTGCATTAAAGGGTAACTAGACTGCAACATGCTGCTTGATCTCCGTATAGACTACAGTGGTAACTTATACTCTTGTATCTATTTTTACCTAAATGTTGTACGACTGTCTGTGTAGTAACAAACATCGTGATGCTGCTTCAACCAGACATCAAAATGCAGAGCTTTATTTGATGGGTGATGGTTGAAGATTATAAAGGATAATCTTTCACATGAAGCTTTTATGCTGTCAAATCACATCAATTTAATCTATATTGTTACTTGTATAGGTCCTGTAGTGGAAGAAAATATTAAACTAAAAAAAAAATAATTTCCTGTTTCATGTGACAAGAAAAGGAATGCATCAGTTTTTTTGGCAAGCCCTTGACTCATTGCATAGCTAAATTTTAAAAAGTTCTGGATATTTTTATAACTCTAAGTAACACTTTCAAGAGCAAAGCTATGAGATACTGGTCTCATGCTTTGTGATATATAGTGGTCAAGGGAAGACAACTTTCTCTATGCAAAGTAACATACTTGCTCTAGCTCGTCTAAAGACTTACCTTTTATATCGTTGGGAATGTTTACATATTTCTAAAACTATAGGTGTGAGGCATTGTTATCAGTGAGTCATAACTCAGACATGAGACACACTGGACATGAAAGAACAGTGAACTATGTGTTAGAATTTTTTTATTTCTTTTGATCTGCTTTCATTTAGCATTATTTACAGCTGTTCAAATATGCTTGTTTTTCTCATTACCTATAGAGCATTAATTTTCCACTCTAATATTCCACGATTGCCACTGGCCATTCTAAATCCTTGGGTGAACGGGAATGGAAGGAGTCTATCAGTGACAGGATAAAGGGGTGCTAAGTGGTGGTAAAAGAAAGCCTCTCCTGCCTTTAGCATGTGATGTGTGTTCTCACAGAGATATGCCCACTGATGAATGATCTGAGACAAAAAATGAAAAACAAGCTTTCCTTCCTGTTGCTTTCAGGTATGCTAAAGAAAAACCATTCATGCAGATGTCACAAATACAGAATGTAAAGACTGGAGTGTCAGGGAGATTTCAGCCTGTCCCTGAAGAGAACTTGAGAAAAAATCTCTCCCATTGATGAAAGGAACCTGAACAACAGACTGCCTGCATCCCACTGTTCTATATAGGACTCAGGAGGGCAGGAGCCAGTTATCTAATCGTCATCACTAAGAAGTATTTCTCATCACCTAGTCTCTGAGAGACTGCAAGGGAGATGATAGACGGGACACAAAGTGAAGAGGTGATGCAGTTCTGAAGCAGCAGTTGGAGACTAAGGAAGATATGCTAGATCTCACCAAATAGCTCGCTTGCTCTGTGCTAAAGCAAACGACTCTCAACCACAAAGTACCCCTTGATTTAATTTGTCATATGTCACTGTCACTTGCAGCACATCTAAATAGAACTTAAGCTGAGACAAGTACTTTAACATACAGATGTTTTCATGAAGCTTCAGGCCGATAATATAACCATGTTACAGTTCTTCATCTCACAGGAGTCCATTTGCCTCACATTTAGGCAATCATCCAGACAGAATGTGTTCCATCTCATATTTTTCTTGTTGCCAGGATAACAGGCAAAAAAGGGACTGCTTTCCTTGTTTCATGCCTTTAGTTGGCCTTGCTTTCATCTTTTCACAGATGGAGTGTAACTCAAAGCAACTCCTGTATTCTAGCAGTGCCAAGGCCGCTGTAAACTGAGCAATTGTATGAAATATAGATGGAATACAACTTAAGTGTATTTTTCATACCAAATGTAGCAAGTGCATGCATGCTACTATTAAAAAAAAAAGGGTCAGTAATTCACAGCTCTAAAAATATTCTGTACCTTACTGTTTAATTCTGTACCTTACTGTGTGATTTGCGGCAGACACCAAGCTGAGTGGTGTAGTCAACACCCCAGAAGGAAAGGAAGCCATCCAGAGGGATCTTGACAGGCTGGAAAGATGGGCCCGGGGGAACCTAATGAGGTTCAACACTGCCAAGTGTAAGGTGTTGCACTTGGGACGGAAGAATCCCAGACACAGATACAGACTGGGAGAAGAGCTTCTTGAGAGTAGCCCTGCTCAGAAGGACTTGGGGATTGTGGTGGATGAGAAACTTAACATGAGCCAGCAGTGTGCTCTTGCAGCTCGCAAGGCCAATGGTATCTTGGGCTCCATTAGAAGAGGGGTGGCCATTCCTACATCACTCTCACTTCATGCTCTTGCACCTCAAATGTGTAGCTGCTCATCTTTCAACTTATCTTTATTTTAGAAGGTGTTTGAGCACTTGAGACAATTGTAAAATTGCATGCTTTTCATCTCTCTCTTCTCCAGTGCCAAGGATGAAAGCAGTCTTCTTCCTGAAGCCAGTTGAAGAGAGTTACATTTGCTTCAGTTCTATAGCTAACAGAAAACTAAGGTATTAGTAGATCCAAATAATAAAATCTTTAGATATAGTAAACTCTAAGACCGTTGTTCAGTGTTATACACTTAAATGTAAAACAATTTTTGTGACAATAGACTGTTGATGTGAATAAAGAATACTTAAATGGAATGAGTATCAGAATTGTTTAAAAAAAAAATTACTGTTATGGAGGACATTATGCCTTTTTTACATAAAGTGAAGTTCATATATCTGCATATAAATGTGATTTATTTGAGTTATATATACAGTCATATGTTATATATATATGCACGCACAATATACAATAGGTTTTGTTTTCTGCCTTGTCTGTAAGAAGTTATACATGAACCTTTTTCATAATTAAATGACAGTTAAATATTATATACCTCTGAAAAGGGTAGATTTCTATGTAATATTAGATTCTATAGCTTATTATTAGCATTTTGTTTTCCTCTTTCTCCCTCTTGATATCTAATTAGAATAACTTCCATGTTTATTTTAATTCATCATCTAACAGATTTACTTTATTATTTAACTTCAGCCTTCCCTGCCATTTTATTTTATTTTATTTTATTTTATTTTATTTTATTTTATTTTATTTTATTTTATTTTATTTTATTTTATTTTATTTTATTTTATTTTATTTTATCTCAGGTATAAAATGTAATGGTATCTGCATCATAAGCCAAATATGTGGCCAGAAATTGGGAAACAAAGAGGCTGAAAGAAGAGTATTTCTGAAAACCTCAGAAAAGACCTCAAAGCCTGGATCTCAATAAAAGACGCTTACAAAGTCTGGTAGCTTGTCATTTAACAAGTATCAGTGAAAGCAAGTGTTATATGACATAGTTTGCAAATAATACTAAATTATAAAATTAAAAATGAAATCAATATTGTTCCCCTTTTGTGAAATGCAGCTATTTGTTTTCTAAAACTCAGGCAAGTTATTTTCTGCTGGTACCAACTGAATCATCTCAGCTCCTTATTAAAAAAAAAAACCAAACCAAACAAACAAAAAAAATATTAAATATTTCTGTTTCTTGCCACATCTCTTCCCCTTTTAATTTCTAAGAGTATCTATTTGATATAAAGTTAGACATGGGGTCCAGTGCATCCTCAGGCAAGGAAGGATGGGTGGTGGGGTAGCCCTCTATGTTAGGGATTGTCTTGATTGTCTGGAGTTTAATGATGGTGATGATAAGGTTGAATGTTTACGTGTTAGAATTGGGGGAAGGCCAACAAGGCAGACATCCTGGTGGGAGTCTGTTATGGACTGCCCAACCAGGACAAAGAGGTAGATGAAATCTTTTTCAGGCAACTGGGAGTAGCAGCACAATCGCTGGCTCTTGTTCTTGTGGGTGACTTCAACCTATGAGATATCTCTTTTGTAGACAACACGGAAGAGAGGGGTCAGTCTAGAAGGTTCTTGGAGTGTGTGGGAGATACCTTCCTAACGCAGCTGATGAGTTAGCCAACAAGGGAAGGCGCCCTGCTGGACCTGTTGTTCACAGAGAACTTGTGGGTGAGGTGACAGTTGGAGGCTGCCTTAGACACAGCGACCACGAGATGATAGAGTTCTCAATCCTTAGGAAAGGAAGGAAGAGGGTTGGTAGAACCGCCACCCCTGACTTCAGGAGGGTGGACTTTGGCCTGTTGAGGAACCTGGAGGAGAGTCCCCCGGGAGAAAGTATTGGAAGACAAAGGAGCTCAGGAAGTCTGGATGCTCCTCAAGAATGAGGTCCTGAAGGCTCAAGAGCAAGTCATGCCAGTGTGCTGAAAGTCAAGTTGGCAGGGAAGACAACCTGTCTGGCTGAACAGAGAGCTTTGGCTAGAACTCAGAAAGAAAAGGAGAGTATATGATTGTTGGAAGAAAGGTCAGGTAACCCAGGAGGAGTACGGGGCTGAGATACGACTATGCAGGGAGAAAATAAGGAGGGAAAAAGCCCAGTTAAAGCTCAATCTGGCCACTATTGTAAAAGGTAATAGGAAGAAATTCTATAAATATATTAATAACAAAAGGAGGGCCAGGGAGAATCTCCCACCTTTACTGGATGCAGGGGGAACCATTGTGACCGAGGACAAAGAAAAGGCTGAGGTACTTAATGCCTTTTTTGCCTCAGTCTTTAATAGTAAAACCAGTTGGTCTCCTGATTCCCAGACCTCTGAGTGGAAGAATGGGGATGGTAAGCAGACTGAAGTCCCTACGGTCCAAGGGGAATTTGTTAGTGACCTGCTCAGCTGCTTAGATCTCCACAAGTCAATGGGTCCAGATGGGATTCACCCAAGGGTACTGAGGGAGTTAGCACAAGTGCTTGCCAAGCCACTTACCCTTATTTACCAGAAATCATGGCTGAATGGGGTGGTTCCACTGGACTGGGAGCTGGCGCATGGGACACCCCTCTACAAGAAGGACTGGAAAGAGGACCAGGGAACTACAGGCCTGTCCACCTGACCACGGGGCTGGGGAAGGTGATGGAACAAATCATCTTGAGTACCATCAGGTAACACATGCAGGACAACCAGCTGATCAGGCCCAGTCAACATGGATTTATGAAAGACCAACCTGATCTCCCTCTACAAGAAAATGACCTGTTTAGTGGATGAGGGGAAGGCTGTAGATGTTGTCACCCTGGACTTCAGTAAAGCCTTTGACACTGTTTCCCACAGCATCATGTAGGAGTGTCAATCTGCTGGAAGCTAGGATGGCCCTGCAGAGGGACCTGGACAGGCTAGATCAATGGGCAGCGGCCAACTTTAAGGAGTTCAACAAGGCCAAGTGCCGGGTCCTGCCTTTTGGTCACAATAGCCCCAGGCAATTCTACAGGCTCGGGGCAGAGTGGCTGGAGAGCTCCCTGCAGGAGAAGGACCTGGGGGTGTTAGTGGACAGCTGGCTGATCATGAGCAGGCAGCATGCCCAGGTGGCCAAGAAGGCCAACGGCATCCTGGCCTGTATCAGGAATAGTGTAACCAGCAGGAGTAGGGAAGTGATAGTTCCATTATACTCAGCTCTGGTGAGGCTACACCTCAAGCACTGTGTCCAGTTTTGGGCCCCTCACTACAGGAAGGACTTCGAGATGCTGGAGGAGGGTGACGATGCTGGTGAAGAGTCTTGAGCGCAGGTCCTCTGAGGAATGGCTGAGGGAACTGGGGATTGTTAGTCTTGAGAAAAGGAGGCTGAGGAGAGATATTACTGCTCTCTACAACTACCTGAAGGGCAGTTGCAGAGATGTCAGGGTTGGTCTCTTCTCTCAGGTGACAAGTGAGAGAATGAGAAGAAATGGCTTAAAATTGCAGTAGGGAAGATTTAGGTTAGATATCAGGAAGAATTTCTTTACTGAAAGGGTTGTCAGGCATTGGAACAGGCTGCCCAGGGAGGTGGTTGAGTTACCATCCCTGGAAGTATTTAAAAGGTATGTACTTGAAGTCCTTAAGGACATGATCTAGAGGTGGACTCTTCAGGCTTAGGCTATGGTTGGCCTCAATCATCTAAAGGGTCTTTTCCAACCCAGGTGATTCTATGATTCTGTGAAATACACTAAATAAAGAAAAAGCATGATAGAAAGAAAATATCACTTCCAAATGGTCATCAGAATGGGTTAGGTGATTTGTTACCAGAATAAATATTTTTTTTTTTTCTGACATCACTTGTAATCTATTTGATAATTTGTCTAAGATAGGAAAAGAAATGTATAACATTTTTTTTTAAAGTTAGTAGTAGCTGCACTGATTTATTTCATTTGATCAGACTTCTGATGTTACAAGCAGTATCAATCATTCTGCAAACATAATATGACACTTAAGCACTATAGAAGAAAACAGTTTTTTTAAAGTGCCTCAGTCATTTCTCATTCAACCAGACAGACTGATTCTATTTTGATTATTGGACTACTAAAACTGGGAATTTTTTAGTTAAAAAGTGCGTTTGCAGGGATTCAGTCTCAAAGGAAGTAACACTCTCCAGTCTAATAATTCTGTATAACTTGCTGAAGTAGGAGACTCCCTCAAGTGGTTGGAGCCTTATATCCTTTACATCTTTCTTTGAATGCACTAACCATTGACATTTCCCTTTGATCATATCCTGTAGTCTATTAACAAGGAATCAAACTAATGAGTGAAATCCACAGTGCATTGAAAGGCAACTGCAAGGCTCTCATGGAGTTCAATAGTGACCAAGGTTTCACCTAGTTTCAAGAGAGGCATTTAACCCTCTCTGATTACTTAGAATTCCCTTTAATGGTACCTTGTTCACTTATTTGGAGTTAGCTTAGTTTTTGCTACTCCTTCAACTTGCCTTGAAGTGTTTTTGGAGAGGTCCTTTGAACTATTTTTCACGATTGAGAAGTTTGAATAGATGGCATCTTAAGAGCAGAGGAAATCACTTTATAATTGTAATTCTCTGAAAACAGCATTCTGGCATGGTTTTTACTCATCCATCCACTTCCAATAATAGTCTGGAGGGTAGCTTTTTGAGGTTGTATTTATCTTCACACTTTGATCTATTTTGTTGGGTTTGTTTGGGTTGAGTCTGTTTTATTTTTTTTCCTTGTGTCATTCAAGGCATTATCAGAGTTTCATTTTATTCTATGATTAGCAATTTCCTCCTCTGGAGGATGTCTTCTTCTCAATCAAACAGAAATTGGCTTGTAGATTCCAAGTAAAGCAATTAAAATTCTGGCTGGTGTATGACCCAATGTTCTGTTCCTTTTCTCTGAGGACTAAAATCATAGGGGAGTTCCACAATCACATCTTACATGAGGAAGCATAAAATCAAAGTATGTAAAAGGCTACCAAACAATTTCTGCCACAAAGCAGACTTACAAATTTAACCATCCCCCTATCTTCTTGCACTTATTGCCTCAGGTTGTATCTGACTTTTAAAGTATTGATGATGTACATTCTGTTCTACTTCTGTTCTATGATATAGCTATTCAGATCCACATTGTCTAATTTGTGCAGGAAGCTGGGATCAAAAGCCCTTTTTGACCACAAGTGCCAATGTGTAACTTTTATAGGGGTATGAAAAAACATTCAGAGCTCTAGTGTATGTATTTTTTTATATTAGTCATTTTTCTTTACATCTCAGCATATTTTTATTTATAGAAAAAGCAGTATTTTTTTTAATGTCAGAGACTAGATTCTTTAATCTTAGTATGTTCCTAAGGGCTTTTGAAAGTTTAATGAAATAGATATTCCTTACGAGGTCTTGCAAGAGGAGTTAAGAAATGTAAGAGAGATGTTCCTTAGCCTAGAAAAATAAAATAAATCATTTTGAGCCACTTTAAAAGATGATTCCTCTGCAGTTAAATGAAAGGGTACAAGTGCCTTTGGAAGAAACTCTTTAACATGGATCTGATTTTTACATATATTTGTATGTTTTTTAATCATTGTCAAAAAGTCATTATTACAAATAGACAACATCCATTGAATACAAGATTCTCATAACTGGGAGTATTTCACATATCAAACTGAGAATAATGCACACAGACCTGAGTTGTAGGGGGGTTTTGATGCTTTTTTGATCAGTCTACATATAATTTTCGAATCGAGCCCAAATTTCAGGATGTTTCATATACTTTCTAATGTTGTATTACTTTAGGATTTTTTTCCTAAAATGGATTAGTACACATATTATTATATTAAACTAGTAAATCCAGCTGGCACTCTCAGAGAATAAAAGGGTTTATTAAATACAAATGAAGAATCAGCTGTGTGATTTTGCCATACAGGAATAAGTATTATAGGAAAGTGAACATGAATTGACATTTTTCAGCAACTTCAAAATATTTATCTTGTTATTGTCAGGCTTTTACTGCCTAAACCTTGGAAAACATGGAAGATTTTTAGGAATTTCTTAATTTAACTACTAAAAAAATCACGCTCAATATCAACAGCCATTGTGAAACATAACCCTCAGTGCTACTAGTACTGCAACAGATGCATAACTTAAGTCTTGGGAGCAGCCTTAGTATTCAGATCCAGATCCTTAAAGACACTTTCAAATACCCCTTGAAATCAGACAATTTTACACATCTAAATAGCTATCAATTATTTCTATGACTTGAGGAATCTTATAACTTCTGCTTTTGTTTGTTTGGAATTTCTAAAACATTGCTGAAACCAAGTCCCATATAATGCAGGTGTTAGTTTATCTTTAGTAGCAACTTTCTCACTGTCCCCAAAAGGTCTTGTATCAGGTGCTGAGGGATGGATCATGCATCTTAATCATAGAATCATAGAATTCTTTGGATTGGAAGGGATCTCAAAAATCATCTAGTTCCAATCTCCCTGCCATGGCCAGGGACATCCTCCACTACACCACATAGCCCAAAGTTTTTAAGTGACCTTAAACACTTCCAGGGAGGGGATGCCCACAGACTCTCCAGGAAACCTGTGCCAATGCCTCACCACCTTCATAGTAAAGAATTTCTTCCTAAACTCTAACCTAAACCTACACTCTTTCAGCTTTAAATCATTATCCCCTGACCTATCACTATAGTCCTTGGTGAACAATCCCTCTCCCACTTTCCTGTAGGACCCCTTTAAGTATTGGTAGGCTGTGATTAGGTGTCCCCAGAGCCTTCTCTTGTCCAGGCTGAACAAGCCTAACTCACACATTCTGTCTTCTTAGGAGAGGTGCTCCAGCCTTTGACCATCTTCATGGCCCTCCTCTAGACACGTTCAAACAGCTCTATGCCTTTTCTATACTGGGGACCCCAGAGCTGGCACAGCGCTCCAGATGGGGTCTCACGAGAGCAGAGTATAAGGGCACACTCACGTCCCTTTATCTGCTGGCCATGCTGTTCTTGGTGCAGCCCAGGATACAGTTGGCCTTCTAAACTGCTAGTGCACACTATTGGTGCATGTTTTGCTTGTCATCAATCAATACCCCTAAGTCCTTCTCCTCAGGGCTGCTCTCAATCCATTCTCCACCCAGCCTGTGGTTGTGCTTGGGACTGCGCTGACCCACATACAGGATCATGCACCTGGCCTTGTTGAACTCAGTGAAGTTTGCATGGGCCCACCTCCCAAGCCTGTGAAGGTCCCTCTTGATGGAATCCCTTCCCTCCAGCATGTTCACTTCACCACACAGCTTGGTGTCATCAGAAAACTTTCTGAGGATGCACTCAATCCCACTGTCTATGTCACTGACAAAGATGTAGTTTTGCATGGCTGGGTTCTATTGGAGAAGTGGGGGCTGCAGGGGTGGTGTCTGCCAGATGCTCCCTGCAGGTTCTCTGTGAAGCAGGCATTTAAAGTTTACCCACTTTAAACTGGCACCTGTGTTTTCAAGTACTTATTTTATATCTGTATGTCAGCATTTTGTGCCACTAAGAGTTCATAGATGTATCTCACCATTCTGTTAGCATATCTTGTAATTTATTTGTATAAACTAGGCCATAAAAATATATAACTCATTTAAATGTATCCAGATTTGAAAATATAACTGGTAGTGTATGTTAGCAGTCTCTCTACATGTTTATATGCATTTGAAGCAAATAATGAAAGACTTCCCAGCTGTGTCTGATGCTGGCTTTCCCCTTTTTTTCTCATGGTATTGCACCCAAAATAATATTCATTACACTGAAAATTCATATTACTTCCTTGTCATTTATGCTCATTGTATAGTCTTCAAAAAAAATTGAACTTGGAATAACCTTGAATTGTACAAGCTAATAAAATCAGTTCTGTAAGTGAGAACATACAAACACAGTAAAGGGAGCCAACAGGATTGACTTATATGTGCTTGGAACACTTAAAGGCTAACTAACCAACTAGAGTGAAAACTTAATTTCCTGAAGTTTTAAACAGTTCTCTTAGCAATTTTGGGGGATTATGTGTTTTTAACATGAAGTACTAAAATTATTTTAGCCCTATTGACATAGCAGTCTTTCAGATTATTCTTTTGAAATATTTAAGTAAGATACTGATTAAATTAAGCTGGACAGGTGAAGTTGATTTCCTGAACCTTGCTGGACAGAAGGCCATCAAATATATTCGTATATGCGGAATAAGTCTAAATAATTTATATTCCTCTTTCCCTTTGTATCTGTCTCTTTCTCTCACCTTCTTTTCCATCTCTTCCTCCCCATGGGTTTTCTAGAGTAACCAGAAGCTACTCCAATAAGTCTCCTTAATGTCGCTTTCAAAGCGACAAATATATTTTTGATTTACTGATCTAGAGTGCTTTTAGATACAAACTAAACATCATTAATTTCTAGAACAACATCATAGAATGGAGGTCTAAAACAAGCTGGATGAACTGTGTCCTAGAAGAGCCTATTTGCCAACATTCACTCTAAAGGCAACCTCAGGTCATAGATTTCCCACATCAAGAGGAAGGAAATATTTTTTAAAAACCTTAAGTAGTTTTATTGGGCACATATCTATGTAAGCTGATCATCCTAGATATCTTTTGTAATCAATATATAAATAGACATTCTTGGGGTGAAATTCTGTCTACACAATTCTTCTGTATAATCTAGCAGGTAGGTAAGATTCCTTTCTTCACCACCAGTAAATTAAATTGATATTCGATTGAGGTGGAACCTGCTCCTGTACAATCCTGGTAGTGAGGTTATACACAATATTTGTCAAAAATTGTTCTCTAAGTTAAGCACATATTTCCTGATTTCTTGAATCTCTAAAGTGACTGACAAAGGCAGTTTACATTTTCAGAGGCTCTGTGGTGGTTTGGTCAGCAACAACTTCAGCCTTGAGCCGGCTGGTGTTTGCTCTCTGGTGCCTGCAGAGAGCTTATGTCTGCTTCTTGCAGAAGCCACCCCTGGAGCTCTACCCCCTCTCCACCAGAAACTTGCCATGCAAAACCACAGCAATGACATTTAATGAAAATGGAAAGACTGACTTCTAACAAAACACACACTAAACAAACAGTCTCATGGTTGGTGTCAACAGAAGTTAAACGTGAATTCGTGTATATTGGATGGAAAAAATGCTTGTTACTTGTGGACAACAGTTCATCTCTATATGATTTCTCCAATGTATTAAAACGGAATAAGGATCAAATGTAGGGTCTGTTTACTAGACAAATTGTACTAAACACAACAGTTTCTCATAAAGTGTTGTTCTATGTGTAACATATGTAGGTAGAGTGCAGAATATCGACCCTTATGTCCCAAATAACTTTTGAAAAATTATCCTGAGTAAAGCCAAATTCCTATTTCCATTATGACTTGTCAAATTATAGAATAACACTGAAGTCTCCTATGAAAAACTGTGATCAATCATTAAAGTAAAATTAATAGATTTGTGTGCTTTACGGAACAGAAATTACCATCCTTTGAAAAATAATTAATATATACCCATCCACATTCATTGAAAGCTTTACATTTACCTGTCTATCTGCTGAGTTTTTCTTCTCAGTTGAGCAGATGAATTGATGAGAAATTTCGATCTCAGAACTGGTCTGCTTTTTTCCTTGTGAAAGTTTCAGAGAACTCTTGAGAAAAGCTAGCTGAGGCAGTTCAGACCCAGCATGATGCGTGAGCTTAGTTTGAAAAAAAAAATTAGATAGATAGAAAACCTGTAAGATCTTTTTGCATTAATCACTGTTTTCCTCTTTCGAAATAATGATTCAAAGTCAGCATGGTTTTGTCCTTTATGGTAGCTGTTTTAAGACACAGTTTGAATCCTTGTTGTATACTCATGAGGATGAAATCAGGACAGAATTTGAATTATTTGATCCCCCCCCCATGTATATATTGACTTGTGGCAAAATAATTTTGTTCAGGTTAAAACAAAGGACAACGCAAAACTATCAATCACACAGGAAGACAGCTGTTGCTACAGACTGGATAAGCTAATGAGAACAAAAAGTTCAGAGTTTTGTGGAGTTTGATAAATGACTAAATATTCTTTCCTTCAATGTTTTGTATGTAATCATTTCACTTACAAAAGTGAAAGAACCATAAACTGCAGCAGTTAACATGTCAAGTCACTTGGCGTAACTTCTGACAGATCACTTAAAAGATTTTTTTGTGTGGTGCCTGAATTACATTGCCAACGTCTTGAAAAAATTACACAGCCACATATTCTATGTGCACAGTACGTTATGTAATATATACATGAAAATTGTACCAAGTTGTTCTGAATGAAGGAATGCAAACATACATCCTTGATGTCCTTTATTATGTGTATATGTTTCACAATTAATGCCTGTATAGAATCACAGAATTGTAGGGCTTGGAAGAGACCGCAAAGAGATCATTGGGTCCAACCCCCCTGCCAAAGCAGCTCCCTAGGACATATCACTCAGATAGGCGTCCAGATGGGTCTTGAATATCTCCAGAGATGGAGACTCCACCATCTCCCTGGGCAGCCTGTGCCAGGGCTCTGTCACCCTCACTGTGAAAAAGTTCTTCCGCATGTTGGTGCGGAACTTCCTGTGCTCCAACTTGTAGCCATTGCCCCTTGTCCTGTCCCCACAGACCACTGAAAAGGGGCTGGCCATTTCCCTAGGTACTTAAGATATTTATAAACATCAATAAGATCCCCCCCTTAGTCTTCTTTACTCTAGGCTGAACAGTCCCAGCTCACTCAGCCTTTCCTCATAGGGGAGATGCTCCAGGCCCTTAATCATCTTCGTAGCCCTTCTCTGGACTCTTTCCAGGACATCCCTGTCTTTTTTTATACCAGGGAGCCCAGAACTGGACACAATATAAATATAAATGAAGATGCTATGTATCTTTCTACTTTAAAGGACATTAATAATGGCCTATGTCTGTGGGAAATATTTGCCACTAATTAATTTGGAAAGCAAAGAATAAAAAAAAGATGATTGAAAATGTCATAAAACATAGCATAGAAAAATTAGAAAAAAATAAATACATGGAATTTGGTCTTCACACTTTTGTAAATACAATATAGAAAAGATATGCATAAGAAAAACAGGAGGAAGAAACACCACAACTTTACTTTTGCCATGTGATGAGCAACTGACATGCAAAAATATTTATCTTCCTTTTTTATCTGTAGATATCATTACAGAATTATGCCAAAAAAAGGGCAAACTCATTTAGAATTATGAGAAGGATTACTGAATAATTTAAAAATACTGTTCTGTACTTCTGGAAAAATTACTCCTTAAACTGAGTTTGTCAAAAAGCTGTGAGTAATAAGCAGCTGCAAATTAGTCAGGTAGTAGAATTTCCATATTGTTTGATTTGTTAATCCTCAGACAAAAGAACATCCATAGAAGTTAGGATCACTTTCACACATTCTGTTTTGTCAAGATCTCTGACAGTACACTAGAACCAAAGCTTCTATGTATCTCATAGCATAATTCAAGGTCAGAGATATGCTCTGCCTGAAATTCATTGTCTAGACCATTTCTGTTAAAGTAGAGAGAACAGAAATTAAACAAATGTGACAATAAAGTCAAAGGAAAAATATCTTTGATATAACAATAAGTGAGAAGAATAGACTGCAGTTAAATTAGTATCAAAATCTACTAGTTTTATTAGTCAGGAACAATTTTTTTTTAAAAAAAATGAATTTGACAGATTCAAAACCAATGCAAATAGACACGGATGCATCAAACCATCAGGCACTTAGAAAACTATGGTGTAAGAAGTTGCCCATCATCTATATTTTTTTGCACATAAATGATTTAACTTTCAGAAAGTACCACATGTTGAGAAAAAATAGCTCAGTTTACATTATTAACACAAGCTTTCTGAAATCCAAAAGACTAGCCAGAGGATGTTTTTTTGTACCTTCCAGCTAAATTAAATATCTAGCAAAATTCACTTTTATCTTTTATTCCTTCACAACTTTACTTCAGCAGAGAATTTGATTGTGGTATTTTTGGCTAAGAAATTTTTTCATGGTCAGTTGGAGATTGTTTTATTTTGGGTTTGGGTTCTGGTTTGGGGGTATTTGGGTTTTTTTGTCAATGGTACTGAATTACATTAAGCAATGATACTAAAAAATAATACCTGAGACAGACATAAGCCTAAACAAATGTGACAAGAAAGTCAAAGGAAAATTACCTTTGATATAACAATAAGGGAGAAGAATAGACTCCAGTTAAATTAGTATAAAAAATCTACAAGCTATATTAGTCAGGAACATTTCTATAAAAAAGTTAGATATTATTCCCAGATTTTAAACCAATGCAACTTAATTCAAAACTAATGCAACTTTGGTTGTTGTAGTATCATATAGGTTACACCATTGTTGTGAGCTTTTAAAATGCGTACTATGTCTCATAAGACAACCCTTCTGAAAAGGTGTTAAATCGTATTAAAACACATTCAAAACCTTCTTGCTCTTTAACATTACTAAGTCAATAATAAAACCAAAGTACTTGCTCACATTTTATGTAATTAGAATATCATTTGGTAAGTCTGTTTCAGAAATGCTTGTTTGGGATTTCTTGCACCAGTGATACTTTGGAACAGTACAGATAAAATTCTGTCAACCACAGTTTGCTTAATAAGAATTGTTAGGTGATATTTTTTCACAGATAATTTTTTCCTTATGCAGGGAATTGCAAAGCAAAATGTAGAGTGAAAAAGAATAAGGGATTCCTTATAATGGAAGCAGCCTAAACATGTTACACATTCAGTACATTTGAACATGCAGATAAAGAGATTTGAATCTCGTTTTGGAGGGACAGAAGAGTGATAGAAAGAAAAGGAAGGATAGGAAGGAATGTTTTGAGAATCCACAATCATCTCTGCCTCATATGATATACCATTGGATGTTGTGGTTTGGCCCCAGGTGGTAGCTGAGCACCAGGTGCCACTTTCTCACCCCTTCCCCAGTAGGATATGGAGAAATGCGAGACAAAGGCAAACCAAGGAGTGGGAAAAGGGCAGTTTGCAGAGACAGTACAGGGAGAGGGAAACAACAAGACCTATGATAGAATACATAAAGGATCATAACACAAAACACCTACTGCCCCAACTACTGATCAGACACTCAGCCCACACTTGGACTGTCCTAGCTGGAGCCACTGCCATGCCACGCCATGCCACACCACGCCATGACCCCCCCCCCCTTCCCCACGCTGCTCCCTGAATAGCCTTCCTTTATGTGGAGGTGACATCACTTGTGAAAAACACCCTTGGTCAGCTCAGCTTACCTATGCTGGCTCCTTGGGAAAGTTAACTCTGTCCTAGATGGAAAACAGGACAGATGTTTAGGAGATACAACCAGAACAAACCTACAGAAACCAACCCAGCAATTAAGTACTTCCACTGAAATACAGCACTTTGGCCAACACTGCTACATTCTGATCGCACAGTCTTATCAGCAATGACTCACTGATTAACAGGAGTAGCTAATCACAATTCAGAAAAATATATTATTTCCTGGATCTAAGAAATGTGAAAGTTAGGTATAGTTCACAGAAACCCCTTCATATATCTATCGAAGACATGAATTCATGGTCGATTCATTTTTCTGCTGCTCTGGTTTTGAAATGGAGTAATAAAAATTAAAACTGTCTTTCAAATCAGAAATGTTGAGTTCTTATAAGCTCTTTCCAAATGTAAAAAACAATGACTTGTTGCTTACCATTATTTAGATTTTAAACTCAGTTGTGACAGGTCCTTATGTAACATGTACGTTGCTTTTGCATTGATGTAGTTCATAGGTAAGTTTTTCAAAATTGTTCCTTCTTGGATTAATTACTGTCTCATTGAGACCAGAAAGGAAACTAGGCTGATACTAACTGAACATTTGATAATAATGTTTCGTTTGACTGACTCTCAGTTTGTACAGATTTAACTGACGGGAGAATGAGACACTATCTTTGATGATTTCTAGAAAAAGTATTAAAGAATGTTGTGAGTTAAGAGGATATAGTCAACACTCTTTGAAATCAGTGTGGATTTTAACTGAATAAAGACTGTGAGTCTGGACCTGAAAGCAGAGGAAGCAGCAATTTAAGGTTGAGGATTAAAAAACTGAGTTTAAAAATATGTGAGGTTTCTGACTTCTACTTAACCCTTCATTTTGTATTAGATCCTTCACATTCTCACCAGTAGTCCAGATGTCACTATTATTTGTAATGAGACCATATCTTACAGTTTATTTTTGACGTCTTTTTTTTCTTTTTTTTTCTTTCTTGTATAATTTGGGACACGTTCCAACATTGTTCATTCTTTACTCGAGTCCATAAAATTCTAATTATTTATCAAAACACTAAGTGGAAAGATGTTAAAGATTCTGGAACTGAAAGGGACATAGTGGTGAAATTACCTTCACTTTTTAGATCCTCACATTGTGCAATTCTTTCCATGACTTGATAAGAATCTCTGTCTAGTCTATTCCATCTGAAAAATTGTTCATAAACTCCTTAAGCTAGGAAGCTTATTCAAATATCCATCTTTGCTTTATTCATCTGCATGTTCAGATGTTTTATACATTAACTTTGTTCCAGTATTCCCTGTATGTTAAGTTGTTTTGATTTGTTTTCTTTTCCTTCTCTAATCCTTCTGTGGAGAACTTACAAATGTTACTCATATCCACCTTGGCTTTTGTTTTTTGTAAACTGAGGAAACAACACACTTTTTGTTCCCTGTTCTAAACTAAGAGTTTTCATCACCCTTATCATCCAAGTTAATCCTTCCTTTTATATTCCATCCATTAGTTTTCTTAAATATTATTTGAACTGTATGTGGGCTATTTCTGATATCTCGCCAGTAGCATGTATGCTTCCCTTTTATTATAAGGCAGTATCTTCTCTGTGACCTCTTCAGAATTACCTTCTTCAGACTTACATTATCTCAGGAATTTATAGTCTCTTTGTAATCAACAACTACAACTACTTACTTTCTTCAGTTGATCCAAACAAGAAACAAAATTCTGTGTATGACTTTTCATTATATATTATTGGTTTTCAGTTTGTTTATTTCAGTCTTGTCCTCAAAATCATTCATTTTATCTTCTTTAGCAACACTTTTTAAAATGGAAATCATCCTTTCTGAGTTGCTACTATTAAAAGCCTTTAAAATATCTTCATTTTGATTTGGGGTTTGTTCATATTTTTTTAAGAATAATTGCATATAGGATGACGTTCAGTAAAACTCCTGATTATTTTTTAAATAACTTTTTAAAAAATGGTACCGCCAGTCCAATGATCAACTATTAATTTCTACATTTAAGTAAATGTAATGAATGCAAGCCCCTCATGTATGCAAATACATGCAGTTCTTTGGGAAAATCTATGTGTTTGACAATATTCAAGCTTCTTGGTGTCAATCATAATCAATGGCTTAAGTGCATATTTTTCCAATAATTTACTATAAATTTGACTTGGGGGTTCACTCAGGATTTGCTGCCTTTTATTTTCAGTCATGCAATTCATTTATTGAGACTGTGTATTGGGAGACAGACTTTTTAGAGTAATAACCTGTAATGGTACAAATCTGTCTGACTATGAAGAAAACATTAAACTGCTGAGCAGAATCTTGGTTTAGCTGTACCCATTAATTCTTGAATTTCTTGGAAATATACTCTAAGGACTTTGTCATTTTAGCATTTTACCTAACAGTTAATATTGCACAGTGAATGGTTTGTTAGAACATATGTTTTCTCTTTTCAGTAGCTTTTTAGTCTCTGCTCAAGCTTTGCCTTCATTTCTGATATATTCTCTTCTGTCCCCACTATAACCCAGTGAGGCATAATAAACCTAAATTCTTAACACATTTTAGGGTGAATATTATTGTCAGGATATTGTTATACATATTCCTTATAGCTTGGGGCCTTCATTCCAATTCTTACTACACTCAAGAGATCTCATTTGGATCTAATTTTGACTTAGATCGGGAATATTTTCAGCACAACCCAATGAGTATATTTGTAATGAAGGCACACGCTGTGCTGGGTGGGAAATGACATAATGCAAACAAATCTGTTGTCTTCAGAATAGCTGTAATATCTTCAAATCAACCTGAAAGTCACTGTGTTTTCGATTTTCTTGCTGTTGCTGTTAAGGGAGTTTTGTTTTCTGAAGCTTAGTAAATATCATAAATGCTGCCAGAAAAGACTTCAACAAATGGTTTTCATTACAAAAGTCTGAATGACAAATAAGTAAATATAGTGAATAGCAATGATAATGCAAAAAGGATTATGCCCTCTGGTAGCCAAAATATTGATATCTAATCTTGTCGTGCACTGAATGAAAATGACTTTGCCCTACATGAATGTGAAAAAGGTGTAAATCCTATACGAAGTCTTTAAACCAGGAAAAATATACCTACTTCTCTTGAATACACTGCTGTACTTAGAATTATCATATCATGGGACAGTTCAGGCTGGGAAGGACCTCAGGAGGTCTTGGATAGGTCCAGCCCCCTATCCAGAGCAGGGCCAGCTCTGGGCTCCTCACAGTTTGGCTTGAAACCCACAAAGGACAGACATGACACAACCACTCAGAGCAACTTGCTCCACCGCCTATCCATCTTTAAGGGGAAATTCTCTGTACACTCAGTCTGAAAGTCTCACTCTCTCACCCTCCTGGCCTGCACCGCTGTGACCAGACCACATCCATCTCCTTGATGACCTCTTGTAGATGCTAGGAGTCTGCTTTGTGCACTGAAACCATCCCTTCTGTAATCTAACCCAGCCCAGATCCACCAGTCCTTCCACTTAGGGCAAATGCTCTACCCCTTATCACCTTGGGGGCCCTCCACTGAGCTCTCCACCATTTGTCAATGTCTTTGCTACACTGGGAGAGAAAACTTGACATTATCTGATAAATACCATGTAAAGGATTGACAATCCTGACCCTTAATCTATGGCATACATGCCTGCTCATATAACCCAGGAGCTCTTCACCACCATGGCTATTAGGGCACACCATGGGTTCACATTCAGCTCCCTGTCCATCACCACTTCAGGAGCTTTCCTTCAAAGCTACACCCCAGGTCCTTGGTCCTTTGTCATTAGAGGGCTCCTCTTTGCCTACATGCATCCAAGAGTGATTCATCATTTGTACTTGTTGAATTTCATGAGAACATGTTTACTTATTTTTTCAGCTTCTTTGGGATGATAGATCTGCTTCCAGGTGTACCAGCTTGTCACCCCAACTTGGACTCATCTAAAAATGTGACAAGAATGCAATTTTTGTCTCCTCAAGGTCAACAATAAAGACGTTAAAATAAATAGGTCCTGGTGCAGACCCCTAAAGTATCAGTTTGTCACTGACTACCATGTGGAGTGCTGTCAGGGCACCACAGGTGCTGGTGCACCCTGGACATCAAGGACTGAAAGCAATGGGGCCTCCACAAGGATGGAGAATAGGGCTGAGTGGAGTCTTATGCATTTCAGCAGAGAAATATCATCTTGTAACTGGGCAGGAGTAACCAAATATACCAGTGCAGCTGGCTAACAAGTTGAACATAAGCCAGCAATGAGTCCTCTGGATGCATTCAAGGACCAATGTGAAAGTCCTTCTTAAATGGTGCAGCCTACAGTTGCACACAGTACTTCAGGTGAGGCTGCACCAACACTGAATACAGAGAGATAATCACGTCTTTTGATGGGCTGGTTATGCTGTGTTTGATGCACCCCAGGATTGGGTTTTCCCCCTTGGCTCCCAGGGAAAACTGCTGACTCATGTTGACTGTTGACCAGCACCCCTAGATCCCTTTCTGTAGGGCTGGTCTCCAGTTACTACTCTCCCAACTTATACTTGTTTCTGGCCTTACTCCATCCTAGCTGCAGAATCAAGCATTTTGCCTTGTTACATTAATTAATGGAGTGCTCCAATCTATCTAGATTCATCTGCAAGGCCTCCTGCCCCTCAAAGAAGTCAACAGCACCTCCCAGTTTGGTATCATCAGTAGACTTGCTAATGGGGCATTCAACTCCTGCATCCAGATTGTTAATTAATATACTGAACAGTACTGACCCTACAAATGAACCCTGAGGAACATCACTGGTGACCAGTTGTTAGCCAGATGTGGCCCCATTCACTACAACTCTTTGAGCTCTGTTCTGCCAGTTCTTCACCCAGAACCCTGTGAACCTGCTCATCCCGCAGCTGGACAACTCATCCAGAAGGAAGCTATAAAGGACAGTATAAAAAGCTTAATAAAGTCCAGAAAAGCTTCATCCACTGCCGTCCCTTTATCTACTAGGTGGGTGACCTTATCATAAGACAATATCAAATTATCAGTACTTTCCCTTTGGGAACCCATGCTGACTGTGCCTGATGATTGTGTTATTTTTTAAAGGTCTTTCAATAATATCCAGTATAATAATATTTTTTCCAGGAACTGAGTTTAGACTTACAGGTCTGTGGTACCCTTTTTTGTAAATCTCAGTAACAGTGACTAGCTTGCATTCAGCCAGGAAACACAATACTCCTGACTTCCAGCATCAGTGTCTCAACACCAGCGCATAATCATTCCGCTTCAGACCCTTGACTCTCCTTAGATGGTGTGGGGCATCTCTTTAAAGATTTCCCCCCTGCCAACACCCTGCCGTGTTCTATGTTGCTGAGGGGTTTTGTGGTCAGCTTTTAACACAGGCTGCAAATAAGATTAGTCCACAACAATGATGATCAACCTTCTCAGCAGTTTCAAGCCCTGTTTTCCTGTTAGCTGCTGCTCTGAGGCCTATGTCAGGATTCAGTTTTCCTCAGTTCTTGCATTTCTTGTTCTTTTCACCATGACTCATCACAGTGAGACCCTCTTTGCAGTTGACTCAGCTCTTGGGCAGAGCAAATTCATTATATTTCTGCATCACCTCAGATGGCTAAAGGTGAGTTCATCACGAGCAGTATGTATCTGAACAGTGAAGGAGTCATTCCTAGAAAAGGTCCCTAAATGTGAGAATAAGGAAAAACTACTAGAGAAGGACAAGTGTGTTTTATTTAGTCTTCAGTGTCTGATAATGTAAACTAAACCTGTTTTCAAAATCATAATTCAAAATAAGTTTTCAAATGTTAAAAAAAGAATTTTTTTCTTTTGTGCATGTTTGCTTCTTTTTTTGCTTCTCCCTCTACTCTTTGCTAAACTTTTCCAGAAAACTAAAGATCAATTAAGTGTTTTAGGACTGATCCAAGAAGTTTATTGCATACAAATTTTATGGGCTGGTCATGTGCAAACCACCTCCTATACTCGGTGACTTGTGAGAACTAACAAGGTTTCAGTTGTTGATCTGACAGATGCAATGAATTAGAACTGAAAGTAACAATCATTCAGTGTATCAGGTATTTTCCTCAAAGATACAAAAGGAAAAGATATTACAACACTTCTTCACAATGTAATTTTAACATATTAGGAAAAAAAAAAAAAGTGAGTCATTAGTTTCCCCTGATCCAAAGGAATTTGGTCTATTTTCTCCAGTAGACAAGTCTTACATTTATCTGTATCTTGTATCTATCTGAAAGTATCACTTTTTCTATACTTGTATCTATTAGGATGTATTCAAAGATTCCAACCTTTTTTATAAAAAATAAAAGATTAAAATATATTTGACCATTATAATCTTATTAAGAAACAAGGTTGATGACAGATAACACTAATGATAGCTCTATACAGGGTATGAGTTCCATTTGTAGAAAGCACTATACATTTGTAAACCTATATAAACTTTGCATTAAGATAAGTTTTTGAAAGGCTCATAATAATTTCATTGTTGTCTCAAAGGCAGTTCTTAGATTTCATTAAAAGAACAATTTTCTAACCATAATGTATCGAGCTTTTGAACTGATATAGACTGTTTCCTAGGTATTGTTTTATTTGGTTGTAGAAGACAAAGAAAACCTAGAGACATTACCTAGCTACTTGGCTGATGAGCTGGCAGTAAATACTATACTAGAGGCTTTCATAAACAATTTTTGTGCACAAACATACATGATAAAAATGAGTGCACATTAAGGATTCAATTTCTTTTCTTCCATTACTTTTTATATTTTGCTTAAAAAAAAAACCCTGCAAGTGAGGTTTATATGCTCCCGTGTTAAATATAAACAAAATCCCATCAGCTTCTACATTCCTTTAAATCTGAAAGATTTAGGCTTGTGCAGCTTTTTTTTTGGCCATGGCAAAGTGTCAATAAGCAGATTCGTGCTTCACTCTATTGTTCAAACTACATAAAAAAAAGTCCGTTGTGTAAAATTATTAGATTGACATATTTATATATTTTCCTGAACTTTTAATTGCCCATAAAATCAGATTAATAGTAGCTTTCTGTATTTTCATACTGAGTAAACTCAAGAAAAGAGAATGAAAATTTGATAGGCAACTTTTTTGGTACTTATTCTGTAGGGGCAAGTATGAGAAAAGGAAAAATTAACCATAATTAAAAACCGTGAGAGCTTGACCCCAGCCAGCAGTCAACGACTGGGTCCCTCACTTGGTCCCCTGTCATACAGGGTGGGAAGAAAATAAGAGGAGAGCTAAAAGACTCATGAATCGGGATAATGACTGTTTAATAAAGAAAGCAAAATCTGCCCACATAAGCAAAGCAAAAAGAGGAACTCATTCACTACTTCCCATCAGCAGGCTTTGGGCATAGGTGTAAGAAGAAAGGTTTTTCGTTCTATGCAAGCTCTGTTTAGCAACAGCCAAACCTGGTGTGTTACCAACAGTCTTAGCCACAGATGCATTGCACCATGTGGGCTGCAAAGGAGGAAGCTAACTCCATCAGAGCCAGATCCATTACACATGTATTCAAGGCACAACCCCCCCGCCCCCCCCCCGCAAAACCAGAAGATTTGTGTTTATGCTTTTCCACTTTACCTTTTACCATAAAATGTTTAGCCCTATTTGGAAAAAAACAGTATCAGTGATCTGGAATTTTCAAAAAAAGTTTTTAGCAGTTATGGGTTTCAGTATAGATAGAGGATTACCAGATTTACAAATCTCAATGCAAAAGAGAAACCCTAAGTTGTCATACCTGATCTTCCTGACTGCTGTGTCATTACCTTTTAAGTTATTACTGACTAGAAGAAGCTGGACAGAAAACTTGGAGAAAGACCAGGTGCTAATTCAAGTTTCATTTATGTGCACAGCTACAGCCTTAAGACAGGTACTTAGGAGGGAAAGCTACAGACATTGACTTCTATCTGTTGTCTTAAAACAACACAAAAGCACAAACCCAAGACTCTATGACTGTGTCTGACTCTAAAATTTCTCTTCCAGAATTGGATATCTTGCTTCTGGCACTGAGTGTCAATTGTCACAATCCTAAAGCCTGATTATTTTTTTTTGTTAAATACTGCTGTGCTTCCAGGAATCATGTAAATTATGTTTTCACAGCAAAAAAATTAAGATCATTTATAATCTAAATACCTTCTGACCAAAAACCCTGAAAGCTGAATGATAATTTTCATTTGACCTTTCTGTTGCATGTTAATTTAAGTGCTGTGCAATTCTTGCTTCAAAGACGTTTTGAAATGTTGCACCACTATAGTATCAAACCTTTCCAAGGAGTCTTCTACTGTAATTAGATACTGCAGAAGTGTCTTTCAGCTTTCTAGAAAATCCCATCAAACAGACAATTAAAAGCTTTCAAGACAGTTTGAAGACAAACTAACCTCTTCGTTATTGTCCTCTCTCATTATCTGTCTCAGAGACAAAGGAAAAGAGTTAGTAGCAAGTCCAGATTTAGTGTTTGAGACTCGATCATGCAGGACAGTATGATTGCAGGGAAACTATGGAAATGACCTTTTCAATGCTTTTTTTCTCTAGGTATTTCCTTGAACAGTTAAAACGATAAAGCACTGGCAGTCAACCCTAAAATCGAATGAAATCCATTGAGTGTAAGAACTGAAACAAGACCAGAGAACCAGGGATGATTACTCAATAGACCATTTTAGTCCTATGCTTGTAGACAATGACTTGAGATGGCAGGTGAAGTGGTGTGAAAAAACACAAACTCATCCTTAAACTTTCATCCACAGTTTAAATTAAAACATTGTTTAAACTCTGAAACACCACTTTGTGGTATCACTAAAAGAAAACGCCTGTTAACTGACTCACTGTTTGTGTGTGTAAATGCATACATACATACATACAAAGCATTTATTTTTCATGGTAGCAATGCAGATTTATTTGTGTAACAGTTACGGTTTTAGTCTTCAGGAGTTGTAATCTTCATTACTGACATTGAAAGGGAATGTATTCTGACATGTGCAAATATTTGTATTTTATATGAATAATTACACTGCCATGATTAGAAGCATGTTTTTCCAAAGTCTTAAAATTATTTTTTTCTAGGAATAAACCATACTCATCCTCACTGTTGTCTTTTTGTTGATGGCATAGTACTTACTGTAACAAAAAACTTTCTGGAAAAAAAGTGAAATAGCTTAAAACATAAAGTATAAAGGTGTAAAGCCAAAATCAATGAGTGTATTTTGTGCAGGTGTCAATGTAGCAGCAGGGCAGGGCTGCAGGAGTGGCTCCTGTTTAAGAAGAGACCAGAGGCTTACCCATTCTGATCCCAGTTGGCTCCAAAACAGACCCACTGCAGGACAGGGATAAGACCTCTCCCTACACCAGCCCTTCCTGCACCCATGGGGCTGGGTAGATATGTCTGCAGTGAAGGAGTGAGGTGGAGCCTGGTGAGGGGAAAGGTGATGTTTTGATGTTTTTTATCACTAGCTGAGTATATTTTAGTTGACAGTAGATTAAATTAATTTTCCACAAGTGAAATCTCCTTTGTCCTTGATGGTAACCAGTAAGTAATGTCCCTCTCTTTAACTCAACCTATAAGTGGGTTTCTTCTGTTAGTTTTTGGTTTGTTTTTTATTCCCATTTCCTTCTCCCATTCTGCTGAGAAGGAAATGAGTGAACAGCTAAGTGGCCATTTAACAGTTAGCCAATGTTAGAACAATAAGAATATGTGCTACAAAAATGAGAAAATTATTATTAATCTTGATGAGAATTCATAACATTGGTTTTCAGATATATCAGTTAACCAACTATTAGTCCTTCAAGCAACATGAACAGCATGCTTATTCTCAGACTGTTACAGCTTCCTGGCAATCTTTTGGGGGTAACTAGAAGATATATATGAATGAAGTTTATGGGTTTTTTTCCACAGAATCACTAGGTTGGAAAAGACCTTAAAGATCATCATGTCCAACTGTTCCTATCCTATGCTAAACCATATCCCTAAGTACCTCATCTATTCTTTTCATAAACACATCCATGGATGGTGACTCGACCCCCTCCCTGGGCAGCCTGTTCCAGGCCCTGATAACTCTTTCAGTGAATTTTTTTTTCCTAACATCTAATCTGAACCTGCCCTGGTGCAGCTTTGTGCCATTTCCCCTTGTCCTATCTTCTGTCACTTGGCTGAAGAGACCATCACCCACCTCTTTGCAACCTCCTTTCAGGTGGTTGTAGGCGGTGATAAGGTCTCCCCTCAGCCTCCTCTTCTCAAGACTAAACATCCCCAGTTTTTGTTTTCTCCTACTTTTGCCTTGTCTGCTTTGTCAACTGTCTAGTTGATTTTTCCTATTCAGTCAATCCACTGCCAATACCTATAAGCTCCAGGGGGTATTAACTTAGAACATTCTAATTCAATAAACTGTAGTAATACTTGACATAGTTTTGCTGTGGCTTGACAAGGGAAAGATTTGTTGCATTTAACCACATTAAAATTTCATGGAAATTGTCTTCCTTGAAGTACATGAGAAATAGAAGCAGATGCATACCAATATGAAAGGCACAGTGTTGCAACAGGACTTTAGCAGAACTTTAACAATCTTCTAAAATGTAATCTCTGTGCTCAGTTGATTCTCACAAGCCTTAATAAGATGGAATTGTGTTTTAATTCTTCAGGAAACTAAAACATAATGGTACCTTCTCATTTTTGGGGGGAAAGAGAGTGGGTTTTATTTTTCTTGTTAGGTTGAGACCTTTTTTTAGTATAACATTTGGTTTGTTGCAAATTAATATTTATTTGTCACACTCCTTTGTATTGTTAACAATTAAAAAAAATTGAGTATTATAGTTAATTTCTCTGTTCAGATAGACTTAAACATGTACAAATATATTTAAATCCTCCATTTTTATCAGTTTCTGCCTCGGCTATTATCTTAAATTTGAAAAAACCCTAAATTCTTCAACATTCAAACCCCCCAAAAATGGGTAGAGAATGAAAATACTATTACAGACAGTAATAACTATAATACAGGACTAAAGTTTTCATAACAGTATTTTGATACTTAATCTTTTTCTTCTTCACTTGCTTACCTGGGTAGCTTACTCCAAAAGTTTGTCTTCCAAAGTAGTGCTTGGTTCAAAAGGTAGAGAAATTACCAAAACAACAAAAGATAATTTGCATAAAATAATTTTTTAGATAAAGGCATTATCAGTTGTAATATCCTTGGGTTTGTTCTTGCATTAAACCTGCATAACATGTAATGACATGCTGCTTTCTTGGTTCCCTTCACAAAGATATTTTTCCCATGACCTGACTTAACAAGAATATCAGAATTTAATAGTTTACCTTTATGACCTTTTTTTTCTCCCCTTCTTAATGGTAATACTACAAATGATCTTTCCATTTTCTTGAACTGTATGTATGGAAACCTTGTTTCAACAATGTCAAAATAAAACAAACAAACAAAAACATATTATAAATAACATGTATGCATTGAATCATTTATGAATGTAAGCTATACAACATAATTGTTTTATATAATGGACAGGGAGAGCAATTGATGGAGGAGACATGGAAATATATTTTAGAGGACAAGATTACATTCCTATGATATTTTTTGTAGATATGATTTGTTATTTTATAAAAATAAAAAATATCATGAAGCAACAAAAAAAAGTTGCAAGAACACCAGCTCAGACTCTCAAATCTGAAAATATATTCACAGAATTCACAGAATTGTAGGGTTTGGAAGACACCTCCAGAGATCATCGAGTACAACCCCCGTGGCATAGCAGGCTCCCTAGGATACATCACACAGGTAGGTGTCCAGACAGGTCTTGAATATCTCCAGAGAAGGAGACTCCACAACCCCCCTGGGCAGCCTGTGCCAGGGCTCTGTCACCCTCACTGTGAAAAAGTTCTTTTGCATATTGGTGCAGAACTTCCTATGATCCAACTTGCAGCCATTGCTCCTTGTCCTTTCTCCACAGACCACTGAAAAGGGGCTGGCCATTTACCACTGTGTCCCACACATTAACAAGATAACCCATTAATAGGATGCCCTGTTAGCCTTCTTTTCTCAAGGCTGAACAGCCCCAGTTCATTCAGCCTTTGCAGGGGAGATGCTCCAGGCCCTTAATCATCTTTGTAGCCGTTCGCTGGACTCTATCCAGGAGATCCATGTGTGGTTTTTTTACCAGGAAAATATACCACCCTTTAGCAAAAGGAAAGCAAAAATAGTCATAATAAGCTCCTTATATTTTATTTAAAAGACATATAAAAAAGTGTGTCAAACTTTTTAAATTAAATCTAAAATTACTGGCATTTTTCACTTTACAGAAATGGAAATCAAAAAAGAAGTCTTTTGCTTAGTTCCTCAGAATAGCTAGTTTGCTCTGGCAACTACTTAGTTTGAATACAATAAAATAATTATAAACTGTTAGCACACGATCCATATCAAATTCCAGGACTGAGCTGGCTCATAATTTTGTTTCATTGGGATGTAATTACACTTTTGATCTAGTGTAAGAGTAGGCCATAAATAGAAATATTATGAAGTATCCAAGTCTTTGATTTAATGTTTATATAGGGAAGCCAAAACATTTTTTTTCATAGTTGAGGGTAACTCACATTGTGGTAACTATTGTCCATCAACTGATCCAACAAAATTCTAACTTTCAATAAGATAAATTGCAGTAGTGTGTTGAATTCAACCATGAGGAATGATCCAATATATTTTAAACAATAACATTTAAATAATTAGTTTTATTGTGAAAACTTTAAAAAGACTTCCTGTGGCTCTGTAATATTGGCCTAATGCTAAACTGGACGTATATATGAATTCACAAATGAAAGGCATTGTAGCTTCACTACTGCAGTTATGAAAACAAAAATTTTCTGCAAAAGTGAATGGGATAGTTGACACTGACTATGCCAGGTTACACAGGACAATGATTTTGCAGCCTGGTGGGCAATAAGCTGGGGCATATGAGTTCAAGTTCTATTTGTCATCACACTTGCAATTCAAAATGAAATTGCTTTAAAGCAAAAAATGGGAAGGCAGGCACTCAAAATGTTGACCAATACAATAGGACTTTACAGATGTGCCAAAACTTCCAGGAAATGTTCCTAGAGTTCAGACTGAAAGGGAATGAAATTCTATGTCAATATTATTTTTGAACATTCAGAGGAAGGTCTTCTATAATTCTTCAGTAGGAATTCAAACAAGAAAACAAAAAGGAAAGAAAATGTATGCAGATGCAGTTCATTACTGCTAGCCACAGCATGCAAGAGCCCAACACTGGCTTTCTGATGAATTTTGTTCCACGTACTTGCTATACATTACCAGATTATAATGGGAATCTAACACCTACAGGCTAATCAGTAGCAATGTGAAAAAGGCTTTGACAAAGCAGCACGTTTGCTTGAAGCCAGAAGTTGTCATCTGAGGGGAAGAAGGGTCACTCAATTAGTGAAATAAGATCAGATGTGTGAATTGCAGGTTTTCCAGCTCTGCGGAAGATGGATTTACTCGCTAGGTCAAGAAAGCAGTGAACTGTGACTAGTAACAGATAACTCATAAAGAAAATATTTTGGATAATTCATTCTTTTTCAAGCAGGAATGCCAAATAGTAGCTGTGAAACACACATTCTTTCATCAACTGGACATATACGTAATATAAAGTGATTCTTGTTTCAGAGAAACATTTCCTTTAGATGTAAAGTCCCAAAACTATTTTACTCATCAATACTGTTAACACACACACACACACACAAAACCCCAACAAACCCCCCACTGTATTTTTCAAAAAGTAAATGAAAACAAAAAGTTCTTCATTATAAACTATTACCGTGCTCTTAGATCTGATATTTCTTGTCATTAAGCAGTACTAATAGAATTAAGGCCATATGGAACTGGCGCCATGTAATTGCCTAAATAATTAGATAATGGGTACCTACTAGTGTTTTGTATTTTTCAAAACCTGTAACTAGCCTGGTAAAGCTGAGAAAATTAAACATGCATCTCTCAATGTCTGAACAACTTTGAAAATCTGGTCTAGATGTAATCTCAAGATCTTTTTTAATAGATGTCAATGGTCCTGTAAGTTGCTTAAATACAGTCAAGTCTATGAAGTATAGTTTAGTTTTAAAGGAAAAAAACTGAGTCATTAATCCCCCCTGTACATTGTACTGATCTAGGAACAGATTTAGCCCTCAGCATGCAGGAGAGTGTGCCTTTCCCATGTCTGCAAAACAGATACATGGAGCCAGGCTTTGAGGTACCATCTCTTGCTACTGAGCTACAAAGCCTGACACATCTGCCAGTATAAACTGTTAGGTGCAAGAACACCAGTAAACTTGGCCTCAAATATTTATTTAATTGCTTATTGCCTACTCATGGTTCTCCAGTTTGTGGCCATGATTCCACAAAAACACCACTTTGCTAACTCACTTTCACTTCACTGGGATGAAGAACAAAGCCAGAAGTCCTTTGCAACAGCAGGCTGAAATGGTGTTGAGGAAGAAGTTGCCTGGTACAGAAGGAGAAGCTGGGAGAAGGCTCAAGGACGCAGAGGGAATCCAGTTTCTCTCTCCAACAAGCCCACTGGACATTTGTAGGGAGGACAGCAAGACACTTCTTGGATGTGGACAAGCAAATGTACAGGAGACAATGGACATAAGCTGCAATAAAGTGAACTGCAGTAGATTTCCAAACAGGTTTTGGCATCTCCTTGAAAACTTGACTGGACAAAGCCTGTTACCTTGAGTAGCAGGTTGAGCTGGATAACATTCAAAGCAACTTCAATTATTTTATGATTGTATTATTATCTGCACTGCTATAACACATTTAAGCCCTCATTATGAAAGTAGAACTTTGGTTCTTAAGTTTATCTAAGTGATGCTTTATTTATTCTAAACTACTATGGCTCTACAACAGCTCTGGTAAACAAGTAAAATTTTAAACTAAATAATGGTTTTCAAAATTACTAACTTTTCAGCATGTGTCCTTCTACTCCAGATATATTTGTTTTCCTTCCCCTTAGTAAGAATTTAGTCTGCTGGTATATTTCTATTCTGTCCTTGAGTGTTGCAAAGGCATGTTTCTATGGCTAGAGGAAAAGGAGCGGTGATGTCATTTAATCAGGACAGTAATGCTTCCAGTTGAGCATGTGTATAAAATGAATGAATACAGAGTTAGGCATGCAAAGTTTAATGGCTTTAAAAATCCTTCTTACATAACATGAAGTTGCAAATATAATTTGGAACTTAATGAAGTACATTTTGCAGCAATTTTCCCTGAACATCTTTTGTCGAGAATAATAGGTTTACTGCTGTGTACTTTTTACACTTCTTACAATGCAGTCCATGTCTTATTTAGAAGTTGTGTTTTGATGCTATTAGCATAATCATAGTACTCATTATAAGTATCACTTGCATAGACAGGAAGGGAAGAAATTGTTCTTGGGAAAAAGGGAAATTACATCTATTCTGCTATAAAGCAACTTTGAAAAAGAGAGTGTATTTTTCTGTGTTTTTTGGAATTAAATATTGTAGCATAACTTAAAACCACCCAGTTTTAAACGCTTGAAAAATGGTATTCTATCATGAATGTTATTGAAACTATAGATTACCTGAGGTAGCTTAATGGCTAGCCTAGTGAAACCAGTACTAGCAGCTTTTTGGAGTCAGAGTGGAAGAAAAGCCAAGGTTGAACCCATCAGATTGCTTCTATCACAGTACAAGAATTCTGCCTTATGGTTAAAGAAAAAGCATGTTCAGAGAATATGTTTTCCCTGTCATATTGAAGGGCATACCAAACTGGCTTCTTCAGGAATTGTCCAGGCCCAGCTCTGCTTAATAAATGTATTAATCTCTGTCTCATGAGAATGTTATTATTAAATCTGAAGACCATACCAAGGTGGGGAGGACTGCCAGGAATTTTAGCATAGAATTTAATATGATCTTGGCAAATCGGTGTGAAAAAGATATGATTCAGTACAGTGAAAACATTGCTCTGAACTCAGGCATGTATAATCAGCTGCACTGAAGAAAAAAAAATCAGACTTAAAAATTGAACTATACGGATGTCAGTGCTTTAGGAAAAGACCTACAGATTACAGGGGATCACAGGAACAACATGAGTCACTGAATGTCATGCTGCTATGAAAAGTGCCGATATTATACAGACAAATGGACTTTCTGCTCTGTACTGACAAGACCTCAGATGAGTTTTTGGAAGCCCTTAAAGAACCTTCTGAAACCACTGGAGAGACTCCAGAGAAGTCTCGAATGAAACAGGGATGTTTAAATGAAAGATCAATGCGTGATGTGACAGCAGTGTCCAGGTACAAGGCACGCCGAACGCTTGAGCAGCTGCATTCTCTGTCAATGCGGACAAGACAAAAAGCAATGGGCTAAATGGTAGGAAATGTAGCCAAAGTTGCCTGTTAGCAAAGCCACCCAACACCTAATAAGATATTAGAATAGATTGCCTGGGACACGTTGAGGACCCTCATTGCTGAAGGGGTTTCAGGAAGGGATTAGGCGGCTGTATTTCCTGCCTGATGGGGCAAAGTAAGATAGTTGAAAATTTGTGTTTGGCTTCTTCAGCCTCAGAACATTAAAACTCAGCCAGTCTTTCACTATGTGTAGTGGCTTCTGGGGAGAAGGTGAAGTAACTTCCAGAGGATTGGAGCCCTCAAAGTAACAGTAAAACCAAAAGTGCCTGAGAAAAAGTATATGCCTGTTTTATAATTCACACTCATTCTCATCCCTTGCTCTTACTGTTACTTCTGTGGGAAAACAGTTTATTTACTGCTAATGTGAGTATACTAACAGCTCTAATTTTTCACCTTTTTTTTTAATATCAACTCGCCTACGCATTTTATGAAGGCTAAAATAGTATGCTATCTAAGATTAGAAAAGTTCTTAGTGGAAAGAGAATGGCAGAAAATTCTCTTCCCCTCCCCCTCCTCACCCAATTTAATCATGGCAGACTCTAAAAAACAAGAGATTTAGGTTGGCTCAACTAACAAACCTCAATGCCTGGAATAAACACTGAACTGGCAAAGGAGCTGGAGCTGATTTGTTCATGCTTTTGCATAGCCATGGGGAATGTAAGAAATGCAATGAATAATATTCTGCCCCGTACCAGAGGACTGTTCACTGTTCTCAAAGAAGACCTATGTTGTCTTGGGACAGGACAAAAAAGTTACATGTGGTACTGCCTGTTATTATTTATAATTCTCTTGATTATAATTTTTAGACTATTGCCTTAAAACCCATGAAGAGATACATCTTCAATAAATACAGATCACAGCAGGTGCCATGGATACATTTTTTATAAAAGATCACCATTGACTGAAGATTATTGTTTGATTAAATTGACTGCCTGATGGTGAGGTTTCCAACAGATAAACACAGCCAAGAATTTAATCAACAAACTGCATCATATTTGCATCTATTCCACGTTCTGTCTACTTAGAGAAGGAACAGATGCAGACTCAGTAGGAGTCAGAAGGAAAGGAATCAACAGGGAAATACTCTATTAAGAAGAAGTTTCTGAATTTATAATCCAACCTTGACCTAAATATGTTATAGTTCTCTTGAACTGATGGTCTCGGAAATCCAAATTCTCTCTATTTAATAATGTCCCTTTTCTGGCATTATTAGTCTGAAATGCTAAAATATTTTTTTTAATCTCCTCTGACATATGCTAGTGCAGATGTTACTCAAAACAACTACCTCTGCCTGTGGTTTATCTTAGTGTTTAGCTTATCTTGGTGTTGCTTTATAAGAATTCTTTCCCCTAAATAAATAAACTCTGTTTCAATCCACCTAGGGTACAAAATTATAAGTGCCAGACTTTTTTTTGAGGGGAACAGCATTATCTTTTATTTTGTCCTTCAAGGGTTTGTGTAGACAAGGGCTGGAGGTGGCTCAGAAGCAAGCATGCAAGACACAGCTGATTCACAAACAGGCTGTGTCAAAATGCCTCCAGCAGTTTCTGTCGTCTTTTGCCACTGCCTGCTTTCCTGGAGGCATCATCACAAACACGTGGCATAGCAAAAGTCTCCTCCTGTCTTTGTCACAAGTAAAAATTGTTTCTTGAACTGGTAGTTTTATAAAAAAATTTATACATGTAGACTTTTCTTCCCCTAAAACATATTGTCCAGTTTAATTTGAATTAGGTTAAATACTGAACTTTCATATTGCATAATCTTTCAAATATTTCTTGGCTCTAGGTAGAAACAATGGAACGTGTGCACATAACTTAAACAAAACAATTCCTTGTTGTTTTGTTTAATAAAATCAAAAGTAGAAGTCATGTTTTTCATGACTACTATATTTCCTACTGAGTGACTCCATGAAATATGTAAAGATTTGGAAATGCTGAGACTTCATTACAGTTGCTTCTAGAAATTTAGTGTAACACATGTAAAGGATTTTACTTTTGGTGGAGAAATAAGGGAAATGGGTTCTTTTATTAGTTGGCTATGAGGAATTATATAGCATACAAGTTGCAGAAGTCTATTATCAGTAATGCATAATGCAAAAGTAAAGTAATAGTAAATCACACATTTTATCTAACCGTACAGCTGAAAATCATATTAGTCACATCAGCAGCAAGGAATACAACAAATCCTACATTATGATCTTGACATGTATGATGAATTTTCCAGTATTTTCCAAAGTTAAATCAGTAGGTATTCCACTGTTTAGAAAAAAAATTTCCATAGAAAATTTTTCCTCCTTTCCAATAAAATACTCCAAGTGTATGTTAAGATAGATGTTTCAGCAATTGAGACCGTATGTTTTTTATTATTATTATTTTTAAGCTTCTCTTGGCAGAAGTGACAGCAGTTTTAGATAGATCTCATAGATAGATCTCATTTTAATGTGCTTTCTCACCTTTTTATTTAACCTCTCCCACTTGATGGGTCATTTGGATACTAGAGGATTGCTGGTTTGAGGTTTTGGGTTTTTTTAATGGCTTAATGAGTTTGGAGTCTTACTTTTCTTTAATTTTGTTTCAGAAATAATGAATATAAGACCTGGAATACCTGCCAGCACCTGCTACATCACACAGGACTTGGACCAAAAAAGAGGAGAGATGGTGTAGCTGAACTCAACTTCAATCTATTATTCTGTACATACACTAATCCACCTTTCTCTTTAAAAGTCAACTCAGGAGAAAATAATTTGAGGTACTCATGGGTGTATTAACTTGCTGACTCAAGATTCCAATATTATTGTGTTGCACTCATAAGGTACTTGACCTATTGATGCACCAAAGTACATATTCGGATTAAAATGAATGTCTGAATCTAATCAATAGTTAGAAATTTTCTGCTACATCAGGTTTGATGATGACTTTTCAGACTGTACTATATCCTTTTGACAGATTAAATAAGTATATTCATAGATCTTGTGGCTTGACAAACTAATCACTGGAAGGTGAGATTTACATCTTCTGCACCCAAAAAGATCTTTGCTACATTGATTAGTTACCTCCAGGCACTGCAGTAAGAGAGCTTCACATTTAATGCCTGACTACTTCTGTCATAGGTGCCAAAAAGACTGTGATTAAATGGTTTAGTGGGTAATGTTCAAACTTGTAATAAATAATTCTGATCACTGATGCCAAAAAGGAAATGCTTTCAGGATCTTGGTTATTTTAATAGTATTTTTTCATTTGACTAGTATTAAATTCAGTTGTTGTATTGTTTGCTGAAGTATGAAAGCATAAGAATAAACTGGGCCCATCACATTCAGCAGCTAGTCAATGTCAAAACAGCTGTTGGTGGTGTATTAGACTCTTCAAATCATGGAGCTTTTTGCTGCCCCATTAAAGCTGTGGAGGAATATGCAAGCTTGATAAAAAACAGAAAACACAGAAGATAAGACAAAGTGTGCAAATAATATATTTACTAAATGTTGCAAAGTGAGTTGCAATCCACCCAGTGAAAGGTTACGCCACCCACCTATTATATACTTTTTTTTTATTTGGGGCACAAAGACAAATTCAAAAGTTTAAACACATTTAAAATCCTTAATAAATACTGAAGTCCTAATGATAGTCTACAGTAGTAAACAGCTGAGTGGCAATTAGTTTCCTGCGGTAATTAAAATCTTCTCTAATATTCTCTTTGTCTTTTGGTGACATATATCATAGAAATAGGCTTCTGAAGTCATAACAAGGATTTTAGGCATGCCAAGGTTTTCACTGCTCTCTAAATCAAAAGTTAGTATTAAGAGAGATACCCAGCCTTAAGCGATGTAATTAAACTTTCAGAATGGTTTGTTAGGACTTGGTGGCATCATGGGGAGAATTGCACTGTTTGCCTTCTACAGATCTGTGACTGACTCAAAATAATTTACTCTCTGTCATTCCCTGTTTTGAACAGAATTCTACAAAGACATCTGAGACTATGCTAGCAGTGCTATTAGTCATAGTGTCAGTATTCAACAACACAGCTCAGGTGGCTAACCTCTAAGATTGCCAAACTGACTACAAAGGAATAGTTGCATGCCAGTGACTGTGCACTGGTAGCAGGTTCTCAGAAAGACTTTCAACTCTAAGTAGGACAATTTTCTGTTTCTACAGCCATCTCTGGATTAATATCATGTTGAAGAAAATTGAGAGTATGCATCAACCAAACCATGCAAAAGGGCATATTGACTTTATTACAATTTCAGGGTGGATATGTGATTTTGCCCAAACTGATAAAAAGGTAATTCCTTGTATTCCAAATAACTTTATCAGTATTATAAATGGAGACTAGAGCCTGGATAGGGTCAGCCTGTCCACCAGTTTAAATAAACCTAAAGTTCTTGTGCTTACTGCCTTGCTGTGGTAGCTAAGGTTTGGATGCTGTAAAGAATGCATAAATTGTGTGGTGCAGCCAGAGGCACCACTGCATTCTTGTTCAAGTGAAGCAGCACAGTGAAATGAAGGATGAATGTCTTTTGTAGAACTGCTTGCTGTAGACACTTTCATCAATGAACCTCCATCCATAACGTGTCAAATTCATATGTCAGGGACAGTGCACAAACACAAAAACTGTTTTATATCATGTCCTAGAGGATGGAAAGAAAAGGGATGTCTATCCTAAGAAATGCTTCAAAACCACTCTTGTCTGACTACAGTTTACTTGCTAATTTAACAGCGAGAATAAATGTTTCTTGGAAAGAAGCTGTATATTCTTGGGCAGGAAATATCTCTTAATCTGTAAGATGGAGAATGCAGGTGCAACATTAGAGCAGATCATACAGTGAGCAATACCATCTGCTGTATTATAAACTGAGTGAAAAGCAGAGTACTGCATATCATCTGTCTACACAGTAAATGCAACTAACTCTCACTTTGGTACTATCTTAGCTGCCAAGAGCTCAGGACAATGAGTGCATTACAGCCATTGTGGTCTAAGGATCATGAAAATTATAGAGTAAGTTCTGGGCTCACCACATGTATTAAGTATGATATTTCTGCATGTTAATAAGGCATTAAGGGATGTTAATATTTTTTATTTTTTGACAAACTGGAGAGACTGGCAAGTGAAGTGGCTAAGCCACTCTCCATCATATCTGAGAAGCTGTGGCAGTCCATTGAAGCTCCCACAGACTGGAAAATGGGAAATGTAATCCTCTGCTTTTTAAACCGGAATAAAGGAAGACCTAGGGAACTACAGACCTATCAGTCTCAATTCTGTGCCTGGCAAGATCATGGAGTAGATCCTCCTGAAAACTATGCTCAGGAACATGGAAAGTAAGGAGGTGATTGGTGACAGCCAACATGCCCTTCACTAAGGGCAAATCATGCCTGACAAATTATGTGTCATTCTATGATGGGGTTACAGCACTGGTGGATAAGGGATGAATAACAGAAGTGTTGTGGTTTCACCCCAGCTGAGAGCCGAGATCCACGCAGCTGCCTGCTCCTTAAAGGAAAAGAGCAGGGGAAGGAGGGGGGGGGGGGGGGGGGGGGGTGGGGGTGAGAGGTAAGGGAAGGGAAGGGAAAAGGAAGGGGCAAATAACCCCAAAACCAAGAAACTAAAAGGCCCGTGGGTTAGGATAAGGATAGTTTACTAAGATAACAGAAAGATACAATATAACAATGCTAACAGGACTTTAGAGCAAAAGTTGTAGTTATCCTGGGATGCATCAAAACAAGCACTGACTAGCAGTAAAGGGAGGTGATTCTGCCCATCTGCTCTGTGCTGGTGAGACCCTACCTGAAGTATTGCACACAGCTCTGGAATCCTCAGTACAAGAAAGATATTGAACTTTTGGAACAAGTCTAGAGGAGGGCCACAAAGATGATCAGAGGGCTGAAGCACCTCTCCTATGAAGACAGGCTAAAGACATGAGCTTGTTGAACCTGGAGAAGAGAAGGCTCCAGGGACACTTTATTGTGACCTTCCAATACCTGAAGCAGAACTACAGGAAAGCTGGAGAGGGCACGCAGTGATAGGAGAGTGGATAATAAGTTTAAGCTAAAGCAGAGTAGATTTAGATTAGATATTAGGAAGACATTTTTCTCTATGAGGGTGGTTAGGCACTGGCACAGGTTGCCCAGAGAAGCTGTGTCTACCCCCTCCCTGGAAGCACTCGAGGGGAGGTTAGATGGGGTTTTGGGCAACCTGGTCTAGTGGAGGGTGTCCCTTCTCATAGCAGTGGGTGTTGGAACTAGATAATCTTTGTGGTCCTTTGTAACACAAATGAGTCTATGATATTATGATTCTTTGAGTCTTTGAAAATAGTATGTATTTCAGATTAAATTGGGATTTAAGAATAGAGGACCTAGTTCATTGATATCATGGAGACTGCTCATTTAGGGATGAGACTGAGTACAATTAGAAAATTTTGTGGGTGGCCGTGGTAAATGAATATCATATCTATTTTGCCCTGGAACAGTGTAACCCATCTCTTTTCTTTAAATCTTTCAAATATATATTAAGTTGGTTAAACCTATAACAGAAACAGAACTTTTGAAACCATCTTTTAAGATCATTCTTTGACTGCAAGCCTTCTTAGACATATGCAAACTTTTTTTTTCATTGTTATTTGCAATAAAAACATAAATGAATCTTCTCATGTGTGTATAAGACAACGATTCCTAATCAGTGACAAGCATATGCTCCAATGTATTATGTCTGTAGTCTGTTGAGATGCATAAGTCTAATCAGAAAGCAGTCCTTCTGTGACAATCTATGATTAGGTAGATATCTGAAACAAGGCATTAGATATTCTCTGCCTGCCTGCCACAGCACAAAAATTACAAGTCAGGTTCTGGATTAAATCTTCATCTACAGACCCAGTGCTTTGCTAGTTCCAGATTGATTACACATGGTCATCTCAGTTTGCATTTCAGTCTCCACCTGGGGAACTCAAAGCAGAAACCAACCGTGAAGATTAAGCCCGTAGTGGCATAAATCCCTCCATATCATAGAATGATTATCTCTGAAACGAATCTTACACCTACTTCTGTTCACTTTAGAAGAAACCATCAACATCTGTATAAATAGACTGAGTCATTATGCAGCACTTCTTTGCTTCTGTGACTTTTCATAGGTGGAGAACAAGGAGGTAGAACACTATAAAATGTACAGAAATTCCAGTTTATGCACTGTAGCACAGTAAGAAAAGAATGAACAGACAGCTGTATAGTGAATGTTAGCAGGACTGGTCAGAGCTACTCCATAAAAGCAGAAAGCTACATCCCATAAGCCTTGCAAATATGTGGCTTACAGATAAGACTAACAAAGATACACTATTGTAAGATATGACTTAGCAATTTTCTAGAAATGACAAGAACAACCACAATACTAAAATAATTAAGATAAAAGAGAAAACAATAAGAAGAAACTGATGCTTGATATACACAGGTAAGAAATGTAGTAAAGGTTTCTACTATTAGAACCTGATCCAATTATAATATCAGTTATCTAATTATTTTATTCCAGTGTTTTTCATGTATTTTTCCTTTCTTGTTTACACTGACTTTATTAAAGAGATCAGAAAATGAGGACTTAATTATGTCTTTCCAATTATTTATAGCATTGCTTTAGAGAGCTGCTGAAAGATGTCTATCACATTACTGTGTGTGACTGCATCCAGAAGTAGGACACTTCATTCTGATTAAGATAATAAAATGTTGATGTTGAAAAAACTACGAAAAGTGTTTAAAACTTGATTCCAAAAGGTAAGTTATATTGTGGCCTATATTGTTTACTCTCTCAAGTATAAAAGCAGATGCAATATTGTTTGTTGGGGTTAATCAATAATGCAGATCAGACCTGCAAATCATGGCACCATGTCAAGGGATAACTGTAATTTGCCTTGTTCATGGAACAAATCTTTGACATGAAAAAAGCATGAATTGTTTGGAATGTAACACTTCGACAAAACAACTCTTCAAGAAGCAGCCTTTGATATTCCTCTGGTGTATTTCCAGGAGATGATGATGTCCAAAGTTACCACCACAAAGAAATACGCTTACAGCAAATAAGGCTACTAGGCTGGGCAAACCTATTCTTGGAACATTGAACCTGTCCAGAAACTCAGATAAAATTATGGAAATAGAAAGTGAAAAGCTAACCTGACAGATTATATCAAGAATGAACTGCTGGGAGGTTAATTCCTAGCTACTGAGCTTAGTGAAAATACTGTAGTACGTATAGTTTTCCAGCTTTATTGAATATAGGGGTTCTTAACTTACACTACGTGTTGAGCTTTAGGTTTGTTTTCAACTAAGTGGTAATTTGCTTTAGGTGTTCTCCCGGGGTGGTTTTAGAAGACCAGCTGTTTTATTAATTAGGAACATTCTGAAAAGACCAGGACTGAAAACAATTTAAGAACAGAAATTTTAAAAGACAGTCTATGATTTTACAAGTTACTTTTTAAAGAGAAAATTACATCCCTTTGCAGGTGAATTAAGTGAAGTGGTCCATGAACGTAGGGAGGCATTGTCACTGTATATTGCCAGCATAGAAGAGTTCATTCCTGCCTCTTGGTCTGCCCATTCCTTGAGATGAAAAAGAACCATGCAGCACTTTGGCACTGAACTGAAGATGAGCTAATTACTTCAAGATGAATTCAGATTTATTAGTGGGAACACACTGTAACCTCCCTACATTTTTTTGTCTCAGAATGCAGGCAGGACTCTTGATTTACTCATAACATAGGACATAAATGTATAGCATTCATGTAAAAGTAAGATTCATGAAGGGTTATTAATATGAGGTGTCTGTTGGACTCTGATTATCTTCCCATAAGAAGTGTGCATGTTATCCTCTTCTGAGAGCATCGCATGTCTCCTGGCTGAGAAGAGGTTATTAGTTTGTTCCTGCAGCTGCTACACAGGGCTGGCACTGCCATATCTGGACTTCCCTGTGATACATCCCAAATCCAAGCTGAACTGCAATGACATGTCTGTAGCACGTACATGTTGGAGAGAAGGGCTTATAGCAAACCAGGAAGCAAACTGAGTCACTGGTAAGGGTGTGAAAAATTAATTTCTTTGTGAGTTAGAATCCTTAATGTTAGCTATTGACACTTAAAGCCAACAAAATCCCATTGTGGGTCATCCCATGGGATCAAATCCTTAACTGTAGTTATTATTATTTGCAATATTTAACTTTCTTCCATTTTCTATAAAATAACATGCAAATTGCAATTTTCATAATTCCTTTTATACAAGGCAAAATGTCTACGGGATCAAAATAGCCTGAAACTGCTTTCTGTAGTAGAATTGAAGAAAAAGGAAGAATATCTTGTGTTCAAACAACTTCTAGTACTCTCTCTTAATTCCCTGGTTAGTTTGGAGAAGACAATTGGTTTTGCTCTGCATTATTTTCCTTTCTGGAAAGTGAAGATCAGGAGTTGTGGGGTTTTCCTCATACTCCAATGTACTAAAATTTTATACATGAACTACTTCTTATAACATTACTAAAAGTAAATCTACCATTCTGTGTTTAGATTGATGGCAACTTGCCTTTTTGTTTTACAAAAAAAACCCCAACATGTTCTTCAGCAAAGTTTTTATAACTGATTTCAACTACTATAGTTATCCTAGTTTTCAACTTTTCAATGAGGGAAACTTGCTTTTTCTATGTATTCCTGAAGTGTCTAGATATTTTAGCTCATATTTTCACTCTTTAAAATATTATAGTAAATATGCTTACAGATAAAAACATTCTAAGTGTCTATAAAGATGGTCCTGAGTAGGGAGCCATCACCATTGGTGTTCCAGAAGAATATGGAGTCATGTACAATCATTTTTTCCTGATGGCATATGTTTGTACTATTACCTTCACTATATCAAATACATCATAACTATCATAACATGATAAATAATCTGCATCATTCCTTATTTTTAATGTTTATTTTAGCCATATTTCATATATTTAATTTACCCCTCTGGAACACTGGAAACTGTCTGTAGATAGAGATATTCTCCCTCATCTTAAATTGTATTGTTGGAGCCTGGGATTCTTATCTTTTTTTCAGATAATCCAGAACTTTTCCTTAAATCCTCCTTTATTGTTGTTGGAAATAAATTTCTTGCTCCTCTTTATCCGGCATATTACAACAAATTTTTAAGTTTGTATGTTCTACAGTCTACAGTAAGTAGGGCAGCAGCAGCACACATGTCAGAGGACATTTGCAGCTTTAATGATTCACCCCTGTGATGACAGAAGAGGGAATGCAGTTGCTGAGGTATTTCTTCCAATTTTCTGGTTTTAGAAAATACAACACTGTAAACATTAAGAGACTAAAAAATAATTTCTAGCACTATTAACTTTTTTGTGTACCTCTTACTTTTTCTGTCCCCATAAAAATGATGATGATAATAAAATACAGAATAGAAAAGAACATCCAGCAACAAATACAGAATCAAAAAAGTCAGTTCAATAACTCTTCAGCAGTCTGTGGTCTGAAAATGACAGCACCCTGGCTTGGTCATCATGCTTCCTTTGTGTCTGGATGGATGACAGTGAACAATATTTTTTAGTTCTGGTTTTAATATTCACTGGACTAGAGGGGACATATTTCCACTGATGTTTCAGTATCAACAGTGCAGCACAGATATACAGCTTATTTAAAGTCATAACTTATGTTATAATGGAAAATGTAACATGACTAATCAACCACTGATTTAGATTCACCACTAGACCATTAGAACACCCTTTTTCCATTGTTTTTCTCATTGCCATTCTCCAGCATGCTTCATTTTAAGCTGTTAACAGTAGCTTGGCATCTAGTTCTATGTGAAGATGAAATTGTAAAAAACCTAGGAGTGTCAGGGCAACACAAGGGATGGCTGCTCTGCAGGAGGGAGCTGGGAGCCAAGAGGAGCCACAAGTCCAACATGACCATGCCCTCTCAAGGCAAGCTTTGTCACGCAGAAACCAGCAAAGGAACAAGGATGGGGTGGGGACAGTGACCTGGGCCAGTCCAGAGGCCTGTGAATCTGTTGTGGTTTTACCCCGGCTGAGAGCCGAGATCCACGCAGCCTCCTGCTCCTTAAAGGAAAAGAGCAGGGGAAGAGGGAAGGTGGCGGGGGGGGGGCGGGGGGGGGGCGGGGGGGGAGGGGAAGTGAGGCAAGGGAAGGGAAAAGGAAGGGGCAAATAACCCCAAAACCAAGAAACTAAGAGGCCCATGGGTTGGGATAAGGATAGTTTACTAAGATAACAGAAAGATACAATATAACAATGCTAACAGGACTTTAGAGCAAAAATATATGAAGCTGTTGATACACAATGCAGTTTCTCACCAAACCACACAACTCAGGCCGTACCACCCAGAGTCGTCCCAGAACCCGACCGTCCCCCAAGAACCGCGCATCCCAGAGCCGCCCCTCTTCTTCTTCCTCCCATCAGCCCCCCGTATCCTGGGCAGGACATAATTGGCATGGAATACTCTCTTTGGCCAGCCTGGGTCACCTGTTCTGGCTTCGCCCCTCCTTTCTCATGAATAGAGAAATACGAAGAGCTGGGAAAGTCCTTGACTGTCTGACAGCAACTAAAAACATCAGGGTGTTATCAGCACTGCTCCCATTTTAACTCTCAAACACAGCATTCCATCCGCTGCTACAAATGAAGTTAACTCCATCCTGTCCAAAACCAGGACAAAATCCCAGCTAAGGATAATCTGCAGGAGGTTATAAATATGCAGAACAAACATCATCAGTACTACCAAAAAAAAAAGGTGATAATACTACCTATTGATGATGCTTATGGGTCCCTTTCAATTTAATACATTTTAATGTATTTTATGATTATATGTTTTACAATGACCCAATAACTTCCTTCTAATCAAAAAACTGTTCAATAATAAAGGGTAATTTCCAGTCTCAGGTTGTAATTGAAATTTAAACCACAGAACATACTGCCACCTCAAATCTCACTTTCAGAAGTGAGACTACTCTTATTTGACAATAAGAGTTGATGAACAAAACCCCAACCCAAAATCCCAACCAAGGAGCATGCAATACCTATGAAACTGAGGTTGCACAAAAAGTAGCCAAAACACTATTTGTGCTATTTTGATTTATGCATTTTCCTAGTTTTTCATAAGAAATTGCATAGTAAAAATATTTTTCATAAAGGGGTAAAAACAAGAAAGCCAGTAGAGAAATATCTTTTTTCTTACCTTTGTAAGAAACAAAACTGTTTATTGGTGTAGCAATATGCCAGTAATGTAGCTAAATCTCACTTTCTGTATGATAAATCATGCTCATGTTGGATCATATTACACAAGAGACAAGACTTAAATGAAGCCCTTATTGCCAAATTAGACAACGTCAGGATTTGACTGCCTTGATTTAAGTTAAAAACACTGTATCAGATGATGGAATAACTTCCAGGTATAGAAGCTTTCTTTATTTCATGTTTTCTTTGTAATTAACTAAGAGAAAGTTATGTGTGTGCTTATCAAACTCTGCTAACAGGACTCAAAGCACTTCAGATGCCAAGTCAAAGACATTTTTACATCAAAAATAAAAATCAGGCACTTTGTACAACTTTGGACAATCCCTGTGATTCTGCAGTTACAGAATATGCCCTGCATCAGATTGAAGTCAGTCTTCAAGACTGATTGTTCAAGGGAGGTACCAGGCTTCTTAACTTTTTCACAGACAGGGCAGGTGGAGGCGAGCTAGCTGTCCTGCACAGCATGTAAGGTACCGAACATGAATGCTCCCTGTGTCTGTAACGAGCTGCTCAGATATCTGCTGTGGTTCAGTGCAGTGAGGAGAGGAAGAAAAGACTGCATGTCTGAGTGATACGCAGCCCACCTAAGGTCTGACCTTACTTTACTGAAGTTAGGGAGGCTTTTTCTTTTCAGCTTAAATGAGAGGAGGAGTACTATAATGAGGTGGGCAGTGGGTGCAGGGTCACCCTTGGTTAATATGCTGCAGTATAGGTGAAGATCCAAGATGAGGGGGTTTTTTTGTGGTTTATTTTTTAACAAGCAGCCTATCCTTCCACAAAATACTTGAATGCCTCCACCATAAAAGGAAATAGCATGAAAGGTACTTCTGTCTCCTTCTGCCTTTTAACTATTGGTGTCCATTATATTTACAACATAATTACATCACAACTGGATATTCATGTAGGATGAAGTTTGTCCTCTGAGCAGAGAAGTAGACCTCCTATTTTCCCCCAAAACACAGATTTTTCTCAATTTATTAAGCTGTCAGGCAATGGTAAACCATTCTTTCAAGGCATAAATCAATACTCAGTCCACAATAAATACACATCTCATTTTGTCTTTAAATTGTTGACACACAGAAAAAAGAAAAAAATCAAGCCACTATGGGTTTGCTTGGGAAAGGATCTGACTGTTTTTGTATGATTGTTTATGTAACATCTGACACCAAAATGTTGATTTTTACTGGGATTTTTAAGCACTAAAAATTATATGAAGCATATATCTTATAATACCTTGTGCACAAAGGATTTACAACACAGAAAATTCATTTGAAACAAAGCTTCTGCAAGAATTGCTTACTTTTTTATATTAAATATGGAAAATTATCAGAAAAATATGGTATCTCATTGCTATCAGAATATTACTTTGTCCCAGATTCACCCACATCACAAAGCAAAGGAGTCTTCTGTGGTTGGTTCTATTTTCTGGATGGATGGATGCATAATATTGTTGGGTTTTTTTTCTTTTTTTCTAAGAGCAAAATCAGAAGTGTAATATGAATCAAAAGGGGGGAAAAGTAAATAAAGATTTATTGCTGCAATATTATGCTCAGCTTTGTTGCAAACCTTATGATCTTTATAGTTTTTGATTTTTTTCACAGACAGATTCTCTAGTATTGGAACCCTGACATCTGTGTTTAATATAAGCCCTGTTTTCAGACATCTACAGAAAACACTAAAAATAAATAAAGACAAAAGATGCACATTTTAAAAAGCCACTGATGAATATATGCAAGTGGGATTTCACAATGGTCATTTCAACAAAGGAAGAAATGTGTGTGTTTGAAATCCAGGAGGCATTTTCCCTTCCCTCTCTTTAAGTAGGTTTCAGCTGAACCAGATTTTATGGTGGTATGGAGTTGAGAAATGTTGGCATCAAAACTTTAATAACACAGTGTTGAATCTGTGAGAATAAAACTGTCGATCACAGCTTGGCAAGCATGGCACGATTTGGAAAGAAAGATGTCAGAAACAGATAAATAGTTAAAAACTAGTTTTTCTTAGAAAATGATGCTTTTATGTAGTGTTTCTTTTTTTCTACTTGCTGATGACTTTGTTTCTTATGCTGGATGATGGTCCTGAAACACATAGTTTGCTACAAATCTAGAGTATTGTACTTGACTGATTAGAACTGACATATAAACTGCTGTATGCAATTTCATAGTGGTTTATTTTCTCCTTTTCAGGCTGGTAATACCAGTCTGGCAAAGCCTTGCCACGATTGGTCTCGCTTCACTGTTCCCTGTAAAAAGAAAGTTTTTTGAGAAGTCAGAAAAACTGTCTTGGATTTGGAATTCTTATTTTGAGAGTAACTTTTATCTTTGATGATGTTTGGGCAAGTTTCATAGCCTTTTTAGAATTCAGTTTCCTATTACTGAACAAAAGTTTGGATAAGAGTTACCTTCTTCGTTGACAAAAGAAAGAGGCAATGAGGAAAGTCAAGTATTTTCCTATTTCAATTTTTTTTTTTATTTCTCTATTAATACGAGGTAAGAAAAAGTGTCATGGATGATAGCTATTTATTCCTAATAAATCATAAGGCATTGCATACAGAAGATATTGCAGTATACATGATAAAATACAGATTATGAAAAAGGTACCTTCTCTTATCTCAGGAAGAATTTGGAAGTTTTATACTGAAATCCCAAGGGGAAAAATAATGCAATGCCAAAAAAAACAGAAGTAAGAAATATTATTTTATCACTCATCTGAAGAGACTCAATGGTACGTTAAAAGGGAAAGAGAAAAGAAAATTATGACCAACTAACTATAAAAGCAATAAAAAAACAACAACCAAAAAAATGTTTTCTCTCAGATTGTCATTTGTAGCCTCTCAAGGAAGCTGCTAGTTCACAACTGATTTCCTATCCTTGTGGTGAAGACCATCAACAACCACTGGCTTCCTTTAAATCCAAATTTCTGCTGGTTTTTAGACTTCTAGCTCAAAAGGCAGCTGGCTTCCCTTGCAAAAAAAAGTCAGTTTCACAAGTCACCACACCTTGTCAAAACGTAGCTAAAAAAACATGGATCTGTAAACAGTTTCTTATTGTTTATAATATAGGTACTACAGTAGGCAACAATGGAATAGATTCCAGTGCATCTTCACTTTCTTTATCTTCAAGGCTTTTCCACTGTTATGGTTAAATTTTGTAGCTACTCCAGCAAAACTCAAACAGGTATAGCCATACTCCACTAAAATCCAAAACATACAAATACTTTCTATTCTCCATATATTAAAGCTATATTAATTAATTGTCTCTTAAGCTACATCTATATCAATCTATCCAGTATTATTAAGTATCATTCAATCACAGGGGGTGGGCACGATCTTGGGAGGGGACACGGCCAGGCCAGCTAACCCAAGCGCACAAAAGGGATGTTCCATACTATATGACGTTTGTTCAGCAATAAAAGAAAAATGAGGATAAATGGGCGGGGGAACACCATTCATTATTTACATTTGTCTTCTGGATTAACCACTACATGTACTAAAGCCCTGCTTCCTGGGAAGTGTCCTAACACCACCTGCTGATGGGAAATAGAGAAAAAGTCTCGGGTTTTTTTTTTTCTTTGTTTCTGTGCATGGCCTTCTGCTTCTGCTTTATTAAACTGTCCTTATCTTGGCACAAGAATTTCCTTCCATCTTATTTTTCTCCCCACCATCCTGCTGAGAGGAACAATAGTATGGTTTGGTGGGCAACTGGTGTCCAGCCAAGGTCAACCCACCAGAGCAGTCAAGGCACTGCAGACAGCTAATAGCATGTAGCCAGCTGCTTCTTTCTTTCCTCACCTCAGCAAATCCTGCCCTTGTTCCCCATCTAGCACATGGTTTGTGTAACAGTCTGCTGCATTCTCACTCGTCAGCAGGATCTGAAAGTGTTTAGTATGGGGATTACTGCAGAGTGGTCTTTAGTAATTTGGATTTGAAATGGTAAATATGTAAGTGATGGTAGACAATAATGTTGTAGTCAGTAGACAAAACAGAATGGAAATGATCCTTGCACAAGAATATTGCTATATGCAGAAATTGAAGTTAATGAAACAACATTCTGAGACTCTGAAGTCTATCAACAATTTACAGGCAAATGGCTGTAGTAAAAGGACTAAGTATGGCCTTCATTACAGTTTCAGATTGCTTCCCTTCATCTGTTACTTTATGTTGTGGAGGCTTGTGGCTGTATTCTGTCTCCTTTGCATTCTCTCCAAAAGATAAAATGAAACCAGTAGAGAAGAGTCCCAGTCATTCCCAAGGAGGCCTTCAAAACAGGAACATTATCAAATTGATTGCACTGAAGGCAGTGGTAGCACGGACATTTCATTCAATAATAGGTGCTGTATACAGATGTCATATGCAACAGCCAGCCTGGAAAGAACCAGACACATCTGCAATAGTAGTGTTCTCTAAAATATTTTTTGTAATCTTAAACACATATAGCAGATTAGTTGATGAATTATGTAACCATCTATATGTTAATTTTCTTCATACAAGATGATATATAGTCCTATAAACAGGGAGCTTCAAATCCTGGAGTGGTGACTGATGATCTCATCTTGCTTGAAGTCAACTCTCCCCACAGACACTTACTAGCTCACAGAAATGGATGCCCAAATCATATGCTACAAACTAATAGTCTCAAATTCTTCCATCACCTCAGTGATTAAAGCTGGTCTAAACTACAACAGAGAAGACTTGTTTTCTGAAGATATCTCAGTACGTTCACAGTGCAGCTGAGCATCCAATTTAGCCTGTGTCTTTCAAGAAACCTCTAGTATGAACTAGAGAACAGAGCTTTCCATTTCATTGCTCTTGCTTTCTTTTTAATCGCCTCTTTCTCTTCTTTTTTAACCTCAGTTTACTGTCCTAATTTCTTTAACACTTCCCTCAGCTTCTATTAAATTCTCCAAAAGGTTTATGTGCTTTCTTGCCAGGCAATTTCTTCCAAGCTCCCATGGCTCTACTTTTAATAACACTGATACATTTCTCAGCATATTTCTTGCTCTACATTTCTTCTGGGTCTTTGATTTTTCACAGCAAATGGTGACTTTTATGAAGCCTTGTTATCACTGCCACAAATTCACTGCAGAAAGCAATCAGCCCTGCTTCAGAATGTGATCCTAGAGTGTTACAAGGTCTCCAGCATCTTTATGAATACTTGTGTATATAATTAAGTCCTTTGGTACAACCTTTCGATACCTGCTGAAGGTGCAAAGCGCATTAAGCATCAAATCCTTTTCCTAGTATCACAAAATTTGATTTTGTTCCGCAGACTTAAAATAAGATTTACCCTGGTGCTTTTGCCATTCATTTGCTATGCAGGGCTGTCTTACACCTATTCCTTTCTTCATGTCTCAGTTTAACTGGTGATAAAGAGGGTAGGTAAAATATGGGTTATGCTTAATTAAAATGTTGTGTTAGTGCTCTCATGACATAATCTTCTAAAGTGTGTAATAAAAATGTGTTATTTAGGAACGACACAACAAATTCTTTTGGAATAGAAGAATAAACCCAGTAAGACAGGGAAGACTGATATGATGGATTGTGTTGATCCAATAATGCAGTGTACCACGCTTATGATAGAACTGGAAATATTAATATACAGTCGCTGCTGTTAGATACCATAACCACTGTCAAATTCTTTTTATAAAGGAAATAAAGAAAAGAAAAAAAAAAAACAAAACACAAAACCACACACACATAGATAGCCCACATGAGAAAGTGACTAAATGATTTGTTCATTTTGATCCAGTGGCAGACAGTAAGCCACTTGCACAGTAATACCATTTATTTTTGAGATAGCATCAGGACATCATGCTGGAGCAAGTAAGATGGTCTCTGTCCAAAGTAGCATCCATCCTAGCACAAACAGTATGAGACTTGTAAAAAAGGAATATTACAGTTTATCAATCAGTGATTACAACGTCTACACCCACCACATACAAATCACTGAGTTTTTTGTACTGATCATAATGTAACTGCATTTTGAAAAGAGACAAGATTAACAATGTGGTCTTTAATTATTTTACTTTTATCAGAGTAGTTTCTGTGCATAAATACCGTGCTGGAAAGTAGTATAATAGTGTTTATAAGAAAATATGACAAATGGGCAATCTAGGTGAGAATAGATGACAAGGTGACATTTGATAAGATTTAAGTCTGTTGTGCTAAGGAAGCATCTGATGTGGAATAGTTCTCTTACAATGGGATCTATTAATAACTTAGATTTGCCAGCAGCCTGTGATGTTACAAAAATATATAAGAATGTTCACTTAGCTGCATGCCAGACTGCCACAGAAATTTGAGTTGATTAATGTTGCCAATGGGACTACTATAGATTTTCAAGCTGCCTCTATTTATTCATTGGGTCTGTGGCTTCTGCGAAAGCGAGGCTTAGCACCCATGTCATGGTTTGGTAGCTTCATGGGGTTTTTCTCTGAGAAAGCATATTGCAAAGGTCACAGGAAAGTCTAATTATCATGACTAGATTCAAATATTTCAAACATTCTCCTGCTCTGGTTTAGATTGCCAATAACCCAATGGATGATGCTGATAGACATAGAATAAAATTGTTGTGTGAACTGTTTAATTGGGGGTAGATGACACATACGCTCTATATCTGGGAGAACTTTCCACAACAGAAGTTGATTATGGCAACCCCATAGTAGAATCTTGCGTCATGTGAACTTTATATGAGTTTTTAAAAAAAGTTTACACATTATTCTGCAATTTGATGGGGGTTTAATCAGAAAGATCAGAAAGAACCTGCCTAGCTTTTGTTAATATTTAATTACTATTTATGAAATCACTTAGTCAAAAGAAAATCTTTAGAGTGAGATTATATATATGTTGCAGTTCACAACTCAGAGAAATGTCCTCTTTTTGACATTTCTAGAAGGGGCCTCTTAAAGAGTAGCCTAATTTCAGTCAACTTCAGTTATGAAAATAGCACTATGCAATATCGTGCAGTACCCAGTGTGGGTTGATTTACAAATCTAACTGAACGATTCAGGGCTTACCTAAAGCCAGAAGGGAGTGGTTTATGACTGCTTGTGTTTCCTAAAATCTGTTTTTTGGCAATGAAATTCCCATACTGATCCTTCACAGCTCGCTGGGAATAATTACCCCACCTGGGGTTTGCGGCAGTGAGGTGCAAGTTCATGAGGGCTGACTTCACACAGGATATCTTGTTTCCCTGAGAACTGACCACCCTGGTTTTAAAATTTTCAACCGCATTCAAACTGCCTTCTGGTATTGTATATGTGTAATCGTAAAACACAGAAGAGTTAAAGTAACACTTGGAGTCAAATTCTGGTGGGTTTTTTTTTTTTTTTCTTTAACATATGAGCTTCTAAAAGTAAAACAGCTTCCAGATTTGTGCTAACATGAATAATGCATTCAGAAAATAAAACACTTCCCCATGTATCTTTTAAACAAGTACTTTTAATTTTTTTTTCTGTAATTATTGACAATAAATAAACTAAACTGGAGTACACAACTGTCATAATGCATCAAGACCCTACATGGGAAAACTCTCTGCCACTTCTTCGGGTAGTTTGAATATACCTGCTGGTAATTCAGTACTTTTAGCTAGGATGAGCACTGATGTTGTTTCTGTGAAATCAACAGTAGTATCCATATTCAGAATACTACACAATCATATTTCATGATATTGAATCACAGGGCAAGACTGGAGAGCATGCATAAACAGAGATTCGGTACTCAGGTGACCAGATCTTGACTCTTCATTACAATATGCAATGTTTCTCCAAAACAAAATTCCTTAGATATGTTCCAGGCACCAAGGAGGGAAGCTCACAAAAGCAAGAGTTTTGCAATGACTGTTTCTATTATGGAATTATCTCTCTGGTTGCATTGATACAGCTGAAGTATATAAATTAATTTCATAACTCTACTTGAAACTAACAGTGTTCAGTATTGAATGAAGTCTAATTTGCTGCACTAGTGACAAATTATCTAGTGTTATGCAAGAAATGTGAATGAACCTGATGACACCCCAGAATTTGGACACTGAGAATATTTCTTTGTTATTTCTATCCTGTCTGCAAGGTAACTGCTTCTAGCCAGTATAAAAAAGTTCCCTTAAAAAAGTCAAGTAAATAAATTACTAAATAAAGGATAGATATTTATGCACACAATGAATATAGTTGAAGATATTTGTTACGTGAATATTCCAGCAAGACCACTGTTTTTAGGCATTACTGATTTTATACCAAAAACTACCTGATACTACATTAGTGTAGTCCATCCCCCCTCTCCTTTTTAATTCCTGGAACAGTCAGTAGGAGACATCCAGTGGAATTTTGTCACAGATCTACAGGTCATAGTAAGTAGGGGGATGAAGCCTTCCTTAAACAACCTAAGATACCCCTATACCATAGAACCACAAAATATCTGTGGCTAGAAAACACCTCTGGAGGTCGTCTCTTCTGACCCTCCTGCTAAAGGAGGGTCAAGTATAGCCGTTTGCTCAGGTCTGTGACCAGTCAGGTTTTGAATTATCTCTAGGCATGGGCACTCCAGAGCCTATCAGGGCAGCTTATGCCAAAGTTTACAGTGTAAAATATTTTTATCTTTCATTCCTATATTTTACATGTGCCCACTACCTCTTTTTCTGGACATCACAAAAAAAGAGACTGACTTCAACTTCATTAGTTCTCCACTAGGTATATATACACATGGATAAGATTGTCCCCTCTGGGCTGAAAAATCCCAGCTCTCTCAGCTTCTCATATGTCAGATGCTCCCTTAATCCAGCCTTCAGCTGGATTTACTGGACCAAGTGCCCATCTTTCTTGTGCTACAGAGCCCATCACTGGACACAGAGCTCCAGACGTGTTTCACCAGGACTGAATACAGAGGAAGGATCAACTCCCTCAGCCTGCTGGAAAAACTCTTCCTAATGCATCCCAGGGTGCTATTTGCTGCTTTTGCTTCCTGGCTTGTGTTCATGTCCACCGAGACCCTGAGGTCCTTTACTGTCAAACAACTTTCCACACTGTTGGCCCCCCAGCCTACATGACCTTATTACTGCACAGGTGGAAACCTGGCATTTCACCTCGTTGAACAGATTTCCAGTTCACCTATTCTCAGTTATCCTTGGAGGGTTTCAAGCCCTTCCTGGAACAAGACCTGAGCAGCCTGGTGTCAGAATTGTGCCTTCTTTGGGTGCAGGGTTGGACTAGAAAGCTCCTGAGGTCCCTCCCTGCCTGAATTATCCTGTGGTTCAGTGAGACCTGTTCCCTAACTCCAGGGGTTACAATAAGTGTTGCAATTCATGAGGTGTATGACTGTGCTGGTTTTGACTGAGATAGGTTTAATTTTCTTCACAGTAGTTTGTATAGTGCTGTGTTTTGGGTTTGTGCTGGAAACTGTGTTGATAACACAGGGATGTTTTCATCACTGCTGAGCAGGGCTCACACAGAGCCAAGGTCTTTGCTGCTTCTCATCCCACCCCACCAGTGAGGAGGCTGGGGTGCACAAGGAGTTTGGAGGGGACACAGCTGGAACAGCTGATCCCAACTGACCTTAAGGGATATCCTGTACCATATGACATCATGATCAGATGGGGTTAAACCAACCGTGACAATGAGGGACATCAGTGGAAGAAGAACAAATTGTGTCAGTAGCATGTACTTTCCATTTGCAGTACATTTCACCTGTGACTTAACCACAGTAAAACCAATAATACTGTCAAAGGAGTGGACTCTGGGTACAGTATGCCTGCTCTCATGTTATCTTTCTGAATTTAGTCTGTTGCAAAGATTGTTTCTTATAGCTTAAAGAATGGCATCAATATGCATATCTAAATCTATGCTTCACCAGTTTCATAACTTATTCCTTACTACAGAGTATTAAGAATTCTCCATAAATCTTCATAAAAATGGGATTTGTTTTGAGAAGCATTTTTTCTGTCCTTGTTTTTGGGTTTCTTTACCCTGTTTGTACCATCTCTCTAGAGATGTATTCCTTACAAACTGAGAAGTGCTGACGGAAAACATTATTTTTCATGCAAGAAAATAGATGGCTTGTGGTTACTATGCTACTGTAAGATTTGCAAGACTTTGATTCACTTTGCTACATGTGTAAGTTAAATAATTGACTTGTCTCCTCTGTACCTTTGTTTCCCATTTTTAGTACTGACATGGTCATAGTTTTGTATCTTTCAGGACTGCCAGGAAAAGAAAGATTTAATGACATTTCTGAGACTCAGATAACATCATAGAAAAGGAGGACGAATGCAAAAAGCCTGAAGTTTTGTACTGTCATCAACAACTGAAATTTGGTGTCAGCTGAAATTCCAACAGGAAAGAATAAAACTGTTTTTATAACCTTTGCAAATAAGGTATATGTAGTTAAGGTAGTTTATCACAGCACCTCTAATTTCTTGTACTAAATGATTAGGACAATAACTTATAAAAAAATCTTAATACCAGTTCCTTCATGAGGTTACACGAAAGGCTATAGTAGGAAACACTGACTCTTTTCCAAACATGAGGAAGGCAGGCTTTAGAAGAAAAACCCAAAAAACAAGTTTTCAGCAAAGGCTCTTTTATTTCCCTCCCATAAAGCTTTGCTTGTATTGTGTTATGAATCATTATCTCAGAAATGCATGTCTCTCGTTTAAAAAGCTCACTTGCCTGGTTTGCTTGACGTAAGGAGTAACTGTAAGAATGAATTCCCTTTTTGACTGATTAAAAAGGCTGAAGAAGTACAACTAAATCTATTCAGCTGAGACCGGTGTAACATCTGCTTTGTCTGCAAATTGCTTCCTCTAACAGTTTGTTTTAACGAGCTGGAGCTTCTCACTTAAACTACTGGGGTTTTATTGTTGTTTTAGTTTGGGAAGGAAGTGATACTTTGTCACCCGATGGTATCTTGCAGTTATTTTTTTTTCCCTTAAAACTAACCTAAGTGGTCACATCTGTGTTATGAAAATTAATATATGTATGTATAAGCAGTACTTCTATACATTTTTATCTACTTATCTACATAGTTATTGCACCAAACAAGTTTACAACCAGTAGAAATTATATATAAATATGTTTACTAAGAAATTTTACTCACAGTCATGTGTGAATAACAAACCCTCTATATCTTTCAATATAGATATAGAACAATTAACAACCAGGCTGGTGTCAGAATAAACTCCCTTTTCACTGCTTTGCTTGTTTTGGTTTGTTTGTTTTGTGCTGGTTTTTTCTTTTTTTCTGTAATGAGAGAAAAACCACATAGTCAGGGAATAAAAAAAAGTTTGTCTCACCCTAAGCTGACTGTGGGTAGCTATGGTAATGTGACCAAAAATCAAGGAATTTGCAAATTCTGGATATACTTTTAAGTTTAAGCTTTGGGTAACCCAAAAGTACAAGTCTAGTGAATGCCCACAGGAAGAGAAATTAATCATAGCTGCCTGCAGTACAAAGTCAAGGGAAACAATCACTGCAAAGGATGGACACACTGAGGTCATGGAGAGGCATATATTTTGGACTAGTTCTAAATTTGATCCCAAGGTCTCAGTGAGCATTAGCGGTTGGATTGCATTAAGGGGGAGTCTTCTGGTCTAGATTTTGAAGAAAACTTGTTCATGTGCTCTGAAATGATTTGTGAAGTTAAAGAAATCAGTGGTAATCAAAGGACTACTGGGAGATTCACATGAAAATTATATTACTGACTCTAACCTGAAATAGTGAAGTAGACAGACCCATAGTCTTTCTAATTTTTTCATCCCAGGAGACGCTTGAAAAGAATATTTCTATTAAAATAATTTTCCATTCTAGAAGTGTCTTTCACTCCAGAAACATTTTATTGTCAGTCTGCTTTCTCAATAGAGAAGTCTCCAAGAAATACATGGCACTGTGTTTCTTTGAATTTTGCAAATGTTCTCCTTTGATGCAGCTTAATAAGCTATATAATCTTTCAAATAGTATTGGTAAACATAGCATTTTCAAAGAATTTTTTCAGAGGTGAGCTTAATAATGCCCCAGTTAGTATGCTGTCTACTGATGGCATTGACTAGTCCAGAGTTTCAGTCAAAATCAGTGGTAGTCACGTATTTTCCCCTTAATTTACTGAAGAATTTGCATTGTTACTCAGTGAGAATAACAACAATACGAATGTATTTTCTACTCCAGTGCAGGTCCAACTATTCTTTCCTAGAAACTTATCTAAAATTATGGAAGGAGTCAAGAACAGAAAAATATAGAGGGTTGCTTTGTTGTTGTTTTTTTTTTTTATTTCCATTCATGCTTAGGGATTTTTTACTTGGTAGACTGGTTGGTTTTGTTGAGTAAGATTTTTTGATTTGGCATGCTAATTCCTGAGAAATGGTAAGGCATATTGTCTTTAGTAGCATGTTTTCCAGCCCTTGGCTGGAAAGTAGCTGTCCGTCTAAGACCGATACAACATTACAATAAAAAAATATGGTTACAACAGCTCATATAGCAAGAAAAGCAAGTTTACCTCAGTATCTTTAAGCCTCTCTACAACACACTATGTTAATTGCACTTCTAGAGAAGGGGTAGTAAATACTTCATTAGCAGCATGATTACAGGGGAACCAAAGATGAAGACAATATGGTAATTGCTATTTGTGCTGGGTATATCAACTGCTAAGAATCAACTATGAAACATGACTTGGTTTTGATTACTAATATACTAAAACCTGGCTGAAATTGTATATAAACAAACACAACAGGATTTTTTTTTTCTTTAGGGGACCAAGAAATCCTTTCAAGACACTGGTCCTTGATGGGTTTCTAAAGATTGTTCAACACTTAACACAGAGGTTGATATACATGAGTTTTGAATCTCATTTTGACTCCTGTGTTTGTGACACAGACTCATTTTTCCCTCCAGCTTTCTGAGGTAATGAACCTTGTTCATGGTTTCCAGCACAATTGTGGACTGGAACTAAACTACTAGGTTTTCCATCTCAAGTTGATCAATACATTTGTTTATTTTAAAATATACCAAGTGATCCTTTTTTCTTTCTATCTCTGGCTTCTTCCGTATATGATAAAGAATTTCTATCACTGCTGGCAAATGTAGCATATATCGTAGGGCTCACAGGGATAGTTCTGCCAATGATGAAACTGGAATTCACTCCAGATCAGCTAATACCTTACGCAATGGCATCATATTTAGAAGTCGGGTATAAGTTTCAGTTTAAAGAAACAAAGTGGACTACAAATTTTCCCTTGATGTATTTAGTCAAGTGTAAAATTTCCTTTTTTACAGGCATTATAACATATGGCTGGAAGTATCACATATGGTTGGAAGTGTCAGCCAAAAGTCAAATGGCCATACTTCTCCCTCTGCAGATCCCAATTGTCCTGATATATTAATAGATTCCCATTGTGCTGTTGGAATATGTCTATTTGTATTTTCACATTCATATACAAATACTTATATGCAAAGTATAATTTAATAAACTGTTAACATACAAATTCAGAAACTAGCTATTAAATAAGGAACAAGCCTGCAGATGTGATGCTACTGTCCTGAATATAATTACAGATTCAGATCTTGCAGGTATTTCATTCAATATGCATGTGTTATCTAGCCTGAGGTGATATGTATCACCTGTGAAATACACTACTTAGGGTAAGGAAGATAATTAGTCAACACTGCTAGTACTTAAAGCTGATAATTAAAATATCTTTAGGGAGGTCTTTTGTCTAATTCTCATTAGAATATTTGGAAATTGTGTTGCCATGGTTTTGGCTAGGATAGAGTTAATTTTCATTCTAGCAGCTGGTGTAATGGTATTTGGGAGTTGGGATGAGAGCAGTGCTGACAACACTCTGAGGTTTTTAGTTGTTCCCAAGCAGTCAAGGACTTTTCAGTTGTTCATGCTGCCCTGCTAACAAGAAGGCAAATCACCCAGGAAGCTGGGAGGGACACAGTCAGGATAGATGACCTAAACTGGCCAAAGAGAGTATTCCATTTCAATTACATCATGCTCAGTATAAAGGGGGGCTGGTGAGGCGAGGACTGCACAGCTCCAGGGTGTACAGTTTCTGGGAATGGTCTCATGTCAGGGTGGCTCTGAGTTATACAGCCTGAGTTGTGCAAGTTTTTCCCCTGCCCCAGAGCAAGTGGCTGTGTGGTGCCCAGCTCCTGGCTGGGGGCAGAACCACTACAGTGTGTGTGTATATCCATAACATCTTTGAAAAGTTCATCCACAACCTCCTTAGAGATAGTCAGGCTGCCTTTTGTATGTTGAATAAGAGAAGACTTTGCTACAATATTTTCAGAACTCCTCATCAGTCTTATCAAATTTTTGGCTGCATGCAAATGAAGATTCTCTCACCAAAGAGTTCTTTAGATGCACTACAAGTGCTTTGCAAGCCTTCTTTCAAACTGAGTAGGTTGTTAATGGAAACAACAAGCAACAGACTCTTTTATTCATAACTTCTTCCATTCTCTCAGAATAGATCATCAGATGATTAATAAAGCAAGGAAAACAGATTGCATGCTTAATGAAAGAAAGAGTGACAAGGGCTTATGAAAAGTGAAAAACACAGCCAAATACAGCATACAAATTTTCCGCTCTTCTCTATGAAAAGATTACCATCTCTTACTTCTATACGACAGCATGTTCAGAAAAGTGTTAACTTTACTTTCAAATTGTCCTGTCCTGTCTTGTGCCCAAGTTCACCTAAAGCCACAACTGATTTATTTTGGTCCTGGTTATTCTTTTAAACCGTATATGTAGGAATGTAAGAGATTTTCTTCATGGAGACTTCATGCTTACTAAGGACAGGAACTATGGGTAAGAAAAAATTCCTTCATCACTTTCATTGAATTCCAAGAGATACTTTACATTGACTTTGTCTGGGTTAATGTTTTACATAGGTTGATGGAGAAGTTTAAATTCCCAAGTTTATATAGAAAACTCTATCAAAGCTAGTTTAACTTGAATGATTTTGGATTTTGACTTTTTATGAAAAACATTCACTATGAAATTTGCCACAACCTTGATTTTATGATTTGTTTGATTTTTGGAAGAGCCACAAACAGGCTAAGTAAAATATAAAACTCAGTGGTAAATGTTAAAAGATTTAGATAGATAATTTTTATTTTTACTTGTTTTGCACTCATACATCATTGGAATTCTAATCTATAAGGGAGGAAGAGGCCATTCCCTCAAGTGTTTTTAGATGGTAGAAGCTTTTGATTGTCTTTAATCCACTCTGATCTCTACATGAATGTTTATAAGACTGTCATAAGCAAATAATTTACCTGGAATTTCTGGCAGGTTTTATGCACACAATTTTTTGAAAATAATTTTCCTTAATGAGATAGCAAGCTCATCTGAAATGCCCAATGACAAGAAACTCTCCTGCAAAGTATTCAGACTGGATAGTGCCAAGATCTTTTCATGCTTTGCAGTCCTAGTGTAAAAGGCTACAACAGAGAAGAGACAGACTGGGAATTATTTCGTTGAGAAACCTGGAAAAGGTGCTAAGAAGGAACGGGTGTTTTGCTCAACTTGCATAGGAAGTAGACACGTTACAGGTAAAGGTAAGAGCGCTTGTGCCACAAGGTGACACTAGCACAGCACTGAGACCAAGCTGATGGATTTGGCTCCTCCAGAGGCTTTGCCTGCTTTCTGTTTTGCAGCATCTTCTCCACTAAAAACACACGCAAAATGTCAGATAGAAGTTCATGTACTAAACAGTATATAAACCCTTAATTTAAATGGCCTACAATATATCCAGTTTTATTACTACAGACTCGAGGGGTCTCATGTGTTCATGCCAATGGACCTTTTCCATTTAAGACAAATTAACAAAAGAGGCCATTGTATCATGTCCAATGAAACCTTCCTGATCTTCACTAAAAACACCTGACATCGGCATAATAAATGAGCTTGCCACTTGTAGCTAGAACAATTGAAGAAAACAAAATTAATTACAAAATGTATAAACCTTATAAATCACAAACATGTATCAAAGCTGCTCCCTTCATTGTACATCAAGCCTTAGGAGGTTGGGTATCTGTCCCAACTGCAGCACTTTGCGGGCTCTGCACATTGCCCAGTCTGCGCTTGGCTCTCTTGCCTGCCTGGACCCGCAGCCTCTCACCTCTGTCACACCTTTGGCAGCTCCCAGGGGGAACAGCAGCCTCTCCCCAGTATCGGCAGGGGGAAGTCTAGGCCAAAAAAACCCACAACACTGAAGGCAATTATATAGACTTACATAAAGCTTAACTGGGTGAAAAAAGTGTCATATTAAATGGTGGCCACATATTTTTTTCACATTACTACTTTTGTCTTTTTCTCTTAAACACACATAACTGCACGTAGCTGCCACCAGGATATCCAGTAATGCATAAGAGCTCTAGTAAATGCAAAGTTCATGCAGCTTTACTGAATTTTGACAGAAGTCACATCTATATATCTAGCTATCTGGTTTTTTTCCTGTCACCAATTCGGCTTTTTTGTTATTCCAAGTCTGGTTTATGTTCTCAGTGAGCCAAATCACATTTTCAAATAATTTTGTTTCTGAAGTTCCAGTGTTTCTCTCCTGCAGCATGCTTTGTTATTTGTTTTTCCATATTGCTTAAAAAAAAACCACCTTGGTGAAAGTTTTTAAATATCTCATTTGGCTTGATACTTTTGCAAGCCATTTTCTTTCTCTATTGGAAAGGGCACTTGTGTACTGTTGCTTTTTCATAAGGGTAAATTCTCAATACTCATTTTTTCTTTAGGTCTGTTTTATTTTTACAATGTCACCTTTATTGTGATAAAGCTGACTTTGTAAAAAAAACCCACAAAACCCCCCAAAAAACCCCAACAAAATAAAACAACAAAACACCTAAATCCAACCAAAACTCCCACCCCTTCTCGGTTCTACCATCCATAATGTTACTTCAAAGTACATGAGGGAAAACAGACATAGAAGAACTTTATAGATAAAATAATGTACTGTGTGTGCACTTTGCCTTTCTTAGACCAGGAAGAACTCCAAAGGAATACATGAGGTTTCTGTTTTATTGCTCCCTGTTTGGTTTTGTCTCTAAATTCTTAATAGCTAATCCTACCTCAATGCTTTCATGTAGGAAATTCTTCAGAAATCCTCCTGCAACTGAAAACTAAGTTGAAAGCCTAAATAGCTCCTTCAAATAAACAGGGATGTCAATAAAACTTTACTGAAAAAAAAGATTAGCAATTAAAGATCCAATTCAGCAAAATATCTAATTAAACACTCATTCTAAGCATGTGTTTAATCCATAGACCCCAGTAGGATTTAAGCATAGGTTTTGAAGTTAAAAAGAATTGGACCTAAATAAATAATGTCACAGTTATTGTAAAATGGTAAAATTATAACATACTTTAAAGGAAGCTAAAACTGAAAACAAAGGAAACAAAACAAAACAAATTCTTCCCAATTTTTTGTGCCTTGCTCAAAATACAAATAAAACCCCCTAAATAGCTAAGGTTGCATGAGTCTGTTCTGTGGGTGGTTTTCTGCTTTCACTCTAGCAGTTTATAGGAATATGATTAAGTGGTTGAGGAAAAAAAATAAATCTGAATTTCACCCCAGGCTGACTTAACTTTAAACATAAGATCCATTTCCAATTTGGAGTTGTACAAATTCAGATACATTTAAAGACAGTTTCTTAAAATCAAGCCAATATCCATTTTTGCTGTAATTTTTTTCACTACCATGCAAAATGTGCTGCTCTTTGACAGAAATGTTGCTTGTAGAACATCAACTGGTCAAGAATTAAACTTCAACTGGATCTTTTGGTGACCAAATCTTTCCATGGAGAGACCAGACATAGCTATAATGACTTTTATTTTTTTTTCCAGAGGAGGAAAAACACAAATATTGCTTGCTCTATGACTAATATTTTGAACTACACATTGACTCTGAAACTTCATAAGATACAGACAATATCAGCACTATAATTTTAAAGTGTCTGGAATGTCACAGCATTATTAATGGATTAATTTGCTAAAGTAATGGTTTAATTTGCTAAAGTTGAAGACCAGTAAAATGGTACCGTAAGCCTGTACCTAACCAGATTTATCCTACTTTTCCAACTTGTCCTAGGGAACTAAAATATTCTCACTGTTCCTGACACCAGTTCTACTGTGTCTTAGTCACTGTATTCACTTACATGCCAAGACGTGAACTGATATAGCTGCAAATGAACACTCATGTTTGAAGACTTGGCTAGCAGATACAAGGTGATCAGCCCACGAGGACAAATGCAAATGTAAGGACAAACATAGAGATTTATTGTCTGCGGATACATGTTAATTATCCAAGCAGAGCTCATTGAAACTCTACAAGGACAGGGTATCTACCTGAGTCTCCCTTTGTTCCAGATATTTGATGTCTCATTACATAATCCATACCTGCTGCAACAGCAGATTTTCCTTATGTTGTATTTTATAACCTGTTTCACTTTCATTGCCCTCTGGGACTATTAAGCAAACACAGAAAACAGTGAAAACTTTCTGACTGCTACATGCAAAGCCTAGAGACACTTCAGAGGCTCCTCCACAGCCCATCTCACTTTACAACAGCTATGGATGGAAAACAGCAACCCCTCTATAAATTCAACTGTAAGTAATGATCTCCATATGCTTCACTAGCTTGAGGAATATTAGCTCATTAGTGAAGATGTTTAAATGGTGTGGTATGTGCAATACTTATATCAAGTGGATTCTTATGAGAATGCTCTACCGTGTTTCCAGTAACATGACTATATTCTGTACCACTAACAGAACAAAAATAATGGTATAAACAATGATTTACATTCAGGTTTTCACTTGATTAGTTAAGGGAAATATTTGTTCCTGGCCCACTGTCAGTTCAGTGATGATTGTCTATCAATGATGATAAGAAACTTTCACAGAAGTAAAAATTTTGTCAGCTTAAAGATGACTTCATTCTGAGATACAATGTGCCTGTGGCTCCTGTTATAAACAACATTCAGCAAGCATTATTGTACTCAGCAAGAACTGCTGTTAATTCTAGCCACCAGCAGAAATGGAAAACTAATTTTTTTTTAAAGGTTAACATATAAAAATTTGAATTCTGAGTACACAGTGATTTAATGTAGTTTTTTGTTTAGTTTGTTCAAATGATGAAGGGAACATGAAAAGCAACATTTCTACAGAGAATGAATGATGGTTCTATTTAATCTTGAAAACATAAGAACTTGAGCTACACCAGAATCGTCTTTCTGGCGTTCAATGCAAATCTCAAAAATTAGTCTATTGGTACAGATTTGTTTCTGGAGTATGGATCTAGCTGAAAGGGGTATTTTTGTGACTTTATTTAGCTTTAACTCTTAATTTAATTGAAATCAGATGAGGTATATTGTGGAGATATGTAGAGGATGCAGTTTCAGATGATGTTATAAGACTACTGTGGTATAGCATGGGCACCCCAGGAGAAATCCATTGTGATGTTGAACATAAATTTAGGAAAAATTAAAAAAAAAATCCTTTAAAAATTATTTTTATCTGATCTTGAAGCACATTTATGGTCATCTCTTTTTTTTCACCCTGCCCTGGCCTGTGTGTCTGTCCAAGACACTCTTTCACTCTCTGCGTTATCACGGAAAGCCAAGGAATTCATCAAACACCTTCATGCATTCACCAACCTGTAATGTATAAGCACTATGAATAGAATTTCAGTAGCAGATATGGAATACCTTGTTTAAAAGCAGAGTGTTAGATTTATATAATATGTATATGAATAGCCAGCCAACTGTCAAGTTTATAATCAGAGATACAATTTTTTCTTTAATTCCACTCCCCTCCCTACTTCCTTCCCTTCCTTTTAATCATGTTATTTGATCATCAGCTAAGAATTTTCTGTTCCTTCATGTCTTCTGATAATCAGACTTTAATTAAAAGGATATGGTTGGCAGAATGTTATAACTTTAGCCCCCACCCCCTAATATCTGAATTTTTGCTTGTATTGAGCTAGTTCTCAATTATCTCAATGCATTTATTAAGTAAACACATCAGGATATTTGATACTAAAAAAAATGATTAATGTTAGTGTGTTCAAAGAACATTTTTGGATCTGCTTTCCAAAATAACGTCAAGAACAGGTAAAATTGGTTAATCCTGAAAGGCAAACAAAAAAAATCTCAAAAGCTGCACATTGCAAAGCAGTCTGTGTCACACATTGATCTCTCTGACTTTTTTCTGAGATTTTTATCCCATGTTATGTCTCTGACATCATGAAAAAAAGATGTTCCTTACATTTTCCAATTTTAAAAATAACTTTTCCCATTCTTGGCATGCAATGACGTTAAATGTATGTTTCTCTAATTAGAGTAAGAATTAGGAATAGAGAAATAATTACATGACAGAATGAAAAAGTCCAGAACTGGCAGAGGGTTACTTTATGTAGTATCAGACTGATGACAACTTTATGATAAATATGATATATTACAATGTGATCATTAGAGATACCTTCATTGGCAGTTAGAATGGTAGAATGGAGGTGATTGTACAGTGAAAAACACAGCATTAAAATCAGTCCCTAATTTCTTTGGGTAGAAAGTGGAGAAGGTTTAAGACACGGAAATTAAGATATTTATTTGATTTACAGAAGGAGTAGACCCACAGCAATTATTATTTGTTTGTGATTTGCAAAACTTTTTCGTGTTTTGTTTCTAAACAGCCAATCAGTGAAGTCAGTGTGAAGCCAAGAAGCATTACAAATAACTTTAACAGGGCACCAGCCAGTTAGCTCAGTGAAAGGAGCTCCTAAATGACAGTTCTTTCATTGACCTCATGTAACATGTGTGGCATATTACCTGCTAAATAAACTACCAAAAATGTATTTGTCATGTAGTTTTCTTTATGCAGAGAAGGATTAATACAACTGATGACTACAAATTACTGTATCATCCTCACCTTCTGTTCATTACCTCAGAGGGATTTTCATCAGCCAGGCTTTTTAAAGAACAGACATATGATTTAACAGTGAACTCTAATATGACTAGAATCCTTGCAAGGAAATACAAAGTCCTGAGGGGGGAAAAAATAGCAAGCTAAAAGAAACCTTTGTAGTTGCATATGAATATGTTGTATCTAACCATGTAACAGTTATTGAATGTATTAGTCCATCATAGATTTACCATTGCTTCCCTAGAAACTGAAACAAACACAAATAAACTGTTCTGTTCCATTTCTTACGTGGGGTTTCTGTTTCAAGGGAGAACACACAAATCAGAGAGGATGTTCAACCTTTCTGTCTGAGACAAAAAGACAAGATAATGGGTGTTTAATCAAGAAATCAAAATTTTATTCTCTGATAAAGGGTAAGCCCTACAACTTTAGGTATCAGTGTACATATATATCAATATATACTAATACATGACACACAGAGGGCATGGATGTGAATAATCAATATATACTAATAATTTCAAATTCATTCTTTTTGATTTAGTACTAATAGAACATGTTGAAAAGCAGCACTTTCTCTCTGATACCTTTGCCTTCCTCCAAGGCTGCACTGGAAAATGAATCAAGCAAGTTAAGTGTTTGAGAGCCTTTATAGGAAACAGAACTGTATTTTCTCAGCAGACTATGTATGTTAGGTTTCAAGTACAGGATGTTGAGTTCTAGGTATTTTTAGAACACTGGTTTGATTTCAATCTCTGATATTTTATTCTTACACCTTGACTGGTTCTCAGTACTAAACTTATTATATAAATCTCTAAATATATGCTTTTCACCCTTTAGAAATATATAATTTTTTACTAATATTTGATAGCTTATTGTTTTGATCAGATTCTTCACTATTTATGTGGAATTTTGTTGCAACCCATTTTACTTTGATGAGGCTTTATATAGTACATTTGAACAAACATCAGTGAAAAGGTTGGAAACAAGTCAGACCCAAACCATTATCTTTCAACATCTCATCTGGAATTCTGTAATCAGAAAACTGCTATTTACAATCTGCTCTTGCTGAGCTGCTTCATTATAATGTCTTGTCAGTCACATACTGCTTACCATAATCTTCTATATGAGTTCAAATTCCGTTCACATCTAAGCAAAATAACAAACATAGCATTTCTGAGGAATGATATATTTCAAGCTGCCTGGTATGCCATTACTGGGAGCAAAGCAAGCTTTTTTTTTTTTTTTAAATAGAAAATCAGCTCTAGGCCTTTTTCATTCAAAACAATTTCAAAAACTCCTGAATTCCAACTTAAAAGCTTTACATAAAAATGCTTAAAATTACTGGAGATGTAATGCTGACATTGACAAAGAAACTAAGCCAATGTCATTACAAGCTGTCTTCTAAAGGTGAAGCTTGTTATTAAATATGTATTTGACGAAAGACAAAGTGGTTACAGTTCTAGGGTATGCCAAAATTCTGCATACACTTTGAAAAATGAAAAGAAATGTTTTTACAAACTTCAGGCAAAGAAATAAAATAAGGCTGATGAACTGGAAAGTTAAAAACATGCTGTGGACCAGTTAAGGAATTTCTGTGCTTGCAGGAAAGTATACCCAGGTAAGAAGCACTTTTGCACCAAGCTGTAGCTGGACACTTCTGAAATGGTGCAATGCACATAGATAGTTGTGAGAATAGGGCAGCCAGGCTGACGAATGCAACTTTCTCTTATCTTTTCCCCTTTCTGTTCTTCTTGGACTCTCCTTTGTCTGAGCTACAGCTACTGCTGTTGTTACTTGATTTGATTTATTTAAGACCAGAAGAGACTGCTAAGATTGCCTAGTCTGATCTCCACTGCAGCAGAAGACATCAAGCTTCTTTGAGTTATCCATTACCAAGCCAAATGGTTTGTACTTGACAAAACAATATTGTATAAATTTCTATCACATGCTTTTCCATGGCAGTTTATGTGATTTTGAAAGAATGTTCAAAATGCTCTTCAGAATATCATTGGCTGATCTGCTGTCTCGGTAATAGAAACATAGTGGATTTCTTCTCTCACTGTCAGTTCAGCCATGACAAAACCTGTTGATACAGGGAAAATTGTGCAGAAAGAGTGGAATACTAATTCCTATACTTACGCTACACTTCAGGGGGTGAAAATTGTCTTAGGGAGGTGTCATTCTATTCCATTTTAATTTTTACTGTTGTTATTTTTAATATGTGATTTTAACCAGCTCTTTTTGCATTTAAATTCAAAGCTCATTATTTTGGGACTTCATGGAGGGTTTTGACAACTTAGTGGACAGTCATTCCATGAAGTAAAGGAAAGAATGAACTGCACTTCTGTAAGTCATTTCCATTCTTGTTTGAATTTTTTGTTAGATATCCTGTTGGCTTACATTAAAAAAAGGGCAGGGGCAAAGTATTAATTTAAAATCTAATTAAAGTAGCTTAATACATGTTCCTTCTAACAATAAAGTAGAGTATGATCATCTTGCAATAGATGAATCTTACTCATTATACTTTCCTTTGTTGGTGGTGTTTTTTTGGGGATTTGTGTTTTGTTGTTGTTGCTTTGGTTTTTTTTCTTTTTAATAACTGATATATTACACACCATGTCATAGCAAAAAAATAGGTCATTGATTTCCCTTGAGACTCATAACAAACTTAAGTAGCAAGATATATAGAAAATCTGAAACCTTCTGAATATTACCTTCTGCCAAGACACTGAAACATGTAATGCCAATGGTGACCTTTAAAAATTATAGTAAACACTGATAGTAATCATTCAAATTTCTGCTGGTATATTGTCTTGAAAATATATAAAAATATAGTAACCTACCAGGTTTTGAGGTATCAAAATGTCTAATAGTTTTAAAATCCTATAAAACTTTTAATATCATGAACAGGTGAACTGAAAATATGACTTTCACATATCCTTACTGAGGCAGGCAAATAGGAGTCTAAAAGTAATCTAAGAATCATTGCAAGTCTTGTGTGTTGAATTACCTATCAGTTTTGACATGGCTATTTGTATTTTCTGGAAAGCATCAGGTATTATATGTGGAAATCACCTTCATAAATATAGATGCTGATCTTCTTTGCATATATTTATATGCATGCTTAAAAGTTAGTCTTTGAAAGCTGATGATGGAATCTGAAATCTCCACTCTAATTCATTGCAGTTGCTGAACAATGCATTTTTTAGGCCTAGAGAATACATAGTAAGCAAGTGAAATACATAGTTTAAAGTTCCTGTTTCTCTGATCATTCAAGATGTTAAATATTGCCTATTTCCACTAATAAATATGAAAATAAATGTTTCAGAGTACAGTGCAACATCATTCATTCAGGTATACATTTTCCCTTTTAATAAATAATGATACTATTTCTACCCTTACATAATTTAACAGAGCCAGGAAAATGTGACTTTTTTCCAGTCAAACAATTTTAGCAAGCACTATCCATAGTCATAGTGTGAAGATACAAAAAGTGGAATAATATGGTAATTTCCTGACAAAGATAATTTTCAGAGTGTATCTTTTTCTTTTTTTTTTTACCCTAGAAATAATAGGGACAATTTAGACCAAGCTTTGATGTTCAGAATTGTCAGTATCTTAGCTGCTCAGACAGCTGATAGCTTAATGCCTTTGGCTTATTATCTTTAATTTCAGCAATACTCATCTTCATACTGTATAATGAGATTTTCCTCTACATTTAAAAAAAAAACCCTAAACTAGCCCTCTATTAAAATAAAGATAAAATTTCAGGTGACTAAGACATGATATAGGAAGTGCTATAATGTGAAGGGTATCAGAAATCATTCAAGAAAAAAATTCAGACTGAAATTAAGGGCTCATGAACCACCCTATAGTATTGAATGCTACTATTTAAAGTGGTGTGTCTTTGTGCCATTCGCATCATAAACTCAATACTGCTTCATACTGTGGAAAGCATTATGGCAATTAATCAATATAGAAGTATCACCATGTCAGATAATTGCCAGCAAGTAGGGGATTGTAAGTACTTCCACCTGCAAGACACATGGAAAGAGTGGTGGGGGAAGGAGGATGACTTGTTTGATTCCAGTCTTCTCCATTCTCCTTTTTAATAAAAAAATAATCAAAAAATATGCTGTCTTTTATTACACAATGTGTTTTATATGGCTATATAAGATATAAATTACGCTTATTGTAAGTTTTCTGCAACTCACACATCATGTCAATTAGCTAGAAAAATTGTAGATTTCCTATTCATGATGAAGTTTCTAAAAGATAGAAATATTGAATGACTGAATTTAACAGAATGATTGAATTTAACAGAAGATAGCTCCATTTGGGGGTGGAAGAGTTAATGTTGACATTGAAGAAGAAGATGCTTAACAAAATGAGGGTAGTAATTTGTTTTCTTCTGTTTTCACTTTTGCCTGTAGTCATCTCTGCGTGGGATAAGACCCATAAGGCATTTCCTACAAAACTACAAAAACTTAACAACTTAGAGTAAAAAGTGATAAAAAAAGTTTACCCAGACGGCAAGCATCTTTCTGACCAAAAATTTTTCTTTCTTTAACTTGATTATGGTCCTAGACTCACTGCTACCTTGAATTAATAACATTTACATGTTGCATTGAGAGAAATGTCTTTTTCTAAAATAATTAAAATTTAGCTAAGTAACTATGGAAATTTTTATATAATGAAAGAAACATGAATCTGAATTTATGATTTGCCTTTTGCATTTATAACACTTTTACTGAAGTCCTTATTTGGATTATTAAAATACTGATATTTTACATCTTCACTGCTTGTTGTCTCTTCATATCTATTATTATTTTAAAAAATTACTTAACAGCTTTATATAATAGCTTTAGCTGATGATATCACTGAATAGTATTTTGTTCTTATGCATACAAAAATTGCTTATTTTTGGTTCTATTTATAGTCCACAGTCACAGATAATTCCTTTCTTAAAAGAACCAAATGCTCTAACCATATGGGACAATTCAATAAATTAATCCAACTCTGTAAAAATCTATTTTAAGTTTAACCCAGTTTAAAGCCTCTGTCAAAAGTGAAGAATGATGCCTAGAAAAGAATGTGAGTAATAAGGCTGAATAATTTCCCAAATACCCAACTGTGCTACTTCATAAAACTACCTGAGGACTTCTCAACAAAATTTTCTAAAGATTAAAAAGTTATGTCTGTATAGACATAGATACCCAAGTAAGTGTTCTGGTTTCCAGTTTTTCTATCCATGAAATGCTGAATAAATAACAGCTCCTGCTGGAATAAAATGGGATTGAGTGGCTCTTGTATTTGGTGAGAAAGGAATAATTTCTGCAATTTTGTAACTGTAGTAATTTTTCCATCCTTTTTTTTATATACATGCCTCATTACAATACCTTTTTACTCATATTCACTGTGGTTGCTAAGTGATGCACTAAATATGGGACCTCCATAACATATAACATAGTTAAGAGGGTGGAAAACAGTCTGTTCATCATGTCTGACAAAAATCTCAAAAACTGAAAGTGAAAAGAGTTTTTTTAAACTTTCTTCTGGGTTTAGTTTTGTTTCCTTGCAGTTCTTCCTGAATGTTCATGATGTGATGTTATATTGAATTTTCAATTTTATGTATTGGAATGTGGCCCATTCTAAAGTTTGAGGAATGATCCTTGAAGTAGTAAAGGTTTCCTCATTCCTTGGAAGATTCAGGCAGTTTATATACAGAGGAAAGAGGTAAATTTCTAGACCTTTGAACATTCAAGGCAGGAAAAAATTACATCTCAGTGATGACTGATGAAATTAATACAGGTTTTTAGTGAAGTACAAGTGTACTTCTAAGTTGTAGTGTGAATGTCACTGCTGCAAAAGACGTTGCTATTGTGTTAAATTACGTGATAAGGCAATTTATAGAATCATAGAATTGTAGAATGTGTTACATTGGAAGGGACCTTTAAAAGTCATCTAGTTCAACCCCAGTTCTGAGTCTTTGTTAAGGAACTCTTACTTCTGAAGGGTAATCCTTAAAATAAGCTTTTATAAATATTAATACATCTCCATCTACCATGCAAGAAGTATCTCCAGCTGTTTCTAACCATGTTCCATTTGTTCATCCTTTTAAAAAAAAGCCATCATCAGATTTACAGTATTTCTAATAATTATTGTGCACTAATTTGCATACAGTCCAAAGAATATTAATGTGTGTAATGCTCCTGCACTATCATTTCCTTTTTTCTCTCCATTTTTTTGATAATTTTGATAGATGAACATTAAACTTTTATTCATATCTCAGTTTATTTGCTACTTAGCACACACAACCTAGATGAACCACTTGGAGTACATGTGTAAATATATAACGAAGTGGTGTTCTTATTGTAGGGGTGGGATACAACATAGTCCTTATGTTCTGCTATAACGATTGGGTGAGAAACAACATAATTATTTTACCACACTTTTCATGTAATAAACCTTAACTTCAAACAAATGCAAGCTATAAAATTGTATTGATGGGCTTCCCAGATGTTGCCAGTTGTACTGTTTTAATAGATACCTTTCTTCTTTCAATACACTTTTCTTTTGTTCTTTAACATATATTTTAAACAGCAATGCCTGTTAAGTGACCAGCAGGGTGCAGATGATAATGTATTCTTTTACTACACGTTAGATGCCATAAACTATACACAGAGATCAACTGATATATACAGCACTTACTATATATAATAGTGTAGCACTACGTATTTTCTCAGTGCAAAGGTCAGCTGATTAACATGCTGTAGGTTTGTATTCTGTAGCTGGTATGTGTTTGCAACTTGGCTATTGTTCTTATTTAAAGCTGCCAAATGGTACCACAAGGTTCACAATAAAATACACGAACACAAGAAACTGAGTCTGCTGTGGAAAAGTGTTGTCATTTTAACTACATATTTTTGGTTCAATAGAAAAAAAAAACAAGTTTTCAAAAAAACAAACCCAAACACAACTGAGACAATCTATATCGTGTAACAACCTCCCATACACAAAAATTGGAAGTCTTTCCAATTGCTGTCTCTCTTTACTTTGTCTAACCTACCCATCAACAGCTAACAAAGGAAATGGAAACCTTACACATTGCTATATTCCTTCATAGTAAGGCAAAACTCTTTGGGCATGCTTGTTGAAGCATATCTGTGCAATATGAGCTAGGGAGCCTGCTCTGGCAGGGGGGTTGGACCCGATGACCTCTTGAGGTCCCTTCCAACCCCTACAATTCTGTGATTCTGTGATTTATAAAAGTAGCATAAATGGAGAATGATACGTCTGCATACATGATCTTTTAAGAGCCTGTTAACTGAAGTCCAGGGTGGTAATCCTACTTACTGTACTCCTCCTTCCACACAAGATCGTGAATTCCAACATTTCGTGGTCACTGTAGCCAAGGATGCCTCCAACATTCACATTCTCAACTAATCCTTCTTTGTTTGTTAGTACAGGATCCAGCAGCACCCCTCTCCTCATGGGCTTCTCCACCACCTGTGCCAAAAAGTTTTCGTCAGTACTCTGCAGGAACCTTCTGGACAGTGCGTGCCTGACTGTGTTGCCTTTCCAGCAAATATCAGGGTTGTTGAAGTCCCCCATGACAACTAGGGCCTGTGACTGTGAGGATTCTTCAGCTCTCTGTAGAAGGCCTCATCAACATCCTCTTCCTGGTCATGTGGCCTGTAGTAAACACCCACAACAGTGTCACCCATATTAGCCTTCCTCTTAATCTTTACGCACAGGCTCCTGATTCTTTCTTCATCCCCTCGTACGTGGAGCTTGATAAATTCCAGTCACTCTCTTCCATAAAAGAGCGACTCCACCACCACCATCCATGATAGCATTCCAGTCATGCGAGCTATCCCATCTGTCTCTGTAACCGCAATGAGATCATGTCCCTACAACTGCACACAGATCTCTAGTGCTTCCTGCTTGTTCTCCATGCTGTGTGTGTTGGTGTACAGGCGTTTCAGGGAGGCAAGTGAGCATGGAGGTTTCCTTGCAGGGGTGCACAGGGTGCACCATAGCCACATGCACCCTTGAGGTGGCTGGCTTTCTGGTTGCCATCTTGGCAGGCAGCTAAGGGATATTTGTCGCAGCTCTGGTTGGCCGGGCTTATTCCCCAGCTGGACACAATGGCATGAGCATTGAAACACTGAATCCCACCCTCTGAGTCCTTCGGTTTAAAGCACACTTCACCAGCTGGCCAGCCAACTGCCAGAGATTCCCTTGCCTCTTCTTGACAGGTGGATCCTATCCCTCGTTAACAGGTTATAGCCATCAAAAGGTGTCCCTTTGTCATAAAAGCAAATTTGCTATAATGGTGATCCAAATTGTTCGAGTACTTTTATACGGTTTTTACTGTAAGCATATTAACTAACTGGAACTCATTGAAATGACACTGCAAATCACTTACTAAGTAGTTAACGAGAGTAACACTGCATGTTTATTTAAGTCCTGGGTCTCACAGAATAACTGTTACTGTAATGAAGGATCCTAAACATGTATTTAGAAAAACACAAGGCTTATGCTGGACTTTATTTTAAAAGATCTTTTTGATAACCCGAAGTAATTTAGTTCCTCAGAATACCAGAGAGAGTATTTTACAAAGCAAAAACCTAAATCTAGATTTCTTAAGCTTTATTGTCTCAACTGAGCCCTGAGGTATGCTGTATTCAAATCAAAACATTAACTGTCTGTGAGTTATTTCTTTTGCTGGTGTAGCAATATATTATTTTTAATTGGATTTTTAGACTCTCATCAAGCATCCCAGAGATGTTGCTGATGCATCTGACTTTTTCCTTTATTACAATTATTTCATTACTGGTGCTTTCTGTCTTTAAAGACTTCACTGTACCTTGAATAAGTGCCAACTTCCTGTACTTGCACAATACTCCATTACATTCATCTATAAACATACATGTTATAGCTTATCTGCAGCTGTACAGAAACCTATATGGTTTACATACATCATATTGTAACTATTGTGGCTGTTTAAATTACTTTGATTTTGTACAACAATTTAAAAATTTAGCAAGTGTCAAAAGTCTAAAAAAAGAAATTTAAAATATGGAAAAAACAAAACTGCTGTTCTCCCAGTTTCATATCTGACTTCTAAGAGGCTCATTTCATGATGCATAGATACTTGTTGTTGCTTCATAAATTCTATTTTCTAACTTAGGGTGTTATAAAGACATTTAAATAAATGTAGCTATGTTAGTAAGAAACTGGGTTAATGATTGAGTGAATTAAATACAATTTTAAGACAGTAAGCCTCTTAAACAAGCACTTCATAGGTGATAGGCCATAACCTAGTCACAGGTATGGTAAAAAAGTCCACTTCCTTGCCATTTTTTTAACTACTTTGTAAGGTTTGAAACCATGATGGTAGCCCTTTTACTCAGTTTGCTGTTATTCAGGGAAGAAAGCACCTTCTCCTCCCCACCTCTCACCAGCACTAGCTGTGGAAGATCATTGCTACATCAGATACTGCCTGTCATAAACTTTAAGGGACAGATTTTCGAACTGCTACTGTGAATGAAGCTGAAGATTAATTCATTTCCATATATTACCACACGAAATGGCAGAAATTGGAAGTGACACAAGATTTTAACACTATCTAGACAATTAATTAAAGTGATCACTTGCACATTTTACAGTACTTAAACTTGCCCCCATTGAAAGCAAATAACAAATACATCTTCTATTTTAATCTGTAATGTTAATTAAGCACACAGCTCAGTCTGGGGTTTTGTAATTGTTCAGAGTCCCTGAGCACTCTCTCATTCCTTGAGAAAGCTAGCTAGAAGTTTTGCTGAGACCTGTATTTTCCCATGGACTAAGGTTATCCCCATGAAACTGATCTCAGTTTCTCTTGACTTTCCACTGAAGGCTGGACATCTCGTCCCATTATTATTCCTATCAGCATTTTTAAATGTAGAGACCAGAAGGTATCTAGGACATGCTTCATTGAACATATGGGTCATCTAACATTACCAATGACAATTTCAGAAGTATATGTAAGTACTTTATGCACAAAGCACTTCAAGGAGAATTGAAGATCAGTCGGTGGGTTTACAGACAAAGAGAGACCACTGGCAAGAACCACAAGGACATTGAGATTTCCATCTCCTTTGATTTAGGATTGTAAAATCCTTTGTATATCTGAGTCAAAATTCTCCTGAGCCTATCTAATGGAGAACATAGAGTTTTTCAATTGTGTTGAAACAGATAAAGATTCCTTTGTCCCTTCAAAAAATTTCACTGTATTCTCCCTGAAATGTAGATGTATCCAGCTTGATGGTTGATTTTATCTCTGATGCAGTGGACTTTATCACACACAAAGTATTTGGCACAAGAAGGAGCCAAACTCTTTAAGCAGCACATATTGAACCAACAGGACACACATTAATTACACAGCCAGAAGTCATTGCTTCATCTATGATTCATGATCATGAGTGCATCTATACAACATTTGTAATCTAAAATACAGCTGTGTGGTACTGATCTGTATTCGTTAAACTTTTTTAAACAAATGTATAAGTAAGCAGAGCAATAGCTCTATCTTTGTAAGTATCATGCCTTCATAGCCTAGGACAAGGAAACCTGTGGTTATTCACAGATTTTCCAACAATCTTTGTATTCTTCTCTTTTTAAAATTTTACCTCTTCACAGCACAGTCTAGGTTTACATGGTGTTTACTCAGTTCCCAGAACTGGGAGTACAAATACCTTGTGAAGTCTTGGGATATCAGTCTGGTACCCACAATTGCAACATATATTGGTTTTGATATGCTGCATGTCATTCATCATGTCACAATAGGTCTTATTCTCTGAATTGCTTTGTAAACAAAAACAGAGCAGCCCAAAATCAGACAAATTAGTGTCTGTTTCAAAGTCTGTCCCATTATGTACATGGTTTTCAAACCATGGTGACCTGACAGATAATAATTTAATACTGGAATTTTTAGAGTCTCATATTTAACCTCCACTGTTATTTTGACAATAGCAGGTGAGAGCTTGGCAAGTTTCTGCAATTCTGTGTGAAGCACATTGTAAGCATGACTGTAGAGGCATACTGGTTTTGGCTGGGACAGTTAACTGTCCTCATAGTAGCTAGCATGGTGATATATCTTGCATAATACATGGATGTTTTGGTTATTGCTGAGCACTGCTTACACAATGTCAGGGACTTTTCTGTTTCTCACGTTGTCCCACCAAGAAGTAGGCCAGGGGTGCAAAAGAAGCTGGGCGGGGACACAGCTGATCCCAGCTGACCAAAGAGATATTCCTTACCATATGATGTCATGCTTAGCAAATAAAGCTGGGGGGGAAAGAAAGAAGAGAGGACTTTGGAGTTAGAACTGTCTTCCTAAGTAACCATTACTGCCTACAAACAGGAATTAGAAAATTAATTCCCAATTTTGTGTTTCTTGTACACACAGATTTTACTTTACCTATTAAGCTGTCTTTATCTCAATGTACAAGTTCTTCTCACTTTTACTCTTCTGATTCTCTCTCCCGTCCCACTGTGGAGGAGTGAATGAGTTGCTGTGTGGGGCTGAGTGTCCCATTGGGGTTAAAAGACAAGAAGAGGGTACCTTGACATCCTTATTTCAAACAAAATGAAATGGCGGTAAATTTTAATATAAGAGAAGCTTAAAAAGCTATCCCCCCTCAGAAAAAAAATAACCTTCTAAATTTAGAATGCCTCCTCAAGCCTAACTGTTTTTCATGCTTTTATTTTTCCAGTTCCATGAAGATTAGTTCCATGAGAACTTGCATTTTATATGAAACATGGAATGCAGGTTTTGAACAGTTATTAAATTTACAGAAATCCTATTTATTCAAATGATTTCACAAGCATAAATGCCTTCAAGTATTTGATTCTACCCTTTCTATGCACATGGGTGTTTGAGAACTTATTACTTAAAGCTTCTTGTGCAAAGACATCCCACACAGCCAACATTATTTTCTCTCACCCCAAGAGAGATGTAATAACATTTTTGCCTCTAAGTAGGTCTTGTGAGAAACAGTGCAATCAAAAATTTGATTTAAACAGCAAACATTTTATGTCTCTGATTAATAAGCACAGAATTGCAGTGACAAGGTCAAAGCAAAATATAACCAACAGGTTTTTTTGAAACTATTACTGGCAGATACTACAGCCTGAAGTTTCATGAGATGGCCTCATAAGACATTTTGTTTCATTGTTTAAGCAGACCCAATCCAAGTCAGCAAGGGAGAAATTTATCTTACCTAACCACAGGCACCCTGCATCTAGATCTTGAATTGAAATGACCTAGTCTCCTATAGACTCCCATTTTATTTACTAGAAAGATGCAGGAACCATAGCCTCTGATTCACCTATTTTGGATGTCTTTTTCAGAATAAGATTAAGTCCTTAATTCTTTCCATGATACATAAAGCAAGATTCATAGTACCTAAAGGAAACATTGACAGCTAGCAAAGATATACATTCAAGCAGTAGATATCAACATTAGTTCACATAAATCTTATACTAAGAGTTATTTTCTTCACTGTATATTTATGACAGGTTATTATATTTATATATCTAGCTTATATATATGAAATATTCAGAATCTTCCAGAATTTCTACAGCCATGCAATGAAGAATATAAATCAGTTTCATCCCTGTTTATTAATCTTCCAAAAGTCTGCTCTAGAATAGATTGGTTATATCAAGGCAAAACAGTCTTTATATGGATAATTGATATAATTAAACTATTAGCTACTGTACTGTAACTTAACACCTTACTTCAACATAGACAAGACCGCCTTATATAAACCCACTCGCTGAGTTATTTCTTCTATTGATTTCCCCTCCTCATTTTTTTTCTGTGCATCTCTCAAAGTAAAAAATCATTTGAAAGGAAGGCACAGAACTGTTCTCAGAATTTGGCTTTTGCTGTCTGTAGTTACCTAAAAGCACACAATACACATGTCTGTACATAACATGCATACATATGAGGAAAGGAAAGAAAGATGGGATGTGAAAGAAGGAATGAGTGGCCGTGGCATGCCTTACTCCCATTTTCTACCACCACAGAGAAGCAACATCTGAGAGACACGCCAGCAGGAATGCAAAGGCTTCTTCATGACCACACAGGGACACTACAATGAGAACTGTTCTGTCATGTCAGGTCTGTGAAGACCACCCATTCTGCTAAGTAAATGTCTATGATGTGGAAAGTAAACAATCTGTCAGCCCATATAAAGAATAGGATAGACAATAACATAGGGAACGTTTATAAAGAGCAAGTTATATACAGTAGCCACTCGAGGATATTCTATGTCATATTTTCTGGTCATGTCACCTCAGAAATTACTTCAACAGTTGGATAAAGAAAACTCATATCTGAAGAGACTGAAAGACTGGGAGATTTCTATTTTTATTTTTTTCCTAAAAAGGAAGTGCTTACACTATGATATAATAGAATTACATACAATGATTAAAGGTATATGCAGAAAGAATTTTAGGAGTTCTCTGTTTCATATGAAAAGACCATTCACTGAAATGATAAGATTGTATATACTACGTCAAAGGAAGAAACTCTTAGAAGTCAACTGCTACATAATTTCAGAAAACAGGAACTTCACAAAATCTTAAGAACTAAGGAGGAATCATTAAAAAAATGCAAAATGTGAAAGATTTATTTTGAAGTAGTTTAAGACTTTTTTTTAAGGTATTTGAACTTTCAAATTTGCTTAGTCTGAATAAACAAAGGATGCTATTTACCTCCATTTTTACGTACATTCCTATTTACCATTTCATTTCATGTAACGATGCCTGGAGATATTAGGTTTTTAATCACTAACATAGCACTGTAGCTTCGTTATTAATTCTGCAAAATCTAGCACATTCAGTTAGGACAGTTCATTATAAATGCTCTTGAAGAAAAGAGTAGATATATTCACACTGTATACAGTTTTAGCTTTGGGACTATCAGACTCCCTTTCAGTTGATTTTTAGATGTGCCCATAACAGATATGGTTATACAACATAAGTACCTTATGGTAAAGTGGTTCTTTAAAGAATGGTGCGTAAGGGACATGGAAACACTTTAAGGGACCCAGCTGTAACACATGCCTGTTAGTGGGAGACGCTGGGGACAGCAGGAGATGTGTGAATGTCAGGGTAATGAACAGTAGGAGAGAAAATTGTTAAAAGGACCAAAGGAGAACCAATAAAAGATTATGACTTTACAGACTTCACTATGTAAGAAGGGGCAAGGCTTTCTTATTTCCCAGTTAATTTCCCTGTTTGTTTCTGTGATATCTAGCAAATGGGGTAACAATTTGGCATAAGTTCCTATGAGTTGCTAGGGTATGAATAAACAAATATTTTAAGCCCAAAAATACTCTCTCAATTCCTCATTAAAGTGTGAAAATTCACTGATTCAAAGAGTCAACAGAATGGTAGCAGTTGGATGGGGCCTCTGGACATCTAGTCCAACTTCCCCTGCTAAAGCATTATCATAAAAGCCGAACCCCTTGCTGTGATGGCACCAGCCACAAAGTTGATATGAATTATATGTCTATTTCTGGCTGGCCCTTTTCCCCAAACTAGTAGAATGGAGAAAAAGATAACTTGGGAACCCATGTTTTTCACTGCAAATTACAGGAATAGCAACAAAAGCTATTCACTAGGGTGAAAACCTGTGTTACGCTTTGTTCTCTCCTGCATAGTGAAATTTTTATCCTTTCTAAGAAAGATTCACTAAATTAATTGGTTTAAATTAACAGGTTAGTGCCAGATATGCTCTGTGTCACTGCAAAACTGTTGCAGAGACTAAACCTGCAAGGTTCAAGAGAGCCACTAATCTATGTCCCCTACACAAAAAAGACCATGGCCTTATGAATAGTAGATTGAAAGTCTTTTATCTACAATGTCAGTTTAATTACTTAAATGTTTCATCTTATTGCAAGACACCCAAGTCAGCGTAATCTAATGGCACACTATGAAACAAAACCTTATCTTTTTTAAAGATGTATTTTCATTGAGAACTAGAGACTTGAAGAGGGTAAATATGAACAATGACCTGACATCAGCAAGTGCTTTTATTCATTTGCAACTAATATTAAGCCTCACTTAACCATCATATTAAAAGTGTTCTTGTCGTAGTAGGACACTTTTACTTTTCATGAACATTATGAAGTGCTCTTATCTTTGAAGAACATCAAAGCTTTTCTGAATGAGAATAAAAGTCTTTGCCATGCTTTCCTCTACTACTGTGACATAGAAATTCAAGGCAGAGTATGACATTATCCTGTGTGGATGCTCAGACTGAATGGACAGATTGATAAATGGGGAAGATAGAACAAACCTTCATGTTCAAAATCCTGCATCATTAAGCAAAAATGTTTGATGTATCATCTGGTTACATTATGAGCTAAAGAATGGTTTCAATTTAAATGGCTCCCCTGAATGTTCTGTCAGTTTGATCTTAAAAAACTTGAGGGAATTTTCTCAGAACAGATGAATATGAAATATTCACAGTGCGCCAAAAGCAAAACCATAATATCCTTTGCCCTCATTTGGATCGGTTTCTGCTCCTGCTCCCAGTAAAATCTGTAGTCATAAAATGAACCTTTTTTTTCCTTCCTTAGGTTGAGTTCCTGAGAACAATATGACTTTCTTAGAATTGCCACCTTTTGGCAAGGGTCACCCCGATGGCATCAGTGGATCACCAGCCTCTCCACGGACCCTCACCCAGACCATGGGCCAGTCCTCCCCAGCCTGACCCATCCCAGTATTGTCACTACTGCAGACAAGAGGCAGTAGTAGGCATCTGTCGTCATGCCCATCTGCCCCTTCCCTCACATCTTGGGCTGCTCTGGCTGGAGAAGCACAGTCTCTTTCTTCATTGCCAAATGGGATCCTTGTACTGGGTTTCTTTCTGGGAGGTACCCAGAAGCCGAGGGCAGGAATTAATCACCTTGGAGCTGTTTACCACAGTCCTTGAGTGCTCCAGGTTCTGGGGCAGCCTTGAGTGGGCAGTGGTCTGGCTATGCCACCACCTTGATTATAGCTACTGCCAGGAGACCTACTGAGTGTGGCAGCCCTGCTCCAACCTGAGGCCCTGACATTCTTCAACATATCCCAGCTCCATAGGCTGCACCCCTGAGCTGCCCAGGCCTCTTGACAGAGCTGTTCATACTTGGAGTAAGGACTGAAAAATTTGCAACAGGGTAAAACATACATAACAGTTGGCTTTGTATGTGGTGCAGCTATGCCACAGTGACGGCCAAATTATCCAGTCTGTCTTTTTCTTAACACAGGAGATATTTGTAATGGAAATGAGGGAAGACTATCTTTTCTCTACCTGTTTCACAAAGGATCATTTGGAGAGAATATGATAATTCTGTTTTAACAGTTTTTAAAAACTGTTATGCTCAGTGGACAGAACAAGCACATAGGATGAGGAAAAATGTCTGGATTTTAATGTTAATTTCCAGGATTTCATTTAAAAAAAAAAAAAAGATCTTTTTATGCTAGGAAATACCATTCATTGCAATAATACTATACGATAAACAATAATATTAAAGCTCTTGTAAACAAGTGTTGCGTACAATAAAGTCAGCTCTAGGTAATAGCTAACTAAAAAAATGATAGTTTTCAAATTGCCAGAACAAAAAGTACTAGCAATGAAGTAGAAACCACAAAGAATGTCACTCATATTACATTTCCCCATTAAGTACAAATTTTAAGCTGTTTTTTGCAAGATTGAATAACTTTATTCCCTCCGTCTATAGCATTTCCAATTGTTTGCAGTTGAGGCTGACTTAAATCAGAGTGGGTAGTAATAAACTGCCTACTTTGTCACTACCAAACTCAGTCCACAAGCTGCTGTCATTTTTATGAGATACTTTTATTTCCTGCAATATTTAGTGTGGAGGAAGGAGGGAGAGGAGGCTAGAGGGATATTCAGCAGAGGTCTGAAATGTGAAATGAGATAAACTGTCCCTTCTCAAAATTTTGATCTGGGACATTTTGATCATGGGCATAGCTGCTCTGTAGAGAAAGCTCCAAGTAGATATTGTAGAAATTGCCTGCAGGCACTTTCAGTAGTTGCAGTCTGTTGCACAGGGTAGATCTCTCTATATTTGCTGAAAAAGGAGTAGGGTGATCCTATCCTTACCCACTGAGGTGGATTCAGCCCTGCATAGTACCTTCTCTACAGGGTAATCCCTAAAAATAGTTCCTGATGGCAAATAATATTGTGCAAAGCATGATCACAGGGTAATGAACTGCAGCAGGGTAATAAAAATTGAAAAGGGGGCTGTTCCAGTTCAGATAAGTCATCCTTACATAGGCTGAAGTAAAGCTTTGCAAAGCTTTACACCAAGCTGTAAACTTGCTTTGTACTGTGAAGAAAGGACATACTAGTTCAGGTATGAAAAAAGGGTAAGAGTGAATAGAAGGGGAAGCTGACTTCAGTGTTTCATCAGATCGCACCTAATTCTTAGCAGATTTCATATGATATGCTGCAGTGAAGAGGACCATGAAGAAAGGTAAAAGCTACCTGAGATATCTTTTGTAAGAAGCCATACTTCAGTATTCCTTTTGCCTGACACAGCTGTCTTAACCAGTGGTTAGGCAACCTTTTTAACGTACCTGCTATGAGGTACTCAGTCTTTCTCTTCAGATTTCCATAAAGCATACCACCTTCCTTCTTTTTCCATTAGTTATTTCATGAACTACTATGATATTATTACAAACTGAAAGTATTTGTATTGCAGCAAAGCTTCCTATAAAAAAAGATCTCATCTTCTAAATAACAACTTTACTGTTACAAGTTTTCATTGTCTGCCCTGGAGGGGGGGAAATATACGGTAACTAGCCATAAGCCAACTCCGAGGGGAAATACGAGCAGAGGTACAGAATATTCAAAAGCAGGGAAATATTCCACTTTCTTTTTTATGTAGGGAATTACAGTCAAGTGAGCCACCTCAAAGCTCTCCAAAACCAAAGAATCTAGGGATTTGCACTCTTTGCATCTGCTTTGGTTAAAATACATGTAGTGTTTTGCTGCCATGGTGAGAAACATGTCCGCCCTGATTTCACTCTTGAGACCATGGAAGATGAAAAGACATTGAGTTACTATAGCTATAGCATAACAAGTGTCACAGAGAGGGTGAAATATTTATCCATTGTTTGGAATTATACATTTATTCTCAAGAAGAATGAACATTTATTTTATAAATTATTTGCAGGCAGTTCAGTTAGTGCCTTAAGAGAATATCAAATTCCAAACAATCTCGAGAAAAAAAAGGGGCTAAATATTTTCTCAATATTTGGTTTTGATATATTTTTACTCACCAAAGAGTGATTTGGGGGATTTTGTTGAGAACAAATGACACTGGCAAAGTTCCTTTTCACTTTTCATAGAAAAGTAGAAATTCAGCTGGAAAACATTAACACAAATTGGAAACAATAGCTTGAGGTGTTCCATTTGTAGATTAACATATATATGCCTCACTGTTTAGATCAGTTTCTAATTCTGAAGATGGAAGACAAAATATAGGAGCAAGTAAAAAATGGAGGTGAGAGAGTTTGATTTGCTTTACTTTAAAGGACTAGGTTTTGTCTTTGTCTTGAAAAATTAGATATATTGAAGGATTTTATTTTTTTAAGATCTTATCATTTGAAATGTTTCCTTTCTGAAAATCACTGAATATATGAGTAGTATTGGGGAAAGGGCTTTCTGTTTGAGATGGAATTTCATTTTTCCAATCAATTTCTAAAATTATGCTTTTTGCAGAAATGTAGAAACTCCACAAGGGGATGTTGGCCTAGTAATTTAGAGGGAAAGTGCAGCCTACTTGATAATTACCCAAAGTCTTTGAAATACCTTGATGGCACATCAAGAATTCCCTTCTAAACTGGCTGAACATTTTGTTGGCCTAGATCACAGAATCACTAAGTTGGAAAAAACCTTTGAGATCATCAAGTCCAACTGCACAAGATGGACCTTATCTAGCCTGAGAAATCCACTGAGGGACAGATGCAATTTAACATAATGAGAGTGGTGTATTATTCATATATAGAGTGTTAGGACTTACATATCAAAGAAGAAAAATATTTCCCAAAAGGAGTGCAATTGCTTACTGGAAATACTGTCTAGAATTTCAGTCACTGTAAAGCAAGATAGTGCTACTCTTTGACATGTAAACATAGATTTTTAAGGTTGTATAACTCCCAAATTTTATTTTTCTCTCTGTTTTGTACTGTTATATGATCCTTTCTCACTGCTTTATTTCTTGTATCCTTCGCAAAACAGAGATTAGCTGAGATCTTATAATGAGCAGTGTTACAGAGTGACGCATGATTTGACTTGTCCTTACAAAATTCTTCTTCAGTGTTTAGTCTTGAAGATTGAAATTGCGACTCTCTGCAAAGAAATTTGGGATTTCACTCGACAGCATGGCACTACTAACAGCTCATTGAAAGTCAAGAGCATCTGCAAAGGTAGATTCTGTTGTTTTTTCCTTCTAGAGTCATTCATTCTCTGTTGGTAAGTACTCCAGATGTCACTCTAGATTAATGTGGTGGGTTGATCCCAGCCCAGTGTCCAGGTAGTCATTTGCTCACTCCCCTGCAGTGGCATGCTGAACAGAATCTGAAGGGTGACAAAAGTGACAAAAAACCACTTCATGACTCAAAATATAGACAGTTTAATAAGAACAGATAAAAGAACAAAAAACAAAAACAAAAAGAAAAAGGAAAGGCTAAAGAGAAAGAGATAAAGGGATAAAGTAATAAGAGGACAAATGATGCAAAAGCACTCACTCACCACCAGCAGAATGATGTCCAATCACTCTACAAGCAATATCTGCTTTGGAGAAACCCATCCCCTCACCAACATTTTTATTGCTGAACATAATGTGGTGTGCAAAATTTCTTTTTTTGTTTTTATTTTCAGTGTCCCCTCCCAAACATTTGTGCCCTCTGAGCCTGTTAACCAGGTTGGCAGTGTGGGAAACAGAAAAGGTCCATATGCTATGCAGGCACTGGTCAACTATAAACCATTGCTGTAGTAACACAATGTTTTTCTCTCAAAGCTAAACCATGTCACTATATGGGCTGCTATGAAGAAAGTTACTTCCACCCAACACAGACTCAGTACAGTCAGTTTCAATGTTTAGGAAAGCTTCTCTGAGCTTTAGGGCTAAAGACAATTCAGAATAGGTTCCCCATGATCATAGCAAGTGGAAGCATTTCCTTAGAAGCAAGGAACAATGTAGATGGGAAGAGAGATTAGGAGGTCATCTGACCCAAGGTGCTGTGCCAGCCAGGGCTTCCCTCTTCTGAGATTTGTTCCCATTGCTTGTTCTTCAACCTCTTTACCTGTGAACCCATACATGCAAAGGATGAAATATGTCCACAGGGTTCCCAGAAGAGATACTTGGTGCCAATTGCACAGAAAAGGCATGAATATATATTTTTGATGGTCCCACTGTAAAGGTAAAAATCCAAATGAGCAAGGAAATCCCCAATCAAAACTATAATTTTCTTTCCAGATTTCACACATGTGCATGGTCATACCCATAAACAATGTCTGAATATAACTGATTTACATTAAGTGATGCTGAGATAGAAAATTTGTGATGAAATGTCTTCTATCCAAAAGATAGAATGTGAGTGCTTTGATAATCCACAGACTGTTCAAAATAATTTATTTTTTAGAGAACTGGCTGAAAATCTCAAAACATGCTTATTATAAAGCCAAAGTTTAGTGTAGGGTGGAAGAAAATAGAAAGTTATTGCAAGCTCTCTAAATAAAATGTGAATAGAAGAGACTATATCAGAATAGATCTGGTAATGTTTAGATTTAGAGAAATTTAGAGTTTACAGAAGAATGAATCTGAACAATATTTGACCTTGTGTCTCTACTGTCTCTTGGATGAGAATCTTATGTTCTATATGTAAAATGCATAATACTATTTTATTAAATAAGCTAAGCAATTTTAACATAGTGTGAAAACTCAATAATGTATTATGTCACTGAAGTCTTATATTATTCCTATTATTCCAGATAGTATCCATTTGATTTTAATGTTCCTCCACAAAAATTACATACTAATATGCAATTACAATAACTTCAAAAAGACAGAAAAAAAAATATGTTTAAACAAGAGCCTTTTCATTTCAGATTATAGTGACAGGAATATCGGTAGATTTGAAGTCTTTAAGTTTACCTGGGCTTTCAAACAACCACCAGATATTGACTCCTTTACTTCATAGTTTAAATCCAGAAATTACTGTAAATCGAATGATCCCAGACCATCTAATTCTATTTGGAACATTTAAATATGGGGATACAGTGAATAATTTCTAGATCAACAGTACTGCTTAAAATGTTTATTTCTTTAACCATTCAGGAATAGTTCACTGAAGCACCCGGGTTAAAAATGTCAAACCTGACACCATTTGTATTGGAGAATTAATTATTCACATTACCTTCCAATACACAGGAGTGTGTGTCTTTGGTGGAGTAATATTTTTTTATCTATTTAACAAGAGTTTCAAGAGAACTTGGGAATTTCTAAATTTCAGTCATGCTACAAACCTTATTACTTATTGCTAAATGTTGGGAGATTTCTTTCAAAATGCTAACTAAAACAATGTCTGTAACTTTTTATCCTTTCATATATAGAGTTCCAGGACCCAATTGCAGGGGATTCTGAATGGGTTTTGATGGGCTCCTATAACAGCTTCTGTATTTTTGCACCTCCAATGTTAGTATGCGTGACACAACCCAAAGTTTAAATTCTTTTCTTACTATGATATAGTTTCTAGAATTTTAATAACCATGTAAACACTTTTTTTCTCCAGGGCAGATAGTACCATGGGTTACAATACAGGATTTTCCTTTTTCTTTCTTTTTTTTTTTTTTTCAAGAAAACTAAGTATGTTTTTGATCTTAACAAAACAAGAACTTAACATATGGGACAAGAGAAAGGCAGTGGTATTCTCCTAAAAGCTGCCATACAACATTTACCTGTCTTGTACAAATAAAATAAAATACAACATTTATAAGCATTGCAAAAAGTAATATAGAGACATTTTGTCACAGATGGAAGCCTGATGTTAGCAAATCCATTTTAAAATTTGAAGTCCAAATTAATGTAGAAATAAAGGTAGAAAATTCAAACCTATTATCTTTACAACTACAGTTACGTGTGCAGAAAATATACAGCTGAAGATAATAAAAAACTCGATCCACGTGTGGTAGAAACTTCTTTGAGCTTTCAAAGGACTCAGCAATAAAGACTCCCTACTGGGATCCTTAATACAATACACATAACTCATAATCATAAGGGAAAGAAACATTACGTACTTACAATAGATTCTCAGTGTCTGTGACTATGGTGACGTAAAGTCATCTAGTACAAGCCTGCTTCATCACTTCACTGGAAAACGTTAAATTCTGAATGCATCTATGAAATTAAAATTATCTTGCTTATGACACAGTATTTCACATCTCTCTAACACTGAGTTCTTCCAATATATTTTGAAACATAAATATTTCTGCAGTGGAAGACATTAGTTTAGTTATACATTAATTTTGGATGGATAATTTCTTTAAAGGAACTAGTTGGTTTCTAAATATTTTAAATAAAAAATGATAATTCAGTTTCCAACCAAGAACATATTTAACACACTATCTCTGCTTTACAATTTCACAACTTTACCAAACATTGTGTATGCACAGTTACTATGCTTGTCTTTCCTAGATAACAGTGATACCTGTACTGCAAAGGAAGAAAGTGTAGAATTAATTGAAAGTGTAGAATTAATTGAAAAAAAGAAAAAAATAAAAGAAAAAACCACAACCCAAAACCAAAGAGGCAAAGCAAGGAATTGAGAAACATATATGGAGTACAAATAACACAAGGAAGTGGAAGAAAAGAGGATAATGTCTTGGGTTCAGCTAACCCACAACAATGAGAAAGAATACAAAGAGCAAAAAAGGTGACAAAGACTTTTCTTTTCCTCTTGTGTTCTTCAAGAAAGCTCAAAGAAAAGAAACACAAGAGGTAAGTTACAGATGAAAGGAGTGGAAATAAATGTTTTAAGAAAATACTTAAATTCACTAAGTAAAATAAAATATGTGCTAGAATTTAGCCTTCTCTATTAGGATATACCAGATGTATAACCCTGAGACAAGAAGTTGGATTGAGTTGGATAGTGGCCTAGCAATAACATCTGCCAGATCCCTGAACATTCATGCATGGATCCTCTCAGGGCCCATGGATTTGTAAATGTTGAGTTTCCCTAAGTGATCTCTAACCTGATCCTCCTCAACCAAAGAAAGGTCTTCCTTTTGCAAGACTTTCTCTCCTACCTCCATGGTCTAGGTACCCTGAGGGCTGGCCTTGGTAGTAAAGAATGAAGCAAAGAAGGCAGTCAGTAATTCTTCCTCCTCTGTATCCTCCATCACCAGCACTACCACCTCATTCAGCAGCAGGCCCACACTGTCCCTAGCCTTCCTTTTGCTACCAATGTATTTGAAAAAGCTGTCCTTCTTGCCCTTGACATTGCTTGCCAGCTTTAATTACAAGTGGGACTTAGCCTTCCATGTTGCATCCCTACATTCTCTGACTACATCCCCTTATTTGTCCTAAGTGCCTAATCCCTTTTTCCACACTCGGTAAACTTCCTTTTTCCCTTTGATTTTTTTCCAGGAGTTCCCTGCTCATCCACGCAGGTCTCTTTACAATTTACTTCGTATTACTTTGCACTGACAATACTGGCTGTGCATTTCAAAATTTGATTTTCTGAAAGAAAACACAATAGCCATTACAAAAAAAGTAAACTACACAGAACTCTTTGAAAGACTCCAGTGTATACACACCAAAATGATTAAGGAAGTGGAACACCTTTCTTACGAGAAAAGGCTGGGGATGCTGGACCTCTTTACCTTGGACAAAAGGAGACTGAGGGGTGACCTTATTAATGTTTATAAATATGTAAAGGGTGAGAATCAGGAGGACGGAGTCAGGCTCTTCTCAGTGATGGCCAGCAATAGGACAAGGGGCAACGGGTGCAAGCTGGAGCATAGGGGAATCCATGGTAACATATGGAAAAATTTCTTTGCTGTGCGGGTGACAGAGCACTGGAACAGACTACCCAGAGAGGTTGTGGAGTTTCCTTCTCCGGAGACATTCAAAACCTGCTTGGATGGTTGCCTGTGTGATTTAGTCTAGGTGATCCTGCTCTGGCAGGGAGGGTTGAACTAGATGATCTTTTGAGGTCCCTTCCAACTCCTAATGTTCTGTAATTGAAAAAATAACAGAATACCTTTTTTTAAATTCTTTTTTTATTTTTTACTTGAAATGTCTTTAAGTATCATCTTGTATAATATGTCAAAAACCTTTTTAATTATTTTTATAGATCATATAGTTAACTAAATTTTTCCTTTGATTGTACGTAGATGTAAGTGAACACCTGTCTTTAGCCCCACCAAACCATGGGCAGAGATCTAGCAGATGCTGAAATAGGAAAGATAATCTGGCTGGTCAAAATAATGTAGGTGACAGTCTATTTTTGTACTGAGGAGGATAATTGAGACTGGAAAGAAACCTCAGGAGGTCTTTAGTCCAACATCCTTCCCAAAGCAGGGGCAACTCTGGGGCCAGACCAGGCTGGTCACAGCTTGGACTATTCAGAGCTTTCTGCTGAACCCCAGTGAAGCTTTGGATTTTCTGACACCATCTCTATATATATGGACAATATTTATAGATTCCTCTTCTGCAGTTCCATCCCTGCTTCCAGCACATGTTCTGCCTTTCTGCATCCAGGTTCTAGCCTTCCTAGCCAAGGCAGTCTCCTGATACAGATTGAGGAGAACTAATAATTAACATTGATTTCCTTACAGAATTTATAAAAAATAGGGTTGACACATCAGAGAAAAAAAAATACAATGGAAAACCCCCCTAAAAATCCAAACCCAAACAGAACAGAACAAATATCCCTACTTTTCTTCTCAAGCACCAGGATAGACTATCCTTGCAGTGTGACAATGCTATTCCTAAAGGTCTTCTAGCTTTCCTAAGCTCCTCAGCCTTTCGCAAACTGCCACCTACCATTTCTGTGAATAAAACTAAATTCAGTTACCTGAAATGCAGAGACTGCACTCTGTTATTCTTCTTTCTCTCTTACTTCAGGATCATCAGCTCCAATATTTAGCACCACTGCAAACAGAGCTGCCACTAGTTACCTGAGCCCAAATCAGTTCTTGGTTGAGAGTAAAGAGCAGATCCAGCTGTGTATATCCCTGGCTGGTCCCTCTGGTACCTGCACAAAGAAGTTACCCTAATGCCCTCCACAAAACCTCCTGAACTGTTTTTATCATCTTCTAGCTGATGACTAGGGGGCGAAAATCCCTCATGAGAACAAGGGCCTATGATTCAGAAACTTTATCTTTTTTTTTCTTTTCTTTTCTTTCCTTTTTTTTTTTTTTTAAGAAAGCTTCATCCATTTCCTCGTCAACAACATCCCAGCAGAATGGGACAATTACTGGTCATTCCTCTGGCCCCGACTCACAAACTCACATGGTTATGGTAATCCAGCTCTCACCCTACCTCAGGAAATAATTGATGAATGAAACAGGAGATAAACAGACTGTGAATTCTTTCTACAAGATAACTAGGATGGGACTAATTTTATTGAGTCTCTACACAGTGCACTTTTATCACTGAGTTAGCTCCCACTTCTATATTTTTACATGATGACAGAAAAATGGGCCATTTGAAGGCACCATTTATTAGTCCTGACAGACGTGTGAAGTAAACCAGATAAAATGCGCACTAGAATCCTTTTTAATATTTCCTTTAGTCTTGATAAGTAGTTCAGATGTGGATTTCTACACTGTAAATATGTAAAATATGATAAGTGACCTCCTACACAGAGCTGGCAGTCCTGAAAATTAGTTTGCCATGTTTTCAAGCCAGGATGAGTTACCCATTACACAGCTTCAAACAGGTTATTTTCCAATCCTCACCATAAATAAGTAATAAAATATTCAGAGAAAGACCGATCAAGGAAAAACTTGAATTTTGGACTGTGCATATGTTGCCTTCAGGCTGCTCAGAAATCATCAAATCAAACAATAACTTAGATCTTAGATTTTATGTATAGGTAAGTTAGATGACCACCGGAGGCTACCTAGTTAGGTCTCATTCTCAAATTGCAGTCAGCTTCAAAAATGCATTAGATTGCCCAGGACAGTGTACAATTAAGTGTTGAGTACGTCCAAGGATGGAGACTCTACAACCAATTTGAGCATCCTGTTCCAGTTTTCGACCACCCACACGATGAGGACTTTTTTCCATATGGTCAACTGGAATTTTCTTTATGAAAATATTTGTTTGTTATCTTTAGCTATGCCCATCCACAAAGAGTTTGACTCTATCTTTGGCCTAAATATCCATTAGCTAGTTAAAGGCAGAGATAAGTCTTTCCCTGAGTCTTCCCTTAGAATCATAGAATGATTACCTTCAAGACCTTCAAGATCAACAAGCCCAACCATCTATCAAACCCTACTAGGTACAACACAAGACCATGTCACTAAGTACAACATCCATTCTTCTTTTAAACACCTCCAGGAATGGTGAATCAACCAATCAACCACCTCACTGAGAAGGCTGTTCCAATATCTGACCACCCTTTCAGTAAAGACATTTTTCTTAATATCCAAACTAAATTTCCCCTGACACAATTTAAGACCATTTTCCCTTGTACTGTCACTAGCTACCAGGGAGAAGACAGCAATCTTCACCAGCTTTGTAGCCCTTCTCTGGACACGCTCAAGCATCTCGATGTCCCTCTTGTAGTGAGGGGTCCAAAACTGAACATGCTGGTGCAGACTTGCCATCACTGAGTACAGAGGAAGGATCACTTCCCTACTCCTGCTGGCCACACTGTTCCTGATGCAGGCCAGGATGCCATTGGCCTTCTTGGCCACCTGGGAACACTGCTGGCTTATGTTCAGCCAGCTGCTGATCAACAGCCCTAGGCCTGTCTCCTCCAGACAGCTTATCAAGGCTGAACAATTACCAGGTCCTCTCCTCATGCGACACAAAAATTGGAAACTACAAACTAAGTACACTTTGCTGTTACATGTCCTACTGCATATTGTGGCCTGGAAGGCTGGACCTGTTGCCATTCTATAGTTTTAACTATAGTCAACTTTAACCCAATTTTGGACCTGGAAGCATCTGTTGAGAAGTTAAATATGTTTTAATATACATGTATTGACTCTATGTCTTTTACACATTCACTTCACCTTCCTTTTCTTCTCAGCTTTCCTGTTCAAATGAACAGTAATTTGTTGGAGTTGACATTACTATGCATAGGGCATTAAGAATTATTCAACTTACTGATTCATGCTAAACAACTACATATTACAGTGAATATAGAATATCCAATATTTTAGATGTAATTTCTAGTTTAAGATATTTTAACAATTTTTACTATATATTTAAAGTTAATGACAATTTGCACTTAAACCATAATCTATCATTTTTGTCCAACATAAAAACTTTAGCATTTTTTTTGCATTCATTTTTACTTACTTTCTGTTATATTAAACTAAAGGTAATTCACCCTGTATTATGAAATATTGTTATTGACTCTGCACACAAAGGTGTTGTGACAAAGGACTATACTCACCAACGATTACTCGCTTCCTCTGCCTCCAGAAGATTCTGATTCTAAAATACTCAGGATAGGTATTCATGTCTGATGCTTTTGGGGAGGTCTGGCTAATAAATAAATAAATACATCCATATTTAATGCAGTAAGTTATTTTTAAAAAAACCCAAACTTTCCAAGGTTTCTTGATTTGCACTGCATTTTCCTTCTACTATTTTGTTTCCAGTCTTCTTGAACTTATAGTGAGATATTAATCTGACCACCCAGATGCTGACAGCTTCTGTATAAGAAGAAAGATTGTCCAGAAAGAATAACTAGCAAAGTTTCCTGAGATGTATTGTTTGTTCTTGCAGACAGGAAAAATTTTCAACAAAATGTATAAAGATTGCTACCAAGAGAAAACTAGAAAGGGAAAATTAAACCCCTTATACTCTGTTTATTTTAGAAAAAAAGATACAAATTTCTCCAGCTGGCAAGGAACTACTACTGCATAGAAAAATAATATATTTATTCTACTTCTTGCTCTCATATTTTTAAATTTTTTTGCTTGCTTTATAATTTTCAGAGCCAACAGGTCAGCATGTTCATAAGGATTCAATCTAGTTCTCTGTGCACTAGGGAGTTTACTTGCATGTTCTTTGAACTGAGATTAATAGCTTAGCTAACCCTTTCTGATCCTGCCATTTTGAAATGCTTTTAGGAATATCCAGGTGAAACCATTTCCCAACAGAGAACTCCTCCACCTTCTACTTCTTGATGACTTTCACTACTATTTTTTACGAGTGAAAGTGTATAGATCCTTCTGGGTTCAGATTTCACTGCAGCTGACCTCCATTGATATTAGAAGGAGAAAATACATGATTCTTTTTTGCTGGTGATACTAAATTGTTCCCTGGGTGAATGAGTCTTTCTTGGGGAAAAAAAAAGTCTAAAGTATAACGGTATTTTTATATCTGTATATGAATATAGTATGCATTTAAGCTGTCCTGTGCTGACACTGAGTTTCTTGCACAGTACAGCTTCTCTAGAACCAAATACTCCCTCAGTGCTTTTACAGAAGGCAGCTGTAATGGCAGTCCAAGCATCAGAATGCCGAGTGGAGCCTTATGTGTGGGTGCATGGTATGTTGGTGAGATGGAGAAGCCATCCAATAACGAAAGTGCTGTAATTCTCTGTTCCATGTAAGAAGTCTTCATGTTAGTTTTGGGACCTAGGCTTTTTGCTTCTAGATTAAAAAAAAAATAAAAAATGTAGCTATGAGATCTTGTAGGACTACTTAGAAGAACTATCCTCTGATCTTAAATCTGGAGAACAATTAATCAGTTTTCTCTGTCACATGAGCACACAAAGAGAATTGTCAAAAACTCCCACCCTGCACATAATGCTGTCTCAGTGGAAGACGAAGAGAATTTTACAGTTGATCTCAGTAGAATGAGAGAGCAGGAAATGTCAAATGCATTTTTAAAACACCACTCCCTCATTTTATATGGGTGGATCGAAATAAGCAGAACTGAAAGTTGTAAGTTCAGAGAATAAACTCATTATAGGGATTTAATTTCATTCTACTGCAAATCCAATTGCACTGCATTGCATTTCCCCAAGCAACAGACATTTCCCAAATTAACAAGTTTGACATAGCTGGAGAGGGGCTGTTTGCTAGGGCTTGAAGTGATGGGACAAGGGGTAATGGCTTTAAACTGAAAGAGATTTAGATTGCATTTTAGGAAGAAACTTTTCATTATGAGGGCAGAGACAGCCTGGCACAGGCTGCCCGGAGAAGCTGGGGCTGCCCCCTCCCTGGCAGTGTCCAAGGCCAGATTGGATGGGGCTTTGAGCAGCCTGGTCTGGTGGAGGGTGTTCCTGCCCATGGCAGGAGGGTTGGAACTAGACAATGTTTAAGGTCCCTTCCAATATAAAACCAGTCTGTGATTCTATAATTCTATGATCTCTAAATAAAATACATAGGCTCCAAATGTCAACTACTAGGCATGTCATTTTACAATATACCTCTCGATATTTTAAGTTAAATACAAATCTTAGGGTTTAAAGTGCACAATGCTAGAAGAAACACCCACATTTTGATAACATATATGCAACCAGAGAGATGGAAAGTGCATCTCTGACACAAGGCCTGAAGCATCATGTATCCATTTTCTTTCAAAGATACAACTTGCGCAGCTCCAACATCCTGAAATATCAGGGGTGAACAGAGGTAAGTCATTCAGCAGGGTAGTATTTGAACCAAATTCCTGCCAAAGATGATGTTGCTAACTGTAATGTCCAGATCACTATTGGCAATGGAATAACATATTGCTGCCATTGAATAGGAATGTTTTGCAACAGAGCTTGAGAAGTTATATGCAAAATATCCATCTGCTACACTTGAGAGAGAAAGAGAAGTCCTTCAAAGCCAATGTGATCATAGGCCACAAGAGAGCCACTGCTAGCTGCCCCCAGATGATTTCAGCATATGCTTTGAAACTCCACCACTAGCAATTGGATGTACATCAGAAAAATGAGTCTGATGCACATAAGTGACTCAGAGTTGCCTTAGAGCATGGAAATGCAACATCTGACTAAGAGCTGGATAGACAGAAAGCACAGAAGGACATAGGAAACATAAACCAGAGTGGTTATATGTGGCTCCAGGCTTCTATTTGGACACTTTAAAACTGTGCTGCTACACCATCACACAGTCAGCAAACAAACCAAATTCCACAGGATGTTATTCACTACTTGCAGTTCTATCCTGCTTGGGGAATATTAATAGTTATGTTTTGCAGGTGTGGGAGGCTTTTCTACCGCTCCTAATTGACAATGTGGCACAGTAGAACACGTCCTCACATTGAGGAAAGTTCTATTAATTCAAAAGGCTGTCCTGTCCTTTTACATGGTTCACCATTGCCAAGTCAATGATTGTTTTTCTGACTGTAATGGGAAATGTCAAAATATCCCCCAAAATATGGGATGTTTGAGACAGTGACAAAGACATGGTCTGTGTAGCAAAAACATAAAATGGAAACAAGCCATTTATGCTATTTCATACAGTAGGGTAGTTACAGGTTGTCTTGATTTCTCTTTAGTTTCTCTTACTGGATATTTATTCCTATATTAATTTTAACATATGGATATTTATTCCTATATTAATTTTAGCATATGTCTTTTGAATTTTTAAATGGGAGAAGTATTATGCTAAAATAATTATGTTCATCACATCCTCTCCTGACTTCCTCTATGTTGGACCAAAACTACCTGCACTCATAACTGATTTTTGGGCTAAGACAGAAAGATCTTGAACCTTTAAACTCAGGCATATAATTCCTTCTTTGTGACTGAGACATGATCATCCAGACATTTTCATGTGCTGCGCCTGTTGAAAGTTGTCCTTGCAAGAAAACACAACCTTAAACCTAGCACACCTGTCCCCTCAGGAAGCTAATATCAACATAGGGAAATATTTCATCCAAAAGAATGAATGTCTAGTAAATGACTGAGAAAAAGATACGAAGACTTGCTCAGTGGATTGCTGTCTGCCCTGGCAGTGAATCAGGCATCCACCTACTCAGGAAGTTGTGAACATCCATCAAGGGGACAAATGCACGCAATCTGACTGAAAGTCACTTTTGCACTATCAGTATAAATGATTTACATTCAATATTCCTCACAGCTGTGGAACAAGCTAATATTACATGAAAGTTTCTTCAAAATCCTTTCAGCAGAATGAGGTGATGTAAAGAGTTGCCACAGGGCACTTCATACTAAACGAAACATAAATGTGTTTTGTAATGTGCTTCATCACCAGCCTTTTCAGAGCACTGTGTCCGTGCAGCCTCGAGAGAAGAGGGGTTCTGTACTACAGCTAACGAGCTGGCTTGACAAGCCCAGTAGGCAACCCAAAGGCTGAACTCTTCCTGGCCCTTGAGCCCTAGCAAGCTGATGAATCTTGTTTCTGGGAGGTTTTCAAAAGTATGCCTAGGCAAAATCCTGTCTGCCCTGATATAATTGTTCTAATTCCTACCAGAGGCTGGAGCAGAAGAGCCCCTAAAGGTCCCTTCCTCTCAACATTTCTATAATTAAATTTGTGATACAGATTGCTGTCTCTGGATATATGATGAGATGGAGAGAAAACACCAAGGAGCAGAACTTCTGCATATACTAAAGGGCATCACTAGTCCAGAAGCAATTTTTTTCTGACTCACTATAAATACATTTAGGCTGAAGGCTAGAACAAAGGTTTTAAGCATTAAAAGGTGGGATCCTTTTACAGTCTTTTGGCTGAAGTAAATGACAGCAAAACAGTAACTATCATTAAAATGAGGTTTAGGAGGTTAATGGATCTTGTCTCACATGGTGTCTTTGATGGTAAATGACTAAATTCAGTGATATTTCATATAGGTTGTAAGAATACTACTGGGGAATTCATGTGGTATCTTTTTGGCAAAGTAGTCTGTGTAGGAGTGGAATGCAAGTAAGAATAAACTGTGCTTGAGTGGAAGACACTGGGCTGTCAAAGAGGGGTTTTGCCTAGGCAGGTAACGCTGAACAGGATGGCAAACAGTCAGATTAAACTGCAGCTGGGGATTACACAGACATTTGGAGGGGGACAAGAGGAGCTAAGAGACATTATCTTGAAAAGAAATGTAAAAAAAAGCAAGAGAATTTAAAAAAATTAGAAAGAAGGACATGGGAAGCCAGATCTGACACTGTGATAAGTGGTCCCTGGCATTGCACACTCTGTTCAACCTGGACAGAGCACCAGTCCATAGGGCGCCCTCACCCAGCCAGGGGCTATCCATGTGGGGTACCCCATGGGGACACCCTGGATGTGTTTCCCTCCTGTGTGGGTCAGTGGGTGGTCAGGAATGACAGGGGCTCACTTGACACTGGAACAACCAGGAGAATGAGGGAAACCCCTGTCGGGGAGTGATGGTGACCCACACATCCAAGGGGTGTGCAAAGCTCCCTCTCCTTCTGTACGAGTTTAAGTGTGAGTACTCAAGCAAATGCTTTTCTTTAGAAGTTGTGGGGATTAGTTGCAAAAGGGTGTTTAGAAAATTTTAGTTGTTTACTAACCTTTGATAAGACCCCAGTATTTTGATTTATCTGTTCCATTCCTGATATTGATCCTGGATGTATAGCTTGCTGTTTTCTGGTTAATTACATGTCATTAATTATTCAGTAAAGCACTTGAGTACTGATTTGATTTAAACCATATGAGTTGAGCAATTTTTTCCCATAACAGTGGTCACCTGTCAATTTTACTTGCATAAAATTGTCAAAATTATAGCTCCAAGATCTGATTTCAATCAAAAGACTCTTATTGCTCCTGACAGGCTTTAGATCAGATTCAAAATCATTACTAGTGAAGGAAAATATATTAATTTAAAAGTGAACATATGGCGAGGGAAGGAAATGTTATTTAAATGAAAGACTGTATAGAGTTAAGGCCTTGGGGCTTAGCATCAAATTAATACAATGATGCAGCTTTTACAACCACTCTAGTTCACATTTGTCTACATCATAAAGTGTAGCTACCTATCAGGGTTTTCCTTGATATCACTTGAATTTTGCTTTCAGATTTTCAAGAAAAACCTTGGAAACAGTTCAATGAAAAAATAAATATATTTTTAAAAAATCAAAATGTGAAAACATGTTAAGCTAGTCATGGATTTATTTTCATTCACATTTCTAAATACATTTTACAGATAACTATTTTTAACTTTTCATTGTTTCTTGGGAGAAACCAAGCCTCTGATATACTACACTAAAGCTAGAAAGCGGTTGCTAATTTAAATCACGATTTTACAATGCAGTGATGCCTCAGCATAACTATTTCTTTCACAGTTTTGAAGTTTTCAACTGAGGTAAAAGGAGTGGCTCATTGTCAATTTTCTGCTTTTTATGTGTTTACTGAACTATAAATTTGCCTGTTCTTGCCTTAGTCAGTCACTGACTTCCCAGCATTTGCCCAATCCCACTTCTTAGGAAGTTTGCTTTCCTTTCATGTGGTGAGGGAAACAGCATTCAGCCAGATTCACCGACCCCTGTTAAACGTCTCAGAAGAAACAATGGTTCTTTTCATTTTCAGACACTATGCTTCTACTAGCAGGGGTAGAGGTGCTTCTGAATTCCTGGCTCTAGGCTGGAATACACCGCAATTACCTCCTGTTTCCACACAGGGCACGACCTGGGCGTGCACCAACCTTCCCTCTTCATGTCCAGTCTTACACTGAAAAGAAATGTGGCTTCTGCAGCTGAAGGGAAACCAAACAAGTCATCGTCTGTTGGATCAGGTTGCCAGACTACTTATGGAAGGATACAGGCAAGATGTCTGTAATCACAACTTTTCCCTCTCTTTAGAAACTTGAGTGCCTAAACCCTCATGTTCCCTGTGAATTCACTACTAAATGGCAGTTCTTTCATATCTAAGGTTAAAATGAACACTTGAAAGCAAAACACAAATGCTTTTACCTATGAGGTATTACTTACGACTCTAAGGACAGGCTTACACGGCCTAAAGAAACCAAGTCACTGAAACATGACAAGTGACTGCCTGTCAACTGAGCCATTGTATCAGACAACGTGTGTTGTTTTTTCTTGTAAATTGTGAAGTGAAACATTCACTGAAGCTACAAAATCCAAGGAGAGACATAGCCATTACAGCCACTGGAAAAATATGTGTGCACTCGAAATCACCCCACACCTTTTTCTTTGAAATGTCAAGGTTTGAGAACTTCATAAGAATTGGGCCAGCCATAGGTCTTCTCATGGGTGGTCTTCTCCAGTTCTCTTTCCCTCTGTCTAAGAGAGAACTGGAAACCCAACTATTTCTGATGTAAGCCATTAAAACCCATATTCTCATCCTTTCACTTGCTCTTGGATGACTGCCATAATTACATTGTTCCTATTCAGCAACCATGGATCCCCTTTACCTATAAACTGAGAGTTTAGCTGTATGGTGACATACAGCGCTCTCAGAAAATTTCAGCCTATTACTGCTATCTAATACTGCTTCTGTATATTACATTAGGGTTAATAATCACACTATTTCCAAAATAGCATAATAAAATTAAAAGCTCAAATACTATAACTGGCTTATAAACTTTTCATGTCTGTGATTAACTATGGCCAGCATCTTCATTTTTCTGCTTATAACCCTTTTCTTCTCTCAGTTTCTTACCATAGGCACTCTTTGGAAGATGTCTGGTAGTTAGGAGTCCTGAGGGGTTTGACCTGCAGCTCCACTAAGGCAGATCCTCTACCAACTTCACCTCTCCTCTATAGAAGTTCTAACTCAAAGTGTAATCTCACCACCTGTAGAGATTATTGGGTTTTTTCCCATGTGAATTTGACAGGTAAAGCAAAGCTTTAACAGAAAGTCTCATAAGTCCTGGCAGAATCTTAATTCAGCAGCTCTCAGTAATTCCCTTGCTTAATGTGGGGAAGATCTTAAAAAATATCTTGCTTTCTACTCCCACATTGTTTTTTATCCAATGACTTTCACTAAGGCTGACTTGTAAGTATTTTCATGTTATGAAGTCCAAACTGAATCATTCTTTTTATTTCTTTTCTTTTCTTCAATTGCTTATTTTTATATAATTTATTTGCCATTTTCAGGGGTCCTGAAAAGGTGTGGTTTATTAATTTGCTCTGCTCTTTAGTAATATCAAGCCTGAGAAGCTTTATATTTCTGATTTTTGATGAACAATCATGATGAGTTTTGAGGCTATTCCCTGGGATTTTTCATGTAATGCTGGAATCACTGTAGTGGAGATTGTCTTTCACCCTCTTTGTTAACTAAGCACTGAATTTACAGAGGAGGGTGAAATGTCACCTTACTGGCATTCTGCCTAAATGTATTTTCAACCAACCAATTTAAAGAAATTCTCACACGGTCAGTTTAACTGATTTGAAAAAAAACCCCACATTTATCTTTTTAAGTTCCAGAGACATTTCCAGAATCTCTGATAATATCTACTATTAGAAGAAACTCTTTGGTTGTGGTCTGTCACTTAATCTGCTTTCCCTTGAGTCTTGTGATAACCATAACTTACATTTGCTTTGCATGAATCACCATGCTTTACAGCATAGGTTTGTCCTGGGACACAACTTTAATAAATGGTGTGGTGGAACAGAAAACCCCTGTGGTGAGGGAGGTGTGAAACAAGATTTCAGGCTTGTCAAGAGATTTTTTTTTTTCTCTTTCCAGGTTCTGTTTGAGTGGTCGTTTTTCTCACCTCTCACAATAGCACAGCTGGACAGTCATATCCTTATAGCAGATGGCCATGGAAATGGTGCATTCTGTGATTTCTCTGCATATGAATTTTTGTTTTCCAAAGCTTTTCATAATAGAAAGCCAATATATATTTCAGTCAAACCATTTTCTATGCAAGATTTTTCCAGCCTCATATTTATTTTTTTCTGATTTAATTTTTCAGTCTTTAATTCCTGACTTTTGTAATTGACTTCAGCATCAAATTGAGTGTTTTGGGTAACTGGGAAAGAAATAAATCCTATCATTAGGCATTTAAAGCTACACTTTCCTATGATTTCAGCCTGGTTTTCACAAATTCATCAATTCAGAATATCTATGTGTTCCTAAAGTTCCTTTTTGGAAGCCATTATTTTTCCCTGATCTTCTTTGAGAATTCATGGGAGTTTTTAAGGAATATTAAATAGCATTTTAAATGTTTCTTTAATGTTAGCTTATTTTTTTTCCTATTTAGGAAATTAAGTTTAGCAGATTTTTATACCTACACTTATTGCTTAATACATCTGTTGGACTCAAACATAAACAGCTGGTGGAAAGATGACCATTTGTGTTACGTGTATATTACTTTTGTCTATAAAACACTCTCTAGCCATTGGCATATGGCTCCCAGCCAGAATACTAATGTCCTACTGTAAAATACTTACCAGTGCACTATTTCTTCACTGTTTTCTTGGCTTAACCTCCTATTTCCAGGTGTAGCGAGAGATTGGAATGATCATGGAGAATTTCTGTTGTTCTAATTGTGGTGAAGAAAGGAGGGTTGGGTTTTGTGTGTAAATGGTCCACTTTGGTGCTGTGATGATGCTGATGAGATGTGATTTTGGTGTTGATGTGATTAAAATTTGTGAAGACTGTGTGATGAATGTGGAATGTAATGATTATTCTTAAATATGTGCTTATCAGAGGCAAGGGGTAGAATATATTGCTTTTTTTACACCAGTGTTTGGGGGGCAATGGGGGACGTTACAGGGTTGGCTTCTGTGAGAAGCAGCTAGAAACTTCTCCTGTGTCAGACTGAGCCAATGCCAGTCAGCTCCAAGACAGATCTACCATTGGCCAAGGCTAACCCCATCAACATCAGTGGTAGTGCCTTTAGGACAGCATGGTGACCATAGAATCATAGCATCATGCAATCACTGGGTGGTTATGGCTGGAAGGGATCTTAAAGATCATCAAGTTCCAAACCCTCTGCCATGGGAAGGGATACTTCTCACTAGACCAGGCAGCTCAAGGCCCCATCCAACATGGCTTTAAACATTTACAGGGAGAGGGCATCCACCACTTTCCTGGACGACAGGTTCTAGCATTTCACCACCCACATAGTGAAGAATTTCTTGCCAATATCCAATCAAAATCTACCCCCTTTCCAATTTAAAACCATGCCCCCTCGACTTATTGGTACATGCCCTTCTAAAATGTCCCTCCCCAGCTTCCTTGTAGGCCCCATTCAAATACTGGAAGGCTGCTACAAGATCTCTCCATATCTTTGTCTTCTCCACCTGAACAAGCCCAACTCTCTCAGCCTGTCTTCATAGGAGAGATGCTGCAGCCCTCTGATCACCTTTTTGGCCCTCCTCTGGATCCATTCCAACAATTCCATGTTCTTTTTATGTTGGGGATTCCAGAACTGGATGTAGTACTTGAGGTGGGGTCTCACAAGAGCAGAATAGAATCACCTCCCTCGGCCTGCTGGCCATGATCCTTTTGATGCAGCCCAGGATACGAGTGGCCTTCTGGGTTGCAAGCATGCATTGTCAGCTCATGTTGAGTTTCTTGTCCACCAGCACCCCCAAGTCCTCCTCTGCAGAGCTGATCTCTCTCACATCATCAGCCAGCCTGTACTGATGATGAGGACTGCCCCAGCTCAGGTGCAGGACCTTGTGCTTGTACTTGTTGAACCTCATGAGGTTCACATGGGCCTGCTTCTCCAGCTTCTCCAGGCACCTCTGGATGACGTCATCCTTCTGGCATGGCAATTGCACCACTCAGCTTGGTGGCATCTGCAAACTTGCTGAGGGTGCATTCAACCTCATCATCAATGTCAGTGATGAAAATATTAAATAAAATGGTCCCAGTACAGATCCCTGAGAGACACCACTTGTCACAGATATCCACTTGGATATAGAGCCATTAATGACTGCTCTCTGGATGCAACCATCCAACCAATTCCTCATGCACTGAACAGTCCACTCATCACATCCGTATCTCTCAAGTTTAGAGCAAAAGATGTTGTGGGGGAAAACAATGGAAAAAATACTATACTGTTACGAAGGAAAAAACCACTAGGAGCAGTTCTGCAACAGATAGAGTGAGAAGATGTGAGAGAAATAACTCTGCAGACACCAAGTTCAGTGAAGGAGGGGGAAGAGATGCTCCAGGCACTGGAGCAGAGATTCCACTGCAGTCCATGGAGGAGACCATGGTGAGGCAGGCTATCCCGCTGCAGCCCGTGGACATCTACAGCAGAACAGTCTTCCCATGGAAGACTCCATGCCAGAGTAGATGGAGTCACCCAAAGGAGGCTGTAGGAAGCCCACACTAGAGCCAACTACTGACAAGACCTGTGGACCCATGAAAATAGGAGCTCATGCCAGAACAGGTTTAATTGCAGGACTTCTTACCCCAATGGAAAGGACCCATGCTGGAGCAGTCTGTGGAGAAACTTGCGGAGGAGTGTCTCCAATGGGAAAGTAGCAGTAAAGTGTGAAAAGTCCTTCCCCTGAGGAGGAAGGAGGGAGGCATAGACATGTTATGAACTAAATGCAACCCCCATTCCCCCTTGTGCGACTTGTGGGAAGGAGGTAGAGAAATGGGGAGTAAAGTTGAGTCTGGGAAGAAAGGAGGGGTGGGAGGAGGTGTTTTAAAGATTTGGTTTTATTTTGCATTACTGGAGTCTGATTTGATTGGTAACATATAAAATTAATTTTCCCAAGTTGAGATTGTTTTGCCCATGACAGTAATTGCTGAGTGATCTCTCCCTGTCCTTATGTCAACCCACGAGCCTTTCTTTATATTTTCTCTTTCCTATCCAGCTGAGGAGGGGAGTGACAGAGCAGCTTTAATGGGCAACTGGCTGCTTCACCTCCATCCCTGGAAAGGTGATGGAACAACTCATTCAGTGGATCATGTCTAAGGATATGTAGGAAAAGAAGGTTAACGGAAGTGGCCAGCGTGGATTCACCATAGGGAAAATCATTCATGAGCAATATGACAGCCTTCTGTGATGACCAGCTGACTGGCTGGGTGGATGAGGGGAGGGCAGTGGATATTGTATTCGTTGACTCCAGCAAGGCTTTTGACACTGTATCATGTAATATCATCAAGGGCAAGTTGAGAAGTGTGGTTGAGTGGACAGTGAGGTGGATTGAGAGATGGCTGAATGGCAGGGCCCAGAGAGTTCTGATAAATGGTGTAGAGTCTGATTGAAAGCCTGCATCTAGTGGTGTGCCTGAAAGGTCAGTGCTTGGTCCAGTTTTATTCCTCATATTCATCAATCACCTGGACAAGGGGGCAGAGTGTACTGTCAGCAAATGATACAAAACTGGGAGAAGTGGATGAAACACCAAAAGTCTGCACTGCCACTCAGTGAGATCTGGAAAGGCTAGACAGTTGGGCCAAGGGACACCAAATGAAATTCAGCAAGGGCATATGTAGGGTCCTGCACCAGTACAGGTTAGGGGTTTACCTGACAGGAAGCAGTGCTGTGGAGAAGGACCTGGGAGCCCTGGTGCACAACAAGCTCTCCATGAACCAGAAGTGTCCTGGAGTGCATTAAGAAAAGCATGGCGAGCCGATCAAGAGTTATCCTCTCCCTCTACTTTGCCCTGCTGAGACCATGTCCGGAATACTGTGCCTAGTGCTGGGCTCTCCAGTTCAAGCAAGACAGGGAAGTACTGAGCAAGTTCAATGGAGAACAACAAGATGAAGAGGGGATTGAAGCATGTCTCTAATGAGGAAAGGCTGAGAGAGCTGTGTATGTTTAGCCTCGAGATGAGTAGACTAAGAGAAAAATCTCATCAGAGCTTATGAATATCTAAAGCATTCTGGAGGATATCTAAAGGAAACAGACCTTTCTCAATGGTGCCCAGTGACAGGACAAGGGGCAATGGGCACAAACTGGAACACAGGAAGTTCCATTTGAACATGAGAAAAAACTTCTTTACTCTGAGGTTGTCAGAGCACTGGAAGAGGCAGCCCAGAGAGGTTGTTGAGTCTCCTCCTCTGGAGATGATTCAAGGCCCATCTGGAAACAGTCCTGTGCAACCTGGTCTAGGTGATCCTGCTTTAGCAGGAGGTTGGACTAGAGGATCATCTAGAACTCCAGAGGTCACTTTCAACCCTTTTTGTTCTGTGTATCTCTGTATCTCAAAATAATTTCTAGGTTTTTTTCTGTGGCACTCCTGCTTTACACAGATAAATAGATATATGCAGAGATCAATTTAAAGCCATATATGCTTCTAGCAAGTTGAAAAATTTTACATATATAAAATGCTTTTAAAAGTGACATGATTAAATCCAGAGTCTTTTATCCCATTGTCAGTCAAAATTACAGCTCACAGCTATACCCTTGTGGGACTAATTTCTTTTCAATTAATTTTTAAACTGAGCGTGACCTGAAATCATTTTGAATAACTGATGGGCTGGGGAGTGTGTGGAACATGGGCATTTTGTTAAGAATCAGAGCAGACTTTAACATCCATAACAAACAAACTTTAATGATTCTCAATATTATTTTCTCCCTTTTAACAAGTGCAACAGGTATTCAGAAGGAAAATGTGTAATAAAACCTACATAGAAAGAAAGAGACAAAATCTTTTGCTCTGTGAAGACTAAGCGAGCACATTAATGGGCAAATACAGCTCTCCCTTTTACATCATACTGGAGGAATCAAGTGCCAAAGAAGGGTCAACTCTAAACAGGATACACAGGTACTTTTGATTTGCCATTTCTAAAGTACAGGATCGAGCAAATATTATCAATTTAATTACACATGAAAACTGGGTTATATTGAGCCTCTACCACTGATTCATCAGAAGAGTTTTTACTTCTTACTGACAAATGTAGTCTCAGGCTCCTGAGTTCTTTGGAGGACACCACTGCCAGCAGCCTGCAGAGACAAGGTGGTCTCTTTGGCTAGAGAGGAGATGAGTCGTCAGAGAGAAACTCATTTCCAAAAGGAGCCATAAGTGGAAGAATTTTTTTTAATTCTCAGAATGAAAAGTGGCCAGCCATGTTGGACCACCTAAGGATGCAAGTTCCTCATTTGAACAGTCAGAACTGCTTCTTTCTCCCTCTTTGTGTCATTGTATTTCCCCCTGCTAACACAGTAATAGTCAACTCACCTTTGTGATTTGAGGAAGCAAAAATTAATTGTAGCAACCAAATGTGAATGATTATCTAAATCTGTTATATGTTTTATTTGATATTTATGCTTATCTGCCTTTTTTTTAACAGCTCAGGAGCAAAAATTTCACTTTTAAGTTTCCTGGCTACAGTTTCTTCTGATTTCGTCCAGGCTTCAGTTTACTGCCATTTAAAAGAGAAAAGCACAGCAGAGCAGCAGAGTAGCTGAGAATAGCAAAAATGATACCCTGTAACATTGAAAGTTTGGTGTTTTTTTTTTTTTTTTAAAAAGTCTCTTTTAATTTACTAGGAAAATGTTCCTTAAGATCTTTTCTTTAATTGCATGCAGTAGATCAAGACCACGGTCAGCGTCTGTCTTCATTTATTGGATCAGTCAGTGTGCCAAAGCAGTAGGATATGAGCTTGGAGTTATTCCTTCACAAATAACAGTTACTTGGCAAATACCATGTCCAGACATTTTCCCACTTCATTGGTGCCATAGACACTTAGCAGCATGTTCTGTTCTCCAGAACATTAAGTTTTGCTATCTCTCCTGAATATCAGTTTTCATTTGAAGAATGCAGGTCCCAAGTATGTGCCTTTCCGTCCAAAGCAAAATTATTTCCCTGTTAAGTTCCTTTTTATTGAGTACACAGACATTGACAGTTACTCTTTGTCCCACTACATATAATTTTTATACTGGAATAGTAAAAACAAAACTAGGAAAGCATGCAAAAGGACATGCTTTATTTCTGTATCTTTATGTTACATTTCTCCTAAAAAGTTTCCTATTTTTGCAGTTATTTATAGAAGCCTATGTTTGTGAAGGGATAACTTGAAGATGCTTCCTTCCAAAGTGTAATAAACACACATGCCAAAAGCCCATTTTTATGAGTTCAATAAATGTTTTTTTTTTTTTTGCTTCCTAATAGGCAGTTTGAGTTATTATCCTAAAATACAGAGTATTAGAAAGATGTGAAATAAAAGTGGGTTTGTTTGGGTTTTTTTTAAAGTACTAGGTAAGGTTTGACATCTTGAAATAAATAATTGAATCAAAGTAGCATAGCCATGTTTGTAGGTTAGAAAAAATAAAAACATTCTTGTTGCTCTCTGAATTACAGAAGGCCCTGTTTATCCAGTGCCACTGGAATCATGCTGTGTCTGGAGCTACAGGATACATGGTGCTTTCCAAAGTCCCAGCTCCCAGACGCTTGCCTCAGTCCCACATTAAGCCAAGGACTGAGTCCTACACCATAACTATTAGGTGCTCTTTCAAGCGAAGACCTGGATACACATGGAGGGACTTGGAGCTCCCTGGGCAGGATGTATTTGAGGAATAAGAGCACAAGGCGCTGTTTTCCAGCGGTGCAGACACAATGCTAAAGACCAAACCATAAAATGCACTGAAGCAGAAATTTGAGATGGTCACTGCACAGCAGTCCTGCACCATCCTTCATAAAACTGTAGCATAAGGGCCAAAAAATTATTCTTGCTCCATGGCAATGTAAGTCACATGACCTTATGTTTTCTGTCCCATAATTTTCTCCTTCTTTGTTTAGACAGAGTGAATTTACTGTAACTGATAGTTCTGTTTTGACCTCTGGTATTTAATTTATAGATCGTGCGCAGTCTAATAATGTTGTTTAATCTAAGAAGAAAAATGCCCTGGATGGTATTGATGAAAAGAGCAGTTTCAAATTAATGTGAAAAAAAATCAATAAAACCAAACAAGAATCAGGACATGGCTAGTGTCATGGATGTGAGAAGCTAGACACCTACAGTCTGACCCCAGTAGTGATAACTTCTTGGAAATTAATTTATTTAGGGGGGATGTCTATAATTCTTCATGCTTCATTATACTGGCAAGCACATGACCTGCCACTATAATTTGCAAGTGAGCATGATGTCATTTTAATGAAACATCAAGCAGGGTAATTCAAAAGGAAATGCCTACTATAAAAGAGCTATTAAATAATACTTAGCAATTATGGAGTGATTTTCTACATCAAAGCCCTTCACAAACAGTCACTAATGAATTTGCATAACCTCTCGGTGAGGAGGAGGAGGAGGAGGAGGAGGAGTATCATTGTTCCCTTCTGCAGACGCAGAACACAGAAGCAACTTGCCCAAGACCACAGAGGCCACAAGCATCAAAGCCCAGATCAGAACTCAGGACTTGATGACAGCCAGACATATGGCTAGATCATTACATCAGGTTCCCAGCCTAGCAGGAGCCTTTACAAAGTCCTTAATTCCTTTAAATAATGGTTAGTATTGATAGCTCAGCCTCAGCTGCAAAGCCAGTGCGTGCTCCAGGTTATTTTGCTGTCTTGGCACATGAGTATTCAGACTTCAGGTCTCACACAGTGCCACCCCACGACCTGAAAAACCTTGCAGCCTCAGCTTTCCTTACAAAAGAATACCCAGGAAAATGGTATTCACCATGGCCTCATCCTCAGAGATTGTCAGGATGCAAACTTACATGTGCATCCAGACCCACAAACCTGAAAACACTTCCATTTACCCCAGTTCAGGATGTGAACTTACATGTACATCCAAGAGGCCCTCGTAATACCCCCTGCCCCATCGCCATGGTGTCTTCAGCACTATAAAGAATTAATGTTGTAGCCACTTGAATATCCTAGGGTCTCAAGAGACACATTTGTAAGTTGGTAGTTAACAACAGTGCAATCCACCATCTCTGCACAAGTTTCCCAACAAACTGTGCTGCTCTTTGGCAGACCTCACTGATGTATAAGACCAGATGACTCTGTCATGCATGTAGCCATTGTTTGAATTCCCGCACACTAATGGTAGAGCAGTTGCTCTTAAAATTTGAAATAGTCACTACTTGCACTGATTGTGCTGTTTTTCTTTGCACACAATATCAGGAATCATATCCATTTTGAAACAGAGCAAATACTCTCACCGCATTAAATATTAATAACTGTACATTTATTACTTCTCAAACTTTCAGTAACAATACCTATAGGTATACATAGACATTCTGAGTAAGGTTAATCAATCCATGAATCTCACAATTTTGAGAACACAAGGCAATGTGCCATACTTGTCAATAATTTTAATAATTCATACCCTAAATTTCGGAATATATTTTACAAAAAACTTTTGAATCCAAGTGTTGCATGAAATGGAAAAAGTTTTCTGATGACGCCTCTGAGGTACTTCAGAATAGTCAGATACTCTAACATTTTTAGCCTGTCTTTCCCATTTCTTCTAAAAACCTTGATATTTGCCCTTGAGAGAACACCTATTTGGGCAAAAATTAATTGTGGAAAACAAAACCAAAACCAACATCAGTGATTCCAGTCCAAACATGTTTGAGGAAACATAATTTTGGGTACCATTGAAATTCTACAGAACTTTCTATACATTAATCCTTGTTTTTGTGTATTTTCCATGCACAAAGGTAAAAGAAGTCATGTTCAGAAGGTAACTTCCAGCCACAGGAACCATTGTTACACAGAACAGCTACTGGAACAGGTATTGTAGAAACACTTAATACAGATATTTTCTGATATATGTATATAGATATATATATATGAAAACATATAGGTATATAGGTATATATGATATAAATTGAAAATATCATATCATATAATTATATCAATTGAAAAACATAGATTATATTTTGGATCCTTTCGTTTCTCCACCAGGTCTGTCTTTACCTGTACTAATAACTTTTAACATTTGAAAACATTGTTTTATTACAAGTTTGAGAACTAAGTAAAATTTTAGACAATTTCTTTGCATCTCAGAAATTTTAATCTTACTGAAACATGATCATCATCAAGGAAATGCAGGAGGACTGCCTGAAATAAGGTGTGCTTATTTATTTGAAGGTAACACTACATCGATTTAATGACTAGTTCCTACCAGGAAAGAACAGTTATGCTTTGGATCCTATGTGCTAAAGGTACAGATGGTTATTGATACCAGTGCTGTATCAGACGTTCTCATCTTACTGTGTGGGGTGTTTTCACTGTATGTGTGTACCAGAGAAGTATTTCATAACCGACCAATTAGCTGTCTCCTTAAAGGAATAATGTAATTTAAATGCACAGGAATAATGCAATTTAAATGCTTTTGGAAGCATTCTCTGTGTGAACACATGCCGAAGTATTAATATCTTTCCCTAAAACATGCCTTCATTCCAGTGAAATCTGAATTGGAAAGTCCTGGAGCAGCTCAGTGCCTCATCTCCCCCTCCAGACATACCCTTCCAGGCTGCTGGAACTCATCTCCACTGCTGGAGCCCTGAATAAACAAGCCCGAGAAGGCTCACAGCATGGCTCCACAATTAAATATTTGACTAATGTTAGGACATCTGGGAACAGTTTGGGGACAGCTTCAGGTCTGGAACTATCTATTTGAACCAGAATAATTTTGTTTGGCAGTTTTGGTCTTGATTTGAACTTTGCTTTCTGCCAGCTGGGTAAATCTATTCATGGCTGGGTGTACTGCGGCGTCTGTGGTTTGCAGATGTATGTTCTTCTTGATTCTTCTTCGCTGACACACCCTGTATTGTCTTCTTCACTTGGAAGACATCTGTGTAGCTAAGCCTTTCGCTAAGAGAGCATTTGGAACTATAACATTTATTTCTATAATGTAACAAAAATTTAGATACGGAGGTTATTATTAATTGCTATTTTCTGTAAAATATTTCATGTTCTGGACCATCCATTGACCTACTAAATCTTACTAATTTCCTAATTTTACTAATTTTTTTAGATTTTCTAAAATTTCATAAAACTGAGAGACAACTTTTCTGATTGTCATGATTAGATTATTTCCATTTTCTCAAAATCTTGTTTCTTAAAAGTTAATTATAAATAGAGGGGATTGGTTTTTACTGAATTTTAATGTATTTTTATTGTAGTTGTAAAAATCAAAAGAGTCAGACAAATTCGGAGGGAACCTAAGACAGGAGATAACCTGCATCTAATTTTCTTTTCACTTAGGTTTTACAACACTAAAATGGAATTCCCTTCTGAGAAGTATGAGAAGAGAAAGTTACTTATCTGTGTAATTAATAAAATGTACATACTGACTTACCTATTAACTGAGTAGTGAATTTGATAGTTGAAGATAACTGTGGACAAACCTGAATACATACACCAATTTCCAGACCCTCAAAGATAATAGAAACATTTCAAGACTGGTGCAAAAATACCATAGAAAATGTAACTTTAAAGTAAACTGATGTATGACTGGCAGAAATTCATATTTTCTTACATAGCAAGTGTATAAGATTGTCAATAGATTGCACAAAGCCAAATACTTGAAAAACCATAGACCTTTGACTCAGTAGATATAATGCCTGATTTTAATGGAAATTTATTGAGTTAGTTTGTATTTTCTTAATAAAATGCTGCATTAAAAATAAGGTATTTATCTTGACAGGCAATTTGTCATGCAACATATTTATTATGCACCTCAGAACTACAACAGTCACTTTGCTGTGCATATTTTACAGCAGTTTTCCTCTATTGGATTTTGCATGTTTACTTCTACTTTACACCAGTAAGAATAAGAAGAGAATCTGTCCCTACAAGCATGTTATCATTCTGATGAAAAAGTTCCTTTCTGTCTGGTCATAACTTGTAGGACACCCACATCAAATTATTTTTTATTGCATATATTTTTCCATTGTTTGCGGACAACAAACATGGACATTTGTAGCAGATATTTGTCCTTGATGCAAATGTAGTGAAGTCAGTGGCAAATAAATTAGTCTTTCTTAAGTAAACATTTATAACCGAACCATTTTATATTAAATATCTTTTATACTCTACAGAATGAAAGAAGCATTTGTAGAGTGGGATTTACCTCATCCTACTGACTCATGTGAATCTCGTTGCAGACATCTGAAATTAGATCAGATGTGTCTTAAACTTGGAGTCACAAAGTATGGTCTGCGTTGGATCGGGACCATCTGCAGAAGGGCAAATGGGCAGCCCTCTCTTATGGCTGTAAAGCTGTGTGAGATTTCACAACTGTGAACATTTAAGAACAGCTGCAGGGAATGAGAGCTGAGTGTTGCAGATAACTCATGTACAGCACTGGCAACTTTTTTTCGTTAGACATCTACATTAGTCATGGATACCCAATGCAGCCTTGCTTACTGTAACACCTCAGGTGCTAAGTTAAAAATCCAGTGAGGCATACACTAAACATGCCCTGCATGTGATATCCATTAAGTCATAATTTGAATATATCTCACTGAAAGAACTTTCCTTGCTCTCATGCAAATCTAAGTTACAAGGCCACTTCCATAATTTATCAGGCATATTTTTACGCACTCTGTTCAGCTGAACTGTCTTTGCTCAAAATGTCAGACAGAATGCTCTGTTTCCCAGAGCTCAGTCCTGGAAAATTTCAGATCCAAAAATAATAGTTTCAGATATATAAAACATTGTCATGGTAGGAATTACTATTTGGTTTTATATGTAGAGGACATGGGAAATGGCAGCCAACACATTGAGAGTCTACCTGAGAGAGAGCTTAGAAGCTTAAAAGTATATAGAAATTTAGACAGTGGTCCAGCATGTCTATTTTCCATACTAACCATACAGATAAGTCTTCATATAATATTTAAACTCTAATGAATACTTCTGTGTCATAACCTTCCTCAAAGAAGGCTGAAAAGTAAGATACGGTACTGTACTAGTGGGTTTTCATGAGAGTCCAATGCCAGAATACCCACCCAAAAGATGAAGGACTCACAGGTCAAGGTTTCATTTCCACTTAGGAGGATTATATTTCCATCTCCCTAAGGACTGCCCTGACTACAAAAACTGCATGATCTTCCAACCAAGGGCAATGTTTTTCATCTTTCCTCTCCAATGGAGAGATGATCACCGAGTGCTAAAGTGGTCAAAAGAAAACCTATTTGAGCAAAGAAAGTGGGGTAGGTAGGAGCTCCAGAAACATTCTTCCAAATTCTCCCCTGTATAAGGTGCCTCCAGAAAGGGAACAACCTTCTCCTTATTGTTATTAGTGACTCTGTAGCTACAAACACACACACATCCATTTGGGCTGAACAAAGTAGCCCATAACAATAGGTGTACACATACTGAAAACTTCTCCAAAATGTATTTATTATATTACTACCAAAATTAAGTATTTAAAGAAGTTTAAGATAATTTCAGTTTCATAAATGGGGACTTAACTGCTTATGAAGTCATCTATGGATATTTTTTGTGATACCAGAAGTAAGTTAAAAACAGAGTTTCATTTAGTCTTCTAAAGGAAAAAAAAAAAAAGACCAGCAACAAAAGAATTTGTTTTAAACTCAGGTCCTTATATTGAAGATTGCATGGTCCTTGGCAAATGAAATGCACTAAAGAAGTTTTTGTTCTGCTTTGGTAAAAAAGTATAAATACCACAATTCAATATTAATTAAAAATATAATTACAATGTTCTCTTGAGCCATTTTATAGTTTTATTCTTAAATATATCCCCACAGATCAATATGTCCGCATGTAAGAAGCAGCCACTTGAGTGAGCATATTTTTCCCAGACTAATTATGCTGGAACTTGATACATGAATGAATCCTTCCCTCATTAGAGATTCTAAGGAATTTATGAGGAAACTGCCAAATATATCTACAAGGAACTCCAAGGCCTAACGCCCCAGTTCATTTCTGATCCTCAGGAACTGGAAAAAAAATAGCTATACTTAAATGGTTGTTTGTTTATGTTTAAAGAAAGATAAAAGATTTAATTATATACACACACACATTATTTTTCAGATTAATAACTAATGTTTTAATCATTTCCAGTTTTCAATGTACTTCTCAGGAGTAAATTCAATCCAAAATTCCAGACTGAGTCAACCACAAATTAAGGGAAAGTGTAGACTTTAGTCCAGAAATTTCTGATGTATTCAGAAGAATTAATGTTTGGATTATGCTCATAGACGTTTCTTTGGCAATTTTAAGTTTCTTGCCTTCATAACAGAGATCAGATGGAATGTGGCCATTTCTTGAATTTTCTGTTGGTCTGGAAGTTTAGATTTAAAGCTGTAGGGCTGGGCACTGATGGGTGAAATGCCCTCATAGCTTTAAGAGGAATTGGTTAAAAAATAATTTACATACCATCAAAGATGGTATTGAAGTGTGTGCCTGATGTGCAGACGTAGCTAATCCCTTTGATTTGACTGTATCAGGCCCCAAAATAAGAGAGTATGTTTTTTCCTCCTGTTCCCTATATATTTAAAAATTACTTATTCTCTAAAGATTTAGAAAGTTAGACAAAAGGACACACATTTAAACTTTTCTTTCAATGTAAAACACAGTTAGGCTTAGAGTCATTCCAAGAAAAGCTGTGTAAACCCAGAGTCAGTATACTGGTAGATACATCATTGAATTCCAGCGTGTTGTATCAGTCTTTAAAAGATGTTTTTATTTTTCCACAGCTTATCAGAAAATGAAACAAAATTTTAAAATAACCCTTTTAAAATTATTAATTCAGTCAGTATATGACAATATCACCAGCATGTCTTTCTAGTTATTTGATTCTCTGCAAGGTTTTTTGAAAATCAACTTCTTATTATGATTGCTTATGTAGCCTACAAAATGTGATCAAAGAGTAGCAGCTAAAGTACTATCTCAAGTTTACAAAACATAAGTATTTTATTACTTTCAATAAGGACTGTCTCTATAGCCATATATACAGGGACTCATGTTGCAATAGCCCATTTATGCAGAGGCATCAGATGTAAAAGCCTCACAAGACAATTACAGAAAAGAAACTTGAGTTTGCGTTGGATTATTATATATAAAATTTGACCTTCTCCTGCCACATACTAAACTGCTATGTTTGTTAATATGTTTTATTTGATCATTTGTTGTTATTTGTCAAAACTGATTTCCTGAAGATAATTTTTTTTCCAAGTGAACATATACAGGAGCTCTACATCTGAGCTGTGACTTCATGTGAAATCTAAAGACGGCAATTGCTATAATGATTCCTTTAGCATTATTGAGGAATAAATAGATCCCCAGGTTACAGTTCTGTTTTCAAAAAGGCATGATGATTTTCTATATATCCTCAGTGATTCCAATGCAAAGAATTAAGATGCAGCACAAAATGGCTGAAAGTGTCATAGTAAGAATTTTACTTAAACATAAAATGTGGGGGGTTTTTTCCCGAACAAATTATCATTCTAATTCACCCTTCCCATTGCTGCGAAGCTTTCCTTTTTTAATGGCAAGATTAATTTTAAAATATGTTAGCTTATTCAAATACTTTTTGAAATTGTTTATGTTAAGACAACTTTTCTGTTTTACAAGCCAACATTGAATTTAGTCCTCAAGTTAAAAGCAAATGGTTGCATTCATTATGCTAATCTGTAACTGTCTTTTATTTTCCCAGAAATACATTCTTACCATACAGGCAAGATGACAGTTATAATAGTTACCAACATTTTTAACCTTTTTTCAAACTATTTTTGTAGCCTTATTATGTCAGTAGGAAAATCTGAAATAATTTCCTGTATTTATGTGTAATATATATTTTTGATTTATAGAAATCCTTATCAGAAAAAATATCTTCAGTGCAGTCACAAGAAATGCATGATAAAAGATGCTTGGAATTGTCAGGGGAACAAGTTTTTACTTTAACAAGATGAGGTACTACTGAAAATTTTCTCTTCTTCTGATTCTTTTTTTTTTTTTGTACACCACCAGACAGGAGAGGACAGGGGAGCATGCTTTCCATTTTAAGCTTTAATTTTACTTCTAAGAATTATTGCCTGTGAAGCACCTCCCAAGCATATACCTCTCATCCCATGTGGGTCTAAAACCCATAACGAAAAAAATTTTCATTGCATGTTGTTGGACAACATTCTTCTACATCATCCATAGTATTTCTGTCAACAAATTTTATAAACTCTTGTAGATGGTTTTCTCTTCATCTTAAAACTTATCTACAAAGCTCTGAATATCAGTTACTACTACTTCCCAATACAGTAGCCAACAGGAGACTGTTGTAAGGACATGAGGAGATAAAATTTTTCCAGCTACTTTTTAAGATTGATGGCATTTATGTTTCCCCTCTACTGACACCAAACTACTTATAACTCACAGAGATTTCCCTTTCCTTGAATATTTGTTACTAACTTTCTGATTGATTTAATCAACTATTTTGTTTCTACAGTTTTGGTAAGTAGTCAATTGAGTGTTCCAAAGTGATATCAGTTGGGAAATCAGTCATTTTTGTGAGAGGTGTGTGCCCCATGTGTGAGTCATGACCTTACTCTATTTGCATGTGTCTCTCATATTTTATGGCAGGTAGCATCACTCAGATATCCTGAGTTGCATGTCTAATCTCCGAGGCCAAGGTAAAAAGGAGAAAAGATTAGATAGTTTGTTTTTTTCAGTTTGTTTTTTTTTTCTGTAGGAGATGCTTTTACGTGGAAAGAAACAATCTTCTATACCGAACACAATGTTGGTTTGATTTCATGATTTATCCTTTTGTTTAACGGATTGCAAGTTGTCTCCTTTTAACTATTCCAACAAACCCTTAAGGAGACTAACTGCCTTTTAATAATGCAAGATTTTCACTAGTTTTTATATAGTAGCTTTCCATAATTTTTCAAAAATTATTTTGAATAAAATATGATAACTCTTTGAAATTTTTAGGAGCAACAAAGAATAGATATTTCCTGAGAGCATTCAGTTCCCTTCCATTCATACCCAAAGATTTTTTAAAAGTATAATAAACCTGTTTTGAAATCTGCAGAAAATCAGCCAGTGATATTATTGAAGATGTTGCCATTGCACATACTGATGAAAAGCTTCACTTTTATTTCAAATATTGTTAAGAAAAAAACAGTTTGGGGAAAATATTTTCCATGTCTAGACTTACAGCTCTCAGCTTTTGGGAGGCATTTTTTAGCCACACAGCATTAATTTGAGTTACTGATGAGATATTATCACTTAAGAAATTTGCTCTAAACATTTGGACTTACAGACAGAATTATGGAAATATTTTTATAGTATTGGAAAAGCAGGATGCACATTTTGCACTTTGAACAATTAGATCCATTCTGGTGATGTTCAGCATAGTGGTAGGAAGCTACATCATCAAGCAGAAAGAAATAACTTCTAGCTGAAGGCTAGTACAGTTCTTAACATTTATAAACAAACAAAAGTCACGTCAACAACAAACAAAGCACAGTCTTTGAGGGCTTAGAAGTAGAAACTAATGAATAAGATTTCATGGAAAACTGGTTTGAAAAAAATCCTGTCTCAGTCTAACAAAACACAGCTATGATATTTAACAGATGTATTGTTATATTAGCTTAAATTCAAAGAGTAAATTTTACTGTCCTTGCTACATATGCAAGTCTTTTCATTTTTACTATGACTTTTCACAACTGAAAACAACTGATTGGGAAATCTTGATTTATAGCAGTATATTAACTTTGGAGGCTTATTTCAAAGCTATTGCATCAAACCAGATATATCTATTTATATGTAGTTTTGTCTTCACTAAATCAGTTGTCCAGGTGGAACTACGTAACTAAATCTGGTTTTTCAATTTATCTCAGCAACTTGCCCATGATCTCAGCAGTCACTTAACACCTTAATCTGCTAGTTTTCCAGGTTCAGACATGCAAAATCCCTGCGTGTCTAAATGTCTGATTTTGTGCATGCACATGAGCTCCCTTGACCACTTCAGCCAAAAAACCTTTTTAAACCCTGTCTAAATCTTACTGATGGTTTTCTCTGCCATTAATTTAACTCTGCCTAAGTATCTATAACTCTTGACTAAGCCTTGGGGCTAAAGGACAGAGCAAACAAAGAGACAAGAGAGGTGGGAATAAGGCAAGTCCTTATTTTAAAAATGAAAATTGCATAAATTGGATTAAAACATATATAAAGCTAGAGAGGGATAAGTATGTATCAATTTTAGTGAACATTACAGTGAAGAGAGAGGTTAAACAGGTAAGAGTCAAGATAGGTTACTAAAAACAAGGCATGCATTCTGGTTCAGTAAGGCCAGGTCATTAGCAAAGGGTAACTGAGGGGCTGAGGGAGCATGTCGAGAAAGTCAGGAAAAAGGATCAAGCTTTCATACTTACACCAACTAATTCTTGATACATATGAGACCAAAAGGCTATCAGATATTAAATATTTAAACCTGTGACTGTTTCCTTGCATTCACCATGTACATTGATTTGCAGTCTTCTTTGGAAGAGGATGATCCCAAAGGATATTCCAAGTGTAGATATCTTCACTGGTGCTGGTTTTGCAGGGGGGGTTGGACCTGATGATCTCGAGGTCCCTTCCAACCCCTACAATTCTGTGATTCTGTGATTCTGTGATCTGTAAGTGTTCTCCTCACCAATATGAACTCCAATTCCATCAGCTTCTTTCAGTCTGAGTCTCTTGTTACATTTAGCTATTTAATAAGTTTAAAAATATAAATAAATGCAAAAATACTTTTGGAGAATATAGAAAATTGTTTACAAGCTTACTCATGAACCTAAAATGCTGTTTGATTTTCCCTTTGCAACAAGGACTTTGTGCTACATGTGGTTGATTGTACCTGAAGGTAAATAGGTAAGTGTACACCTGGCACTCACCACAGGCTACTAGAAATTTCTAATTGCTGCCTGCCCTCAGTGTTTTCCAGAAAAAAATGTCTTGTGGGCATCATGTTACAAAGAGTTGGTGGAAGCAGAGAGCAGCCATGCACTCAGAGCCCTTCTGCAAGAGGTAACGGTGAGAATTTCAATAGACACAATATTTTGTTTGGGAGCAAGAAAAAAGGTGTTCAAGGGAGAACACAGGGAAGACCTGCAGTGAGCAAACATTGGCAAACATCTTGCATGCCTAAGGCTGCCCTGCCATTCATGGCAAGACAAACAGAGAGTGATCATACAGGGAAGTTTGCAGTCTGGCCTGGGAATATTGTTCTCCAATTAAGAGGAAAAGGGTGAAAAGAAAGGGTTGACTAAATGAACTTTAGCTGTCTAATTTATAAAACTCACAATTAAGGCATTTTTGAGTCCTTGTATATCCCATTTTTAGCTTTCCTCTGGCAATCTGCCTAATATACAATATAAAACACAAACGCTAGGCGTGCTAATTTCTCTCCTTTTTTTTCTGCAGAGGAATCCATAGGCCCTTCTCATTCACATAACTCTCCAAGTGATACTTTTTATTTACCACTGTGAGTCTTCCTTTCTCTTCTAGAAGTTTGGCCTATTAATCTGTAGGCTTTGCTAAAAAATTAAAGGTAGCCAACAGTAACACTAACACAATGGAGCGTGTTGGCTTCCAATGTGTTATGCCAAGCACGTTTTACAGTCTTTTTGTTTTGACTTCATTTCAGATGGCATGAAATACTACTTTAAATTATTCTGATGTGTGTTCTATTACATCTTTAAACTTTCAAGATATTCAGGTGAAAAGCTCTGTTCAACAGCCTAGATGCTGAAGATATTGAAAGTTAAATCTGAAGAATCAGATTTGAGATCCAGTTTTTGCTTCAGAATAATTGATTGATTATTGCCATTAAGCAACCAGGGCATATTTCTGTTGGAAAAGGTGTGTTTAACAAAATGTTCTTCTGAAATATGGAAATAAAACATCCTGTCCTTTCATTTCAAGATGACCCTGTGACACTAAATCTACTTAAAATTAAACTGGCTGTGCAATAATGCCTTTTTCAGCCCATCTTTGATAGTCTTTTGTACCCATGGACATATTTTAATCAAATTTAACACTGGGTTGATGTCTCAAGCATAAGGAAGCCCCTACACATTAAGAAAAAGAACAACACAATAGAGGAGAAAAATGTGATGTGATCATTAGTGTTGAGGCTGACAGAGAAGTGAGGGAAAAGTGAGATTTCAGCCACCTTCAGATGAGCAATGAGCACCAATTAACTTACAAATCAAATCCTCACTGATCAGGAATGGTGAAGGTGTTATGGAGACGTGTGAAGGGGCAGTGTGTGTTGCAGAGCAGAAAAGGTGTACAGGAAGCCCAACCACACAGCAAATTCAGCTTCCTCAGTATATAGCTCATAAGAAAACTTGTATTTTCAAGGAGCAGAGCAAAGAGAACAAAAATGAACATCATCAGAAAAAGGAATTTTAAAAAGTAACTGAATGCTAATTTGATACAAACCAAAATATTTGCAGTTATTTGATTCAACAGTAAAAATATAGGATCATTTGTTTTAATATGACCCAAACCAAATCTTTTAGTTTTTCTAGGGGAAGTTTAGATTGGATATTATGAAAAATGTCTTCCATTGAAAAGGTTGTCAATCATTGGAATAGGCTGCCCAGGAAAGTTGTGGAGTCACCATCCCTGAAGGTATTTAAAAGATAAGGGATGTGGTGCTTAGGGACATGGGTTAGTGGTGGACATGGTAGTGTTAGGTTAATGGTTGTGCTTGATGATATTAAAGGTCTTTTCCAACCAAAACAATTCTATGATAAATTGTCACAGCGCAGTGCAAGCAGAACACTTGCAAGAGGCATTGTACTTCGCAGTGGGACAGTAGCTCAGACACTCTTATCTGTCAGCACTGTACTAGATACTGGTCAAGTATATTTTTAATTTAAAGTGATATGATATTGGTAACAACAAGTGTGATGGAATTCAGGTCTTTGTATATGTATACTTTATAGAAAAATAAATTTTAAAATCTGCCTCCTGGGCTTTTCTCATTCACTTTCACTTTTGTGACAAGTTTAGAGAAAACATGGTGACCATGATGATGTCAAGACAACAATATATAACAGAAATAACAATAATTAATTTTTTCCAGCAAAATAATCTAATGTTTGCTTTTTTATTTGTTGTGTATATAAATTCAATTCTATCCTTTTGCCACTTAGAGCAAAATGCTGGATGTAGGGCAGAAATGACATTAAATTAACCTTCAATATTCAAAGAGGGTTTTTTTTTAATTTCTTGTAATTTCATAACCACTCTAAAATATTACAGCAACAGGATGTAACAATTGTACAGGCTACCTGGAATTACAGATTAAAAAGGCAATTAGGTTGTGCTAGTAATTTTGGCATGTGTGTAAGTTCATGACACATTTTTTAACTTGACATTGGGTGCTGTGATACTGAGTATGGAAATGCTATTTGGTTTTAGGGATTTTTATATGACACTTTGGTATCTCAAGCGACTGTTGAAAAATTGTATTTTTTTCTACCAGATATACAATATGTAGGTTTCTAAGAAAGAATGTGTTCATTCAGTTATATTGGAAACACATTGCAACAGGGAAAATACTGGTTTAGGAGTAGTGAAATAAAATTTCCTGATACATGTTAGTTATATGTACTGTATAACTTCATATTGAAATTCTAGCAGCCTCCTTTATGGCAATGTTATTAACTGTCAGTACAATTCCATTTCACTTTTGCAAGAAAGCTTGCTGACATTGAAGCCTCTGCCCCAGATAGTATCCAAGTAGCCATGAAATATTATATCAAGATGCTTTCAACTTCAAAGCTATTTTCACTAATTTTAGTTTGAAAGTCAATTAATTAGCTTTACAAGCTGCGTTCCATTTTACGACCTTGTCTTTGGCTATGTAAAATAAATTGAGCTAAACACAGATATTAAAATAATGCCAAACTTAGCCAGGTTGACTTATTCAGAAATCTGTATGTCTGTTTGTCTGCCTAGCTAGCAAGCTATCTTTGTAATTTTGTACATATGTTGAGAGTAGACAAATATGGTTTTAAAAAGTCTTAGAAGATTGAAGAAATATTTTTTAACATCAGTAATCTCCAAGCTATTCTGTCTAAATGGAAGTGTATTGTACAAGTAGCTATTGTAAAGTGCTCTGACACAGCATAAACAGATTAACTTACTGCTTAAATTCTAGACTCCACCAGAAGTGAATAACAAGTTACAATATTCAGCTAAACAACCTAGAACCCAGAATATACACCCTTTTTTGTCAGTATAAATTTCAAGTATGCAATAAATATGAACTTCAGCAAAATTATACTTTAAGGCTCATTTAAAAATGACAGAAGCCATTTTGTTCTATAGAATCAACTTTAACCTCTGGATCATGAAATTAATTCTAAATAAGAATCCTTGGTGACATTTAAGTGGGTGAAAGTATCAAAAACTACATGCCAGTGAAAGTGTCATGTTCTTACCTAAAGCCACGTAAAAAAATAAACATTTTTATAAAAAGCCATCATATTATTTCCTTTAATATAATCATAATAGTACAATAGTCTCCCCTCCCCAGTCACTATTTGATGTTAAATTGAAATTATTAACCTTAATTTGTAACTTTATACTGTTGCTGCAGGTCTGAAAATTATACGTTATGATTTCATAGTACAACAAAACACACAGAATGCCAAGATAATCTTTTTAATTAGAATAAATGTAATGAAATGGGAATGGTAACATATGTTGGGGCATTTAATTGCTGTTATTTGTATATTTATCCCTTGTCCTAATTATCCAACCATTCTTACCCAGATCACCAGGCTATATTAATCTACTGAAAATGATTCAGTCATTAAAGCATCTTTAATTTTACATTGCTGTTCTTCAGGGTGGTTCTTATGAGAAAAAGGACATGTCTCAATTTTGTAAATATCACATGTTTAAGAACTGCATTTGGACAAAATAATTGGTTTTGGTACCAGTTCAAACATGGAAACATCCTTCTTTCTATGTAAAGAGGAATGGCCTTGAAAAGCTTTACTGATATCACCTTTCCATGTTTTTCACTGTAGAAAAGAATTATGTGTCATGCCAATGCCTAAGGAACTGTAAAAGAAATTTCCATATGGTTTTAACTATAAATTATTCTTCAAATGCGATAATATATGTTCTTGAATATAAACCATTTAAATGGATTCTATTTAAAATGCCATATTAATTTTCAGTCTGGTTATACTCTCATTGGTTTTGTTTTAAGAAGTTTTCTCCAAAATAATAAAAATCCCAGCCTGCTCTCAATTTGCTGGCTTTTTTTTTTTTTTACCTCACACAGGACGAAGCTTCAAACTTCCATAAAAAGTTGATACGACAGGGAAATGAACAGTGGGTTTTTTTATCTCCATCTTTAGAAATTCAGTCATAGATTTATGGTGTATGTCAGGGTGTTCTGAAATACATCTATGGGGCACAAAAATAAAAATCTGCTTACTTAAGAAAAAATATTAACAGACCATGAGAGAACAGCATATAACAAAAGAGATTAAAAATAGAATCTGGATCTCATTTCATATCTTCACATCACAAATCAATTTTAACCAGATTCTATAGGTTCTGGTATGTAACTATGAAAAAAATCCTAAACTTCCTGATTCTTAACTCTTAACAGACATTAACTAAAGCAAAAACTTCATGTATTGTAGGCAATATACATTCCAAATGTAAAGAAAGGATAAAACTGTACCTTGCATATATAGACTTCTGTAGATTTTTATGTAAATTTTAATTAATTAAGCATTCAGATTAAAATTGTGCTCTTGACCTGATCTGTCACGAGTTTTCTCCAGTCTGATATCAGTTCAACTTAAAGTAAATAAATGAAAAAACATCAGTCTATGTATTGAAAGGAAATCCTCTAAAATGTTATGTAGTTCTTTGGCAATATTAAATATTGATTGATTAAAAATACATACTAAAATGTGAAACAACAAAAAAGGGATTTTTAAAAATTATTTAATTGAAACTTGGAAAGCACAGTCGAATTTAACATAGTATGATCATAGAATCACAGAATACATCCTTAGAAGGGATTTCCAGCATCATCTGGTGCAACTTTTCTTGTCATGATCTGGACAAAATGACCGAGCACCTTGTCTAGCCAATTCTTGGAAGTGTCCAATGCTCAGATATCCACCACTTCCCTGGGGAGATTATTCCAATGGCTGATCGTGACTCCTTTATACGTGACTCCTTGTAAAAACAGTCTTCATATTCTTTGTAGCAATCTTTTAAATACTGGAACATGGTGATAAGGTCTTGCCTAAGTCTTCTTTTCTGAAGGCTAAACAAGCCCAATTTTCTCAGCCTTTCCTCATACAACTGGCTTCATTGTCCTTTGATCATCTTCATGGTCTGTCTCTGGACCCTTTCCAGGCTGTCCACAGCTTTTTAGCATAGCAGGTACAAAAACTGAACATAGTATTCCAGGTGTGACTTGACAAGTGCTGTGTACAGTGGGGTAATGACTTAATCTTTGCTGGTGATGCCCTTGTTGATGCAACCTAGCATTCTGGTGGCTTTGTTCACTGCACACTTTTCACTCACATTGAGCCTGTTGCTCCCCAGGACCCTTAGGTCCCTTTCCACTATGATGCTCCCCACCTGGGTAGATCCAAGCTTGTGCTGTACTCCTGGGTTATGTTTTCCCAGTGTAACACATTAATATTTGTCTTTGTTGAACTTGTTTCTTGTTAGCACAGTCTTTCAGCCTGTCCAGGTCTTCCTGCAGGATAGCTCTTCCTTCTGAAGTGTCCATTTCCCCATTCAGTTTGGCATCATCTGCAAATTTCATCAGGCTACTCTTGATGCCATCACTCAGATCACTTATGAAAACATTAAACAGTGTTGAGCCCAATATTGATCCCTGGGGACCAAGTTGTGACAGGCTGTCAGTTCAAAAAGGGGCTAATTGCCACCACCCTCTGGGTGCAGCCTGTCAGTCAGTCCCCCACCCACTCCAGGAGGATTTGTTCCATAACTTTCCCAGGGACTGAAGTAGGATTCATACTGTTTACATAGCTACCTAGATAATGTAGTGTAATCATAGCCTGTGAATGAAAGAAAAGGAAGATCTGAGAAGAAGAGTGTTGTCCCATATTAATTTAACTAATTCAAATTCAAATATTACATCTCAGACCCAAATTCACACTCTGGCTACACCTTCTTGACTAAGCTTACCAAAAAAATACATTAACAGGTTTTGTTGGAGTTAATTCCCCAACAGTCTGGCTTTGATTTCTTAGTTTCCAACTCTCTCATTTTGTCTCTTTCCTACCTGAATCCTAGTTATGATTTCATAAATACCTAGAAAATAAAGAGAGTTTTGTTAAAAACTTAAAACTTTGTTAAAAATTAAGTCTTTCAGAATGAGTATATTACTGCTCATGTTTAGATGTATAAGCCTAGACTGGGGGAAGAAAAACCCAACCCAAAACCCAAAAAACAACCCAAAAGATCCCAAACCAAAGGCAAAAGCTGCTAGGAAAGCTGTAAGGTAATTGTGCGTTACAAATGCTTGGACTGCAGAGTCCAATCAAAATAAATAAATGAGATTATTGAATTCTTAAAGTGAGACATTAGATAAGCATACTTGATATCTTCTAGAACTGTAGTGCCGAGTTAATAGTTTCTTCCTGAGACAGTTCAGATACATAATCTGAGTTATCTCATGACATGCTGTAATTCTGGGAAAGGTCTGAAATCAAAGCATTTAAATAATGATAGCAACAAAAGCAGTTTAATTATTAAATTCAATAGAATTATTATAGTCAAAACTAACTAACTTTTGTATAATACCTAGCTCCACTTAGTAATGTGAGTGAAATAAAATCAAAGGTCTTTTGTCAACAAAATACAAGCTTGGTTACCAACATGTGATTTTAATCAGTAATTAACAGAAGTGTGTTTTAAGGGATTTTGTACAACCATACTTCTAAATGGGCTACTTTTATCCCCATTGGCCTTAAAACCTGCCATTTCTAGTCTTGTTAGAGCCAGCCTGGATGAATGAGAGGTGATATTTGTAGCAGAAAACAGAGTACCATGTTATGTGACCTTGAGAGAAGGGTACTTCACATCCTTCATTGCTTTCTCCCCATAAATGTCGGTGTCCAGAGCCAATGGTGAGCAAAATATTGAACAGGATATTTTCTGAATCATGTATGGAATTTAGAGAATTCTACAGGCCAGAATTCAGCTGGGTCAGTCATTAATATGTTTTAAAAAGAGATAAAAAGCTTCCCACTCTGTTGATCTATACCAGCAACCTCTATAACATCTTCAAGAAGCACAGACTTTTTAGCACCAGGAAAGGCATAATGAAGAAAGTTATAGCCTAAAGCATGGTATAAAGCTCCCAACTTGGAGTCATGTCCTAGGAACATCATCTATGAATTTCATTATATATTCTTACCTTTACATCTTAGGTTGTGATTCACAGCAGATAATTTTATCCTAAAGGAATATTTGATCACACTAAGTATAAGCAACAAAGTGCAAGAATTACTTTCTCTGTTATTTCCAAACTCCAAGATTCTTGGATGGCTTTAATCAGTGCTCCAGCTTGCCTGCTTGCAGTCAGTGGAGAAGAACAAATGCATCTCTGTTGTGACCTATTTAATCAATTTTAAATGTTTATTCCAGAATAAGAAGAAAAGCAGCCTCACAGCTTCAGGTGGTAAAGTCGTCTATGACAGTCCAAGGAAAAAATCTAGGCAGACATGGCAAAAGCCAGAGGCCTCTTAGTCTGCTGTTGAAGGGACAGGGGAAATCCAATACTATTTTCCCACTTTGTGTGGAAAATAATATGGGATTCACCTCATCTAATTCAGGTGAAAATGAAGGAGGAGAAAATCAACAGCCTGTTTATGTTGCCTTCCCTGTTTTACTGTCATACTGTCACTTGCTTTTCTGGTATTGAAATAAATATTAAAGGTATTTGTTCAGAACTAGTAACACCATGGCAAATGAAGCTTGGTTTCTTTTTCAATTGTTGTGGAAAGCTGTCTTCTACGGTTTATTTGTAACTCTTATGAATTATTTCTGTTATTTCAGTCAACCTGACAATCATGAAATTAATATGTCGCTCTTCCTTGTACTCCCAGAATCACAGAATTCATATCTATTGCCAAAGAAAGGGGAAATTTCTGAAATTCACTTTTCTAGAAATCTTTATCAGAAAAAAAATAAAACCCTTAAAAGAACTTATCAAGTATATCAATACTAGTGCTAATATGTTTGCTCAGTAAACTTCACCTCATTGTTACCTTTGTGTGGCTGGATCAGCATCAAAAATTTTCCCTAAATCAAATAATTATCCTCCCTGAGGTTATATATTCTCCTTCCTATCCTGTGGAACATATCTGCGTACCAGATTACCTTTCCTACATTAATGATTCACTCCTAGACAAATTGATTAGGCAATTTGACTGCTAGTCTTTGGAGGCACTAGATGCTGATAATTCTTTCAGCAGTATTCTAGGAAGTACAGCAATTGGCAATCTGCTGTTGACAATGCATACAACTCTCTTGGGGTGATAGGTTTGTACTAACCTCAGAAAATCCCATCTTCTCCACTTTCATAGTATAGTTAAGGAGAGAAAATCATTCAACCAAGTATTTCAGCCTTGCTTCTAAAGTCACTGTATTAATTCCACAGGTTAGCAAAATTCTGCTGAATACACACGGCTCATAATGTGTTGGATAATAATATTTTGGATTCTTGGAACTTATTAAGATTTATTTGTAATTCAAAACTTAATTTTAGGCAACTACATTTTTTTTAAATGTCTGTTTTCATAGAGCAGAGCTTGCCAGACTGGCTTGTAACTAAGGTATTTCCCCAAAGACTGTTTAGCATTTGTGCACTAGGAAAAATAAAAATCATTTAGGAAAACATGAATCACTATTTTTTGGCTCTCAATTTTATTAAATTCTATTACAAAGTTATTGTAAGGCAACCATTTTCCCTCTCATTTTCAACATCTTCACCTTTCTACTCAATAAAACCTTTCTTCTTTATATTCTTATTCCTTCTGTTCATGTGTACTACTTCTGATTTTTTAGACAATCTACTTTTCATTCACTTTTGTGTTCTCCACGTTGCCATGTAAGATGAAGAGTGAACACAGCAAGAATTAGCTGAATGATGCAGCTATCGAAGATGTATGGAAGGTGGCAAACATGTTTCTCTTAGGTTTTTTCTTCAGTTCAATGACCAATGTAATAACAGTACAGCTCACATTTGCCACAACCTCTATTATTTCATTGGTATTTTATATGAGATTACCCAAACTACTTCATCTATCATAAAATCACAGAATATTTTCGGTCAGAAAGGACCTCAAAGACCATCTAGTTCCAGTATCGCCTGCTGTGGGCAGGGACACCCTCCACTAGACCAGGCTGCCTGAAGTCACATCCAACTGGGTCTTGGACACTGTCAGGGAGGGAGTGGCCACAGCTTCTCTGGGCAACCTGTTCCCATGCCTCACCATCCTCATACTGAAGAGTTTCTTCCTAAAAATCTAATCTAAACCTACTCACCTTCAATTTAAAGCCATTACCCATTGTCCTGTCACCCCATGCCCTTGTAAACAGTCCCTCTCCAGCTTTTCTGCAGGCCCCTTTAGGTACTGGCAGGCTGCTGCTATAAGGTATCCCAGGAGCCTTCACTTCTCCAGGCTGAAACTCTCTCAGCTTGTCTTTATAAAGAGGTGCTCCAGCCCTCTGATCATCATTATGGTCTTCCTCTAGACTCACTCCAAGAGCTTCATATCTTTCTTGTTCTGAGGACGCCAGATCTGGATGAAGTACTCCAGGTGGGATCTCATGAGAGCACAGTAGAGGGGTAGAATCACCTCTTTTGACCTGCTGGCCATACTTCTTTTGATGCAGCTCAGGATATGGCTAAATGCCAAGTGCTCACCAAAGTCCCCTCTATCACTCCCTCTAAGGTTACTACTATACTGAATTTGTAATATTTTATGCAATCAGTATATGAATTTTCCAAGGCAGACATTTTTCTTTCAGGATCTTAATATGCTTTCCATTGCAGTGCAGTATTGTACAGTCAGTATGTTTTGGACATTCTTTTTCAGGACATCGTATTCCTTCTTCGTATGAACTTCCCAGACATTATTTCTCTTAAAATTTTGTCTTGTCCATATGGAATACATGCAATTTTACTAGAGCATTTTTATCTTCCAACATGTATGTTCTGTGGCCTTGCTGCAAGCATGTTAGCTGAACTATAGAAGGAACCACACCTACTCTTAACCTCTAGTGCCTTTGCCTGCTGTCTGGTCTCTTTAATATGTATCTTAATTAGCTTAAACAGACTTTAAAGGTGTTTGGTAGTAGCAATGATACAAGGAATGGAAACTTAAGGTACATATTTAAACACAGAGAGGGTGAATACTTCTGTTAAATGGAACGTGTATTTGAATAACAAATGGACAGATGCCTGTATTTCACTATTTCACACAAGCACTACCCATTAATTCTTTCAATTGAATGTGAAAGCTAAACTTTGATGGCTTGTTAAGACATGTCACCTTAAAATAAAGTAACAAAAACCTCAATTTAAAACAAGTCATTCCCATTTACTTGTAAAGAAATAGAAATTTGAAGATGTAGAATAGAAAAAAGGATTTTTTTTCTCTAGCAAAACCAGTTACCTTTTTAGATATAAACCCTTGCTTGAAAATCTTGGGCATATTCAGTTTTTAGTTTGTAAGTTAACATAAACAAGAACCAGAAAATATTCCTTCCTCTAGATACTTTTTAAGTTTCTAATAGCATTAATCAGTACCAGCTTTAGTTACTGTTAACTTTTTTGAGTATTTAGCTTTCACTTTTCACCACTGCCAATTCCATTACTGCCAGTAAACCCTTTGAGATTGCTTTGGCTCAGACAAACCACTGATTTTGTTTTAAAAATACATCTTATGCCCCTAAACTAACTCAATTTCAGACTGACACTAAAGACCATTAGAACTGTACTCAGATCAAATTATGAAGGTAATTACAGTAAAAGCATCCTTTTAAAAATATATTCTTCAGACCAAAATGGTATTTTTCTAAGCCTGAAAAGCTTCAAGCCCAAGATCAGTCAATCAGCTTGAGGTCATGAATTAATAACATCCAAGCACAAGACTTCAAAATTGTTTGTTACTTTCTTTCTCGTTGCTTACATTAAATAATGCTTATTTGGAGGATACACCAAATGACAAGGCAAACCCAATTCCAGCTCAAGGGTTATCTCCCGTTGCACTAGCTTTTCTTACAAGCTTTACTACTAACTGAGAAAAATATAAGCATTTATTTATTTTTCAGCAAAAGAGCAATAGCCTACAAAAATGTGTTTCATGTAAAAAAAGATCCAGAATAAACTGCCACAGATGTGTTTAGGCAGACAAAGAGAAGAATGTTGACATTAGAAGATGAAGAACAAAGGCCAGAATTGTACTTGACTACTGAGCTCTATCTTGAGACCATTTTAAGGGAATCACAGTTTTTCTGAGTCATAATAATTAGTAAAAAGTTAGCTTGCCATTTTACTGAAGAACATGAAATAAAAAATAATTGGCTTTTTAGTTTTCTCACTTTATAAAAAGGTATAAATAAACACTGATTTTTACAAAATATTGTCTTAAGCACTCACTTTCTAGTCGAATGATAGATTTGCTATAGCAGATTCTTTATTTAAAGTACTCTATTCAGATATCTAAGAGTTAGAAATTGTATAAACAAATGAATCTTAAAACTTGAACTAGTTACTTTTAACTTCTTTGAGGAAATAGCAAGCTCAAAAAAATTCTCCATGCTGGAGTGATGCTAACAGAAAACCAATGCAGAAGAGAATTGCTGTTTTCACACTGAATATAAAATCATTTGGGGCTGTTATTCTTGTGATGACTAGTAACAAACACACTGTGCTCTTGCATAGGATAGATGACTTCACATAATCCTGATTGACTGGTGCCGGGTGTAAGCGTTATCTCAATGGTATGGTGGGATCAAAGTGGCACTGATTGACTGCAAAATAGATACATTCTTCTCCATTAGGAATTACACATTGCTATCAGATTTTTATCTGCTATAGGGCTGGTGACATGACTGACAGAAAAAAAAGTTTCTAGCAGGAAAAGTTACTGTCCCACTATCCACATTCATATATTCATGAACAAGAAAAAAATATGGTCACACAGAAACCCAAGAACAGTGAAAATGTCAAGAATGGAATTAATCTGAGAATGAACACAAGTGAGTTGATGATCTGCAGATCTTTTTTATTACCTTTTTTTAATACCTTTATTCCCTTTTTAGTTTGGCTTGGTTTAGTAAAGACAAGGTGAAAGTCATCTCATTAAAAGGTGTACAGAATAGGTCATACTAGTAAGTGGTACTCTGAAAGTCTCTGCATCTCAGATGCCAACAACGCATGTATCTAAAAAGAGGTGAGACATCAAAACCTGTAATTGTGAAACAGTTTATCTCCTGCATTTCCCACGATGCTTATCACACCAGTATATTTCAAAAAAGGAATTGAAAAGTTAAGCCATACAATAGTTCACTCTTTTCTCTTGGGCTATAGATAAACATATGAGCTTGATGTACTTGCCATGTACTTAGACTGTGTACCAAACCCATATTATAATGTCTGTTAGAAATTAAGTGTAGCTGTAATACGTGACATTTAGAGGTAAGGTGGAGGTTCTGCATGTTCAGGATTTAAATTTTCTAGTTTCAAGGTAAATGAAATAATTTCTGTTGTTTACAAGTCTAATGAATGATTTCTGCATGCATCTATGCTAGCATAAGTACTCTTACAAAATAAACACACACACACAAATTATCACATAGGATGTTTATTCACACACTAAATTCTGTGCAGATTTAATTATTAATTATCCTGACATCTGAAGGGAATTTTTGCCGATTTCTGAAGATTTGATACCTCTTTATGAACACTAAATGATGAAAGAAATATATTGCAGAAGCCCTTGGGCAGATACTGCTCTGAATGGCTTATAGTTCATATAAAACTGTTACAAAATATACAAACTTTTGCAACAAGAAAAAAAAAGAAACTTTAAATATATTCCCGTTTTGACGCTGAGAAAAGTAGTATCATTTAGAATAATGTCGTTTTGTGTGTCTGGGTTCTGGTGGAGAAGGGGGGCTGCAGGGGTGGCTTCTGCAAGAAGCAGCCAGAAGCTCTCTGCAGGCCCGACAGAGCAAACACCAGCTGGCTCAATGCCACAATCGTTGCTGACCAAGGCCGAGCCCATCAGCGATGGTCACAGCACCACTGGGAATCACATTTAGGAGAACAAAAGCTGCAAACAGCTGCTTTTTGCCTCCAGAGAAAGGAGTGAGAAGAAACTCTGCGGGCACCAAGGACAGGGAAGGTGGGGAGGAGGCACCCCAGGTGCTGGAGAGACAGATGCCCCTGCAGCCTGTGGAGAAACCCACGGTGGAGCGGGTGTCCCCTGCAGCCCATGGAAAAGGCCAAGAGACCATCTGCAGCCATTGGAGAGGCCCCACGCTGGAGCAGGTCGAGACATACAGAAGACGCTGTCACTGGAGTTGGATCAAGCCTCTGCCAGCACTTGCAACTCGTGGAGAGAGACAGAAACACAGAGATGAGTGAGAGACACGTCGGAGCAGGTTTGCTGAGTGGGAAAGGCTTGTGACTCTGTGGGGGACCAGGCTGGAGCAGTCTGGGCCTGAGAGAATGAGAGAAATTCGATGATTTATGACTGCACCCCATAGAAGTGACCCACGCTGGGGCAGCTGGTGAAGACATGAAGCCCCATGGGAAAAGACTCACGTTGGAGAAATTTGTGAAGGACTGTCTCCCATGGGTGGGACCCCATGCTGCAGCAGGGGAAGGGTGTGAGGAATGCCCCACACCCACCACCTCCTCTCCTAAGAATGTTCTCCTAAGAAGGAGAACATTTCGTGAGGAACTTAGAGAAACCCTTATTCTCCCATTCCCTGCCCCTCTCTGTGCCACAATGTGGGGGGGGAAGAAGGGAGCAAAATCATGACTAAAGTGAAGTCTGCTAAGACGGGAGGGGTGGGGGAGGTGCTTTAAGATCTGGTCACACTCCTCATTATCCAACTCTGGTTTCACTGGCTGTCCAGTGTAGTGTAATAAATTAGAGTTTTCTTTCTTTATTCTGCATTGAGTCTGTTTTGCCCGTGACACTAATTGCAGAATGATCTGTCCCTATCCTTATCTCAACTCCTAAGTCTCTCAATATATATATATTTCCTCCCCTGTCCAGCTGAAAAGGGGAGTGATAGAGTGGCTTTGGTGGGCTTTGGTGACCCTCCAGCCAGGGTCAAACCACCACAGAGTGATGCCTATTTTTTTCTTTACAGAAATTCGAATCTAGAGCATACCTTAAGGTAAGTTGAGAAGTCTTATTCAGTTCTCAAAAACTGTGGGCGATGTTCTTTTTTTTCAAAACAATTTCCCGTGCATTGCCTACCCTCTCTTTTATTTTTATTTTCATGAGAACTTCCATTTCATACCTTTGGATTTCACCTTGGTTCCCATGGAAAATTTTACTTTTGAAAAAATCAACATATTCTAAGGACAAAACATTTTGTCTAGAACTTCCTCAGAGCTCTATTATCTGTTAGAAATTATTAGCAATTAGTAGTTTAGTAAATAAATATGGCAAACATAGTTGATTACATTTTTCAAAGTTTAGAGAAAATATTTTCATATAAAAACTAGAATGTTTTGAAAGCAATACCACTTGTAACAGTAATTGTAACCTAGGCTAAAAGATTAGAAATTAATCTCACTGAGTATTTATATCTATCTCCCATCTTTAAAACAGCTGTAAAGTCAACAATGAAGCTTACTTTTGTATGGATGTACCATGTAATGCAGTGCTCATGTATAATGGATGGTGTTGCTTGTAAAAAAAAAAGAAATCAAATCACATTCACTTTTATATAATTGTCCTCTTATTATAGATAAGTACATGGGTACAACAGAGAAACAGGATGTCAAAAAATAATGACATTAGTGACTAGTATAAATTGGACCACGACGAATGGTTGATCTTCAAGATAAATATTCTGGTATTCCGTTCAGTAGACAGTATTAGAAATTCAAAATCTAAAACTTAGGTTGGGCAAACTTCTAAGAACTAAAATGTTTGATTTCGATTAATAATTCATACTTTTTAAAATTCAAACTTCTTCTGATCAATCATGAATAGTAGAAAGCACCTGAAACATATTTTGGTACTCTATAATGTCTTAATTGTTCTAAAAAAATTAATTTTATTCTGCTTTGAGCCCCACAAATTTTTGAGTCAGTGTCAAGTGCTTCCTGTCATCTCAGATGAATTGCTTCAGTCATCTGACCAACGCATGTCAGTGTACATTTTCTGTAAGACCTCTGACTCCAGAGATGAAAGCACAGGATTATAGGTTACAGTTAATATAATAACTATTTTGGTTTCACTTTTATTTTATATTTAATATATGTGTATTTAATACTAAGTTATGTTAGTATATAATTTTATTTTCCCTAGTGATTATATATATATATTTAAATTGTTATTAAATAACATTCTATTGATAATGTTTTTCCTTCTTCAAGATTTTTTCATGTCCCTTGGGTTTAAAAACTTGGCAGTAGTGGATTAATTTTTTTCATATTTTCTGATTTGAAATTGATAGTTCAACTAAATGGTGAATTTATAGATATCACCACTGTATCATTTTAAGCTTCAAATTACTTAGTTTACCTCTCAGTCATACTGAACCTGACCAAACATCAATTGATATCAATGGGAAATATTTAATTTATTTTGATATATTTGGGGCTGAACATTTATTTCATAAAATTTTGAAAGAAAAATGCATTAAGCCAATTTTTTTCAATTAAACATATTTGGTCTTTTTAATTAAAGACTTAATTATAACTATTCAGTTTTTCTAATTATTTGTGAGTCACTAAACCACATTATGTTAGGTTTACTTCACTGTTATGTAACTTTTATGACTGTAAAGCAAAATCTTTGAAGTAGGGATTGAACACAAATGTACCTTCCCAGTGAAACAGCATAATTATTTTCAACCTTATTTTTCAACTAGCTGCATTGCTTCTTTACACTGTATAAGAGAAAATTTGGTTTAGGGGATCACATAATTATATATTGACTCAACTGGATGCCACAATACCAACAAAAAAGCCTCTTCACCAATTATCAACATATTATCCATAAGTGTATTAATGTGATATGCATTTATGTCTTCAAGGTGAAATGAAGTCATTGTTTTATATTTTGCTTTATATTGCTTCCTGCAATCTTAACTTGCCAGATGGCTTACCCTGGGATAACATCTTGTTTAGAATCCTGAAAACACCTTTAGTTTCTGGTTCCATATTTTCATATATAGAATACAATGGGCAGTTTAATATATTTTCTTTTTAGCTCTTTCAGGCTGAAGCTGTTCCTTTATCTTTTGGATCTTTTTATATTAATAAATTAAATTCTGATATTCTCAATACATGGGTAATGATAATGGGTAATTAGAATAACCTAATCTTAAAAAAAATCGTAATTCTTGAACGGAGTAAGTAAACATCCAGTGATTCACAATAGTAGAGCAATAATCTTTCAGATGAGATGTGTAAATGTATCTCCTAATAACTGAGTATCTCTACAGGCTTCTTGTCACTTCATAAAAAATTATTGTGTTAAATAATGGACAAACTCCATTTTGTATAATTATGTCTAATGAATTTGACTCTATTAGATATTTTAAAATTTAAGGGTTTATATTATCTGCAAGTAACTACAAATGGAATCATAGCTTTGTCATGACGTCCAAGTCCTCAGTTTCACTATTTAGTCAAGAAAAGTGCAAGGTCCTGCACACGGGTCAGGGAAATACCAAACACAACTACAGGCTGGGTGGAGAATGGACTGAGAGCAGCCCTGGGGAGAAGGACTTGGGGGTGCTGATTGATATAAAGCTGGCATAAACTGTCAATGCATTCTTGCATCTTAGAAAGCCAGCCATATCCTGAGCTGCTTTGAAAGAATAATGACCAGCAGATCAAGGATTCTCCACTGCTCTACTCCATTTTTGTAAGACCCCACCTGGATTACTACATAAAGGTCTGGGGTTTTAAGTACAAGAAAGACATAGGGCTGTTGGAGTGAGTCCAGAGGAGGGTGACAAAGATGATAAAGAGGTCTGGAGCACCTCTTCATTAAGACAGGCTGAGAAAGCTGGGCTTGTTCAGCCTGGAGAAGAGAAGGCTCCAGGAAGATCTTATAGCTGCTTGTCAGTACCTGAAGAGGCCTACAGGAAAGCTGGGGGAGGACTGTTTACAAGGGCATGGAGTGATAGGACAAGGGGGAATGGCCTTAAGATGAAGAAGGGTAGATTTGGATTAGACATTAATAAAAAATTTTTCAGTATGAGGGCAGTGAGGCACTAGGACAGGTTTCCCAGAGAATCTATGGCTGCCCCCTCCCTGGCAATGTTCAAGGCCAGCTTGGATGGGGATTTGGGAGGGATTGGAACTAGATAATCTTTAAGATCTTTTCCAACTCAGGTGATTCTATGATTAACTAACTGTAAATGAAACAATAACAGTTTAAGCCTTTAACTTCTGAAGTTATTATAAGGACCACTTTAATATCTGTCTGGATTAAAATATCTTCTTCTTAGTAGTTTCTTTAGATTAGTAAGGGAAGATTTTGAACCTAAGAGAGCAATATTCTGTCACAGTATTCTATACATACACTGGACCTCTTAAAAATATATGGGTAGAAGTGGCCCTTCAGGAGGTGGTGTAGAAGTTACAGTGATGTAGGGATGACAGTTGGGTTTGATGATCTTGAAGGTCTTTTTCAATCTTGATAATTCTATGAAGTAAGGTGCGAATAGTTTACCTTTTAAACAAATACTCAGGTTTTGTTCATGTGGCAGTGCTATAAAAAACCTTGGAATATGTTAGTTGACTTTAAGGTACTCGATGGAAGAAGTATGTAGTATGTAGTATTTATGTCTTAAATATAAATAAAGGATTAAATAAATAGAATATGTTCCAAAAAATTATTGTGTGGTCATGCATGACCTATATAGTTAATGAATCAAATAGGAATTTTTCTCATTTAAATATGAAAACATTATTAAAGGGTACCTTCTCAGAGCTGTCTTCCAATATAACACTGAAATATTTGTTTTTCACCATGTGGGACATGATTTCTTAGCTTCTACCAATAAGAGTAGTGAGTTTGTACTTTGTCATTTGTGTCTGTGCAAACATAACTCCCACTTAGAAATTTGTCTGTTACTGTTTATAGGAGAAAAGTACCTATTCTGACATTCTTGTTATCTTGCAAGTAAATCAGAAGCTTAGCAAGTCATAACTCAGGGCTAATTTGTCAGAGGCTGGATCTTGCATATGTGATCCAGCTATGTCATTAACAGGATAAAGTAAATCATGTTTTCAGTAAATGAGTAAGTTCCTACTCCTTTTCTTTGAAGAAGATCTTCCTGAAGGATTCCAGTTGGCACTGGTTGGAGATTTGCCATATGGTGTAGAAATTTTCAGACAAACTGGAGTTTTAAATTCCCTTCTCACAGGTTCATTTTGTTGGAAATCTGATCTACATTACCTAATGTTACAATTTGATCAGTGTTGACTATTTAATTTTTCATTGTCTTCCAAGGCTGGACCTACTTTGACTGCAGCTTGGACTGGAGAGTTACTGCTGGTGGCAAAAGCAGCTTTGGGTACTGTCTTTATTTCAGCAGAGATAATAATCTTCCCTACACAATTTAACATAGAGAAGGAGGGAAGAATGCAGGAAGGGATCACATTGTGTTAGTTTTAAACACGTAGTGATGTCAAAGAGCTAACTAAATACAGTGTGGATTACCCTGAATATACTTTAAACTACTATACTTTTTCTGCTAGGTGATAGGAAGTTTTGTATAAAGTGAGAAGTGGATGGAACTGAAGAATCACGATAGATGAAGTATAAAAAAATAAAATAAATTTAATGTAGAGAAGAGAAGATAAAGAGCACTAAAATTTGGCAAAAGAGGGTTGTGGTAGTATGTTTGGAAGATTTCTTGGTATAAGCAACAGGTATAGAAAAGGAGGCAAAAACTATGTAAATGCCTTCCCTGTTTGGTTGAGAACTGCCATAAAATTTGAGCCATTTAATACAATTGTCATATGTAATTAATATTTTATACATAAAAATGTAATAATATTTAATCACTTTTAATTGTATAGTAACAATTTCATTTTGCTCCTAACTTCTTACCGGTAAAATATTCATAAAATTAAAAGAAAAGTATTCATATTAATTTCCTATTCTTTAAAGATTAGATGCTTTCTAAGAAAAGGAAGCTTTCCAAACTTCTACAGTATTGGTAATAAAATCATGGATTGGAAAAATGGAATTTGTCACTGTAATAATCCTAGTTTGACCTCCGATAATATAGGCCAGAGGACTTTAATTTTAATGTTCTGATATTTAAATCAAGCTTTCAGATATTATATTAATAAAAGAATGGACATAGATATGGGGTATCATTTTTCTGTATACCTTTTGGTCTGCCATTTGTCTTCAGAGTAAAAGTTTTTTCTTGAATTGTGCTCATTTGTATTTTACTTTTTTATTAGGTAATTCAAAGATTAATGTATGAGTTTGAGCACAGGTGTATAGGTCTGCAAGCATGCACATCCTCCCTGACACCACCTAATTCAATGATGATAGAATAAATAAGAGTTAATGTATTTGTTCACCTCTGTGAGTAAACACCCTGTCACTGGAGTTTATAAATTAAATTCCTGCTCTTTCTTTTTACAGTTGTAAAAAATCTGTGGAATACTCGTTGAATCTCTTATCTTGTGAGTATTTTCCATATGCAGGTGCAATATGATCCCCCAGAAAGTCATAGCAACACTGCTGACCTTTTTTACCATGTTGGATATTTTCTTGTCGCAGTATAACCAATGCACGGCTACAGATATCTCACAGTCCTTCTGACACCATGTCTCACATCTGATGCTTCACCTGTGAAATCTCATTCCACATCTTTGGCAAATGAATCACTTATCTTGCACGATGAGAGGCTGCTGTCCCCAATTTTTGGGTGGCTTTGAATCAGTGATGAGTGTAACTCCATTATATACTCTGATATAAATACCAGTGGCCATAAACAGTTTATCTTGCCAGGATAATATATGTCCCAGCAAAGCTGCAGAATATGTCAAGTCAGAACATGATTGGATTTCCATTTTTTATGTTACCAACTGCAAGTGCTGCAGAGTTTGAAGTGAGGAAAAAAAAAGCATTTATTTACTTCCTGATAGTGACAGTTATTTGAAATGCTAAAATCCCTGTGCATAACTTAAGCACGTTACAGGATCACACAGCTTAGGTTTCTGTTGTGTTCATTTAGGTATTTTGTCTTCTAAGGAGTTATTTACCTCTTGCCCCTTGATTCAGAGAACATGACTTACAACAGCTGGAACTAAGCATGTACCTTTGTCTTTGTTAAAAAAACCCACTTCTATTTCTCTGTTTTACTTCCAGAAATGAACATTTCAATGCAGTGAAAAATCCAAACATTGTAAAAGGAGGTATTAGTGCTGCATGGATTAAGCTGAAATATGTGGGTTTCTCATGCATAATTATAAGGCGGCATCTTGCCCAGACATATCCAAACACTGTAGTTCTTTCACACAAGATCAGACAAGGCTGTTAAATCACAGTTTATTTTTCTGTGAACCTATATCATCCCTTGGGCTATTCAGGCTACAGTCAGTTTATTTTCACCTTTGAAGCCTAAACCTTCTGTTTCTAGAACATATTAAAATGGTTAAGGAAACTGACAATATTCTGACATTTTGCTGGAAAGATGGTATTGAGCTTTTAAATGTCTCAGTAATAAATATACATCTCTTCATGTTTTTATCCACATAGACTACAAGACACTAGATTTATCTCTGAAAAATGGAATTAGAACCCAAAAGTTCTTGAATTTTTTATTTTGATCAGAGTAAGTTTACTCCATCTTCACCCCTGAGAAAGTCACTTAATTGTTGAGCATTTTCATAAGGTGCTCCCCCTAAAGTGTGGGCAATGGTAATTACTTTCCTGGCAGAGCATTATGATAGTTTAAAAATTTTTGTGTGCTTATTAGTTTGTTTGCTTAGGTCCTTGTTTCTGCAACAGACCTGTACATAAGCATACTTTTTTTTTTTTACCATGAGCTGTCTGTGATAAAATTCCTACAGTTATGCTTTGCTGATAGAAATGGAAACATGAATGGATTTTATAGCTGAAGAGATGCTATGGGAAAAAATCCCACAGGGAAAAATCCCATGGGGAATCAATACAACAAACCGAATAAGAACCTTACAATTCATATTTAAATAAAGATGGTGCAAGGTGCAGATTTTAGATTTCCTATCTCAACATTTTTTTCTTGTTTCTGTATACTCCTTCCATCTTCTGAATCTTGGCTATTCAAAGAAGAAATTGTCTTTGTTACACAGTTGCTACATGGTTGGAGTAATTGTGCAATATAGCAATTAGCTATAAATCTTGTGTACAGGATAGATCACCACACCACAAAGAAGATTTGTTCATGCTCCTTCCTCACCTCTTAATTTTTCTTTATCTTCAATACACACATCAGCAGGGTGTTTTCATAATGAAAGTACCATACTGGTCTGCAAACAGTCAATGCAACATCTATGGGTGTTATTGTTCTTTCCTGTTAAACTCACCATTGCTGTCTTCAATTTTATTAAACTGTTATTTTCATCTTTTTTTTACTCTTAACCTTCATTTCTTTCTTCGTATGTACTTACTTCAATATTCCCATTTGTACCTACAGAAGTGATGAATCAAAGGAGTGAAAATTACACTAATTTACAACAATATCCTGTGTTTTCTTCTCTTGCAATGCTTCAGAGACTAAGATTTGTCCGTTAGATAGCCCTGTTCCACACAGTTACAATATCATCTTTGAAGTTTGCCTGGCTCCCGTGTAACATCATTTTTACAAAAACTGGTTACATTGAGAGAGTTGGCAAATCCCCAGCACGAGCAGACCGACTCTGCAGAATGTCCAAAGATTAATTAAAGGGTGTCAGTACAGGTACAACACCGCATGGAAATAAAACTACTGCTGATTTCGGCACTTGGTGAAACATTTGCAAGGATTGTGTGCTCAGGTACAAGCTATAAGGAATTACAGAGTCCAGACAGCAATTTCAATGGCTGGATCACCACAGCAAAAAAATTATCAGGTTTATGTGGTTTGGCTCTTTAATTAATCTCATTCTCTAGATGAGAAATTCTGGGGGAGTATAAAAAAGTTCAAAGGATCACTCAGACTGTGCACAGACCTGACAATAAAGGTACATATTTCTATGATGAAGTGATGTTATGGTATTTGCCAAGCCCTTTGTGGAACCTCTAACGATTCTCTAAGACACTAAAAGGGCTAGATTTTTAAGAACTCCATTTCTCACTAGTATCTATGTTTCAAAGGGAAATGTTGGTATGAATAATGTTCATGGTATAAAATACTGTCCTCTCTTTGTTTAGGATAAAGTTGTTCTTCTGTGTCTCCATTGCTGTCCCTAGTGTTGACTATAAGAAATCTGGACATTTGGACATCCAGCAGACCTGGAGATTGTTAGCTTTTGGAGGTAATTTGAAAGTTACTTCTTATAAACTAAGCAGATTTTGATGTGTTCTGAGACAGACAAAAGATTTTATGCATCAATTGAGTATGAATAATTACTGTAGTAAAGTATGACCATATAACTCATCAAATTATATTGAATTCTCTATAAAGATCATAAACGTAATGTATACACGTTCTTTAGCTAAGGATACGTATCACCAATCTTTGACTGACAGTTTGCTGCAGGATCATGTCTAGTCCTGGCAGGATATATTTGTTGCTTCAGGAATTGATACAGAGCAAGAAAACAGTTTTATACACCCCACTGATACTCTGCAGGATTAAAGGATATAGCTCTGTAACAATAACCTGATCTCTACTCACTTATTTTACAAACAAGAGGACAAAAATATCCCCAGTTACAGATATAACAATCAGTTCATCTATTCTAAGACTCCTCAAAGCTGAATTATGAAGTGAGTCTCCTGTCCCACCACAAATCCTAAATGAATTAAAAAATAGTTCTTTATATGAATTTAAAAATAGTTTTCTAACAAAATATACAAACCACAGTGGAAAACTGGAGCCATACAAAGTTCATCTAAACTCACCATAAGAGCTCAGTATGAGCTCTATGAAAGTCAGGTTCACAGTATGAATGAGGACACCTTCCATTAACATACAGACTTGTATAGATAATTAAGCCTCTACGAGGCTCTAATTTAAAGCTGCCTAAAATATACAGAAACAGCACAAAGGTTAGTGGCATCTGTCAGAGGATGCAGTGGACAGAGGATGTCAAGTCCTGAATAGCAGGATGCTCAAATAACATGATTCAAATTCCATTTCAATTCACGTCCTACACAGAGAAGTGTATGTCCATAGATATTGAATGAGTCAGGGACAATGCAGAAGCACTTCCAGACAGATTATCTGCTGCAGGAACCTCTCCTCCTGAAGTGTCTTCAATCCCAAAGCACTTGTGTGCAAGGGGGAGATTTTAGCTGAGATTCATGGATGGCCTTGTTACTAAGGTTTCCAGTGGAACTCATGTAGAGTTCTGAGAACAGTTTGGGCTTTTGCATCAAAACCAGAGGAGAATCAATGTCTTGAGAGGTAGCACTGCAGTCTCTTAGAGGTGGAACAGCTGTCAAATGCCACAGTAAGGGAAAGGCCACGGTCTGTAAATTCAAAGAATGTCCATGCAAAATAGTTATAAATACTGGACCACTGAGTCAGTTCTCAGTGACATCAGAGAAACAAAGTTCATAATAGCAAATAATCACATTATAATTAAAATATATATATTTAAATTTTAAAATTTTCAGAAAAACTTTCACTGTATGACCATGGAAATGCTTCTGTGAGTTTTTAAGATTATGCCTGAAGATTGCTTATCAGCAGAGCAGGTAGGTAGTTGCTAAAGTGGAACAGATCCCTGAAGGGTAGATACAGGTACTTCAGTTTCCCTCCTCCATGGAGACTGTGCATACACACTCCCTGCCAGCCCCAGCACCTGCATGTAACGCAATGATTGTCCTTTATTTAGGTGGTGAATGCATATGTTGGTACCTTTTGAGTGGATAGATGACCAGGGGTAAAAAAGCACCTTTACATAAAAATGTGGTAAATGCACTGCTAGCATTACTATTCTCGGAGAATGAGACGCCATTCTTATAACATGGAGGGATGCTCATTTATGCAGGCCAGGTGCTAATTCTGTATGGAGAATTGCTGGTCTTGAGAAGTCATAATCAATTAATTTGCCTACTTCTCAGCATCTTCTCGCTGCCAAACCATGTAGTCTTGAACATGACATCACAAACACCACCATATGACCAGTAGGACTTTCACAGGTAAAATAATTACAAGGCTCAACCAAGCAATCTGTCAAGCTTCTAGCGTGGACAAAAGAAAAAATAATTGGTATTTTTTCAATTAATTTTACTTTTTTACATTTTTATTTTCTTATAATTAGTTGGTCTGTAATCATGTTACCATATAATGTGCACAAATAGATCTTGAATATTGTACATCATGTTACATATAATATTATGACACCACAGTTAATTTCAATTGTATTAATAACCACAGTCATTTTAAGTAACTTATTGCTAAACCATCTCAAACTCATTAAAAATTGAGGAACATTCTCTTTTTGTGGTTTAATGAGTTCTGTGAGAGACTGAAAGTCATTTCTAGACGAGTATTTGTATTAACCAAATTACTTCCAAGAATATATAAAGTACAATAATATTTAGTTAACATTGTGTTAATTAACAGCGAACAAAACGATAAAATCCTGGAAATAGAATACTACCATGAACGGCAATGAAGGTTCTGCAAGGAATTATGAGCAGAGACAGAAAATACTGGGGATTTGTTTTTCTCTCTACCAGTTCCACTGTGTGGGAGGAGGAGAGCAGAAAGGGACTTTCCAAACTCTGGAATCCATATGGGGGAGTTTCTTTTCTATTTAATCTCAAATTTTTACAGGAGACACTTCTGAAAGCCATTCAAAATCACATTTTTAATGAGCTATAGTCACTGTTAATGAACGTAATTTTATGAAAAAATAAAATAAAATCCCACAAACTGAGTAATGAGCTTCTAATATTTAACAGTTCAGAACAAGGCAAATGTAAGTTATTCTAAATGACAATATAATAAATTTGTAAATAAATTTGTCCCTGAAATATCTCAAGGCTTGAAAAGTACTGTGGAGAATTTCTTTACCTGCATGTAAGTGAGCAGCAGAATTATTTCCTTAATAACTAAGTCCAAGCATCTGGTTAAAATACAGTAGAAAGGTAAACTCTGGTCAATGTGCTTTTTAAATATACTGATAAAGAAAGGATTAAAATTAATCTTTAAACTGAAAAGACCAACTAGTGCACATCTGAGAAGTGAATCATATCATGAGGAAGAAATGTCACTGGGATCAGAATAATACAAATCTTCAAGGTAGCAGTAGTAGAAGAGTAAAAGAAGATGGGATTTGCATATCATAGCAGAATGGTCAGAGAAAAAAGACGAATTCTCCAGTTCTGAAACAGCCTGACCTGAATTTTTGTGTATGCGTTAGTACAAATACTGCCATTTTCTGACAGTGCTTTTTCTCTCTCTCCATGGGCAGGAAGTATATGAGTAAGCAATTAAATTTTATTTGTTCTCCTCAGCTATTAACCCACCAATGATGTTTTCATTTTAAGTAATCTTTATACATACAGGATTTCTGATACATTTTTTTAAAATCTTGTTTTATTTATTTTGCATTATGTTGAAACATATCTTCTGCTGAGACCTTACCAGTCAGCAAGTCAACGGGCTGAGGCAACCACTGATGTTCAAGTTGTGCTCTTTGAGGTACTGATGGTCTACTGTAAATGAACATTTAATACTTTCTCTTGTAATCAAGTTGGAATGTGCTACATGAAGTACTAATAACCCATGATATAATTAAAGAAAAATAATCCTCATTGCTGATGCTACAGAAGGAACATTTCTGATATATCTGGTGTGGTAGGAATCATGTAGTTGCCTAGGCCCAAGCTTTAAATCTAGATGACTTGAAAGCCAGCTGAGAGAAACCCTTATTTGTAAGGCATGATTTATCTGACTTATTTTAGCTTTGTGTGTTAGGATGATTTGAATTATATATTCCAAGAGGTTTTCTTCCATTGATATTAAAGGTCTAGAGAGCCATTTCACATTTGGTTAACTGAAATGAATGCCAGTCACTTAAGAAATTGTCTCATTGGGTAGGTCTGTACAGCTAAGCAGAAAAGAGCCCAGGAGCAACTTGTTCATTTTATTTAACATATTGTCTCTTTTTTGGAACTGTTCCAACAAGGTTTTACTCTTTTTAACAGCTGTACTTCAGATTTATTTCTCCTGCCCTCCAAACTCTCTACACCACTATCCCAGAAAGGCTTTGTCTTTCAATAGCATTTTATTGCACCCCAGTTTTGTGATGCATGCTATGCTTCACACTACCAAAAAAAATGCCATTCTGATAAACAGTTATATAGCCCTCTTGTTATTTCAGACATTGTAACTGCAAAAATCACATGGGAAATAGAAGCACTTTGGAGACATATGACGTCATGTAGAGTACAGGAAAGAAAAAATACCAACCCAAAAAAGAGGTTAATCTGGTTTGGAGGAGGAATGAAACACCATGAAGTAAAAGAAACAGTGCTATTTGACTTTAGTGCCTGGCATTTTTTATTTAACAATTTAACAGCAGAGACAGTGTCACCTATTATAATAGGTTACCTATTAGACAACATCAATTTTATGCACAGCAAAAGAATCTATCCCTACTCTAATATTGATTATTTTCCCTATTTTTTTTCTACAAAAGAAAGCAGGGGTGGTCAAAAAGGTTTCTGAATTCAATTACTTTTGTATATTTCTAATTTTTTATTGCTGTGGGTATTATGATTATTTTCCATTTTACTCACCAAACCAGTTGCCTCAAAAATGTTGAGTAAAAGGCAGCCTTCAGTATTGCTGTAGCAAAGGACCTTGATAAAGAACATTTTGCGTCAAACTTCAGTGCATGTGAAATCTTCCTTGTGAAATAATTTAACTAGTCCTGTATTCCAAAGTAAAGCTAAATATTCTTCCTCTCCAGCCGTCTCAGATGTAATCTGTTTCATCCTTTGCTACCATAACATAGCCATATTTCCATGATACATCCTGAGCTAGTGACTCTGCATCCATCGCACCTCACATCACCTTCCCACAGCTCTCAAGATCTGTGTCATGCATGTGACAGATGCCCCTGCCTCACTCCCAGCAGATCATTTTGGGTGCCCAGGTGCTTTTCTAACAAAGTCAGGACACACGCAAGACCTTGGTGCACATTTTTCCTCACCCTAGACAAAATTTTAAGCACAAAGACAGAAAGTTATGAAGTATGGCAGAGGCTGGAAAGCACACAAAGCAACATCAGTGCCCTGCCATGGACCTACCTGTGGATTTGAGGGAAGATGCCAGCTTTTTCCAGGTTATCTATTATGAGGCCAAAACCCAAGGAGATTTACACAAAAGCCAGTAGGACTGAAGAAACTCTAGTACAGGGAAATCTCAGAATCAGCTGAATGTTTGGCACTACAGCTTAGGACACAAGCAGTTCAATTCAAAATATTGTCTCATGACATAGAGTGGGCCCCTGCTTTGGAGCCAGTTACTTTCTGAAGAGATGCAATGAGTAGCACAGTAGCCAAGGTTTGAAAAAACTCCATAAAGTGATTTATGTATCTTGCAGCAGAAAATAAACTTTCCAAGTACATATTCTCTGTCGTAAAAGCTACTTTTCTAAATAATTTGGTGTTCCTTCTTCCCTGTGAATATATCAGAAACTATGTTGATAGACAGAAAAAAATCCTGAAGTTGATAGGTACCATCTTGATTCCATTATTTTATGCTGTAATTTGTAACAAGTTTGTAACAAAGAAATATAATATTTCCCATATTTACTGTGTTATCATATCAAAATGTTATTATAATATTGTTCTCTGCTGCTTTAGATTACATATGATCACATATATGATCTAACAAACCAGGTTTTCATTGCTAAGAAAACCAGCTCTTCCTTAATCACACCTTCAAGACCCCAATTCAACCTTCTGTCTGGCTCTCCAGGAATACTGTGTCTTGTTGTGATATGTACAGAAAGAAAACTTTAAAGACTGTTTTTGATGGACCAACGGTATTTAACCTACATGCCATGAAATCAGCTTCTATTTTATTTGCAAAGCTGGAACATGTTTGCATCGTGATGAGCTTAATCTCACTTGGTCTAGTTTTCCATACTCTAGAAAAGAACCCACATATTTTCATTTCAAATTTCTTATATTTTAAGAAAATCAGAAACAACAAAGCAACATAAAATAAGACAAACATTCTTTGTCAAGGAGCATGGACATTATCAGCTAAAACTACATTATTAATGGAAAAGAAGACACAGAAGACAGGAATGCATCATGTAAAAACCCCACTAACTAACAAATTGCTTTAACCTCTTTAGTATGAATTTCTCAGGTTTTATGGGATGTATATGTGTTCCCCAAATCTGTTCCCTCCAAAGTCTTAAATAAACACATATGAAATGAGTAACCTTAAATGACTGCAGATGCCATCTGGCTTTGTTTTTCAGAACCAGTTCTCACAGCAATGGCTATTTTCTTAGTGGTTTTGGTCTTATGTGCTAAAATTAACAATGGTTGGGGTACAGATCTTAAGCTGTAAATTATCATATTGTCATTGAAGCCAGTAGATCTAGAACAATTTAATTTATCTGAGTATTCCTAAAAGTCCACAAGGAGCTATTAAGGCAAATCTGGAGACAGATTTAAGTCCCTAAACTGTGCAATGGATAGATTTAATCAACTTAAAGTGTAAATCTCAAGGCAAATAAGTTATTAATAGTTTCATATTGATAAAGGAGAAATTAATAGTCAAACACTGAAGGGACAAAGTGAACATAACATACTCAGATGTACAGTAAAATGTAGAATTAATCACTTTTTTTCCTGTCAAATATCCAATTGGCTTTGTCAAATGTTCAGTTGGCAATGGCTCTGGAAGGAACAGAATTTTTCCTTTGGTTTTCAGCACCAAATGTCAGCTCCATTCCGAATTTTCCCATTTTTCTTTTCAAATATATAAGACTTCTACTATCAGAATTATCCTACAGTTACAGCAATGAAGCAGTTAAATCACTCTGTTGGGAATATATCAATCAGATGGAGCACTTAGAAAAACATTAAACTTTTATTTTTTTATATTCTCTCTAGGATATATTTTACAAGAAATTCTGTGTGTTGATAAAACCACTCCATCCAAGGGGAAAATTGAAGCCATATTTCTCTCAGACTGTAGTTTTGATCTCTGGAAATGGAGTTTTGTAAATAAAGGATAATTGAGACCATGTCATTCTTCAACAATGGAAGGAAAGGAAAACAGTGGAGTTTTCCCTCACAGTCAAACCAAATGTTAAAGTCGTCTGAACCTAGGACAGCATCTTTTAGTACCTGCTTAAAAAATACTTCTTATTTTCTCATAATGTCATCTGTAAAAGATGTTGTTAGTTTGGCACTAATATTAGAACTATCACTGCTCTCTTGCAAGTGAGGTTTCAGGAGTTTAGAGATTTTATTTGTCCATCAATTAAAATTGATTAGGCATCTTGTTATGCTGCAACATAAACCACTGACCAGAACACTGCATCAGCAATGGCAATTATTTGTCATTCTGTTGAGAAATCCTTCCCTACTTCAGAGAAGGGGGAGAATGACAGCAGATTAGGGGGCAATGCTGACCACTGACAGAAACAAAGCTGCAGAAGTCATGATTGCATGCCTGTATGCTCAGATGCAAAGTTCCCTTTCCAAATTATTTGAACACCCAGGTAACTCTTTTTTTTTTTAGTAGAAAGCAAATTGTTTTAAATTCTATTGACAGATAATAGATGTTTAGACACCTTTAGGAATTTACATCATTAATTAAAGATGTGTACTTTAACCTAGCACCAATGAATTACAAATCAAAATGCATTCCTCAATTTGAGCAAAATTTAATTGCCAGCATTAAGGCTTCAGAATTCATACTTGCATGCTTAAACTTAAGTAAATACTTAAAATCTGGAAGAAGATCCAGAATTCTGATTTTTTTTGTTGCATGTTCTTCCTTTTCACTACAGAAAATAATTGTTTCAGGTGCACATCAATACTTTTACCACTCAACAGAACACTAGACAGTCCAAGTGAAAAAAACACTTTTGTTTCTCACAAAGCTCTCTTCTTGTAATGTTTAAATATGTGTCTCTTGGAAAAATTTAAGGAATGCTAGAAACATTCTTCCAGATCTAGGAGTCAAATATTTTCCATTTTTTCTTTCATAGTGCCAGGAAAATTAAATTCCTTTTGTTAACTACATATTTAATTGGTGAATTTAACACAAGTTCTGCTTTTTAATGCAAGACTAAATCCACTGGGAAAGCATTGTGAAAGAGACACTCTAAAGTGGCAGTCTGTTGTGGGGAGCTTTAATGCTAAGACAAATCACCACTGCAGCTCCACTGATGGTACTTTCTTCAGAAAATGTCTATTTATCTCAAAAAGTGGCATGCTACTAGATGAGAAAGAGGATCAAAAAGAAACCCTCCCTGGAAACCTTGCATGTCTTGTATCTTAGGCGTAATCCTCACCCACAAACAAATTTCTGAAGTCTGATAGTACAGCCACATTTTCCTGCTGCTAATGCTACACATGCCACAAAACATATGTAATACATCTCTTCTGTGCATGTTCCACTTCATTTAGATTGAATACAAATAAATTGGCAGAAATCCCATAGTTTCTGTTTGTTTGTTGGCTTGTTTTGGTTTTTTTGTTGAAGTACACCCAGGATCCTTGCAATCCTGGGATAGGAGCTGTATTACCCCCAGCTGAGTGTGCTGTTTCCAGTTAGCAAGATTAGACTGCAATTCAGCTGTACCTATCTCAATCACCCTTCAAACTGACTCACTGGTCACCAATTTAGAATTATTTTGGTAAACAAATTGTAAACTTGCGGGATTTTTGAAAGACAAGCTCCAACCCTTATTCACAGAGTCCTTCTGTGCACTTGCTGAAGAAATCATAAGCCATCCCTCTTCAGAGGAGTGTATCTGAAGTTTGCTTCTAAAGGAGTAGATGTCATCTTTCTGTTCTTTGCAGCTTCCCTTTTCATCTGACTGCATAAGGAATTTAAAAGTTAGATTATTCATTTCTTCCTATATATGAAGAACCATGGGGGGTTGGACTCGATGATCCCTTGAGGTCCCTTCCAACCCCAACAATTCTGTGATCTGTGAACCATGTAGTTGTATCAGACATGGGAGGTGTTTGTTCTTTCTTCTTCTGTTATTTATTGTAAACATGGAAAAGATGTATGTTAAGTTTAGTTATACAGCCACTTTGCAGTTCACAGAAAAGTTCTGATTGATTTGTCACAGTTTTCCAGAGCACCCAGTATGGAAACAGACCCAGGCTTGTGTGAGGCCTTACTTAGAAGAGAGAACAATCAGGAGCACTTAAGTAATGGTAATATGTTTATCAGATTAAACATTGTCTTTGATTCTCCATGAATTTGAAATAATACTATGAGATGTGACTTGAGATATCTGAAGATGTATTAGGGAGGATATCCTTTTATTCCAAGCAAGAATGACTTCCAAGTTCCAGCCAGGAAAAATAAACCAGGGAACTTACCTTTCCCAATTTACATTGCAGTATTAGACCAATTAAGACAAATGGACTAAAGGCAAATTAGCTACTTGGATTAATTAACTCTCAGTAAACTAGAAGCTCAAAGAAATTAGGAATGATCAAATACATACATTGACAGTTTGGTACCCAAAAGTTGTCAACCTCTTCTGTGATTTGAAAATTAAAAAGAGCACAGAGGAGGAATTGGTGTGGTGAAGTATAATGGACTTACCAACAATAAAACCAGAGTCTGACCACATTACAAACTAAGATATTAATCCACACAGTCACTTATCACTCACAAATCCACTGTAATTGTTCAGATAATTTAAAAGGGATTTATAAGTCAGTATCCTGAAGGTCTAGTACTAAGTTGCCACAGTTCATTAAAGAAGTATTTCATATTCCTATAAATCTGTCTTTTGTTTCAGGTTATTGCAATAAGAAGAGGTTAACCCAAATTAATAAAAGCTCATGTAAGAAGATTGTTCTTATTTGTAGAGTTCATCAACCTGATGAGTTTTTGCTTCAGAAAGGCATTAAGACAGGGCATTAAGACAGAGTATAAAACCATGTGTGGATTCATTTTGCAATGAGAAGTAATCCAACCCCACCTTTGCAGCCATAGAGACACTGCTGGTTTTGATAAAAATTTCAATTAAATTTAGGATGTTCTGTAGGAGCCTAGTACCTGTTGTACTATTCTGCTGAGCCATACTTCTCAAGCTGCCTGAAAAAGCCAAGTATTGCTTTCTGTTTAACACTGTTTCACCAGCAATGTCATTGATTCCTCATGGTCTAACATCAAACTGAACAATGAAAAGTTTGTAATTTCTTTATGAAAAATGAGGTCATGAAAACTTAAGAGAAGATTCTGAGAGGAATTATTTTCCAACACCACTTTTTAGCATTTTTTAAATAGTGTCTCTATACAAAATAATGTTTTGGGTGTTCTTAGGACAGAAAATCAAAACCTATAACTACTAAGATTTGATCCAATAACAACATCTCCATCTGTTATTTTCAGAACTGTATATTAAAGGGAAAGTTATAAATAGAAAGAATTAAGAAACATTGAGTGTTCTGAGCTTTGAAAAGATTAAGCGAGTTTTTCTCTGGCAACAGTACAGGATACTTGTTTTTTCTCGTAGTCTTTGAAGTTTTCAGGTTTTAAACACATTAAGATTATCAGAAGACAACCTGACTCCTTTTTAAAAAAACTTTAATCTTTCACCTACATTATACCAGCCAGAATAACATCATCAGTTTTAAAAGATCTTTAGTCACAGTTAGTAAAGAAAAACAGAAGTCTATTTCACTTACCAAAGCCAGTATGATTTGTCTCAGATTTATTTTTCCCTCTTTATAATATTTTAATATATGTTGAAATTAATAAATGTTTCATAGTCCTAAAAATACATACACATATATCATTTGGATACCTCTCCCCCTTGAAAAAGAAAAAAAATCAAGTTTTTGGGGGGGCATTTTAAATCTGTCTTGAGATTTTGACAGTTTCACTGGAAATCTGCAATGTACATGATCTTCAGTACATCTTGTCAGGAATTCACTCCCACAGAAATTTTTCAGGTAAGAAGGAGGAAATAACAGGAAAGTGACAATCACTGTAAATCAGATAGATATTGTTTGCAATAGGAGTCTGGGGGAAGGAAATGAGAAGCAGGAAAATGTGATATGTTTCACTGGTAGAATCTATTTATGTGATCTAAGCAGGGAGATAAAGGACCAAACAAAGGAGAGAGTCAGAAAGCCAGGTGAAAAGAAATCATTATAGCCAGTGTTCAAACAGATAAGGAGTTAAGAAGTTTTTCACAGGAAGATAGAAACAACTGCCTGGTGAAAAAGCTCAAGGACATCTTCTAGCCTCCCTTCTGACCTTCCTCCCATGACAGATCATTGCGTGGGCTGCAGTGGGAAAATAAGATGTTCCTTTAGTACTGGTGTTATCACATATTCCTGACAACGGGAGCAAGCACGGTGCTTTCCTAAAATGTTCTGTGCACATCTCCATATCATGAGCATACACACATGTTTAGGACACCATAGCTTTCTAGTGAAAAGTGCTTTAAAATCGTAAATGATTATATAGGTTTTTTATGTCACCAAAGCTTCCGGTGAGCAATAATCATAAAAGCAGTGTAAGAACTACAATAATCCATTTGTTGATAGAGGGAACATGGATGTGAGAGAAAGAGAAGCCTAAGAGACATATCACTGGAGGCAATATGTGGAAAGTAATTTGCAAGAAAGAAATGGCAGGAAAGAAATAAAAGTTACTGCCATGGTAAGAAAGAAAAAGGAAATCACAGGTCTATGTCTGTCAACCCAGACTACGAATGATAGAAATAGAAAAGAGATCATGTATCTATCTGAGCCAATGCCACTTTAGCATGTCCCTATCATATATCTCAAATATTTTTATTCTTGTCCCTTAATTTTTCAGCAACACGTATATAACAGATAATACACTTTGATTCTTTATTTTCCTCCATTAGGTTTACCAAGTCCCTTAATTTTTATTCTTGTCCCTTAATTTTTCAGCAACACGTATATAACAGATAATACATTTTGATTCTTGATTTTCCTCCATTAGGTTTACCAAGTCCCTCTTTCTACCTTTCTCATTGTGCTCCCTCAATATTATCAACAATATCAATTAACTACCTTCACAGATAAATCCCTTCTGCCCTTGACCCTTTGGTTGTTTTTATCAGATGACTCCAAGGAAATTCGTATTTTCTCACAGTATGTTAAGTACAACTAAGTTCAGTGTGATGCCATCAACTGGGAAAAAGAGGTGGTTTCTGTCTGTTCTGAAATGCATATGAATTCTGAGTTGTCTTTTTTGAAATTGACATCTTCAGGTTTTGTTCCCGTTACAGCCTTGATTCTAAAGTTACTGGTGTGAGTTGCAGAAGAAGTCGTGCAAGGAAAGTTCTCAGGAGATGTCTGGTATGAACTATTACCATCTTATCTCACACTTTCTGAGCAGGTCTAGGCCAGACATTGCTACACATAGAAGGTGAAGCTCAAATTCCATTGTGCTATGGTTTGTAGAATGTCCCAGTCTTTGGAAGTAGACCTGTCACAGGAAAAGTCTTCCGGATACTATATTTCCTAGGGTTTTCTTGCAGAGTGGTGAATTTCCGCTGGGTCTGTCTCACCATCTATGACCCTGGCACTTCCAGAAGAAGACACCCATGGTGAGGTATGCATTTACAGGTTTGGATCCTATAGGGAAAAGGCCCAAATAAAAATAAAGGCATCATCTTACCTGTGATGTGTCTCTGTTGCTCTCCCATTTTCAACCTGAGGCAGCTGAGAAGCTCTCATGATGTATCATATGCCCACCCTAACTTTCTAAATAGGAGTGATTGATGCTGCAAATGATAAAGCTACGAGAGCACAAGAGCTCACTGTGCTGCCTGAAACACCTGAGTTACATGTTTGATAGAGGCAAAGCACAAAGAAGCAGAGTCTAGTGCAAAAATACCAAAAAAAAATTAACTGTGTCAAATACAGCCATTTTAAATCAAATCTGTTTTCATGTGCTTTACATTAATGTGTTTAACATTCCTCAGCTTTCATTATCTTCGTATGTCCTTCTGAAAGCATTTCCTAAAGAATTTGTTCCTCTTTAAAAGTCAGACAGGTGGGTGGCCATCAAGCAAAGAGCATTTGCAGAATAAGCTCCCACACTAATACATGACCTGTACATGTGTAGTCAGCTCTTTCTCACAAGTAAAGTCAAAGTAAAGCAAGACTTCACTAAAAGAGACAGAAACACACAGTTTTTATATAAAAACTGCCTTAAGAGCAGAAATCAAGAACAAGATAAATTTTTTTGAATGACCACTACCAACTCTGACTGTGGATTAGGAATGTGTAAAAAAAGGGGTTGGGGACTACATATCCTGTGACCAATTTCATGCAAGAATAACAGCGATGAGCATTAGATGACACAGAGCTAGCAACAATCTGATCTGCAGAAGAAGAGGTGCTTACGAAGAAGTGGAGTTACCAAGTTATAAAATAGGAATGAGCTAATCAGCTAGGAGTGCATGGCTGGAAACCTTGAGAGAAAACTTTTGAGTAAAGAGAGAACAAAGAAAAGAGAAAGATGATACGTGTCAGTGGAGTGTAAAGGTTTATATCTGAACAGATGAGCTGTTCATGCACACTTTTATTCAGCTGTTTTCTGTCTTAATCAAAACAGTCTCCAAAAGACTGGACCAAGAGCTGATTTATTTTTAGTTTGAGAGATATGTCTGTCCATTTGAAAACATCAGTAGCAACAAGAGTAATAAAATTTCCACTGTCTCTTGTAAATACACCCGTAGGGTTTTCTCTTGTACCCCTCCAATAAGCTGCTTTAGAAAAACAAACGAGCAAGCTTTTTACAGAAAAAGTGTTATTACATTTGAAAACAAACAGAAATAAAGCTGATAGCAAACTATTATGCATACTTAGGAGAATGCATAATAAAAAGACATGAAAATAGCATGAAAAAACGTGGGTTTTTTTCCCTGCTTGGGGGAAAATTTTTCTTACTTCACAATAACAAACTCATTTGTGGAAAGAACATTGCTTCCCATATGCTTTTTTTGAGTATATTCTCATTTCATGCTAAATGAATAATACAAAGTAAAAATAGGAGTATTCCCATTGTTGCTGAAGCCGATTACTTTTTTTTTTTGATTTTTGCAAACATTGAGACCATTAGTCTGCACAACTGCATCTCCTCTCAAAATGGGGGGGTGAGCAGGGGCGGGGGGTGTCTCATACCCATAGTGCTGAGTTCTGTGTAAATTAAACCCTTTCTGGCACCATCAAGAACATTTTATGCTTTGTACATTTCCAATCCTGCTGAAAAACAGTAGGTCCTGACTTAATGCCAAGTCTGAACTTTTTTTTACAGCTGGATACCCTTGTGACTAACCACTCGGGAGTGATACTATTGTGTTCAGTGCCAAACTCCTACAACATGCAGATAGACTTGTTTTTTATTTCCTTCAGTTTCTGCTAAACTGACATGCATTCCACTCTCCTGATGGAGTCCTTTTCAAGTGGAAATTTCTTTAAAGGCGAAGAAAAATCAATTCAAATTAAGGTAGGGGTGTGAGATCAAACTTTCTCATAATTTATTGCAAGCAGTAAGTCATTAAAAAGGTTAGTAACTCTAAATGGCAAGGCATGTTGGTGATCACCACTGTGGCATTAAATTTTAAAAAGTGATTATATAATCTGTGCTCATAGGTTAAATATTTGTGTTCTGTATCCTCCTCAGAAAACAGCTGAGATGGCTTCAGCACCAGCTGCCTGCAGCCTGCCTGTCTGCCTGGGCATTGGACAGACATCACTGGTGGGGCAGGCTTAATCCACTGCTCCTGAAAGTCCTCAAATCTCCTTTATACCCAGTTTACAGGCAGCATAGATGCAGGATGTGAAATCTGTCACATAAACCAAATGTCTTTTTTTCCTGCTATTTCATGAGTGCTTCAACTATGCAACAGATAAAAGTGAGGAGAGAAATGCATACTAAGCAGCAACATTAAATGAATCACAGTGCTGAATATAAATTTTACATTAATCCCCATGAATTTAAATGTAAGGGACACGAACTCAACAGATTTTAAATAATCAATCAGTGATATCCAAGTAAACATTGGGTTCACTGGAACATAGGTCAGGAAAGGTCTTCAAGGGCAACTATCAAGCATAAACACCAAGTGCCTCCTAATTAATGCACAAAGGACATAGCGAAAACGAAGGAGGATGTGCCCCTTATCTTTCTGGGACAAAGTTCCCAGTGTCTTTTTGAGGTGTGAGAAGTGGCATCAGCCAAGTTAGTTAAAAAAGACAAGCCATATAATCAGTTTCAGCATTGTGATGCCTCCATAACAAAGTCCTGTGTGGCCTGCACCTGGCGCTTTCTGAGAAAGAAATCAAGCAGTATTTTTATGTAGATGTCTGTTACTTATGGTCAAAAAAAACCCTCTGTCTTTAGAAGTGAAAGAAAAAATGTTCCCTAAAGACTTAGTGTACAGTGGTGTTCAGTGAAGAGAGTAAAGAAAGACGACTTCACTTATAAAATGTGTATGTATTGCTGTAAAGAGCAATCTTAGCTGTATGCATAAAGGACTGTCATGTACTCTATTCAGTAGATTTCGTTTATATAAAGATTAATAAGAAAGGAGCCATACCAAATCCCCTTAACTTTTATAACCAATAAATAAAATGCAGGTTAATGTTATTATTACTATTAATAATTACATAGGTTTTATTAATTAATATCTAGGTAGGTCACAGGGAAATGATTCAGGAATTGGAAGTCTTCACCTCATGCCTTAATGTGGCTTGCTTCAGTGTTTCAATTATAAACCAAATCTAACTACACAACACTATTCTAAATTACCAAACTAGGTGTAATGTCATTCGTATTTACTGCAAGTACTAAAAAAATTACTAAGCCTTCAAATGACCACCAAAGAAAGAATATGTCTATGGAAAGAGTAAAGCAGACTTTGGCCTCTTCAGGGATCAGCTTGGTGGAGTGCCATGGGAGAAAGGCGTGGAGGAAAGAGGATCCGAAAAAAGCTGGTTAGCACTCAAAGACCACCTCGTAGGTGAGCATCTCTCCTATGAAGAGAGAGTGAGAGATAAGGCTCCAGGAAGACATTATGCTGGCCTGTCAGTACCTGAAGGAACCTACAGAAAAGATGGAGAGGGACTGATTTGAAGGTCATGTGGCAACAGGACAGTGCATAATGGCCTTAAGCTGAAGGAGGGTAGATTTAGATTAGACATTAGGAAAAAAGTTTTCACTATGAGGGCAGTGAAGCCCTGGCCCTATTTTCCTAGAGAAGTTGTAGCTGCTCCCTCCCTGACAGTGTTTAAGGCCAGGTCTGATGGGGCTTTAGGTAACCTGGTCTAGTGGATGGTGTATGTGCTGATGGCAGGGGGCTTAGAATTAGATTTTGAGGTCCCTTCCAACGAATCTGTGATTTTGTGATTCTATGGAACTCTCTTTTCATACATTTCTGCTTGAACATAAAACTTCCATATCACCCACAAGGTAGCTTTTATTCACCTACCTTATCTACACATCACCACAACAGTGAAGACATTTGTTGGGGTTTCTGGGATTAGGAATAAACATTACTTCTTTTAGAAGCAATAAATGCCAGTGGTTACTTTATACTTAGAATCATAGAATCATAAAAATGCCTTGAGTTGGAAGGGACCTCAAAGATCATCTGGTTCCAATGCCCCCCTGCCAAGGGGAGGGATACACTCCACTAAACCAGGTTGTCTAAAGCCCCATCCAACCTGGCCTTGGACACTGCCAGGGAGGGGGCAGCCACAGCCTCTCTGGGCAGCCTGCGCCAGGGCCTCACCATCCTCACAGGGAAGAATTTCATCCTAACCTCTAATCTTTACCTACCTTCATTCAGTTTGAAGCCATTTTTCTGTCTTATCACTACACTCCCTGATAAACAGTCCCTCACCCACTTTCCTGCAGGACCCTTTTAAGTATTGGTAGGCTTCAATTAAATCTTCCCAGAGCATTTTCTTCTCCTAGCTGAACAAGCCCGACTCCCTCAGCCTGTCTTCACAGGACAGGTGTTCCAGCTCCCTGATCGTCTTTATGGCCCTCCTCTGGACTTGGTCCAACAGCTCCATGTCTCTTCTATACTGAGGACACCAGAGCTGGACAGGAGCAGAATCATCATGATGTATAAAATTGCAAAAAGTCCCTTATGCTCAAGTGAACACAGCAGGTCTATGATGTTCTATGTGCAACACAAAGTATTAGTAAACTATTAACCCCAGTTCCTCTCAGTGAGGAGGGCAGACAGACTTTCACAAAACAGGCTTTCCTTAAGTTAAGATGGACAAGGCCAGGGACAAATACTGATACTTTGTAATTGTGAAAAACCATTACTCCATATACTTCACATGCTCTTTGAAACAAAAGCGACTTGCTTGGCTTAGTGAGGAGGCTCTCCCCTATTATGCAGACCAACTGAGCCAAAAGCTATGCAGTACTGTATGGAGTAATAGAAGGATCATTTCTGGAATAGTCAAATAATTGCTCCTTCATATTGCATTACTATCCCAATCTACTTCCTTGGATATGATTGTCATTTTGGAGAGACAGAGGGAGATGTCCCTCTTTCCCATAAATACTCATACAAGGGATGCAGAAAATTTAACCCTATGTCATCTGGGCGATGCACATCCTTTCTTTTCCTTACCTTGCCTCTGTCCTTGTGGAACCATAACAGTGAAGTACTCTCAGGGCCACACAGGGTCTTTAGTGTGTGTTGGTTGTCATTCCTCTGGCAGAGTTTATTGTGGGTTCTCAGCAATAACTAAGCAAACAACAGCCATCAAAGATCCCTAATCTTTGGCAATGTCCAGGCTGACCAAATATACACTTTATTTATAAACCACTTTATTTCTCTCACATGCTGCAGCTTTTCTCTAAAGAAGCGTTAACTCTCTGAAAATCAGTCTTCCCATCACGTGCTGCAGTCAGACTCAGAAAGAGTGGTTATTCTAAGTGTCTGATTCACAAACATTATCTGTAACCAGCCATAACAATATCTGGCTGAGGTCTGAGGACTGCACATAACTCTGTGTGTGCTCACATAGATATATATCCATACCATATACACCTCACTGCCAAAGGTGATAACCACAGGACATAATTCAAAGCCAAATATTTCTGATAATCTTCTGTCTATATCTACCTCTATCCTCTGTAAAGACTATGAGTCTTTACCTCTTCTTATGATGTTAAAAGCCAGCAATATTTAGAAAAAAAAATTGTATTTTATCCTAAAATCAATACAAATGAAATAGCACCTTTCTTTACTAAAATGCTTAAAGATTTTCTTTTCAGAAATGCAGAATCGTTATTAATTTGTACTCTTCCCAAGAATGAACTTACTGAAAAGCTGTTCCATATTTTTGGAAAAAAAAAATATTTTCATAGAAATTGGATAGGAACCTTGGCCCACTAAGCATCTCATAATAGGCAGACCTCAAACTTGTGAATTTGGTGGGGCACAGGCAGGGTTCATTGTCAGGTCTGAAGGAAAATTATTCGTGACGGTATAACTTTACAGGTAATTCAGAAGCTTTCAAGGCCATATTTTTCACTGTTCATGGATTTAAAATTTCTGGATCTTCAAGATCAGATTAATTCAGTTGAGAAAGTAATAGACTTCTAATGTAAATAAAGATAATATACAATAGTAGAATCATATAATTATAGATTGGCCTAGCTCATCTAGTTCCAAGACCTGGGCATGTGCTCCAGCCCCCAGATCATCTTTATGGCCTCTCTGGACTTGGTCATGCAACTATATACTAATTGCAAGATGTTTAAGAAACTTGAAATGTAAGTTCATTTTGCCATAGAAGCATTTCACTAAAAAGTCACATAGTTCAAATACTGCATCTTTGACTTCCTTTAATCTGTATGGGTTTGCACTTGCTGAAGATCAGATTCATCAGATTTGATTTCTTGTGGTTTCTGAGTCTCAGTTTTAATTTAATTGTTCAACCATAGCTTACAATAAAATAGCAGATTTATAGTAAGACCATTACTTCTAGACTGCGTAGTTTAAATTTTACTTCCTCTAAATAGAGGAAGCCTTCTTGTATAATGAATTCTCACCTACCTCCAACAACAACTAAAATCCATTAACTTCATTGAAACTAGTCATGTGCAGAACATTAAACATGTGTATATGATTTTTGTAGAATAGATCTGATTTTATTGTTATTAAATTATAGGAGGGTTTGGGGTGGTTGAGAAAAGAAGGGGAAACTGGGAGAAGTTTTTGAAACATACTTCTTTGTTGTATTTTGTCCTAGTAAGCCAGAAAAGGCAAGATTTTTTTCCTTTCAAG